>NC_138769.1:123328330-123928330 GCF_965119305.1 Pelophylax lessonae | reverse complement strand
CCGCTGACAGGGTGCTTATAATGATCAGATTTTATTCATATATATATATATATATATATATATATATATATATATATAAAACCTTTATCCGAAAAGAAAAAAAAAACGTTTGCTGTAACTGCTTACAAAGTGTTAGCTGAAGTTTGGCTGTAATCTGTTAGTGTATCAAAATCTGCTAGATAATCTAAAACTCCCCTCCCCCAGATTAACAATGCTGCTGTCCATAAGTGCCCCTGTGCTCCTTCATCCAGAGTGGAGACACTCTAATAGTGGATGGGAGTTCCTGGCCAGATCACCAGGTAAAAATAGAAGGAAAAGCTATAAGAAATAAGAAAACCGATGCAGCCACCACATGTAATGATTGGTAGGCTTCAATATAGCAGTGTCTACTTCAGTGGTTTCTAGCTTCCGGCGTCATCGTCTAGCAGGCCCAGAGTGGCTGTATAGCATTGCCTAGTTGGCCGGGGCTGCTGGGCCACATGTCCCAGCGCCGTCTTTAATGCAGGGTGATGTGCTGTGATGGAAGGCTGTGAGTGCTGAGCGGTGAGGCCGTAGGTGTTGGAGCGGTGAGTGGCGGGGCTGGAGCGGTGAAACAGGGAGGTCAGATTGGACTGCAGCAGGAGGAGAGTGGGGATCACAGCAAGTGTTCAGTGGACATCTTGGCTGTGACTGTGAGCGCTGGAGAACAGTGAGCATTGTGGCTGGAGGAGAGGAGATGGTGGCTGGAGGAAAGGGGATTAAGGCTGGAAGAGAGGAGATTGCAGCTGGAGGAGTAGGGATAGTGGTTGGAGTAGAGAGGATAGTGACTGGAAGAAAGGGCTGGAGGAGAGGGGAGATCAAAGCTCCAGAAGAACGAGTGTAGATTGCAGCGGGAGCCTGATAGACATCTCTCTATTGCTTGGCATAGAGGAGGTGGTGTAGAAGGTGGATGCAATGGGAGTTGGGGGGATGCAGCCAGGGCCGGCCTTAGGTGTTCAGGCGCCCTGTGTGAGCTAATCCTGTGGCGCCCCTCCCCCCTTTCCTCACCTCTCGCCCCCCCTAAACATGGCTGTATCTATTAAAAACATATTTAAGAGTATAATTGCTGCTAATTGACTGCAAGTGGGTAAAAAATCAGCGCAAAAATAGTATTTACCCTAAAATAATATCTAAAAAAGTCAACCAAACCTGTTTCTGTTGTAAAACGTGCACAGTGCAAAATTAATAATTAAATCTACTACAGTATACATATCATATACCACTACTAAATTATTAACAATTAAATATTCATAGCCTCTACAATGTGCAAAAAATGAATCAACATAGTGTGATTCTATAAAATACATAAGCTTTTATTTGAGTCTGGTGAGTCAGTTTGGGGTGATTGGTGGAAGCAGCACATAGGGTGCTTTTTTGGCACACACCTACCGTTGAAGATTTGTCACCATAAATATTTATTTGCACTTTTTTGCAAATTTTCTTGCACCTTTTTGGCACTTCATTGGACTTTTCCTGGAACTTTTTTATGTTCACGAATAACTTAGCCCCCCTTACATTAGAGACCGCCCCATGGAGCCCCCCCTTACATCAGAGACCCCCACCCACGGAGCCCCCCTTACATCAGAGCCCCCCCACAGAGCCCCCCCTTACATCAGAGCCCCCCACATCAAAGACCCTCACAGAGCCCCTCTTACATCAGAGACCCCTCTTATATCAGAGACCCCCCCACAGAGCCCCCCTTACATCAGAGACCCTCACAGAGCCCCCCTTACATCGGAGTCCCCCCCCCACAGAGTCCTCCTTACATCAGAGACCCCCACAGCCCTCCTTACATCAGAGACCCCCCACAGAGCCCCCTTACATCAGAGACCCTCAGAGCCCCCCCTTACATCAGAGACCCCCCGAAGAGCCCCCTTTACATCAGAGACCCCCCACAGACCCCCCTTACATCAGAGCCCCCACCACAGAGCCCCCCTTACATCAGAGACTCCCACAGAGCCCCCCTTAAACAGAGCCCCTCACAGAGCCCCCTTACATCAGAGACCCCTCACAGAGCCCCTCTTACTTTAGAGACCCTCAGAGCCCCCCTTACATCAGAGACAATCAGAGCCCCCTTTTACATCATAGACCCCCACAGACTCCCCTTACATCAGAGACCCTCACAGAGCCCCCCTTACATCAGAGACCCCCCACAGAGCATCCCCTTACATCAGAGGCCCTCAGAGCCCCCCCTTATAACAGAGACCCCCACAGAGTCCTTCTTACATCAGAGACCCTCAGAGCCCCCCCTTACATCAGAGACCCCCCTTTACATCAGAGACCCCACACAGACCCCCCTTACATCAGAGACCCCCCACAGACCCCCCTTACATCAGAGACCCCCCACAGAGCCTCCTTTACATCAGAGACCCCCCCCCCACAGACACCCCTTACATCAGAGACCCCCCCCCCCACAGAGCCTCCTTTACATCAGAGACCCCACCACCACAGACCCCCCTTTACATCAGAGACCCCCCACAGAACCTCCTTTACATCAGAGGACCCCCCACAGACCCCCTTATATCAGAGACCCCCCCCCACAGACCCCCACTTACAACAGAGCCCCCCTTACATTTGTTGCATACTGGGGCAGGAGAGAGGGTAAGCTTACTTACCCCAGGATGAAGGCTCACGCTGTCTGCAGCTTTTCTTCTGTGTTAAACTTCCTGCCCACACATCCCCGGAGAGTGTGGGCGGGGCAGACCCAGGAGGAAAGGGGCGGGAGGAGGAGGAGAAGGGGCGGGAGGACAATCTCTCTCTTTCTCTCTCTCTCTCTCCTCTTGCATCCTGAGGCTGAGCTGTGTGTGAGATACACAGCTCAGCCCTGCAGTCCGGACTCGGAACTCGGAGACACAGGTACAGCCGCACAGCGGGAGGTAAGCGGTGGGCACGGCCTGTGTTAACCCTGTCCAGGCCCCGGTCGCCACTTACCTCCCGCTGTGCGGCCTCATCATTTGCGAGCAGTGATGGCCGCACGGCGCCCCTGTTGCCCATGGCGCCCTGTGCGGCCGCACAGCTCGCATGCCCCAAAGGCTGGCCCCGATGCAGCAGACAGCTGTTGAGGTCTCATAATCAAGAAAACAACAAGAGAAGGGCGCACCGACCTTGTGCATTACCACTTAAAAGTTTATTCAAATCAAAGAAGGGTAGCGTACAATATACTCACAAACGTAGCATATGAACAAGCATATAGGAAATGGGCGCCGCTCGCTTCCAGGACACTTCTATACTGCTGGATAGCGTGATGGCGTCCTCAAAACCTGATGTGGCTTACGCGTTTCGAGGGAGGACCCTCTTCCTCAGAGCCAAAATCGCCACTGACCCACCATGCACTCCTAGGAAGTTATATAGCCAGTGGCCACCGCCCATACCACCCCGACCCCGCCCTGGGAGGGGCAAAAGGTCAGGGACAGGTGTAGGAGAAAACAAACTGGGGTGCGTGTCCCAATGGTCAGGTGCATGCAATAAATGATGTTCATAATATCGCAGTAGCACTGAGTGCAAAACAACCATGGATAGCATGATGGTGGTAATGCCCCAAAAAGTTTTGTATGGATGCTTGTGATACAGGAGAAAGAAATATATGTATACATAGATAATAAACAAATACATAGATGACAGATGATAGTTAATACTGAAGCATTATACTCAAAAGTATCATTAAAATTCCTAATGATACTTTTGAGTATAATGCTTCGGTATTAATTATCATCTGTCATCATCTATGTATTTGTTTATTATCTATGTATACATATATTTCTTTCTCCTGTATCACAAGCATCCATACAAAACTTTTTGGGCCATTACCACCATCATGCTATCCTTGGTTATTTTGCACTCAGTGCTACTGCGATATTATGAACATCATTTATTGCATGCACCTGACCATTGGGACACGCACCCCAGTTTGTTTTCTTCTACACCTGTCCCTGACCTTTTGCCCCTCCCAGGGTGAAGTCGGGGTGGTGTGGGCGGTGGCCACTGGCTATATAACTTCCTAGGAGTGCATGGTGGGTCAGTGGCGATTTTGGCTCTGAGGAAGAGGGTCCTCCCTCGAAACGCGTAAGCCACATCAGGTTTTGAGGACGCCATCACGCTATCCAGCAGTAGAGAAGTGTCCTGGAAGCGAGCGGCGCCCATTTCCTATATGCTTGTTCATATGCTACGTTTGTGAGTATATTGTACGCTACCCTTCTTTGATTTTAATAAACTTTTAAGTGGTAATGCACAAGGTCGGTGCGCCCTTCTCTTGTTGTTTTCTTCCAGTGCCTTTTGGATACCCTTGGTCCTGAGGGGGGCAGCAAGACCACTTCTTTTGTGTCATAAAACCGCCTAGAAGATTCACCTTCCTGCATACCACTTGAGCGCAGGAGAGATATTGTTGTTTTATGGAGGTCTCATAATCCCCTGTGCCTTTAAGGTATTTAGCAGAGATGTCAGGCCTGAACTAGCACTGGGATGTTGGGGTGGAGAGCTATATTGCATAGGGGGGGCACTAATAAGCTGCACTGATCGAAAATTATAAGCCGCACTGATGGGCACTGATCGGCAGAACTAATGGGCACTGATAGGCACTGATAGGCAGCACTGATGGGCACTGATAGGCAGCACTAATGGGGCTGCACTGATAATTAGGGCACTGATTATCTGTGTACATTTCCCCTGTCACACCTGCCAGTAACCAGCTCTCCTCTCCTCACACTGTCGTGAGGAAAGGAATGCCAATAACCAGCAAGTTTGTTTACATGTGATCAGCTGTGATTGGACACAGCTGATCACATGGTAAAGGGCTGCTGTGAGTGATCCGTGATCCAAAGGACACAGTGATCACAGAGCGCGCCGGGGTGCGTCTCCTGAAACAACAGAGATGAAGTGGTTAAAAAAAAATGGCTAGAAAAAAGAGGAGTGTAGGTAACTCAGGTAGTTGCGCCACAGATCTTCCTTGTAAACTAGTGTAAAGTTATGGGGGAGTCGAATCAAAATTAGATGTGTAAACAAAATAACTTTTGTTTCAAATAATTTCCGCCTACATCATAACAGGGATCCAACAGGGATGACCTTTTTTGGCATAGACAAAATAGAACCACATTTTGAGGGGCGGAAATATGGTCCAAAAAATATCAAGAAATGAGACAGAGTGGATTTTTAGAATGAACACGCTTCATCCAAATGGAATGAATGTGGACATAGATTTGAATTGTTTCATTTCCAATTATTGAATTCTAGCATTGCTTTTAATAAATCTTAATTTTTTTTTTCATATAACAATTTACATAATTTTTATACAGTAAAATATAATTTTTATACACATATATATATATATATATATATATATATATATATATATATATATATATATATATATATATATATATATGTAATTTTTACACATTAAATATTTCATTTTGTTTATATGTACTATTTAACACATCATTTTTAGTCTTTCTACAATTAAAAAAATATATAATTTTTTTTACGTATTTCTATCCATATATATACTATTTTTATACTATTTTTATATATGGAATATTTAATTTATACATTTGCATACCCATTTTTCCCTTTCAATTTTAGGAATAAATTAACTTTTAGGAAATTGTACAAACATTGTAATATGTGTATGTATTCATTTATTTATATGTATATATCGCCTTAGAAAGAAATGGGCATATTGGCAATAAGCACCAATTGACATGAGTTTGAGCGGCATATTTAGTTTTTACCACTAGAGGGCCACACAAAAAATCCCCATGGCGCCAACTTATCTTTTAATTGAGCGAGATGATTTTTGTACCACTAGGGGAAGTAGGCCTAGTAAAATCACAATCCATCTGACGCTTTGAAATTTTGATTGGTCCAGCAGTCCGCTCTGGCCATATATAAAGAAGGAAGTTACTGTACGTACCCCATGATCCCTGATGACGTCAGACGCTTTGCTGACGAAACACGCTGGGTCCCTTCGTCACATCCAGTCTGTGGAACGCAAACCGGAAGCCAGAATGGAACGGCGTTCATACACAGGCAACCATACCCTTGAAAATTCCCTACCCTCGTCACTTCTGGTGCGCCTATGTCATTGAACAGCTGAGGAGCTTACTAGTGCGCATGCTCAGAGGGTAGGGAATTGTCACGATATTGTGTGTAACATTACACCGCATCAGCTGTTGCGGCGGTTACATTAAAGGTTACATTAAAACAGCTCGGCTGCAATATGAATCATCTCCGCTCCTATCCCTGTCACTTCTCTGATCTCGGCTACTAAATGTAAAAGCGGCGGCGTGCCTATAAAAATATAAATCACGGAGCCGAGATCTCAGTGATTTCGATTTCATACACTCACCGCCGCTTTTACATTTAGTAGCCGAGATCAGAGAAGTGACAAGGATAGGAGCGGAGATGATTCATATTGCAGCCGAGCTGTTTTAATGTAACCTTTAATGTAACCGCCGCAACAGCTGATGCGGTGTAACGTTACACACACTCCTGTGAAAATTCCATACCCTCCAAGCATGCGCACTTGTAAGCTCCTCAGCTGTTCAATGACGTATCCGGAGCTGTGAGCATGCGCACTGCTACGCTGCTCAGCTGTTCCATTACGTTTCTGACAGGAAGTGACGTGGGTATGGAATTTTCACGAGGTATGGTTTTCTAACATTACACCGACATTTGCTTTTACAAATGTAAGTGACTATGTTTTATAATAAATACATCAATTGAATACTACACTATGAGCCTCCCTGCATCTTTTATTATTTATATGCTTTGACTCCCACCACCAATGATCCATATGAGCGGGATATAGGGGGAGTGAATTGCAGCCCCCACTGCGCTCTTACAGGTAAATACAGCGGAACCTTCACAAGGAAAACACCCCCTTTCCAAGGAGGACCCCCGATGCTCCCCATCAGTTAGAGCAATGATGGTGAACCTTGGCACCCCAGATGTTTTGGAACTACATTTCCCATGATGCTCATGTACACTGCAGAGTGAATGAGCATCATGGGAAATGTAGTTCCAAAACATCTGGGGTGCCAAGGTTCGCCATCACTGAGTTAGAGGGACCCCAGAGTACATCTACAAGAACCACTTACCTACGCTAGTCCCCAAGGGGCCATCTGGCAAGTGGGCTGTATTATAGGTGAAGGATATCCCACACCACGATTCCCACTGGATCCACACTGGCTTTTTGAGCACAACTGGCACCTTATTTCAGAAAATTTGCACTTTAAAACTACTACATTGGACTTTTATATAAAATGTCGTTTTTTGCATAAAATAAGTTATTTGGCACATTTTATTCACGTTGTGCACAGTCACTTTAAAATATTTAAAGCACAATTGATCGTTTGATATATGTTGTGCACAGTGACTTTATTTAAGCACTAATTGGTGTTTATAATTAGCGATGTATTTATGGTTATTTATATATTCATTTGCATACAAAAGGGGATTATTTTATTTATGAGCGCTGTCCACCCTTTGTTTATATATATATACATAAAAAAAAATGGCCTTTTTTTTGTCCCAGTCCGGGCCTGTCGGCTAAATAGTATATGCAAAGTTACATTGTAACTTTGGACCATTACATTTGTAACATTGGACCAGTGTAACAATGTGTAACATACCAATGTATGGATTTATTTTTTAAACCAAAAGGCTCTTGTAAGATAGTAGTGATTAGAATAAAGTTGTATACAATGATAGCATTTTTTTTGTTTGTTTTTTGTTTTTGCTGCCATTTCTTTTTAGATTTTCTCTTTATAGACTTTAGAGTCTCTGTTGTAATCTTTGAGTATCTGTGAGGATAAATTACTTCACAGTGCAAGTAGCTCAAGAGGTCAGTGCAGCTGTTTCGAAAGCCATTTTACTGCTTAGGCCCCTTTCACACACCGAGTCCGTTCAGATCCACCTGTCAGTTTTTTTGGCGGATCTGAACGGACACCCCATGCATCTCTATGGGGCATCAGGTGACAGCGGAGACATGCCGCTGACATCCGATCCGATTTGTCAAAACCGGACGGATGGAAACCCTATTTTCCATCCGTCTGGCGGATCGGATTGGATGAGAACGGATAGACGGTTTGTTCCCATCTGATTCCCCCATAGAGAAGAATGGGGACCTGACAGCTATGTCTCCGCACTCAGCGCGGAGACACAGCTGTCATCCGCCTGCTCAGCGGGGGATCGGCGGAGTCCGCCTGAAGGACTCTGTGTGTGAAAGGGGCCTTAAAGTGATTGTAAAGGAAAAATTTGTATTTTAAAAAAATAACAAACATGTCATACTTACCTGCTCTGTGCAGTGGTTTTGCACAGAGCAGCTCAGATTCTCCTCTTCTCAGGTCCCCCTCTGGCACTCTGGGCCCCTTCCACTTGCCGAGAGCCCCCAATAGCAAGCCGCTTGCTGTGGAGGGAACGCGTGCATGCTTGTTCCCAAGCTGGCTCTCTGCGTCTAAAGGACACAGAGAGCACGGCTCAGCCCCACCCGCCAATCCTGCCTCATTGGCTGTGATTGAAAGCAGCAGGAACAAATGACTCCCACTGCCTCAGGTCTCGTGCACACAGGGGCATACCTAGAGCATTTGGCACCCGGGGCGGATCCTATATCTGGCACCCCCCCAGGCATGCAGACGACGAACCGCACATTGACGTGTCACATGTAGCGCCTCCACGCACTGCAGCCCGGAACCCAAAAGAATCCTCCTCCCTCTGCTTCCCCTGGCGACCAGGCCCCTCCTCCTCTGTAAAAATGGCACAGACTGACCTGAGGCGCAAGACAGAAATACATGTAACTGGCAGTAGCACACTTACTGTGTGCTACTGCCAGTGGTGTCACCTGGTGCAGTAAACCATGGTGTCACTCCCCCCCCCCCAAAAAAAAATGATTTTCCTGTTTTCTGAAAGCGCGCCAAAGATGCAGCATGCAGGACTTTAAGTGTACTTTCAGAAAATGCAGAAAAAAAAACACACAATCTAAAAAATCTATAGGACTACAGTAATAACTGTGAGTAAAATGTAGGAAGGCCCCCTTTACATTACACAGCCCCCGTACCCCTGGACCCCTTCACATTACACAGCCCCCGTACCCCTAGACCCATTTACATTACACAGCCCCCCTACCCCTAGACCCCTTTACATTACACAGCCCCCATCCCCCCATGGAACCCTTTACATTACACAGCTCCCATCCCCCCATGGAACCCTTTACATTACGCAGCTCCCATCCCCCCATGGAACCCTTTACATTACGAAGCTCCCATCCCCCCCATGGAACCCTTTACATTATGCAGCCCCACCCCCCATGGAACCCTTTACATTACGCAGCCCCCACCCCCCATGGAACCCTTTGTTACACAGCACCTGCCCCCCATAGAACTTTTTACAATTATACAGCCCCCATCCCCCATAGAACCTTCACATTACACAGCCCCCGCCCCCAATAGAACTTCTTACATTACACAGCCCCCCCCCCATAGAACCCTTTACATTATACAGCCCCTGCCCCCCCATAGAACCCTTTACATTACACAGTTCCCGCACCCCCCCCCCAATGGAACCCTTTACATTACACAGCCCACCCAATAGAACCCTTTACATTACACAGCCGCCAACCCCCATAAAACCCTTTACATTATACAGCCCCTCATAGAACCCCCTTACATTACACAGCCCCCCAATACAAAGACCCCGCCAATAGAACCCCTTTACAATACAACCCCGCCAATAGAACCCCTTTACAATACAAACCCCCCCCCCCAATAGAACCCCTTTACAATGCAGACCCCCCAATAGAACCCCTTTACAATACAAAGCCCCCGCCAATAGAACCCCTTTACAATACAATAAACCCTCCCCCAATAGAAGCCCTTTACAATACAAAGCCTCCCCCCATAGAACCCCTTTACAATACAACCCCCCCAATAGAACCCCTTTACAATGCAGACCCCCCCAATAGAACCTCTTTACAATACAACCCCCCCCCCCCATAGAACCTCTTTACAATACAAAGCCCCCACCAACCAATAGAACCCCTTTACAATGCAGACCCCCCCAATAGAACCCCTTAACAATACAAACCCCCCAATTGAACCCCCTTTACAATACATCCCCCCCCAATAGAACCCCTTTACAATACATCCCCCCCAATAGAACCCCCTTACAATGCAAGCGCCCCTCCCCCTCCTACCTTAGAGCAGAGGAGGAGGAATTGTTTAAAGTAGAGAACAGGAGAGAGAGACTCACCGTCACACTCACGAGCCCTGAATACACAGCGGTCAGCGGGAACTGCCGAAGTTAACTGTGCTAGTTAATGAGCAGGTGATTGGTTGCTAGGCGGTCCTAGCAACCAATCGCCTTCTCATTAACTAGCACAGTTAACTCCGGCAGCGATCGCTGTGTATTCAGGGCTCGTGAGTGACGGTGAGTCTCTCTCCCGTGCTCTGCTTTAAACAGTTCCAACTCCTCCGCGCTCCTGTGTCAGCGAGCACAGAGAGCGGCGGAGGCAGTCTGGCGGCCAGCCCCCGGGTGTCACCCTGGTGCTCCCTGACACCCCACTAATGTGTGGCACAGGGGCGGACCGCCCCCACCCCCCCTGTTGGTACGCTACTGCATGCACATCACTGGATCAAGATCAGGCTTAGGTAAGTATTAGGGGGGCTGAGGGGGGAGCTGCATGCTGAAGATTTTTTACCTTCATGCATAGAATGACTTTATGCAAACAGAAGAATCAGTGCTACTACCCATACAGCTCATCAATAAAAGAGCTCCCGGGTCCCCAAACCACAGCAGTTTAACTGAGTACATATGTAGAAAGATGATCCGCACACCCGTAGCTGCTCTTAAAAAATCTTCATCTTTATTCAGGAACCACAGAACACAACTGCTTATAAGATCAGTTGACGAGTTTCAGCCCATGTGGCCTTAGTCATAGTTATGACTAGTTATGACTAAGGCCTCATAGGCTGAAACGCGTGAATTGATCCTATCAGCAGTTGTGTTCCTGAATAAAGATGAAGATTTTTTAAGAGCAACTACCGATGTGCAGTTCATCTTTCTACATAGATTGCCTTTAGCCTTTACAACTACTTTAAGAATATGTGAAAATATCATGTCCATAGTCTGGCAGCAGGTGCACCTTAGTATGAAAAAGAATAATGTGTATTGTGTATGTGGTATAGTAAGTTCTTGTTATGTCACAATATACAGAAAATAATAGTTTAAAAAAGATGTACCTTTTATAATTAGCAAACAGTTTTTGAGCTCCAGGCAAGTGGTTGTGCCTATGCAGGGAGGTGTATTTCCAGAGAATGATGTTGCCAGTCTGCTGCAGGTGAGAAGATGTATTCCCTTAGTATCTCCCCCACATATCCACTTCCCATCCTCATAGCCATCACATGGTCTGTACTTGGTAACTCTGGTAAATCACAAGGTGAGAGGTAGTACCAAGGGGCTGATCTATATGAAACTACATTGACTGCCTGAAACCTAATTACATACGTATCTGCTGTATGTTAAAGTGCTACTCCACTTTTTTTTTTTTAGAAAAATGGTAGAATTTCATGTATGCCTTTTTTATTGCCTTTATTTATATTTTTTCTACATTTACATGCAGAACAAGTTGTTCAGCTAAAGTGACAGTTACTGTGGTTGGAACAAACCATAAAATACTGTAAGGCATGTTTACAATGATCAGCCTTTATTCATTTGGTTTTAACATTCTTCCTTAAAAAAATAAAATAAAATAAAATAAAAAATTGTTGTTGTACCTGCTTATAAAGTGCTACTTGTGTCCGTCCAGCTTTAACTTTTTGTTGCTTACCTAAATTCACCAAGTTGCCATTGAAAAAAAAAAAAAAGAAATTAAACGGAAGCGCATGATGAAATTTTGTGCTTTTTTTTCAACTGTTATGTAAGCTCCTATGACCATGGCCCTCTTAACCCTCTGGTATTTTATTGTATTGTAACTGTACTGTCTCCTCCCTTTGTATATTGCAAAGTGCAGTGTAAACTTTTGGCCCTATATAAATCTTGTATAATAATAATAATAATAATAATAATAACTGGTGGGGTGTTAAAGTTATGCTATCTTGAAAAGCTTTGGTCACTTCTGATATCCAGGTGCATCAGATAGCAGGCTTCCCACTGGTTGCTGTGGTTCCAACCCACTGGCCACTACAAAAAACAAAAGTAACATGCAGAAACCACAGAACCCAGCAGGATACACGCTATATGGCTCATACGGATGTATCAGATAGTATCAGATAGCAATGTTACTCATTGCTGTTCAATGGAGCGAAAATCGAACACACCGCCCAATGAAAACAAAGGTATAAAACTTCTTTTACCGGGTGCTTTTGTTTTTTTTCTGTGGGGACACTGACTTTAAAGTCTAAACTACTCAGTGTACAAGGGGACAATGCTGCTGCGCCATTTCTCTGCAATGTTGTCACCCTGTTAAAGGAAGTAAAAAAGATAACAGATCCATTGGCAGGGTCAAATGGTAATGCAACTTTGTTAGAGGAGGAGAGTCGGGAAAACAAAACTCCTCTTTAATGCTAGTGACAGACTGCATCATACATTTCTGAAGCCTCGTACACATGATCAGATTATTGTCTGTTTTTTGATGCATGCTAGTTTCAAATTGAAAGTTAAAGAGGTTGTAAACACATACAACTTTTTTTTATTTTTTTTGCAACATGTAAGAGAAACACATAATGAGCTAGCATGCATCGCATACTAGCTCATTATGAAATACTTACCTTAGAACGAGCCCCCGCCATGCTGCCCGCTTACCTGTATGACGGGTGACATGTCCAGTCACCCGTCTTCCGGGATCGCGGCATCCGGCCATCTGATTGGCCGGAGCCGCGATGACGTCACTCCCGCGCACGCGTGTGGGAGCCGACAGTCACGGGATGGGGCTCTGAAGAAACGGCACCAGCGGCCGTTCCTTCAGAGCGCATGCGCCAGTGACGTCACTGGCTGCATGTAAGGTAAATATCTCCTAAACGGTACATGTTTAGGATATATTTACAGTACCTACATGTAAGTCTTACCAAAGGCTTACCTATAGGTAAAAGTATCAGAGGAGGGTTTACTTCCTCTTTAAGAGTTTACTTTCATAGGAAAATTCTCGTACGACAGAATTCAACTTCAGAAGTGATGTCGCGTTAAATTGTTTTGTATGTACTCTTTAGTTTCCGAGCATGCGTAGTCTTGCTCTTACGATTTTTTTCGGATGAAAACTGTACTAATTATATGAAAATCAGACGTTTCACGTATGATAAAAATTTTATAGCCTGCACATCCAACTTTTGTCGTACGAAAATTTGTAATCAACTGTCGAAAGCACTGTACTAACGATCCGAAAATCGGCAGATTGTTCATCGAACAAAATTTTACTTCCAGTTTTCTTATCATTTGTACAGGCTGTAAGTCTGCACATATATTCACAATAAATTTAAAGTATCCTGTGTTCCTCCTATTTAGGAACACAGGTCTCTGTGTTCATCCAGTGAATACAACCCCCACACAGGTAGAAAGCATCCCTTAGGCACACATTTAACTCTTTGATCGCCCTTGGTGTTAACCCCTTTCCTGCCAGTGTCATTAGTATAGCAATAGCGCATGTTTTTAGCACTGATTACTGTAGTAATGTCACTGGTCCCCTCCGAAGTGTCAAAAGTGTCACTTAGGTGTCCGATCTGTCCGCCTCAATGTCGCAGTCCCGCTAAAAATCACTGATCACTGCCATTACTAGTAAAATAAATAAAGAAAAATTACATAAATCTTTCCCCTAGTTTGTAGACGCAATAACGTTTGTGCCAACCAATCAATATAAACTTAATGGAATTTTTTTTTACCAAAAACATGTAGAAGAATACACATTGGCCTAAATTGATGAAAAAATTAGATTTTTGCAATTTTTTTTATTGGGAATGTCTTATAGCAGAAAGTAAAAAATTATTTTTTTTTTTTCAGACTTGTCGCTCTTTTATTGTTTATAGCACCAAAAGAAAGCTCTATTTGTGGGAAAAAAAAGATTACAACCCTCCCTTTCTCCAAATCACAAGAGGTCCCTGTATTATAAGATGTTTTTACAGTATTTTATCTTAGTATCTTAGTCTTTTCTATCCCCCATTAAGCATAACTCTGGACAGTAATAAAATAATTGAATCTTAACTGCAGGCTTATCATGTTATCTCCCTTACCCCCCTTTCCTCCCCCCATTAGGGGCTCCTTCAGCTGTATTTATTTATTTATTTATTTTTTACTATGCTTATCATTTATTGATGTCTTCTGGCTGGTGATGTAGATATGAAGGATTTTCCTCTTTAAGTCCCCGTTCACACATATGCGATGCAGGAACCCTGCAAATCCACTGTGGGTTCCCGCATCGCACTCAACTCGCAGGCAGTTCACACTGCCATATGCAAATCGCTGGGGGTGTCAATACAAAGTTAACGACACCCCCAGATCAGTTCACATATCACAGTGTGAACTGTCAGTTCGGACACGAATTGGATCGCATAGGTGTGAACACCCATGCAATCCAATTCTGGTACGGACCCAAAAAAGGGTTCTGTGCAAGTTTGGTCCGAATGTGATGCGAATTCGGCCATACAATCTGTGAACCAGCTCTAAGTCTTCTCCTGATGGTGGGTGGCCCTGGTTGATCCAGAGAGCTGCCCTGACATTATGACATCAATACAATGAGGCAGGAATGACTCTTCAAGCTCACAGTGTTTCCTTAGTCTTTTGAATTGGAGACCTGAAAGAGTGAGGGACTTTTATGAAGGAAAAGGGGTTCTGTAGAGGAGAGCTCTGGATTAAAGGTGAGCATTGCAACCAGAGCTACAGTTTTATTAAGATTGGCAATGGTGCATTGAAAACTGAATAGCCTGGTGTTGGCTTTGAAAATCCCCCCTCCCCTCAGCTGATGAGGACTATACTGCTATATTTCTAGAGGATGACCTACAATACCATAACCCAAATGACTGGTCCCCTGAATACACTTTTCTTGCTGGTCTTTGACCGGTCTTGTTACTGCCCCACTTACTGGTGTCATCACATGGATTGCAGGACCGGCAGCCACAACCCATCCTGATGATTTGGCTGCAGGCCCTGCAGTGGACCTGATGACATAGAAGCAACACCCACAGCAGAGGAACAGAGCACCAGCTGTTGAGGGACCATGGATTAAGGTACTACTCTGTTTTAGATTCCCCTAGTAAAATGAGCAATGTATTTTTCATCAGCTGGGAGGGTTATCAGAAAATTTTAATTATTTTTTATTGCATGAAGTAAGGTTTTAAAAAAAGAAGTCTCACCAAATTTTTCAAACTTTTATTTAATCTCCCAGGGAACCAAATGCATGTTCCCTCTATGCTTACCAGCAGCCCACAGCTCTATCATAGCCCTGCAGCACTGTTTATTCATCCATAATAGTAGAGGAAGAGTCCGCTCAAAAAGAAAGGCGGGCCGTGCTGGCTGTACCTCCCTGCATAGGAATTATTATTATTATACAGGATTTATATAGCAATGTCCATAATTTGGGCGTTAGATGGGGTGGAGCTACTGCCAGCATTAACAGAAATGTTCTGTAACAGGACCACCTACTTAGTCCCTGGGGGAATAAATGAATGTTTACAAATTACACCAAGAGTTCTTCTTTAAAGTCAATGTCTTCTATTCCCTTACAAATAGTTGCCTTTCCAGTTGAAGGGCATCATTTTTTGAACCATTGTACAAAACTAAACTACTTTAGATGCTAAAGTGATTTGTGGGCTTGTATAGAAACTGAAGATTAGAATTGCATGCTTTTGTAATTTAGAAGGATGCCTAGATCCTTCTTTATCACTGATTTACTGACTTCTTTTCCCCCCAGTCATTGCACGACACTCTAATAAATAAGTCACAAAGATCAGGCATGCTTGGAATGTGAGGCAAAAACAGGACACAATATCTACATGACTATCAATATATCCAAATAGTACATCAGATTACAGAAAAAATATTTTACCACCAAAGCCTCTTGTTTTAGGTATTCAGGGCTTACACATCTGTATTTCTAAACTCATATTAGCAACACAGAAGACCACCTTTTAGTATACTAGATTTAAAAACATGACTGACTATCAAGTGATAGTTTAAAAATATATTTTCACAGAGCCATGCAATTATAGACTAATGTATAATCACCCAGATGTGAACTAAATAGTCAAATACCACACTTTAACAACACCAAAAACACTATGACAGTTTTAAAATGCAATCACTTATAGCCATGATTTCTTGCCCTTGGGTATTTTGGCTATATTAGAGTGTTTAATATCTGGGCTCCTCCTTGAGGTAGTATCATCAGTGTCATCATTTGTGAAGGAAATTGTGTTTATTGGTGGGGAAGGTAGACAGCCAATTTTCTCTGTGGAAAGGCTTGATGAGGTCTTCAGGACGAATCGTTCTTGTATAGTGTCCTTTAGATGTATAAGTAGACTGTTCTGCTCAGGGTGCAGTACCATACGCCTCTTTTTCTTCCTGCTCTTGAATTCACAACAAGTATTGCAAGCAAGCGCTAAGATTCGAAATACATAAAACCACCCCAGGTAATGCAGCTCTGCAATGTTCAAAATGAAACAACCAAGACCAACTCCAAACATGAAGTTAAGAAAGACTGTCTTCTCAGTAGCTCTGGAGACAAAACAGTCTGTTGTAGTGGGACAAGGGTAGGTGTGACATTGGAAAAGATGAGGTACTTCAAAGCCGTAAAGGTAGAATTGACCAACTAAGAATACCACTTCCATAATTGACCTGAGCACCACATGGACAATGTAAATAACGTGCATCTTGTCAAACACAGGAATGGGACCCCTCACAGGATCATTAGCAAACTTTGGCTTGAACCTCTCTCCTTTTTTGGATATGTCTTTAACCTCCACCTGCTCATCTGCTTCTGAACCTTGGTTGGTTTTCAGGAAATGTTCACCAATGGATAAACTTTGAAGAAGTTCCATAATGTAGGCCCTTTCTAACTCAGTCTTCTCATCTTTAGCAATTTTGTGCAGTACATAGATGATGTAAAAAATGGAAGGTGTGGACACTAGGACAATCTGAAAGATCCAAAATCTAAGATGTGAAACCGGGGCAAAGCTATCATAACATACATTGTTGCATCCAGGTTGAAGGGTATTGCAAGTGAATTTAGACTGTTCATCACCGTACATTGCATCTCCCACCAGTGTTACCAAGAGGATTCGGAAAATCAGGAGCATTGTCAGCCATATTTTTCCAATTACAGTAGAATGGTTTTGGACCTCTGTTAGTAGACGTCCCAAGATAGACCAGTCTCCCATTCTGGAATCTAAAATAAGGATCAGAAAACTTACTAGTAAGGGTTTCTTATTTTTTAAATAGAAAACTGTGAAATGTAATGAATAGTTACTACAGAGCTGTGAATATCCAGAAAGAGCATTTTCATATATGGGCAGATGGTTCTATTAGACATGTCTATGCACTTTGTTGAGGAAAAAAAAAACAGGTGCAATCACAGGTATGCTGGAGAGCTATCTAGTAAACCTTGTTGGCTTTGACTTCTATAGCTGACCTCCTTCTGAAAATACTTGTTGCCTTGCTTGTCTGTGCCCTAAGCCTCTGATGTGAACCAAGTATGCAGTAAGTGAAGTCAGAACTCCTTATCTGTATAATTGTTTGGGTCTTAGAATAAATTCTGAGTCTGACCCAGAACACATATTCAGAGCAGAAAAATAGTAAAAAAAAAAAAAAAAAAAACAGAAAAACACATATCAGCACTAAAGTGATATGAACAAAGAAGAAAAAGCTGCCTTGAGACAAAAAACATAGAGTTTCACTTCAATTGCACGTGATGCTTCAGTCTATACAGCCTCCTGGCAAATCTTCAATTCTAAATAACAAAATGGAAAAACAGATGTATGGCTATAAGCTTTAAGGAGTAGTCAGTACCCCAGTGATGACATCAATCTCAGGCATTGATGTCACACGAAGAGACCTGAGCATCACTCAACAACAGATACCATAGCCGATGCATTTTATCTTAGCTTATCTTCTTAACAACAACCAATATAAAGAATTTCAAGAATATAGCTCCTTTGTAAAAAGTGAAGGCACACTATGAGTAAAGTCCAAGGAGGCGCATGACATCTCTTGGGCTTGTCTCTATATTTTACATTTGACAGTTTTATTGCACTCCTGGAGTTTGAAGCCCCATGCTGATGCTTTAGGTCTAAGCATCTTCAACAATAAAGTTGGTGCAGCTGCAATGCCTGCCCCTCCCCTCTTCCTGCCTAATCACAGAAGCCTTGTATTATGTGATTTTTTATTTACAAAATACAAAGGCTTCTCTGAATGGGCAGCAGAGAGGAGGGCAGGCATAGTTGTTCTGTGTGCCTCTCTCTTCTCTCTCACAGCCCACAGTATCAGTGTATGCTCCGGAAGAGCCATAAACCTGTCAGATATAAATAACAGAGATAAGTTCAGAAGATGTCATGCACCCCTTGGATTTAACTCCAAATAGTGTGCCTGCGCTTTTTACAAAGTGACAAAATTCCACAAGGAGGTTTGAAAGAGCCAAATACATGGGTAGTAGAGAGAGCCACCTACACAGGGTGGTACTAGAGCCACCTGCATAGGAAGTTACTACAGCCGGGCCAAGTGGGAGATGGGGGGGAATTAGTGTTGTACACTGTGCATAGCACACCCCTAAACCCTGCACTCTATACACAGCTCACCCCTAAACCCTGCACTCTGCACGCAGCTCACCTTTGAACTCTGCACTCTGTACATAGTGCACCCCTAAACCCTGCACTCTGTTCATACGGTACCCCTTTAACTGCACTCTGTACACAGCACACCTCTGAACTCTGCACTCCGTAAGTTGCGTAATCCTGAACCCTGCACTCTGTATATAGTGCACCCCTAGATACAACCGGCCCTTTGAGGGCAACCATACTGCTGATTCAGCTCGCAATGTAAGTGAGTTGGCCACCTCTTCCCTAGACTATTGCAGCAATGCACACTAACACACATTTTTTGGCGCATTTAGCTTTGGCAGTATTTATTTAGAATGACATCCCAACACATTAATACAGTAGAATGCAACACACTGTAATGCAAATGCAGTGTGTTGGGATGTTCTGCGTAAAAAGGGGTCGAATCCAATTTTCCAGTCATTTCTGTGCGGTTGCAACCTGTTCATAATGAATGAACTGCTGCAATGCATGTTAGCATGTGACTACACCTACAAGGGTTAATGTGTGTGTGTTAATGCACTACAATAAGCCACATAAATGTGAATGAGCCCTAAACGTCATTCTATGTACACTTTCACTTGCTGTAGCAATCAATACTGTGAAATTTCTGGTGAACTCTTCACAGCCTGGATAAGTTAACAGCAGTCCTACGTCATCAGATCTATATTAGCAAATAACCCACATGTTCTCATTTGTGTGAGACACAGTTTGGTGTTTAATATCATTTTTTAATTTTCGCTATATGAAAAAAACGATATCCTGAGTGCGAACTTGCAGAATTGCTTTAAACAAACATAGTTGAAATCACTTGTACACAAAAAAATAAAAATAAACCCCACATCCTACTTCTTAACTGACATTTGCAAATCCTAGTGGCTAATTAAAGTGCACCTGTCATGAAAGAAATATTTAGGCTGCCTTTTCTGACATAACTTGGAAACTGCTATTTTACCTGGCTTTGTCTGTTATCAATACTTTTGAGTCATATACCCAGTACAAACATGCAGCAAAAAGAATATTAGAGTCAGAAACCCCTAAAAATACATGTTTTAGGTAAGTGTCTGAAGAAATTAAGGCTAAAGCATCAATACGAAAGCCAGGCAACTTGTCTTTTATGGAGATGTCCAATTACATTCTATAAATTTCTTTCTCTCCTTTAAGGGAAAATGCACAGCTTGAGCGAGCCATTACCAGCAGAATCAATGTCTGTTTTCTACCCATTTGAAGGCTCCAGATTGAAACATTTTTACATTTCTTACCTGATCTTTTAAAGTTCAAACTGTTAACGTGGTAGTCAGTTGGGGGAATTTACTGTATTGTCTTTGTATACTATTGTGACAATAAAAATTGAATGTTACAGCTCTTCATGTTGGCATGGCAATCAAACAAACTTTTTAAGGGCTTTCGAACGAAATACGTTGACTCCATGATGGCATCATTAAAAACTCTGATGAGCAATTTTTTTGAATTTTGTACAAATGTTCCAACGAAAGTCTAACTATGTATGGCCAGCTTTACAAAATCTTGACTGATCCCTATTCTGCTGTCCCTGACTAAGATAAAGGACCCTGTAAGCTTCTGACCATTCCTTGAGCACATACTTGGCCTGGATGAACGGCCAGCAGACAGAAAAGCCAGAGATCGCTCAGAATGCGGCTGCACATATAACCACTCTCTTAGGCCTTGTTTATACTTGTGATTGGAGGCCTGTAAAAAGTGTGCTAGAGTAAAATTCTTAAAACTCCCATCCCAGCTTAAGTTGCAAAGGCAGCAGATGGGGGTGTACACATGCAGTGGCCTTTGCAGAGAAATAATGGGGGTTTTTAGGGGTTAAAACAGGTGGTGAGGAGGTAACATATCAACTATTTGCCGCCTGTCAAATACTCTCTAAATAAGCGACCTGCTGCAGATTGCTCTTTAGAGGGCACAAAAAGTGTAATCGACCTCTTAGGTCTATGCATCCACTATGGGTAACTTTCTTATTGTATGATTTACAAATTAACATATACAAAAAAATTCCACTCACACCCCTCATCCTGAAATCAGCCTGCAGAGGATGTTTGCTGATGTCTGTTTCTCCGCAGATATCTCTATTATTGCCTGGATTTTGACTGGATCCGATGAGATTCAAGCTCATTTTTATAGGCACTCTTGCTATTAACATTTTTTTTTAGAACAAATTCATATTTGCCTGAATTATAGTTAGTCCTAAATAAGAAAATCAAAACATGGGAACAGCTGTTTAAATTGGAAGAGTTGCTGCCAGGCAATACATTCAGTTATTTCTGACACTTTGATATAATATACCTATTGAAATAAATAAATATATACATTTTTACATGATACAATAAAGTGGGCAAATGTTTTTTGACTTTGGTTGTCATCTGTCAGGTTCAACTTTTTATAGTATGGTTATGAAGTGCAAAGTTATATAATAATAAAGATAATAATAATAATATTAATGCTATTATGAATACACCTGTTATGTGTCCTACTTAAACCTGATGTGTATTGATATTCCTATAGATAGTGCTTTTAGTATTGTCTGTGAGATGGAAACAATGCAGTCATCGGCTTGGAAAGGTTCTGCACTTACCTTATTGTGTGTGTCCCCTTGAATAGGATACAAGAGGTTTCCATAGGTGACAGTCACATCGTGTGGCTCCAGGTTACAGAAAGCAGGCTGTGATGGACTATGCCCCTGGGCCACTCTATGGAGAATAGGCTGACAGCACATATCCAAATTGTTTAGCACACGCACTCATTGTACACATAGGAGGACAAAAAGGTTTAATTTACAGTGAGTGACAAAGACACAAGTGTGACATGGGGTCATTGCCTCTTTTGCTGCTATTCAGCAAATCAGCACAACAGAATGAGCTAGAAAAAAGGCAAAGAGAAGGAATGGACAGGTTATTTGCATCAACTCCATTACCCTAAGCTGAATGAGAAGAGATGCACATACAGTGCTTCGAAGGCTGGCAGATCATAACAATCTAGACAGCATGTGTCTGACATCACAGAGGTTGAATAATTTTATAGCACCGCTCTTCTTTTTATTTGTCAGCTTCACCATAGTGAAAATATTGGATTAGAGAATTGTTCATGCTGAGAGAAGGGTCAAGTGTACAGGATACTTAAGGCACATGAAACTTAGCATTTTTGCACTAAATCTCACTCCAACTCGAATCTTCTTGGAGATGCATTCCCCCCATTTAAGCATATAGGTGATTTTTGTGAATTGGATGGAAGAACTGAGGGTTTTGTAAAGTGAGGAGACTCCAGGCCAAGGCAGAGGGTCGTTAAGACACAACTTGTACCTGTCCCTCTTCTGACCACACTTAACCCACAGGACCACCTTCTTCTGACAAGACACTGTGCCCCCCCCCCTTACTTTGGCCAAGCTTACCCACAGAACGACCCTCTTCTAACAACTCTTACACACAATGCTACTTGAACCTGACCCCCTTCTGGCCACCCTTACCCTCAAAACCATCCATATCAACACCTCATTTTGGTAATCATTACCAATCTTTACCAAAAACACCATCCCAATCTGGCCACCCTTATCTACAACATCACTCCAGCTTGCATGTGTTTCCAACAGCACAACCTCCTACACAACAGCCCTCAACACTCATACCCCTAGCTGCTCACCTTTACCAACAAAACAAAAAAAAAAAACAAAACCAACCCCATTTGGCCAGCTTTACCAACCGCACCACCTGTACCTGTCCCATCTCTGGCCACCCTTACCCACAGGAACTCTATTCTGGCTAATTTTACCCATTACTCCACCTGTACCTGACCCTCCTTCATCCACTCTTACCCTCAATTCAACCCTCTTTAATGTGTATATTTTAGTAAGACTAGTTGGAATATTTGTACCTAGGTATTTGATCGAGTGTGTGTGTGTGTGTGTGTGTGGGGGGGGGGGGTGGGGGGGAGGGGGTAATTCAATTAGGAGGAGTTTTTGATCAAGGCAACCCTTCTCTCTAAAATTGATATTCTGTATTTAAGGCCACTAATTTTTTTAAATTGTCAGGTTAGAAAACAAAAATAAGAGATAAGCTGTAAATTTCTTTGCCTTGGACATCAGGATTAGCTATCACACAAAAGAGGTTCCAGAGCAAAAATAAATATTAAGGGGGAGAGGGGACAACCTTGTGGGGTCCCATTTGTAATTGAAGAGCGATCCATTGGTCTAGTTGAAGGATTAAAATATAAGGAAAGAACTTGATTAATAATAACTTCTCCCATAGCAATACATTTCAGGACTTCTATCATAAAGTCCCAGCTGCCTCGGTCAAAGGCTTTTTCTGTATCACAAAGAAGGATCAGACTTTGAGCCCTTGACCAAACCAGATGTATGGATCTATAGTTTTTGTAGTATTGTCTTTGACCTCTCTGGTTTCCTCAAAATTGGTATGAATCAGACATTGAAGGCAAGGAGTAATCTGGAAGGCTAGAATTTTTTAAAAATAGCTTAGCATGTTTAATATTGAGATTTTTTAAACAAGATAAAGAAAAAACATTTGCTCCCAGTGCTTTTTCAGTTTTGGTGTTTGCTGTAATACACACAAATTCTTCAGCTGTGATAGGGGCTTCCACAGAGAGATGTTCTTTATGGGTCAGTTTCTTCTGGCTACTTTTACCTTCAACACCACTTGTACCTGATCCTCCTCTAGCCACCCTTACCCTCAGTAGGACAACCCTTTTCTGCCATAGCTCTGTGGCCACCTCTACCTCACCCCCTCTGGCCACCTTTGCCCCAAACACAGTTCACTTCTGCTATGGCATTTTGGTCACACTTACTCACAACACCCGACTCCACTCCATGCGCCATCTTTACCCAAGGGAATAGCCCTGTCTAGCGCACTCTTACCTACAGCAGTACCCTTTTCTGCCATGTATCAACATCATCACTTTCCAAGGTTCTGAATATGTCTTGTGCACAATACTGGCAACTCTCATCTGCTACAGTTCTTTGAGTGCCCTTCCCCACAGCATGTCTCCCAGCTGCTCATCCCCACCCACAGCACCACCATTACCACTTGCATCTTCTTTGGCTACCCTAGCCCACAGGTCCACCCTATTCTGCCAAGGCACTGTGGCAGCCCTGATCATCACACCTACCTCTGGCACAGGCCATTGTCAGGACAGTACACAAGCAGTTGAATGGGCAGAAAATAGAAAAAGTTCTGCTCCCAATAGCAGCACTGTGGGTTGCAGCTTCTTACTGCAGTGCAGCAGTTGTGGCAGGGGCAGGACTGCCAGGGTAGCCAAGGTCACAATTGTGAACAGGCCCTGGATTTCAACAACTGTAGGAGGGCCCCAAGAGCCTGCACTGTGGCTCCTCAGCAGGATTGCTGGCTGCAAGGGTCTGATAGTGTCTTTCTCATGCAGCCCAGAACCAGCACTGACAGTCCCCCCCTCCCCCTGCATGGATTGGAGAGGAGAGAGAGATGATCCGCTTCTCCTCCTCCTGCCCTCTCCTCGTGTTTCTGTCCCATCCACACCCTCTGGCAGAGCTAGGCCAGGCAGTGCTAGAAGGGGATGTGTGGGCAAGAACTTTAAAGCCCAGCAGCCAGATGAGGAAAGGTGCTGATAGCTGATGCCTCTCAATCCATCCACTGTGAATGAAGTCTCTCTCCTGTCACCCTTCTCTCTTCTGCCTCCCAGTAAGTACTCTAATGTAAAAAGGACTCAGGTGTAAAGGGTGCTCAGTGGACTTTTATTGTAAGGAGGTCTTGAAACTCTGCGGATTCAAATGTAAGGGGAACTGTGGATTCTAAAGTACAGCGGAACTCTGCGGATTCTGCTGTAAGGGGAAACTCTGTGGATTCAAATGTAAGGGGAAACTCTGCAGATTGAGATGTAAGAGGAACTTTGCAGATTTAGATATAAAGGGGAACTCTGCGGTTTCATCTGTAAGGGGAACTATGTGGATTCATATGTAAAGGGAAATTATGCAGATTCAGATGTGAAGAGGAACTCTGCAGATTCAGATGTAAGGGGAAACTCTAGGGATTCAAATGTAAGGGGAACTTTGAGAATTCAGATGTAAAGGTGAATATGCATTATCAGATATAAAGGGGAACTCTTTGGATTCAGATATAAAGGGGAACTCTTTGGATTCAGATGTAAAGGAAACTCTGTGGATTTAAATGTAAAGGTGGAGTTCTGTAGACTCTGATGTAATGGGGACTTGTGTGATTAAATCCATATAATTAGAAATGTTATTTTATCACAAGTTATATGTATAGTGTATACCAGCCCTCAAAATTTCCACTCGCCTGTTCGCATTAGGCGAGTAGAAATAAGCTGAGGGCAAGTGTGGAGCAGGAGCAGATTGCGCCTGGGGGCAGGGGGGCAATTGCTGATGCTGATACAGCTTGGGAATTAAATGCCAGCCCCTGCAAAACCAGCTCCTATGATAGACAGCAGACTGGTTCATAGCCAGGAAATTGAGTCAGTGTGCTGTCTATCATAGGAGCCGGTCCAGGAGGCGGGACTTTGTTTGACAGCGACCTGCGTTTCAGATCCAAGCTTTGCCACAGCATGAGATTCTCTCTCTGTGTGATCCGCGCAGTGATCCCAATTCCTCCCTGTGATTCCCATGCAGTGATGGGCACTGATGAGGCTGCACTGATGAACACTGATAGGCTGCATTAATGGGCATTGATAAACACTTATAAAGCTGCATTTATGGGCATTGATAGGCTGCACTGATGGGCATGTATAAGGCTGCAGTAATGAGCAATGATGAGGCTGCACTGATGGGCACTGATGAGGCAGCACTGATGGCCACTGATCAGGCAGCACTGATAAGCTGCACCGATCGGGCTGCACTGAAAAAGCAGCACAGATGGGCACTGATATGCTGCACTGATGGGCACTAAAAGGCTACACTTATGGCCACTGAACAGGCTGCACTGAAGGACACTGATGAGGTGGCACTAAAGGCCACTGATGTGGCGGCAATGATGTGCACTGATGAGCTGCACTTTTGGGCACTGTTATTGCTGCACTAAAAAAGCATCACTGATATGCTGCACTGATGGGCACTGATATTCTGCACTGATGGGCACTAATAAGCTGCACTGATGGGCATTGATAGGCTGCACTTATGGCCACTGAAGAGGCGGCACTGATGGCCACTGATGAGGTGGCACCTAAGGCCACTGATGTGGCAGGAATGATGTGCATTGATGACCTTCACTGTTGAGCACTGTTAAGGCTGCACTGATAAGGCAGCACTGATATTCTGCACTGGTAGGCACTGATGGGGTGCAATGGTTGGCACTGATAAGGCTGCACTGATGGACACTGATAGGCTGCATTAATGGCCACTGATAAACACTGATGAGGCTGTATTGATGGGCACTGATAGGCTAGACTGATGGGCACTTATAAGGCTGCAATGATGGGCAATGATGAAGCTGCACTGATGGGCACTGATGAAACAGCACTGATGGCCACTGATCAGGTGGCACTGATTAGCTGCACTGATAAAGCAGCACTTATAGGCTGCACTGATGGGCACTAATAGGCTCTGATAGATTGCACTGATGGCCACTGATCTGGTGGCACTGAAGGCCACTGATGTGGTGGCAAAAAAGTGCACTGATGAGCTGCACTGTTGGGCACTGATAAGGCTGCACTGATAAGGCAGCACTGATGGGGCTGCACTGGTGGGCACTGATGAGGTTGCACTAATGGGCACTGATAGGCTGCACTGATGGGCACTGATAAGGCTGCACTGATGGGCACTGATAGGCTGCACTGATGGGCACTGATGAGGCTGCACTGATGGGTATTGATATGCTTTATGGTAATATTGGTAAAGTTGCTGCTGTTAATATTTATTTTTGTAACTTAATTCTGCATAAAACTTTTAACAGTTTTATTTCATGAGATAATTTACAAGGGTGTGATTAGGAGCGGAATTAGGGGCGGGGAAGGGGTTGGGTGGGTCAACTGGTGGCAAGTAACTCCTAAGGCCTGGCTAGTAGCTTAGGACTTGAACTAAGGAAAGCACACCAGAGTCGTTTGCTATTCCATTCACAGTGGTTGATAATATTTTGTATGGCATTTTAAAATGTGAATGGTAATAGCATTGCAACAGAACAAAATAGGTAGAGAAGTTTGGGGAGTATGAACAACCTAAAATACGCTATTACCCACGTTGGATAGTTCATATGGTTTAAAAATATTAAATTCCTGGGTAGGGAATGAAAATCTTTTTGCAGTTGTGGTCTTAAAGTTGCAAAGCTTTAGCAGAAATTTGAATGCACAATTATTATAAGGATAGAAACCTTTTAATTCCTTAAAAAGGGAAAATTTTTTAGGGGATCTATAAATTTTGAGCCAACTTGTCTCTCAAATTGGGGACTCTCCTAAAGATAACCTCCAGCTTCTCGGGAAGCAATTTTCCCAAGACCGAGTCTGATTTCAGAATTGGCCATCTCTTTTTATTAATTCCTTTTAATTGAAAGTCCTGTGTTGAGTAACTTGTAATAAGTGGACACGCCAATTTCTTCTTATCATTAGTACTCCCAACCACCAAGCACATACCAAGCAAGTAACATAACCAAGTACAAACCAACCTCCCTAATGGTTGTTTCCAGAACTTCCTTCTTATACCCTTTTTCCAAAAAACAACCTCTAAGGATATTTGCTTGTTCATAATAATCCATATAACTATTCTTATCGGTTGCCTTGAAAAACGTCTTAGTGAACAACTGTCCTTCTTTACCTAAAATAGTAAAATCAAGAAAGTTGACCTCATCCAAACTCACTAAGAAGGAAAGGTGAATATTCCGGTCGTTCATATTAAGTAGATTCATAAATATGTCCAAAGAATCTCTGTCCCCATTCCATACCAACATGATATCATCAATGAAACGCCTATAAAATATAAGCGACTTCCATTGTTGACCAAAGATAACATCCTTCTCCCAAAATGCCATGAAGAGGTTGGCTAAACTGGGGGCAAATTTTGACCCCATAGCCACACCTCTCTGTTGTAAACAAAACATTTTATTAAACCAACAATAATTATGCGTCATGGCAAAAGATAACAAATCAAGGATGAAAATTCTGTGGATAGATGGAATGGTCCTATCTGTATGTAGGTAGTATGTAACTGCCGACATCCCATCCTTGTGTTTGATGTTAGTATACAAGGAGGTGACGTCGGCAATTACCAAAAACACGCCCTCCCTAAATTCCAAATTCAATTCATTTAAAACATGCTTAGTATCCCTTAAGTAAGCAGGGGTTTTTGTTAGGAGGGGTTGCAAAAAGGAATCAATATATTCACCACTTTTGATGTAAGGGACCCAATCCCACTAATAATTGGTCGCCCTGGAGGGGAGGTGATGTTTTTGTGTATTTTTGGCGAACAGTATATAATTGGGATCCTAGGGGCTGATGGTACCAAGAATTCTTTTTTTTTTTTAAGGATTCCACATCCACTTTCCTTTTGAATCAAGACCTTTAGTTCTTTTAAAAAACGGATAGTGGGATCCCTATTCAAAATTATATCGTACATTTGTCGCATATACTGAGCTTTATCCAATATTACCACCGTTCCACTTTTATCAGCTGGGCGAACTACTAAATCCTTTTTCTCAAGCAGATCTTTCATCCCCAGGACTAAATGCTTATTTTCCCGTAGCTTTTGGATTTTAATTTGCTCTAGATCCTGTATTACTATATCTTTAAAAACGGAAATATGTGAATTTGTACCAGGCGGATTAAAGAGAGATGCATTTCTCAGATTGGAATGTTTGTAAATAGAGGGCCTAGGGATTTGATTAAGAATGGGATTCTGCATAAAATGCCTTTTTATGCTCAATTGTTGAGCAAATTTGTTGATATCAATGAACGTTTGGAATTTGTTATATTTAGCTTTAGGTGCGAATTTTAGTCCCTTATCCAAAACTATTAACTCTTCCTTCCCTAATTGGGCCTTACTTAGATTGATAATCCCCTTACCTAGTTCTTTATTTTCCTCTTTTTGGGACCTGTTAATCCTCCTCCCTCCTCTCTTTTCTCTCTTCTGTCCGTACTCGGTTTTCTGTTTCCTAGATCTCCTAAAAAATCCTTATTATTAGTCTGATTAGGGGTCCTCATAGGAAGATAGTTCTGATAATCAGAATTATTTCCATAATTCCAATTAGATTATCTTCTATCCTGCCATCCTACCTGTTTAGGTCTATTATTCCCAGATTGAAGGTACGGGCGATATTGTTCCCTATACTGGTTGGTTTGGTTAGATTGCTGTGGGTGCCAATCCATATAACGTTGTCCAAACTCATCACCTCCCTGATGAAATAAGGGTGCATACCTAGTCTGTGTTTGTACACTATATGAAAACCCTTCTCTGAGGCCTAGGGTTCATAGGTTGAGAATATTGGTTCTTATTATTCCTAGAGGAATGGGAATAACTATTCCTACTTTGCACGGGGGGGGGGGGGGACTGCGGAATTTCTCCTACCATAATTCAAAGAACTCCTATTATTATTATTATTGTTTTTATTCTTGTTTTTAGATCCTTTTTTCGTTTTCTTTTTAGTTCCATTAACATATACCCATGATGGATCCTGGAAATGTTGTGGGTAGGGGATAAATTGGGACATGATAAATTGTGAACAAGTGACATGATAGCTGACATTATCCATCCATCAAATCCAAATTAATGTAATACAGCTCTTCAAAATGCCCATTGGACCCAGTCAAATACCTTCTTTGCATCCAAGAATAGGAGCAGGGAAGTGTTTTTTTGGCATTCTGCATGTTTGATACAATTAATGAAGCATCTGGTGCCATTTGAGGATTGCCTTCATTTGGTCAGGGGCTAGTAGTTTAGTGTTCAAATTAATTAGCCTCTGTGTGAGGACTTTGATTTGGATATCAGAGATGTATCAATAGTTGATAAGTTTCATTATTGTCACTATTATAACTTGTAATATTTATCCTGCAAAAGGGCCAGGGGATGCATCTAGATTATAAATATCAGTCAAGTAAGGTACTAGAGTTCCTTTGTATTGCTTGTAGTATTTGCTTGGGAAGTCATCAATGTCTGTTGATGATTTATAACAGTAAGAAGTCAATAAATTTGTGATCTCTTAAAGGGTAAAGGGCTGTGATAATAGTTTTAACTGCAAGGAGATTGAGGCTGGGTTTCCCCACATCCAATTCCCATGTCAGGAGATTGTGATCGGCTCTCAATGGAGCTAGTTCACACATCTCTGGGCCGGCTACAGTGGGAATTGCCCCGGAGTCCTGCGAGTCTTCCGGTCCATTTCAGGTCCAAACTCAGACAAAAATTCGGACTGAAATCGGACCTGAAACGGTGAACAGGGACGCACACGGGCCCCTGCTGTGAGCTGTTCCGTGCAGCAGTGTGTACGTATAGGGGTTGTCCTGGAGGTTATAAAGTGTTCTGTATTATTCACCTAATACATTAACAATGTCCCTAGGATTGGTGAATGTTTGTTGGGCTGCTATCTTGGTTTTAAGTTATTGTGATCATAGCTTTCTGGGTAAATAAGTACCAAATTTGTTTATTTAAAGCTTAATGGTTTGCTTTTAAGTGCTTCAGATTGTATTTGTATTTGTAAAGTAGAAGCATTCCCAGTTGCTCTCTATCTTTAAAAATTGAGGCCGCCAGTTGAAGCAAGGGATAGAGTTTATTTTGGGCTTTCTTTTACAAAGGTTTTATTGACAGCAATACCAATTTATAGCATTGACATTTGGAATCAGCAAATTCAATGGTTGCATACAAAGTAGATCCACAGATAATGCAGGTGTTTAAAAAGGATTTGTCTTGTTTTGACAGTACAAAGGTTTAAACTTGCAGTGGGTATTTCAATGTGAAAGAAGTATTGATGCTGGATAGGCCAATGCATAACCATAATCAAAAGTGCTGTAGACTGGTGGTTACCCAAAATCTAAATAATACAGGATTAAGTTGTAAAAGAAGAAGCAATTCTGTAAACTGTAAGAAATGGTAAAAGAGAATATAAATAGGAAGAAAAGGAAATGTAGGATGACATGTTGAGGAAGTAAGATAAACAGGAGGGGGATTCCTGAAAAATAGAAGGGAGGAGAAAAGGGTAAACGGGTTCCAGGGAATTGCTGAGTCTACATTATCAAATTGTGTGTAGCCAGGTGTTTGGCTAAGCAACAGGAGCAATCTTGGATACTGTGTGCTCTCTCTAGACTGTAACGCTAAATGAGTTAATGATGATCGCCTCCATCCAGCAGAGGGAGCTAACAAAGCAGAAAGGGCTCAAGAAATGAGACTTTGGTGCAGGCTGCACCCAATTGTAGGAAATGTAGTGTGAGAAGAAGATCTTGCATAAGAGTAAATAGAGCAATGGACTACAACTCCCAGATATTGACTCCTAACAGGGGAGAAAAGGGGCAGTTTTTCATGGGTTTCAGGGGAGAGAACTTCCACTTGCTGTAGAGCAGTGGTCCTCAACTCCGGTCCTCGGGCCCACTAACAGGCCAGGTTTGCAAGATGACTAAATTACATCACAGGTGATCTCATTTGCTGCTCAGTGATTGCAGTATTCTAGTCTGCATCTCCCCAAGGTAATACTTAAAATCTGGCCTGTTAGTGGGCCCCGAGGACTGGAGTTGAGGACCACTGCTGTAGGGGACTGCATTGTGCACCTCTCAGTTGCTGTGTGTGTACTCATCTGTAGCCTGAGGCCTGGAGTGCTGAGGACCAGAGCGCTGAGGCACAGATCACCCTTAGTGCAGAGGCAGAAGAATTACTAACAGGTAAGCGCCCAGATCGAAGATAACTGTATCCCTGAAACTGATGAGTATCCGCTGCTAGCAGAAACTGAGAATAGTAGAACTAACCATCCAACTAGTAGCTTCTAATCACTGCATGCAGAGCTTAAAAGGACTGTCCTCATGTGCACCACCTTAAACACTGTGCCCCACCATTAGGCATTAGGTTTAGAGCTAGGAGCAGCCTACCAACTAACTGTTCACAGAGACATTGCATTCATTGCTCATAATCAATGGTACCTCTCTAGAAATATTGTTATTAGACTCAATATGGTAGATGCATTTTTAGTAAGATAGGGTGTGGTCAGACCCTATGATAGTTTCAGTTGTGGAGGTGGACACATTTTGGAGAGACAATTTTTCAAATAAGAAAAAGTCAATTCTATAGTAGGGCCAGGGTATTCAGAGTAAAATATAACATTTCTTTCCAGAGCCATGGTGGCATTGCCTTATGTCACAGAGATCGCGAGTATGTAGAAAGCCATTGAGAGATTTGGTTGTAACCTAGACTTGGAGGATGAGTCGATACCAGGGTTTCCTACTACCTAAGATCTCTTCCTAGTACTAGCATATCCTGTTGCAGTTTACAAACTTTTTTTATCAGTTTAGCAGAAAAAGTGGTTAATGTTTGTAAAGTAAACATTCACCAAGGTGAATGTTACAATGTTCATTTTGCTTACAAGTTTAACATATCTTCCAGAGGTGTCAACAATGCAAGTGTAACGCCCTGCCCTAGTTAGGCTAAATTTATCCTTTGGTTCTGCTGTACTCAGTGGAGTGGTGATCTGGCTTTTAGGTCTGATCAGATCCCCCTTAGCTTGGTGGTTGATTACTCCTGCCTGTCTCTAGAAGAAGCTTCCAAAGAATAGAGTAGGGTCATCCACCAGAGTTATGAATACTTATCGGTTTTCAGCCAATCCCTGGGAAAGGCACTCAGAAGGTGGCAGAAGAAGAAGAAGAAGACGATAGATGTTTGTGAGGCTTGTTTAGAGGGGTCTTATCCTGGGGCTGCTGCCCGTGGGATGCAGCCTGTGTATGGGAGAGCTGAATTAAGGCCTAAGTATGTGCTGGGCTGAGGGCCTGAAGCAATCCCAATTGAAAGATATTTGCTGAATGGCATCACCTATGGAAGCTGACCTAGAGAGAGTCTTTAACCACTTGCCTACAGTGCACTTTCACCCCCTTCCTGCCCAGACCGATTTTCAGCTTTCAGCGCTCTCACACTTTGAATGACAATTACTCAGTCATGCAACACTGTACCCATAAAAAAAATTGTGTCCTTTTTTTCACACAAATAGAGCTTTCTTTTGATGGTATTTAATCACTACTGGGTTTTTTATTTTTTGTGCTGTAAATAAAAAAAAGACTGAAAATATTGTGAAAAAACGCATTTTGTTTCTGTCATAAAATTTTGCAAATTAGTAATTTTTCTTTACAAATTTTGGCCAAAATGTATACTGCTACTTATCTTTGGTAAAAATAACCCAAATAAGTGTATATTATTTGGTCTTTGTGAAAGTTATAGAGTCCACAAGTTATGGTGCTAATCATTGAAAATTTATCACACTTGATCACACCTGATGTACTGAAGGCCTATCTCATTTCTTTTTTTTCTTTTTTTTTTTTAAACATGAATTTTTATTGAAGGAATTTCCAGTATACAGAGGAACAACATGTTATAGAGCATAATATACACAGGAAGTCTATCTAAACATACAAATGTACATCCATGAAACAGATATATATATAAACAAAAACAGCAGAAATGGAGGTCTTTGTGCAACCGCACATAACGAACTCAGAGAGTAAGCAAATATGATTAAATACCTGTTCTAGGCAGAGCTAAATGAACAGGGCAATTCACCCAAGTCTGGAATTATCGGACATGACATAGCAATACCTGTCCCCCCTATTGGGAACATACTGCGGACAGGTATGCCCGGAGAGACTCAGCTGAGGAGGCGGGTTGCCACCACCCACCCCCTCAGTCCAGACTCAATATACAAGGCATAGAGTAAACCTAGCAGAATCTTCAAAATAAGTAAGAGAACAGACGCACCATAAGGTCAGCTGAACATGATGCTAAATTAACCAATGTCTAAGCAAGGCGCTAGGATGTACTTGGGGGGAGAGGGAGGAGGTGGAGGGGGAGGGGAAGGGGCACCAGATGACCTAGCAAGAAGAGGAAGATCCGCTGCTACAGTCCTAACAATAAACATTCCAACTTATACTTCGTTAAAGCAAACATTCAGTCAACGTCAGGGGATACTGTAAGCCAAGTGTGCCATTTTTTATGAAAGAAGGAGGCTTTATTTTCTTTATATGCCAGCAGCTTCTCCATCGTATATTGAAAGTTAACCCTATGCTTAATTTCCCCCATGGTCGGGGGAGACGAGGTTCGCCATCTCTTGGCCACGCAATTCTAGTGGCAAAAAGAAGGTGAGCGATTACGGTTCTAACACCCGTAGGGAACTCATGTATACCAACACTAAGAAGAGCTAAAGCAGGGTACATAACAAATTTCTTCCCCGTGATGGAGGAGATCAGGGAGGAAATATCCTGCCATAAAGGTTTAATACGCGGGCAGTCCCAAAAAACATGAATAAGGTTCCCGTTACCATTACACTCTCTCCAGCAAAGAGGATATAAGGACTTGTCTATCAGGTGTAGTCTATGAGGTGTCATGTAGTATCTATGTAGTATCTTCTGTGAATTGTCCCAATGATCAATGCAGGCAGAGGAAGTAACGTTAGCTTTGAGCTAAGGAAGCCAGTTTCTCAAAAAAACAATTGGGCAACACTATTGGTAAAGTCCTAAAGTGGTACAAGATTTTGGGGAGAACCTGCATTCTGTATGCCGCTATACGACCTAACCAGGACAGGTGTACCTTCCGTATGTGTGAAAATTCCTCTCCAATTTGATCGAGTAGAGGTAAATAGTTTTTAGAATATAGGTCAGCTACTGGAGAAGTCAAGTGGATGCCCAAGTACTTCAAGGTAGTGGAGTCCCACTCGCAAGGGAAAATGTGTTTAAAACAAACCAGTTCACTCGTGGCGATGTTGATCGGCAGTGCGGAACATTTACCCGTGTTAATCTTATATAGAGAAACACTACTAAAGATTCTAAGAAGACGATCAATCTCCACCAGTGAGACTGCAGGGTTTGAAAGAGTCAAGATAATGTCATCTGCAAACAATCCTAGTTTATGTGACGTGGGGCCAATGGTGATTCCCGATATGTTTGGATTAGTCCTGATTGCTTCCGCCAAAGGTTCAATAGCTAAAGAGAATAAAATGGGTGAAAGAGGGCAACCCTGTCTCGTGCCGTTGGAGAGTAGAAATGGGCTTGACAGCAAGCCATCAATATATACCTGGGCAGACGGGTTGGAATATAAGGACATGATCGCCGAGAGGACCGTACCCCTGAACCCAAATTTGGAAAGTGTGCGCATGAGATAACCCCAGTGGACTCTGTCAAACTCTTTTTCGGCGTCTAAAGCGACAAAGACCGAAGGGATATGGCCCGATTCAACATATTTGAGGAGATTTACCATGCGTCGAGTGCCATCGGGGGCCTGCCTTCCTGTGACAAAACCCACCTGATCCAAACCAATTAGCAATGGGGTGACAAGAAGTAATCTATTGGCCAGTACTTTGGCGAAAATCTTAAGGTCGATGTTCAGTAGGGATATGGGACGGAAGTTTTGAGGGGAGTCTGGGGTTTTGCCCGGTTTGGGTATCGTTACAATGACAGCCTGCAACATCTCTTTAGGAAAAGAACCCGACTGCGCCGCCGAGTTGAAAACCTCGGCTAGGGACTGGGCCAAAATATGTGAAAAGGCTTTATAATATTCCGCCGAAAAACCATCTATGCCTGGGGATTTGTGTAGGGGCAGGGAGCGAATTACCTCTATGATTTTTGCCGCAGATATAGGTTCGTTCAAGGTGTTAAGGGATTGATCGTCAAGGGTTGGTAGATTGAGACCATCGAGGAATCTGTCAATGTCAGGAGCAGTAGGTTGGTGTTCTAAGTCCGAATCACGTAAGTTGTAAAGGGATTCATAGTAGTCCTTGAAGACGTTAGCAATATCCCTAGGGCTATTGTAAGTCGTCTTAGTGACATGGTGTGTCATGTGTGGGATATGAGACTTCCTGCATCTCATCTTGAGTTGAGATGCCAGAAGTTTGCCGGATCTGTTACTCTGTGAGTACCAGGAGACCTGCAGCCGCCTGTAATGGAAGTCATGGTTCGCCACTAGAAGTCGCTTAAGTTCATTCCTTTTGTCAGTGAGTGTAGGGAATACAAGACAAAAAAGAACTATTTTTTGTCTTATATGCTTATACAACCAACGGTCACTATCCAGGTCAGACATGGATGGAGGTTTAACGCTGACCATCTATGGGTCTTTTTTAATAACTCTGAGCGGACCCCAATTAAGCCCATTACGGAACACTATTCCCTCCTCTTTTTTTGTATAAGTGTAGGGAATACAGTCTGGAAATCGGTTGGGGAACTTTTATGCTGTCGTTCCAGATTAATAATTTCTTCCTGCAAGGCACTAATGTGGGAAGTCCTAGTCTTCCTATCTCTAGCTGACAACTGAATGAGGAGGCTCCGTGCAACTGCCTTATGAGCGCACCAGATTGTAGCAGGAGAACAAGATTCTGCACCATTTATCTCAAAATATTCTACAAGCTTACTTTTTAAGGTCTTGGAGTATTGGGGGTGAGCCAAGATATATGCGTTGTTACGCCATAATGGTTTGGAGACTATCTTGGAATCATCCTTAACATCCATAGGGATATGGCCATGGTCAGACCACGTGATTGAGTGCAGTTCAGCATTAGTTACCCTTTGCAGTAGAAACTTGCCAGTTAGAAACATATCAATCCTCGAGTAGGATTTATAAACATTAGAATAAAAGGAGTAATCCCTCTCAGTCGTGTGGAGGCACCTCCACGGATCGTAAAGACCCTCACCAAAGCACATGGGCCCCAGACTCGGTCTGCGCCTCCGCCCCACTGAAGAACAGTCAACACTCCCATTCATGACCGCATTAAAGTCGCCGCACACAATTAGGGATCCCCGCTGATGTTGTTTAGCTAGAGCAATCATTTTGCGAATAAATTTTGTCGGCTTCTGATTGGGAGCATAGAGATTCAAAATTGTGTAGGCGACCCCATTGATCTCTGCAACCAGGAGGATGTATCTGCCAGAGTCGTCCGATAGTACAGAAATCAGATTGAACGCAACCGAATCCTAAACTGCTATCATGACACCCCTATTTTTAGATAGACTATTAGCACAAAATACAAACGGAAACCTGCGATGTGTGCAACGTGGTGGTTTAGAGTTTAGAAAGTGCGTCTCCTGCACACAAAGAATGTCACACTTTGAGTCCAACGCTGTGCGCCATAGGCTGTTTCTCTTCGCTGGATGATTAAGTCCTCTGACGTTGATGGACATCCATCTAAGAGACATTGTGGTGCAGCGAAGGGTTAGAGCTCCATCTGGTGGAACAAGGGGGGAGGGAAGGGGGGGAGGGAAAACAAAAGGGCACAACATTGTGGATGACAAGGAAAGGCCCAAACAGTAGGCCAACAGTGCTGTTCTGATTGCTGTCAATTTGTGACAAATCGCACAGGTCAATGATGACCTAAGGCTGCGAGAAATCTCGCAATACATTCGGGGGTCAGTAAGGTAAGTGAGCCGTAAACAAGGCTCCATCCGTAGGGCTACCAACCATATGGGAAGGAACATAAACAAAACCTGGTAGCTTAGCAAAGGAAAAGTAGCTCCTTGCCCCAGATGAGGTGGTCCGGCACATCCTCAGCGAGTATTTCTGCTGGAACCGGGTACAGATGGTGGTCTGGAAACGTGAGACGGTGTAGGTGCATCCCTAGGGAGAAGACCAACTTCTCTCAGCAGTGCCAGGCCCTTGTCCAGGGAGGTTATGGTGTGTGTGGCATTATTCAAAGTCACAGTCAGTTTGGCAGGGAAGCCCCATTTATATAGGATTTTGTGGTTCCGTAATACTTTCGTAATGGGGATGAGGTTATCTCTAGCAGACAGCGTCGCTTGCGACAGATCAGCATATAGAGAGATACCCGCATAAGGGTCGGGTAAGGCAGCATTCAGCCGGGAGAATCTCATGAGCCTGTCCTTCACATGAAAAAAATGGATTCTGGCTATGACATCTCTCGGTACATTGTCAGGGATATGGCCCGGTTTATGAAGTCTGTGTGCTCTATCAATGGCAGTAAGCTCAGGAAGAGTTTTCAGCATAAGTTGCTGCAGGAAGTCAGTGAGGTCAGCAGGTTTAACCGTTTCTGGTATGCCCCTAAATTTAACATTGTTCCTGCGTGACCTGTCCTCAATGTCTGCCACCTTGAGTTTAAGCATTTTTAGCTCTTCTTCCAAGTCAGAGTGAGCTCATCAACTAGCTCATTGTGGGCCCCTGTAAAATCTTCCATGCGTTGCTCAGTGTGTTCCACTCTGTCACCCAAAGCTGAAAGCTCTCTCCTGGTACCTCTCATAAATACTGCCATTTCTTTCTGAATAGCGCCTCTGAAGGTAAGCAACATGTCCTTTATAATCGCATCTATTATGGGCTGCCCTGTTGTAGGAAAGGCGTCTAATTGCTGAAAAGCACTGTCAGACTCCTCCATTTCTTCCCCTGCATCTTGGGGCAGTGAATCTGTGTAATGAGGCAGAGAAAGTCTCCTCTTCTGCTTAACTGGGCTATCAAATGGGGAGGGCGGCAGGGGATTATGTGCATCCAGGGATTCACCGGTGAGTGTGTGCTCCGATGCTGGAGGATGTGCTGCGGAACGCTGGCGGGAGGCCGCGCTGTGTCCGGAGCCGGCGCCATCTTGGCTGCTCCGGCCTGCCACTGAGGTGAAATATTCTGTCAGTTTGCGCGGCTTCTCCCTCTCTTTCCTCTTGGCTTTCGCTGCCATGGTGTTCCTGGTAGGGTCAGGAGGGTGACTGGAGACAAAAGGGCTGCGGATGTTAGCTGGGAATCGCTGAGAATGACCCGTTGTGGAGAGCAGTGGCTTCACTCAACCATCCGCTCCGGCTGCCGGCTCCGCCCTCTCGGCCTATCTCATTTCTTGAGACACTAAAAAGTAAGGAAAGTACAAATACCCCTCAAATGACCCCTTTTTGGAAAGTAGACATTCCAAGGTATTTAATAAGGGGCATGGTGAGTTTTTTGAAGTTGTAATTTTTTCCCACAACTCTTTGCAAAATGAAGATTTTTTTTTTTTTTTTTACAAATTGACGTATTAACAGGTTATTTCTCTCACACAGCATATGTATACTTGCAACTACACCCCAAAACACATTCTACTACTCCTCCTGAGTATGGCGATACCACGTGTGTGAGACTTTTTCACAGCCTAGCCACATACAGAGGCCTAACATCCAAGTAGCACCGTCCGGCATTCTAGGAGCACAAATTACACATATAATTTCCTGACAACTTATCACACTTTTGAAGGCCCTGGAGCACCAGGACAATGGAAACCCCCATAAAATGACCCCATTTTGGAAAGCAAACGCCCCAACGTATAATTTTTGAGGCATAATGAGTCTTTTGAACGTGTCATTTTTTCCACAAGTTTTTGGAAACTGTGGAAAGAAAATGAAAATGCATTTTTTTTACACAAAGTTGTCCATTTATGAAATATTTCCAACACATAGCATGTACATAGCAAAAATTGCACCCCAAAATACATTCTGCTACTCCTCCTGATTATGTCAATACCACATGTGTGAGACTTTTTCCCAGCCTAACCACATACAGAGGCCTAACATCCAAGTAGCACCGTCCAGCATTCTAGGAGCACAAATTACACATATAATTTCCTGACAACCTATCGCACTTTTGAAGGCCCTGAGGCACCAGGACAATGGAAACCCCCATAAAATGACCCCATTTTGGAAAGCAAACAGCCCAACGTATAATTTTTGAGGCATAATGAGTCTTTTGAATATGTCATTTTTTTCCACAAGTTTTTGGAAAATGTGGAAAGAAAATGAAAACGCATTTTTTTTTTACATAAAGCTGTCCATTTATGCAATATTTCTAACACATAGCATGTACTTAGCAAAAATTGCACCCCAAAATACATTCTGCTATTCCTCCTGAGTATGGCGATACCACATGTGTAACACTTTTGCACAGCCTAGCCACATACAGAGGCCCAACATCCAAGTAGCACTTTACACAAAGTTGTCCATTTATCCACTTTAAGACTGGGCCTATTTTTGACACTTGGTGTTTACAAGCAAAAATCATTTTTTTTTGCTAGAAAACTACGTAGAACCCCCAAACATTATATATTTTTTTTTAGCAGAGACCCTAGAGAATAAAATGGAGATCGTTGCAATATTTTTTATCACACCAAAATTGCGCAGCAGTCTTCCAAATGCAATTTTTTTGAAACAAATTCATTTTTTTTAATTAAAAAAATAAGAAAACAGTAAATTTAGCCCAATTTTTTTCCATAATGTGAAAGATAATGTTACGCCGAGTAATTAGATAACAACATGTCATGCTTCAAAATTGCGCACGCTCACAGAATGGCGCCAAATATTGGTACTTAAAAATCCCCATAGGCAACATTTGGTCTAGGGCTCAAATTATTGCTCTCGCTCTAACGATCGCGGCGATACCTCACATGTATGGTTTGAACACCGTTTACATATGTGGGCGGGACTTGCGTATGCGTTCGCTTCTGCGCGCAAGCTAATGGGGACAGGGCACTTTAATTTTTTTTTCCTATTTATTTTATTTATTATTTTTTTATTTTTACACAATTTAAAAAAAAAATGTTTTGATCATTTTTGTTCCTATTACAAGGAATGTAATCATCCCTTGTAATAGAAATAGGCATGACAGGTTCTCTTTATTGTGAGATCTGGGGTCAAAAAGACCTCACACCTCACAACTACACTAAAAAAGAAAAAAAAATTGTTGAAAAAAGGAAAAAAAAAAAGTGGCCCTTTAAACCGATTGCTAGGCAACGACTTTTGACGTAGCTCCGGTCCTCCAAGACCATAGAGTCGAGTGAGGGCCATCTTGCCCTCACTCGACTTCTTGTCTCTGAGGATCCGGGACCGGATAGTTTTCCCGCTGCCGGCGGGTCCGGTAAGCTGGGAAAACGTCTGGGACGCTGCGGGAGGGGGGGGCACCTTTCCCCTGCACCGTAAGGGTAATTCCGCCGCGAATCCGCTATCTGCTGCCAAAACCCCAGTATTTAGCTTTTAATGGCCGACGTATATAGCCGTTAGGCGGTCGGTAAGTGGTTGCATGTATTTAGCAAAAATTGCACCCCAAAATACATTCTATAAAGGAAAGTGTACAGGAATAGTCCGAGTCCCTCTCCGATCCGCTACTATTAGCGATGTCAAATTCCGAATCGGATTCGGATATGGATTCAGATACTGATGAGAGCTCCCCGGTGCTCGCATCAGTCATGGAGAGGACCTGAAGGGCCTCCTCACTGCTGTACATCCTTTTTGACATGCTGGCTGTGATGGGCTGTGCGACGGGTGACGATTGACTGCGGATGATCACTGATGGGTGGCAGGTGACGGTCACTGATGGGGTGACAGATGACGATGACTGATGAGTTGACAGATGACGATGACTGATGGGGTGACAGGTGACGATGACTGATGGGGTGACAGGTGACGATGACTGATGGGGTGACAGGTGACAATGACTGATGGGGTGACAGATGACAATGACTGATGGGGTGACAGGTGACGATGACTGATGGGGTGACAGGTGACGATGATTGATGGGGTGACAGATGACGATGATTGATGGTGTGACAAGTGACGATGATTGATGGGATGACAGATGACAATCACTGATGGGGTGACAAGTGACGATGATTGATGGGGTGACAAGTGACGATCACTGATGGGGTGACAAGTGACGGTGATTGATGGGGTGCCCCAAACAAGCTCTTGTACCTTTTTTGGGCGTCATGCGTTGTTTGCGGGATGTTACCGCGATTCGGCAGGCGAAAATCGCGGCAACATCGCACAGCCTTTGGGGTGCTATTGCAAATCACGGGCAACGCACAGGCGTCCAGCGATTTGCAATGATTTCCGGATCGCGGGCAGAATCGCGGTGATTCTGCCCACGATCGCTACGCTCACATGTGAACGTAGCCTTATGGGTGGCAATTTCTGGGCACTGATGAGGTGACTGTTGGGTGTCAGGTGCAATTGGGGGGGGGGGCTGAGGACTGTGTTGGGACCTTTATTGCTGTGATTTTACTTTTGCAGGTGTACAGAGCAGTAACTCACTGTTTCTGGCTCTGCTCTCCTCACACTGGAAACTGTGTGAGGGGAGAAGAGCTAGTAACCGTGAGTTACTGCTCTGTGTTTACATTTTGTGATCGGCTGTGAATGGATTCACAGCCGATCACATAGTAAACAGCCACTGTCAGTGACTGTTTACTACTGCCGGTGACTAGCTGTGTTCCTAGGGAACACAGAGCCACCGACATTACAGCGCTGCACGCTCCCGATCGCGCATGCGCGGCCTTCTTCCGGGCTTTGCTATTGTGATCGGCTGCGTCATTGTAACACAGCCGATCACGTGGGAAACAGCCATGCCCATTGGCTGTTTACCCCCTGCCGGTGACGCGCTGTGTCCCAGGGACACGCGGACACCGGCAGTGCAGGGCGGCGCGCACACGATCGCGCGCCTGCCCTGCTTGAATGGGCGGACGTCATATGACGTCCGCCCAGAACAATGGTCGCACCGCTCCGCCATCATTTGACCGCGGGCGGGCAGCAAGTGGTTAATCATGGAAGAATGATGCATGAAAGCTGGTGGGCGACAGTTATCTTTGAACATTGTCAGTATGACCCTTGCTTATGACTCCAGATGTGCATTTGCTTAAGGGGGTTAAATGCCAGGGATTGCTGCAAGGAATGGGACTGCTTATAAAGAGTCTCTAATTAACTGGCTAACCCCTCTACCTCTAACCAAGGCTACTACTATAGGATTTGTGTTTCAGAGATTGTTTCCCTGTTCCTGTTTGGCGTTTTGGAGTATTCTGCACCCCTCTCTCCTTCTTGTTGATTGCTGCTATAAATTCACAGAAAAGACATCCTCTAGACCAGTGATGGCAAACCTTGGCACCCCAGATATTTAGGAAATACATTTCCAATGATGCTCATGCACCCTACAATGTAGCTGAGCATCATGGGAAATGTAGTTTCTAAACATCTGGGGTGCCAAGGTTCGCCATCACTGGTCTAGACTGAACTTGTGTTAATCAGTGTACTTGAAACTGTGTCTGGGTCTAGCAGCCTCTGAATTAGCAAGGGAGACCTGGGGTAATATACAGCAGCCTCTCCAGGGATGAGCCTTACATAAGTTTTAAAGTAATGGATTTTAGAGGAGGACAACTGGGTCTCCTAACAAAGAGAACATCTCCTTATAGAGAAGTAGCTTTTCTTTGTAAAGCAGATGTTTTGGACTATTTAGACCCCCTGCATTTATAGAGATACATTTAAGTGTTATTGTTTGCAGAAGAGAAGCTGTGCAGTGGCTGTGGTGTTCTGTATATACAGTGGATATAAAAAGTCTACACACCCCTCTTACAATGTCAGGTTTCTGTGATGTAAAAAAATGAGACAAAGATAAATCATTTCCTAACTTTTTCCACCTTTAATGTGACCTATAAACTGTTCAACTCAATTGAAAAACATACTGAAAACTTTTAGGGGGGAGAAGTAAAAATGGAAAATGAAAATAATGTGGTTGCATACCTGTGCACAACTTATATAACTTATAACTGGGGATGTAGCTGTGTTTATAATTAAGCAATCACAGCCAAACTCATGTTAAATAGGAGTCAGTACAAACCTGCCATAATTTAAAGTACCTCTGATTAACCCCAAATAAAGTTCAGCTGTTCTAGTAGGTCTTTCCTGACACTTTTTTAGTTGCATCCTACAGCAAAAGCCATGGTCTGCAGAGAGCTTCTAAAGCATCAGGAGGATCTCATTGATATAAGTTATCAGTCAGGAGAAGGGTACAAAAGAATTTCCAAGGCATTAGATATACCATGAAACACAGTGACGACAGTCATCTTCAAGTGGTGAAAATATGGTCCAACAGTGACATTACCACAAACTGGACATCCCTCCAAAATTAATGAAAAGATGGGAAGAAAACTGGTCAGGGAGGCTGCCAAGAGGCCTACAGCAACATTAAAGGAGCTGCAGAAATATCTGGCAAGTTTTGGCTGTGTGGTACATGTGACACTGACAACATACCCCCGTATTCTTCATATGTCTGGGCTATGGGGTAGAGTAGCAAGGAAGCCTTTTCTTATGAAGAAAAACATCCAAACCCAGCTAAATTTTGCAAAAACACATCCGAGGTCTCCCAAAAGCACGTGGGAAAATGTGTTATGGTTTGATGAAACCAAGGTTAAACTTTTTGGCCATAATTCCAAAAGATATGTTTGGTGCAAAAACAAAACTGCACATTACCAAAAGAACACCATACACACAGTGAAGCATGGTGGTGGCAGCATCATGCTTTGGGGTTATTTTTCTTCAGCTGGAACAGGAGCCTTAGTCAAGGTAGAGGGAATTATGAACAGTTCCAAATACCAGTCAATATTGGCACAAAAGCTTCAGGCTTCTGCTAGAAAGCTGAACATGAAGAGGAACTTCATCTTTCAGCTTGACAACAACCCAAAGCATACATCCAAATCAACAAAGGAATGACCGAGCCAGAAGAAGATAAAAGCTTTGGAATGCCCCAGCCAGAGCCTAGACCTTAATCTGATTAAAAATCTGTGGGGTGATCTGAAGAGTGCTGTGCACAGGAGACGCCCTCGCAATCTGACAGATTTGGAGCATTTTTGCAAAGAAGAGTGAGCAAATATTGCAAAGTCAAGATGTGTCATGCTGATAGACTCATACCCAAAACGAATGAGTGCTGTAATAACATCAAAAGGTGCTTCAATAAAATATTAGTTAAAGGGTGTGCACACCTATGCAACCAAATTATTTTAGTTTTTTTATTTTTACTTCCCTTCACCTAAAAGGTTTCAGTTTGTTGTTTAACTGAGTTGTACAGTTTATAGGTCACATTAAAGGTGGAAAAGATTCTGAAATGATTTATCTTTGTCTCATTTTTTTACATCACAGAAACCTGACATTTTAACAGGGGTGTGTAGACTTTTTATATCCACTGTATACTGTAAGTACAAGGAGAGTACTTTTGGGGTAGGACATGGAAGCTGGTGCGGCAAACATTCATTCGCCTGCAGTGTATGTGCTCTGGTGGGTAAACAGCTCAATCTGAAATTTGATGGATGTGGTCATAAGGTTTTGGTTGCAATATGTGGGGAACTCAATCTCTTTGTGGTATAGATTTTAGAACAAGAACAATAAACAAATTAAAACAACCTGAGGAAAATCTCAGTAGAGATGGGCAGCATAAATGTCTTATTCCTGGGATTAGAACATTACTCAACAGTAATTTGGCTCCCTCTAGCAGACTCCGAGTGGCTTGGTAATTTTTTGCCATGGAGGAGCATTGTCTTTGGAAAGTATTTTTCATTCTTTATGGAACTGGAGGCCAAAATCTCGGTTGTTGATAGTGAAAATTTTACCGAAATGTTGTTTTATTCTCTTTCTAAAAAAATTAAAGATAAAAGTATACTATCTGCTTTTATTTTTTCCAGAATGCATCAAAACATGTGTATTATGTACACCTACAATACGCACCATTGTTCTAAGAAATGTCAAGTGTCAAAATAAAAAAGAGGAAAAAAATGCACTGGAACGCTTGAAAAAGTTTCAAAAATAAATCTAAAAATGCCTGCAAAAACATAGCTGGAGCACTAAAATTGTGGTGTGAAACAGCCCTTAGACAGACATCTGATGGCTGTTTTTATATCATATACATATACCATGAGGCAGCTACCGTACCATCATATACCATGAGTCTGCTTTACTAAAGGCAAGTAGGCTGTTCACTTTGCAAGGGAATTTTTCCTATAACTTACAAGAATGTAAGTGAAAAGTTTACTTTGCATAGAATCTTCAATCACATGCTAGAAACATTTAAAAAATTAGTTTTAACTTGTAAATAACTGAATGATGGAAGTAAGCAGAGTTTCAGTTCATTCACTAAGCGAAAGGAACATTTCCTTGAAAGGTGAACAGCCTATTTGCCTTTAGCAAATCAATCCCAATGAGGCATTGTCCTAAAAGTAGGCAGAATCTGGCAAACAAAGAAAAGTCAGGAGTCTTCAAACTTGTGAATAAGTGACTCCAACAATTAAAGCAGGGCAGCCAGACATCTAATATTTTCAGAAGAGAAGGTCAGCAATGATGTGCTTCTCATTTCTAATAAGAAATGAACGGCTTTGTTTATTCAGATTAGTAAAGGACTAAATTAAATGTAAATAACAGTTTCATGATGACAGTGCTGTAATTCATGTTATTACATAATAAAATGTTTGCTTCTGTATTATTTTAAACTGACACCCTGACATTTTAACGTAATTTTGAAGTCGGTAATTTGCAGTGATTACATTACTGGTTTCTACAAAGAAAACTGTGACCGAGAAATTGCTGTGGTTTCCTAGAAAAGACATTAGGAAATTATACACATTTCTTGGTTCACCAACAAAAAAATGCAGTTGGTTTGAATGCCATGGTGGTTGATGGAGTCTGGGAAAATGTAAGCTTGTTACATGCAAGCAGATTCAATTAGGTGTAAGTATAATCTTGTCAGATATGTAATGCTTCTCATAGAGGTAATTTCCTACTTGTCTTTTTTGTACACCAGAAAAACAGTGCTATCATTATTCAGGCATCATCATGGGTCATCATTCATACTTCCTGAAGTTACCTCCTCACCCTAGAAGACACAATCGTGGTAATCCTAGCACCTGTTTGGTATCTTTGATGTTTCAGGCTGTGTGTATATACTAAATGTTTCGCATAGATCAACCCCCTTTTGCTGTCTGTCACCTAGTAATCTGCCAGAAGGTTACAATCAAAGTGATCACTTGGGAAGGACATTGAAGAAATACAGTACTTCCTCCTGCCGACAGTAAACCAATGCCTTCATTAACCCAAATTACACCTCCTAGCCTAGACTCAGTTTAATGCTAATGGTAGAGCTTTTTCACAAAAAATTCAACGTTGTTGTAAATTATTATTAATATTATTATACAGGATTTATATAGCGCCAACAGTTTGCGAAGCGTATAACAAAATGAAGGCAGACATTACAGTTAAAATACAATTTGGTACAAGAGGAATCAGAGGGCCATGCTTTTTAGAGCTTACAATCTAAGAGGGAGGGGTCAATTGATACAAAAGGTAATAGCTGTAGGGGATGAGCTGATAGAGAAAGTGAAACAGTGTACTAGTTAGAAGCTGGATAGGAGAAGGGTTTTCAGGGATCGTCTAAAGATGGATAGATTTGGAGACAGTCGGACAGATTCGGGTAGGGAGTTCCAAAGAATGGGAGAAGCTCTGGAGCAATCCTGGAGGCGAGCATGGGAGGAGGTGACAAGGGAGCTTGAGAGCAGGAGGTCTTGGGAGGACCGAAGAGAGCGGCTTGGTTGATATTTTGAGATCAGGTTAGTGATGTAGCTGGGGGCAGAGTTGTGGATGGTTTATTCGTTGGGTGAGTGGAAGCCAGAGAAGGGATTGGCAGAAAGAGCTGGAGGACACTGAACGGCTGGTAAGGTGGATGAGTCTTGCAGCAGCATTTATTATAGACTAAAGGGGGGATAGGCAATGTAAAGGTAATCCAATGAGGAGGGAGATGCAGTAGTTAAGGCGAGAGATAATCAGGGAGTGAATGAGAAGCTTGGCAGTGTCATTGGTTAAAAAGGGGCATATTCTAGAGATGTTGCAGAGGTTAAGCTGGCATGATTTGGACAGGGATTGGATGTGGGCCTGAAGGAACATTTCAGAGTCCAGGGTTATCCCTAGCACCCTGACATGTGTGGAAGGACTGATAGTTGTGCCATTGATCTTGACAGAGAAGTCAGGGGAAGGGGCACGTGGGGGAGGAAATATAATGAGCTTGGTTTTAGATAGATTCAGTTTGAGGAAGTGGTGTGACATCCAGGCTGATATGTCTGTTAGTAAATTAGTGATGCGTGAGGAGACTGTTGGGGTGACCTGAGGGGTAGAGAGATAGATTTGGGTGTCATCAGCATAGAAATGGTAAAGGAAAGCCATGGGAGGCTATCAGCTGACCCAGGGAGGAGATGAAGATGGAGAATAGTAAAGGTCCAAGGACAGAACCTTGGGGGACCCCAACAGTAAGAGGAGTTGGAGAGGAGGAAGTGGAGTTGTAAGTGACACTGAAAATGTGGCGAGATGGGTAAGATTCGGAACCAACGGAAAGCGAAGCCACGGAGACCAAGCAAATTGTATTTTTTTTTACTGGGAGGGGGTGGTCAACTGTATCAAAGGCTACGGAGAGGTCCAAGAGTAAGAGTATGGAATAGTGACCATTGGTTTTAGCTGTTAGTAGGTCGCTTGTGAGTTTTAGTAGAGCAGTTTCTGTGGAGTGAAATTGTGATATATAAGAAATGTCTTCATCGAGTAAAGTAAGGTCCACTTGAATTGCAGGTGTCAGATTGTGTTTTGCTATTATTTTAACCACCTGCCGCCCGCGCTATAGCCAATAGACGGCTACAGCGCGCACTCGAATTTCCGGGAGGCCGTCTTTAAATGGCCTCCCAGAGACAGGCTCCCCGCACGCTCCCGCGAGCGCATCGGGGAAATCTGTGTCGGCCGTGTCCGTTGGACACAGCCAATCACAGATCGTGGTGAATGGCCAATCGCAGCGACCATTTACCACGTGATCGGACCGAGCAATGAGAGATGATCTCATATGTAAACATATGAGATCATCTCTCATCGCCAGCTCTCTTCCTCACACAGAGACTGCAGTGTGAGGAAGAGGAGAGCCGTCAGCGGTAAGGGGAACACAGAGGAATGTAATCAGGGCACTGATCACCAGTGCCTTGATTACACAAGAGAAAAAAAAATGCCATTACTGCCCACAGTGCCTGCAATCAGTTCCCCCCATCAGTGCCCACACTCAGTGCCCATAGTGCTGCCAGTCAGTGCCCATCAGTGCCTGCTCATCTGGGCACTGACTAGCAGCACTATGGGCACTGAGTGTGGGCACTGACGGTGCTGCCCATCAGTGCTCATCAGTGCCACCCGTCAGTATCCATCAGTGCCACCCATCTGTGTCCATCAGTGCCACCCATCAGTGTCCAGCAGTGCCGCCTCTCAGTGCCCATCAGTGCCGCCCGTCAGTGCCTCCTCTAAGTGCCCAGCAGTGCCACCTCTCAGTGCCCAGCAGTGCCACCTATCAGTGCTCATCAGTGTCGCCTATCAGTGCTCATCAGTGCCGCCTATCAGTACCACCTATCAGTGCTCATCAGTGCGGCATATTAGTACCTCCTCATCAGTGCCACCTCATCAGTGCCCATAAGTGCCACCTCATCAGTGCCCATATGTGCCACTTCATCAGTGCCCATCAGTGCAGCCTATCAGTGCCCATCAGTGCCGCCTCATCAGTGCACATCAGTGAAGGAGAAAAATGTATTTATTTTCTAAATTTACTCACAGAAAATAAGAAAAACTTTTTTTTCTCAAAATTTTCTGTCTTTTTTCTTTTTTTAGTAAGAAATGTGTGAAAAAAATGATAAAAATTTCATATGGGTACAGTGTAGCATGACCGCGCAATTGTCATTCAAAGTGTGAGAGCGCTGAAAGCTGAAAATTGGCCTGGGCAGGAAGGGGGTATAAGTGCCCAGTAGGCAAGTGGTTAATTGCAGTCTAAGGTAAATATTATTTTTATTCTGATTTCTTTAATGGTTTTTATGTTAGTCCTATATATGTAAAATGTAGACTTTGGGGGAAAATAATCAGATATTTTCTATGTATGAGGGCTCTTTCACACATGGGGTCCGTCGGACGGACTCTGTTTTTCTGAGCAGGAGAATGACAGCTGTTCTCCGTGCTGTGTGCAGAGACACAGCTGTCAGGTCCCTATGCATCTCTATGGGGGAATTGGATGGGAACGGACCGTCTGTCCGTTCTCATCCGATCCGATCCGATCCGCTGGACGGATGGAAAATAGGGTTTCCATCCGTCCAGATTTGACAGATCGGATCGGAGATGCATGGGATGACCGTTCAGATCTGCCAAAAAAACTGACAGGTGGATCTGAACGTGTGAAAGGGGCCTTAGTGAAAGATTTTCCTTGTTGGTTAATGTTGTGATTAAGGTCTGGTTCACAGCTACGCAGGTTGCAGTTGATGCATATTCCAGGTGCATTTTGCATTTTTCAATACACGTTTTTGATCTATTGAAAAATATGGAACCAAAAACACAAGCTGCAGGTTCCTGGCCCTTTCCATATAATGCACAAATGTGAACATGACCCATAGAAAACCATGTTAAATGGACTGTAGTATGTTTCTGCAAACCCGAAACCACTCTAAATAATGCATAGGTTTGAACCAGACCATTGTCATTGCACTTAAATGGTAATACTATTCCAAATATTTTGCTTATTATTTGCTGTCAACATAATTTTCTATGGAATATATTTACTTACACCTGGTTCACACCTATGCAGGTTGTAGTTTGCATATTCCAGGTGCATTTTGTGTTTTTCAATACACATTTTTGATTTATTGAAGTTTATGGAACCAAAAAGCAGAAAAAAGTCCCTGGCCCTTTCCATAAAATGCACAGATGTGAATGTGATCCATAGAAAACCATGTTAAATGGACTGTAGTGTGTTTCTGCAAAACTCAAAATGCACTAAAAAATGCTTATTTGTGAACTAGGCCTAACAGGTGAAATAAAACTTTTTCATCTGCTGAAAAGCCTTCCACAAAGTGTGAAAATAGTACATTTGATGTTGATTTTTTACAGCAGTACTTTGTGTTAGTATCTAATCTAGGGTGGAATAGTTAACTGCTACGCTGAACTCCATTCCTAACAAACACCATGTACAGTAATTGGTTCAATTGCCCTGGCTGGGGCTGGGAACTGTTTTGTAGTTAAAATGCCTTATTTTTGCAGTGCTGCTGAACTAGTGGGAAAGCAAAATGAGGTCCTCCCAATCTTCTGGAATTTCCTAAGTGTCAAAGAAGTTATAATTATATAGCACTGTCCCTGTAGGGCTTGCTGTATGATGACTTGTTGGGCCTCCTCTGATTACCAGCAAACAGTCACATAGGGTACAGTTCACACATTCATCCTTACTCCCAATGGCTCGTTGCTCCATGGCACCTCTACACAAGGCTTCCTCTGGGCACTAATTGGGCCCCAGTGTCCCACAGGGTTGAATTCAGTAGCTCCGCAGGTTCTCCACCAACATGTGGGACAGCCCCTGCGCTCTGGCTCACACCAGCATCCGCCATCTTGCTCCTCCACACGTGTCTGCTCCTCAGCTATACCCGATGGCGGAAGTGGCGTCTCAGCTCCCTTCCTCCTCTTGGATTGGCGACCTGTGGACAGGCTAGCTGACTCTCTGGCGGTGGCTCCTCCTGCAAGGCAGATCTCTTTGGCACATTCTCTCCCGCGTGGTTCATTAACCCCTTCGCTGCTGCCATAACATTACGAATGTACGAATGGTACTGCAATGCAGATTGTGTTCCCTGCCACAGATACACATACATCTGTCTCTTGTGTCTGTACTTGAGCTTCAGTTGCACTTTTCTATTCGCAAGCCAACCAAACTCCCTCACTGCTGTTAGAAACTGTCCTGCTGGGGGGGAGGAGCCTATGAATGGTGCCCAAAGGGAGCTTGTGCTGGAAGCTTCAGGTAGCCATCCTTCCTATGAAGCATTAAACCTGAAATCCCCCACCCACCCTTTCCCTCTATCCAGCCCAGCATTGTCTTTTCTTCCCCTCTGTTCGAGAGTTTCTTACCATGGCCAGATGGAGTGGCAGAGTGGACAGAGACCTGGCGTGACAGAGGGGCAGGCCAGCCAGTGTCTTTGAAGGGTCCCCGGAGCTTGGGTAGGCCTGCGTCTACTAAATCGCGGTGGAAGACTCAGGCCAGTTATGTGGCCAGTGACGCGGAGTCAGCCAAGAGCAGCCGAGACGACCCAGAGGTAGCCGACAATGCTGGGAGGTGCCCAGGAGACTCTTGGAGAGAACTGAGGAGCTGGAAGGAGAGCGGAAAGATTGGCTAAGGGACCAGAGATTAAGGAGACAGAGCCAGGACCAGGCACATAGAGGTGTTGACTCATTCAAGATTAGTACCAGCAGTTTTAGCTGGGAAAGGGAACTAAAAGCGGTGCAAATAGAGCCCTCTTGGAGCCCCCCCCATGATTTAAATACCATCGCAACAGGAAAAGCTGACCCCCAATGCCTGTCAACCACCTTTGAAAATCGTTGCAGACCCCTTCAACAAAGTCGTGAGGTTTTGTATTGTTTAACTTTTGCTGACTGCTTATTGCTGACTGCTTATTGATTTATGTCGGCTGTGATCATACAAGATATTGGCAGAGGACTTTAGTATCCCCCCCTTTTTTTTTGCTCACGTGGGGCCATAGAGGAAACACCACAGGGGGCTGTGAACAAAGGCGACGGACAATAAAACACCATAAATGGGAATGAGAGGGAAAACAGCAAGAGGCGGGGCGACCGCAAAATCACCTAATATAAGAAAAGAAAATAGATATTGAAGTACAACAATCATTAATAATTAAAAGAGATCAACTTAAAGACTTAATGGAACAACAAACAAGACAGGTTTATAATAAAGTGGCAAAAAGCAGGTGTAAATGGGGGAATAAACCAGGAAAACATCTTGCTAAAATCCTAAAAAATAAAAAATCATTAAACTATGAACTATGTAGAAAAGATGAAAATTAATAAAGGAGAGATGGTTTACACAACAACAGAAATTGCAAAGATCTTCCATAGTTATTACAGCGCCCTCTACTTGGTGAGACAAAGGGAGACTAGAGAAGCTGTAAAAAAAAAGGAAACAAAAAATACAGGAATATATAAAGGAAGCAAAATTACCAAAAGTCTCAGTAGGAAAACTACAGGCCTTAGAAGACCCAATAAAACAGGAAGATATCAAAATAGCAATAAACAATAAACCAACTGGAAAGAGTCCAGGTCCCCACTGATTTACAATAAGATATTGTTAAAAATGTAAAGAACAATTAATGCCTTAAATCTGTGAGTACCTGAATAAATTAGGAGGGGGGGGGGGGGGTGATGAGGAGAGAGTCATTACTGACACATGTAACAGTAATACCTAAGGAAGGGAAAGATTTAACACTATGTTCCATCTACAAACCAATAGCACTACTGAATGGCAGACACAAAACTATACGCAAAACTGTTAGCAACAAAATTAAAAGAACTGATGCCGCAGTGGATCTATGCTGATCAAACAGGGTTTATACCAGGGAGGAAAAGTAAACATAATGGGATAAGAACATTATAAATGCGGCAAAAAGAGAGAAACAGGAAATCCCCAGCCCTACTCCTATCAATAGATAAGCATTTTATAGGGTGGACTGGGGATTTATGATAGATACAATAGAAAATTTAGGAGAAGGCCCAAAAATGGTCCGATGGATTAAAAATCTATACAACCATCCCACAGCATCGGTAAAGGATAATGGACGTATGTCGTCATCCTTTGAGATGTTCAATGGAACATTCGTCCCTCCTGTATGTACTTTCACTGGAGTCTTTGTTTGCGACTATACGAAACAGTGTGGACATAGGAGGGGTGAAAATGGGGGAAGAGGAACAAAAGGTGGCAGCATATGCGGATGACATCCTGTTTTACATTTCCAACCATAGTCTAACATTCCCAAATTTTAAAAAAGAACTGAAAAAATATGGGAAACTCTTGAATTTAAAAATCAACCAGATTAAATCTGTAATTTTGAACATAAGTCTAAATAAAGAAATTGGAGGGGGCCCTACAAAACGAGTTTCCATTTACATGGGGGAAAAAAACAGCATCCATGAGGAATATGTATCGAGCAAATTATATCCCTCTCCCTAATAAGATTAAAACAGAAATTAAGAAAATATCAGCATCCGCACTATCCTGGATTGGCAGGATTAACATGGTAAAAATGGTAATTCTCCCAAAAATATATATAAATTTCAAATGATTCCAATAGCACTACCCTGGGCATTTTTTAAAACACTAAAGACAATGATTTCAAAATATATTTCACAAAATAAAAAAACAAGAATAGAGTTAGCATTACTGAGTAGAGAAAAAACACAAGGGGGTTAGCAGATATAAAAAGATACTTTAAAGCAGTATTATTAACACGAATGGTTGAATGGACAAACACGAAAAGTGAAAAAGGGTGGGTTATGATAGAGAACACATTTATTAAGACACAGTCATAAACCATTTGAATACCACAAAAATATAGAACATTAGATACCGGCACACATGAATTGACAAAAAACGTTTTTAAAGCCTTGGACCTAATTTACAGACAAGCAAAATGGAATTATAATTGGCAACTAATTGTACTAACAGGGACAATTTTTTTTTACCAGGTAAAGGGGATTTATTTGGAAATTGGTTAGGAAATATACAATTAAAGGATATAGTAAGGGAACGTAAAATATGTTCACTTTAGGATTTAAAGCACAAAGGTGAACTGATAAAGTTAAATGGAGTTATCTACAGTTAAAGCTCTTTGTGACAACACTGACACAGCCAATTTAGATCAGAGGAAAATTTAAACCCAATTGAACAACTATGTAATGCACAGAAAACGATAAAACATGGAACATCTCATATATATATAGAATACTTATGCAAATTAGGGGACAGGATACGCCCACATTCATTGAGAAATTAGGTTAGGCAAACAACAAGTAGCAAATGTACTGAGATCGGCACATAGGTACACCACCAACATAAACACAATAGAAATAAACTTTAAATGCCTAGCAAGGTGGTATATAACACCTGAGAAAGCCCAAAAATACCAACAAAGCACTTCCCCCTTATGTTGGAGAGGATGTAACCAGATAGGCACCATAGCACATATCTGGTAGGAGAGCATAAAAATGAAGGAATATTGGCAGGAGATACAATACTATATTAAGGAGATAACAGGAGAAGAGATACCAAATGGCCCACAGACATGTTTAGGTTATATTGCAAAAAGCACACCAAAACAATGTAGGAGAACTTTGATAAATACTTGATACATGCAGTAAAAGGATTCATTCCAAAAAAAAGGTTAGACCCAGGTAAACCCTACATAATAGAGTGGTACGAAAGAATAGAATACATATAAAAATTTAAATATCTGTCTAGTAGAGATGAGAGTCATGTCGGAAAATGTACCAATATGGGGGAAAAATGGATTGAGTTTATGAAAACTAGGAAATATACAGAGAAATGGACAGAGAAAGTGGGAGGGGGAGTAGGCACAGGGGAGGGATGAAGAGGGAGGAGGGAAGGGATGGGGAAAGGGGAAGCTTTGTGTATGTACTGAATATGCATAATTTGATAAACTGAATGTTTTTTTTTCTTTTTTTTTATATTGGAAAAATAAAACGAAATAAAATGTTAATAACAAAAATAAATTGTCCCGCTGTAACCGGCTACACAGGAGACATTTTCACATGTACAGACACAACCCCTGACGCGCCGACCTCCACGGGTCACTGCTTTCTTGACCATAAATTGATGGCACACTTGCACAGGTTACTGTAAAGCAGACACGATTTTCTCCTACAATACAGCACATCCTTTCTCTATCGACCCTCCAGCACTTTACTTGAGAAGACATAGTATTTCCTGGGTAAATGTCTGGTTGTTGCCAATAGCAACCACTGCCACTACCATGACTTCGAAAAACACACATTTGCACTGGTCACTGTAGAGTAGACATTATTTTCTCCACTGACATTCCAGCACTTTACAGGAGAAGACATAGTGTTTCTTAGGTAAATGTCCGGTTGTTGCTGATAGCAACCACTGCCGTGACCATGATTTGGAATCACACTTGCACTGATCACTGTAGAGCAGACATTACTCTCTCCACTGACACTCCAGTACTTTGCTTGAGAAGACATTGCGTTACTTGGGCAAATACTCAACCATTGCCGGTAGCAACCGCTGCTAAATCCTGGATGACACCCCCAAATGTAGCACTGTCCCTGTAGGGCTTGTTGTATGATGACTAGTTGGGCCTCCTTTGATTACCAGCAAACAGTCACTTAGGGTACAGCTCACAAATTCATCCCTACTCCCAATGGCTAGTTGCTCAATAAACAATTCAGGGGTGTTGGTTTTTAGTATTTATTATGGAACTTGGATGGCAAAAGGGAATAGTGGGATACTCCCACTGAAACTATATACATTGGATAAGGACAACTCTCACTTTGCCTCACCATGTTGCTTTTGGAAGCAGTCTCACTGCTTAAACCATATTGCCACATGTATGTAAAGGGTTAGGTCTTCTTGCTCTTTCTCCAGCAATAGACTTGGCGATCTACTTTATCTTCAGGATACTCTCTAGCATCCCCTCTACTGACATCCACCCACTGACTCTTCCAGCTGCAGGGGTTACCCCCTCAGGTCAGGCCCCAGGACACAGATCTGTACTCACTGTACTGCAGAATCAGATCCTTCCAGTGTCTCCCCTCCTAGTCAGATTTACAGGACCTTTGGGTTCAGTTTCTCTCTAGCTCTTTAGGCCCTCAGGTCGACCATCTGAGGCCACATGGCACCTCTACAGAGGAGGAGGCAACCGCTCCCTCCCTCCAGGACTCCCTCCTGGGGAGCTAAAAAAAAAACCCCAAGCACATGTGCTTCTGGCAGTTTTATACAGTATCCCAGCATGTACTGAGGCATTTTCCTCTGCCAAATCACCAGGGAGGTATCAAATGCTTGTACACTCATTTGGCAGGTTTCCTCCCACTGTCCAATATTCCTCCCTATTGGACCAGTGTGAAACTGCTCTCTGGTAGGCAGAGAAAAATATAGATTTACCTGCAATCCCTCTGGTAAGCAGAAAGGATTCAAAACTATGCATTCTCTAGCATCTACCTAGGAGGTGCTACATTTATAAAAATTAAGCTTCAATTTTATCCCTGATTGTAGCAAAAACTGTTTTTATGGATGCCTCGTTAACAAAACAGTTAAAGAGAAGCTGCACTGCTTTTAATGCCAAATTACGCATCTCTAAACCTGGTCTTCTTTCATCTGAACCCATGACTACTGCTGCTGCAGTGAAATCTTTGCAGCACATAGGCACCTGAAAAATACAGTGAACAAACCCAAGGTAATTAAAATATGTTGAAGTGTGCCAAGCATGATAAACACATCTCTTCATTTCATTAAACTTTGCTTAAAGCAAAATATATGAGAGATAAGTACACACACATCTAGACATCAATGGTCATGTAAACCCTAAAGAATACAAAGGGGTACAAGAACTGTTACTCATATTTGAATGGAATAGCACTGTGACTTCTAGGTTTACTTGATACTAAAGGACTGAGTTTTTAATTCATTTTTAGTGGATGGCATCCTCATTTTCTATTTCCATTGAATCCAGGACATGTTGTATTTCACTGGCCACAATCCCGACCCCCCCCCAAAGTCTGAAGGACAATAAACTGGAAAGTTTGAAGAACCCCTTTCAAAGAGTATGTATGTACAAGGTACTCCTCTTCTTTGAGTGAGTTTTTTTTCCCAATGTTTGAGCTTGTTAATTGTTGCTACTATATTGGATCTTAATATATGCTTGATGAGCAAATAACTCTGTTACTAAGAAGTGCACTTTTGGATATTAATATAAGTCAAGCGCAATTAATTCAGTTGTGCTAAAAAGCACAGTTCTCAGCTCTTTTGTATAAGGTAATGGAGCGCGCTCTGCAGTGCCCAATAATACAGACACACAGGCTGTTATCACATTGGATGCTTGATAGAATGTCCTGCCTAAAGCATTGAGCTCTGTTTATTTATGGGACAACACAGGGATAAAAGCAGGAAGTGATGGCTTTTCAACATCAGCCAATCAGTTCCAAATGTACAGTCACATGACATAAGTTACTCACATAGAATCAGCCAATTATACACACCTGTATACATTCAAACATACAACAGAAAGGGGGAGTACATGATCGTGAACGAGCAGAACAGCGTGCACGGCTTCTCGCCGTTGGTGTATGGAAATCCGCTCACCGCAGTTAACAATGAAACCCACGTGTAGCGGAATTCGTGCCTAACACTACACAATGAAACCAGCGTGTAGAACTGTGAACGCTGCTCTGATCAAACTCATGCATACACTCCCGCCACTACTATTAGCGTGAATCCCACTCAGCAAGGCTCAGAGAACAAAGCCTGATAGGATTATACTACTGTTCCTATAGATGTGAAGCAATCTGCAGGGAAAGAGCTATCTTGTTTCCACTATGGTGATCAGGCAAAGTAGAAAGACATGAGCGTGTATTTCTTCATAAAGGCAGATAGATATCAAAATGATATTGACTTCACAGAGCAAACCTACCCCCGCATAGCGCATGGAGTGTTCGCCGGCGGAGATGTCTATGTAGAGTGAACGCATCTACTTATCTAAAGAAAGGTTTTCACTGCCAGTAGTCTTTCCTTAAAGCGGAGTTCTGGCCACAAAATCGACATAGTCGATTTTGGGCCATCCGCTTGCTATAGGTCACCTGAAACAGAAATGGGTAGTTAGGATTTTTTTTTTTTTTTACTTACCTTGTAATTGCAGAAATAAAATACTCACCTCTCTTCCACTTCCTCCCTCGGCCACACGGCCCGCGCCGTCACTTTGCAATGATTCCTGGGAGCTGAACGTCATCGCTCCCAGGAATCAATGCACCTGCACCAGCCCCGACGTCAGTTCCGGTGCAGGCGCGTCATACCTTGCTAAACAGCTTCTGGGCATGCCCAGAAGCTGTGCAGGGATGACGCTACAGACCCGGAAGTGACGACGGGGCCGGCGCAGTGCATCGTGGGACCGAAGAGGACGCGGAAGAGGACCGCGCTGGCTTCAAGCTGCCCACACCTGAGATGGCAGCGCTGGAGAAGAAATTTTAAAAGTAAGTATTTCTTCTAAAAGGTAAGTGCAAACCGGGACAGATCAGAGGCTAGCCATTGTGGAATGTACTAGCCCTGACTGGCCCAGGGGTATGTTCATTGAAATTTTTTATTTGTGGCCGGAACTCCGCTTTAATGCCGGTTCACCCATGTACACTCTAATAAGTCTATTGCAACCAAACTGACAACAGGAGCCATAATGACAAGCTAAATAAAACACATTCTGAAAAATGTCCACACTAATCCTAATAAAATTTCCACAACACTACTCAAACTAATATAAACAGTCAAGAGCGCTTTGTAAGCACTTTATTACGCTACAGGGTTCTGTTTATTATTGAGTATAAAAATAGTCACAACCTTTTACAGCTCTTGCCCTCTATCAGATAGGCAACATTTAAAGCTAAATTCTTCTTTAAGGCACCATGGTTTTTTTTTTGTTTTTGCAAATCCATTCATTTTCCTTTTTATTCGTATGCAATTTGTCTTATTATTTTTAAGTATTTGAGAATCTTCCCTTTACTAAATCCGTTATGTAAATATTAACTTCAATTATCCAATCACATGAAAAAGTTAATTTCTGTTCACCTTGAATATTCAGCCATGTGCAAATGTTTTTAACATAATTGGATCATTAAAGTGATTTTTGAATTTCAATTTTTGCAGATTTTGGAGATTTAATGGATTAGTGCAAATGGGGTTGATTTACTAAAAGCGGTTGTAAACCCTAAAAAAAAAAAAAAAAACCTGCAAGACAAAGGCATAATGAGCTATACTAGCCCATTATGTGTAAGTTGACCCCCGGACATCGCTGCGGGCGCTGCCATGATCCCTCGCCGTCTCTTCCGGGTTCGGCGGCTCCGGCGCGGTGATTGGCCGGAAGAGACGGCTCCGGCGCGATGATTGGCCGGAGCCACGATGACGTCACTCCCGCACATGCGCGCGGGAGTGATTTTCCGGCAAGCTCCCGGCAAACATAATTGAAGGTCCTCCCGGACCTTCAGAGCGCATGCGCCGCTCGCGCGAGTGGCTGCATGCACTGCAAATATCTCCTAAACCGTGCCGGTTTAGGAGATATTATTTGTACCTACAGGTAAGCCTTATTATAGGCTTACCTGTAGGTAAAAGTGTCAAAAAGCGGGATACTACCGCTTTAAAACTGGAAAGTGCTAAATCTGGTGCAGCTGTGTATAGTAGCCAATCGGTTTCAAACTTTGGCGTGTTCAATTAAGCTTTGACAAAAAAAAACTGGTTCCTATGCAGAGCTGCACTAGATTTTGCCAGTTTTAATAAATCAACCCCTATGCGTGGATTAATATTTTTTTTAAATATCAATGAGAATACATTTAAAAAAAGAGGAGATTGGATTCATATACTATTTTTATTACTTTCAAAACTGGCCCTTATGTATGCTTGTATGAATGTAGTTGGTACATTAGACAAAAAGGCTCTTTGAAGAACTGAGATTAAGAGTCACATGCTTTCTGTAAAAATACAGCAGAATTTAGGCCCCTTACACATGGGGCAGGCACCGCTGGAGTCCCTCTGCTCAGCGAGGAACATGTCTGATGAACCCTGCTAGTCTGTGTCTGCTCCACTTATGCAGAGCAGACACAGCTTGCTCTTCTTTATGGGTGATCAGATGTAAACTAACCACCTGTCCGTTTACATCCGTCTTCCATCTGATCCGATTCGCCAGACGGATGGGGAACTGATCTCCATCCTTTTGTTTTTAGAGGATAGGATCAGATGATGAACATGTGTCCATTGACACCACGTAGGGATGATCGAACGGTTCGGGTCGACCATCGGTTCGACCCCAACATTGACTGTTCGAAATTCGGCCGAATTCTAAACTTTTTGCTGAAAAAGTTTGGAATTCGGCAACCAGAACCGATCAAAATGCAATAGGACAGGAACTGGGCTTTAAAAGCCCGTGATTGGACCAGAACCATCAGTAAAAGCCAATTTAGGGGGCAGGAGAATGCTAGGAATGTGATTGGAGTGACTAGGGGGTCCAGAGGCCAATCATTAGTGAATACGCCCCCCAGTATAAGATAGCCCCGCCAAATCTCTAGCATTGTAATACAGGGACGTGGAAGAGAGTGGAAGCAGTTCTGTTACTTCTGCTTCAAAGTGTCATTTAGCAATTATTAGTGTGAGGAAAGGGATATCTAGTGTAGTTAGGGTACTATTTGTTCACTATAGTTAGATTTAATAATCTAGTTTCTGTAGGGAAAGTGTTAAGTGCAAGGGGACCGTAGTGTAGTGTAGTGTAGGGTTAACTGACTTGAGATGTTATGCCTGCCTCCAAAGACGCCCAAAAAATGCCCAAAAAAACGCCTGCTACAAAAACGCCCAGGTGTGTTGTTGCAGGCTTTTTTTTGGGGCATTTTTTGGGGGTCTTTGGAGGCAGGAACTTCTGTATAGGGGGGTAAATATACACACACACTTATATGTATTTATACACATACACATATATAGGTGTTATAGCAGAGAAGCCATATGCCTATATATGTGTATGTGTATATACACCCCTACACATGTGTATGTGTATATACACATACATGTGTGTGTGTATATATACCCCTACACAGAAGTTCTGATATTATGCTTGCCTCCAAAGATGCCCAAAAAATTCCCAAAAAAACGCCAGCTACAAAAACGCCCAGGTGTGTTTTTGCAGCAGGCGTTTTTTTGGGCATTTTTTGGGGGTCTTTGGAGGCAGGCATAACATTTGAACTTCTGTATAGGGGTATATATACACACACACTTATATGTATTTATACACATACACGCCTATAGGTGTTATAGCAGAGAAGCCATATGCCTGTTAATTATTTCATTAGCGCAAGCATAGGTTTCTGCTACTTTCACACCTATATCTGTGTATGTGTATATATACATACATGTGTGTGTGTAAATATACCCCTATACAGAAGTTCTGATGTTATGCCTGCCTCCAAACATGTCCTTAAAAAAAGCCCTATAAACGCCTGCAACAAAAAGCCGGGTGTAAAAGTAGCGAAGCTACTAACCTGTTCTATATTAATTCTAATACAAACAAACTTTTTTTCTGGTTCTGGACTTGCTACAGAGCTGAAACTTCACAGGTACACTTTTTAGACCCCCCAGACACTAAATCCAAAGAAATCTCTTTTTTTTTTTCAATAATTTTTTCAATAATTGGCTCTCTATCAAAAATGACAATTTTTAAGAACTTTTTTTGTGTGAATAATAGTCCCTGGGGCATGACCCAGAACCCTAGGCACTTTTTAGGGGCATTTATTGGGTTTTAGGGCTTCAAAATGGTGTTTTTTGATTACCGAAGTTTGGGTCCCATTGATTTCAATGGGCTTCTGAAATCCGGGCCGAACTTTCCGGAAGTTCGGGTGTTCTGGTCGAACCGAACTTTTGAAAAGTTTGATCATCCCTAGACACCAGTCGCTCCACAGAGGAGACTAGAGGATCCGATCGGGTCCACCTGAAAAACTAACAGGTGGACCCTGTCGGTCCGCTCATGTGAAAGGGCCCTTATGGAATTAAAATGGTTTTCTGTTAGTCTAAAGGGAAGTATAGTGTTGTACTCATAAACCATATTATCCCATGCAAAGACAATATGAGCCTATAGACTTTTACATGTTTATTTCAGTGGACTGCTATTATATTTACTGTACATGCTGATGCAACTCTCTGGACTAAAATGGTATTCAGCTCAGTCAGAGAAAGTGGAAAGCATCTACACTTGCGCTGGCTGTTGTTTGTCTAGTGCATCATCCTTTGAACCTCTGAGAATTAGCTGTTTGTTCTTAGCCTTGTTGTGCAGGAAAAGCCCCATTTCTACAGCATTAATGCAGCAGAATGTTTAGCACTCCCACCTAGTAACACTAGGGTTGTTGGTTTTAATCCTAACCTTAGCACTCCCTGCATGGAGTTTGCATGTTCTCCCTGTGCTAGCATGAGTTTCTTCCAACATTCCAAAGATATGCCAGTAGGTAAGTAGGTTAGTTGGCTGCTGTCTAAATGGCCCTAGGACAGTATGAGTATATATGATTACAAGTTAGGAACCTTAGATTGTAGGCTGCTTGCATTTAGCACCTGTTTCTAAACACAATGTTTAAACAAAGTACCTGCACAATATTCATTGTCTCTGTTTCATTGCTAATCTATGGGGAACACAACAAGGATCCCAAGCTTTTATCGAAAAGAGAGGAACATCTGCATAATGCTTTCACTCAGGCTCAAAGGACTGGATACTCCTCTCCACACACAAAGCCTCAATAGCAAATGCATACCAGAATAAATATAAGATTCCAACATGAGGGCTCTACACCCCAAAACTACAACATAAAATATATCCTCAGCTATCCCCTCTCTGTTGGCGATGTCAGAAGACCAAGCGAGGGCATGTTTCTGGACATTTTCTGAGACTGCCTTAGACTATAGGACTTCTGGTTTATTGTTAAACCTCCATTAAAACCTTGACGGATGTGTCTCTTACAAATAAACCTGCAGTGTACTTACTGCATGATACTCTGTTATTTAAACATTATAAGAATTCCCTTCTCAAACATCTTTTGAACTCGGCAAAGGCGTGCATTCCCAACATTTGGAAAAAACAGAACCACCTAGTTCAGAACAATGGTAAATTAGAATAACTGATATACAACAAATGGAACAACTCACCACTTAATTAAAAGAACAATCTAAAAAGTACTTTTAAAATTGGACATCTTGGTTCTTTTAAAAGGACTCTCTACTCTAAGGTTACAACTCCAGCTAAGGCGCCTCATGTTGTTCTGGCTTGAGGCATGATATGGGGACAAGTATACACTAGAAAGAAGGGATCTTTACATTCCCCCACTTGCACTCCCCCTCTCCCCCTCCACACTTTGTTTCCTTTCTTTCTTATTTTTCCTGTTTTTTTTTCGTTTTTTTTTTAATAAATAAGATTATTTTGTCTGGCAGAGGGCCTGATTGATTGAAGAGTGGAAATTAAAGATACTGGTGTTCACGTCTAACATCTAATAAAAGGGAATAGAGACAATTTTTTCAATTCCTCTGCACATTAATGGATGTATCAAGTTAACATTTACTTAATTTCAGCTAACTTTATAATTTAATTAATTGGGCCCAGATTCATTTTAGGTTACTCTCTCAGATTCTGAGGATTCTGCCATTCTAAAGCACTAATTATCCTAACTTATAACAGAACTTTTATTTTCGTTTTGTGAGGTTGCTTACAAGATGAATCACTTGCTGTTTTTTTTTCAATTGCTCTGTTAGGGAGATATCCCTAGCAGAATTCACCACTATCTGCAATGGCAGTTACAAAGTGGCAGTATCATGCGCCCCAAAACATATTCCTTATATTTCCTAAAGATCCTAACAGCAGTTTAACTCCACTAAACTTCCCAGTACCATGCAATAGCTGCAACGATTGCCAAATAATATCTGCATTGATAGATTCTTCATAATAAAATATAAACAAAAAAATTGGAGCGTTAGGCTACAAGAGACTAAAACTTTCATTATGTCCTTGCAAATTACTGTGAGATATTTGTTCACTCCAGTCCATTGGTGTTCACAACAAAGTGATGTTGGTGTGAAATTTTATCCCAAGTATTTACCAAATATGTTCTGATTTAACCAATATTCACTCCTGCCTCCAGCGCTCGCGGGGCCTGTAGCAACTCCATTGTTAAAAGTGAATGTTAAGGCAAAAAAGTACACATCTGGAAGACATGCAAATTTCCCCATGTTTATCTCTTAAAAACATTCTGCACAGTACAGAAAAATAAAATGTTGATTTGGCAGAAATATAGGGGTTCATTTACTAAAACTGAAGAGTGCAAAATCTGGTGCAGCTCTGTATAGAAACCAATCAGCTTCCATTTTCTTTTCTCAAAGCTTAATTGAATAGTTGAAGTTTTAAGCTGATTGGCTACCATACACAGCTGAACCAGATTTTACACTCTCCTGATTTAGTAAATCAACTCCACTGTGTGCTATTACAATAATCTTTGAAATTAGATCACAGCTCTAAAATCCTAAGCATGTGGTATATTACCCCTGCATATTTATTTTCTGATGGATTACAAAGAACACAGATCTCTCCTCATCCCTATGTTCTTAGACAGAGAGTACTGGATGTTATTAGCTCACAAGATTTCTAGCACATTCAACAGGTATTTTTTGCACTTATCAAACTGATAAGACAAACACTTTTAATGTTTTTTTTTTTTTTTTTTTTTTTTTTTTTTAGCAGACCAAAGGGAAGCAAATAAGAAAAGTTCCTTTTAGCATTTACATACACTTTAAGATGTTTTATGCTTTTCTAAAACCTATGCAAATAAAATCCAACAGACAGGATGTTTGATGACATTGTTTTAATTCCTTTTATCTGCAAAGGGTTTGACACACGTATTTGTAGTTCGGCAGAGCTGTAACTAGATGGACAATGCTTTGGAAAGGAACAGTGTGAACACTTTCATGCTGTGCATTCATTGGCTGAGGTTGGTGTGTATTAAAACAAGACTTGTTTCTCCCTGAGAAAGCTGACAGTGCCCATGTGTTTCCACCCTCAACAGAAGCATGTATATCTGAGTTTTCTTAAAATTACAGGAGGGAGAGAGGGCTTTCCTGCTAAACAAGTGCCCTTGTTTGAGGTTTTCGTTATAGACAGCATGAGACAGAATGCAGCACAGACTGAGCTTCATTTTTCAATATCTTCTCTTCTTCCTGTAGACCCCCAAAGCTTTATGGGTTTTCTTATCAATAGTCTTGCTATTGCTGACACATTTTTTGTCACAAGATGTGATGCAATATTAGGACTACCAGTAAGACTACCACTAGAGATGCTTCCCACAAACATAAAACTATACTATTGCCCCACATGGCTTGTGATAGGACAAGGTCAGCTGGAATAGTAATATAATTAGATAGTATCATTCTGCCTGTCTTGGGCTCATCACAACCCATGTGGGGCAATAAAAGAATAGTTTTATAAGATAGTGTTAAAACAGTTTATGCAAGACACTTCAAGACAGAGAGCCCTCTCATATTTACATAAAGTCAGCAAAATTGCTTAGTGTCTTTTGCCTTGTCTAAAAACTTGCAGTCCATGCTGTTTCCTATCCATGTCATCTCAAATCATCCCTAATGGTAACCTTCTAACCTGACTGCATGTGGCTGGATAAGAGAGTTTAGTGACTTGCAAATAATTGCCTATAGTAATTCCACTGGATAGGTTGTAAATTCAACATGTCCACATTTCCCTTTACAGATACAGCAAGGCTTAGTGGAGACAATGGACAAGCCTGCCGAGTGCCTGAGTTACTCCATAATAAATAACAGCAGCAGCAAAGGAGCAGCTGGGAAAACGTGATTTGAGTTTGTAAACTTTCCTATCCATTGACCATCTGGAAGCACCTAAACTCTTGCAAAGCCGAAGAAAAAGACCTCAGTAAATAAATAATCTAGGACGCAAACAAGTAAAGCAGGGATTTCCCAGTCATCTCTCCCATCAATAAACGCACAATGGTTATAAGATTAAAAAGAAACAAGTCCCTTTATTTTGCCAGTAAAGTTCGGTGTCTTGTCCTTAATGCCTTTTTTAGTTCCCAGCTTCAAAGTTTCCTCTCTTGTACCACTGCATGTCCTTCACTCTGCGAATAGACTGAATCTGAGGCTGGTTGGCTCCCCAGTTGTTCCAGTGCTTGTATGGTCCAAACTCCATCAGGTATTGGTATCCTCTGTATCCAGGATATTGGTATCCAACCCATCTGAAAGAAGAAATTCCACACATTTATAATTAGTCTAATATACTTTTTTGGTCACATTTCAAATGTGTTAAACTTGTTTATTTTATTGAAAAGTTTGTAGCTACTAAGAATAATTCTTCCAATAATGTATATGCCTGCAACAGCAGGGATTTGCCTTTCCTTTCTGATTACCTTGCAAGGCTCAGCAGCACTAATATCCAATGACTCCCCAACCCAAAAATAAATCTTCTGTACAACAGGCACAGTACTTGCTTCTACCTTCACAGCACTGACTGGCACCAAAATGCACTGGAGGAGCCTCTGAAAAATCATATGTATCATTTGCTGCCTCTAAGTTACCTTTTCTTTGAGGATCCATGCACAGGGGGGCTTAAAAAATGCTCCTTCTACAGGATTTTTGTGTTTTGCCTGAAGAAGCAGTTCCCAATGTTATCCTAAGTATCCATGCACATTAGGACGTTTAGAGACATATTTTAAGCTCAGCGTTTAAAGGCAGGGAAAAAAACCCTTATGTTTGGCATTTTTAAGAGCAGTTTTCTGGCAGAAAAAAAACCTAAATGCTCAAAATTAGCATTTTTTTCTACCAAGGAAAGTGGCGTTTTTTTAAGACAGTGTGCATGGACCCAGAGTGAGATCACAGCTGGGCAAAACAGAAAAAGCCAATTGGCAAGGCAAGTTGTATTGGGTAAGTTTGAAATACATTTCTTACACTACAGATGAGGAAAAGGGGTTCCCAGGTCACTAAGAATAGAGGGTAGTAAAGACTGGTGCAACACCTAAATAAAACCATATCCACCTGTAAATATCATATCCTGTTGTTTATCGTGTAGCAATTTATATAATAACATATTGCAAACAGAAATGGTTGGTAACCCACGTTGAGCTGGTGGTTCAAATTGCAGTTTTTAATTAGACACCCAGGAATCTGTTTGATTGTAAACCATTACACCTTTCTTCACATTATGTTATGAAATAAGCAGTTTGCGAGTTTTAGTGCTATCCAGTCACATAACCACAATAATCAGTTTTCTCTGTAGATGCATTATAGAGTGGAGTAGTAACAGAAATACACTAATTAATAATAAATGTTTATTGTCCTTCTGCTATTCAGCATATTCTCACCATTGCAGTGTCAGCTTTTCAAATAAAGCAGAACTAGTCTTATTTCCATAAGTGCCTATCTTGCACATCGGATAGCAACAATTTGTACAGCCAATCTTTATTTTTTGTTTTAGATAGAATAGAAAAAGGATACAACGCATGTTTTTTCACTGTCCTGTTATGGAGAGTTTGATCTTTTTGTGGACATTTACTTTCATTTCTCAGGGGTGCAACAGGAAATAAAACAGCAGAAATCTATATAAAGGTAGGAAAATCACCTTTTCCACATTTGTCAGCAGAAGAGGTGTCCCAGTTGGAAACTTTCCCCTCAACTCTGTTGACAACTAAAATTTTGGATTTCCTATCACTTACTATTTTAGCTACAGTGGTCACCAGGACAATAAAAGGAAAAATCTACCTAAAAAAGGACAAAGGAGGTTCTAATTTTTTCACAACAATTTTAAAAGTAGATGGTTAAGTAAGGGTTGCTTTTGTAGACATGAAACAATAATATGAACTATGTGTAGTTTATTTATATGTTCTTTGTATTTGTGTTGTTTTTTCAGTGTTCAGTATATTTAATTGTTATTTGTGTATTGTTGCTTTAAATAATTTATTCTCATCCCACTTCAGCTCACTTCACACTTTAGTGAACCAGATTCTACCTGTTTGTGGGTTATATATGGCTCTAATAGTCATATGCATGTTCAAAAATGAAACAAATAAACCTGTATGTGCTGATTTAGAACAGTGGTCTCCAAACTGCAACCTGGGGTGCCAGATGTGGCCCTCTGCTTGCCTTTATCCGGCCCTTGGGGCACTATTTCTCCAGCTGATACTAGACACTATTCTGTCCACTGACACTAATAATGGGGCACTATTCCTATCACTAATACTAAAGATTGGACAATGTTTGATGTTGGAAAAAAATCATTTTCCTGCTGGCAACAGTCCAGCCCCCCTAAAGTCTGAAGGACAGTAAACTGGTCCTATGTTTAGAAAGTTTGGAGACCCTTGATTTAGAAGAATAACAAAATTTCCTATTAGCAACCCTTCAAAAATAAACTAAAATTGTGAAGGCAATCTGAATAGTTCTGGCCATTAGGTGCTATAGAAGTAATTAGGTAGAAGTATTTCTTATAAGTTGTTTCACTTGAGAAATCCCTGTAGCACACAAAATAGTACATTTCAGGATAAAATGTAGTAATGTAAAAATATAGTGCTGTCCTAAACTGAATACTTACGTTCCTCCAAGAACCTGGACACTAGCAACTCTATCCTGGAATCCATAGGACCATAAGCTGGGAATGTCTTCATCGCAGACCTCCATCTTCCTGCCTTCAAAGTTTATACATTCGTACAAGGAGATTTTGTAATCCTGAGTGTCCTGCAATTAGATGCATCATCAAGTCATATCTCTGGCTAATATGCTGAAACAATGGAAAGTTTGTGCTTCACAAAATATATAATGTTAATTCATCAGCTTCATGGAAGGTCAAATGTGTCTTACTGATTGAATAGAAACTATTCTAAACACTCTCACTGTCTGGATGAAAGTAAAAATCAAAATTTTCCCCTGCCATATGCTTTAATTCACAGGTTCTGAGTTAATTTCAAGCTCCTTATAACTTTTTGTTATTCCCATCAAGTGGCAGTTTTCACAAGCCACACTTTTTCTTAAAAGGGATTAATCATTTTAAATGTAATCATTTTTATGTATTATTATTATTATATTTTATGTACTGCATTTAAAGGAAAAATATATTTTTCTTATTTTCATATATTTTTGGTAAAATTTTTAACACTTTTGTGACCAGCATTTGGCAAGTGTGAGTCCAATACACCAAGGTTTCAGCTAAAAGGTTTACAGCGAAGCTTTGAATACAGTACTGAATTACCCAACTGAATGAGGAACATATCATCACCTGCCTCCCCCAAAGAGACAGTGCTATCTAGATCTTCAGCTCGCAAGAACCAAGCTAGTGCAAGGCTTTCTTTTTAGATAGTGTAACACATATTGCACACTGCAAAGTTAGAAAGCACCTTTCATATATATGTTTATGTGTTAAACTCATATAGTAAAATTATATAAAACATCAGTTTTTATAAAAAGTGTAATAATATTGAAAAAAAAAATCAAGTTTTCCTGTAAAGTGTATGAATAGCCCAAACCATTTTTGTTTGTTTTGGATAGAATAGAGAAGGGTTGAAACCACTGTCAAATTATGTTTGCTGCCTCAGTCCCACTGGAGAGATAACATTCACCTTTAGGTTAAAATCACTGTCAGTTTATATTTTCCTGTCTGTTTCCTGCTATGGTGATTAACCACTTCTTTTCTCTTCTGGACATGCAACAGAAAGTGATCGGGACACAAAAAGCAATAAAAACTTGACAGTGGTTCTAATTTTCTCCCAACTATCCAAAACTAAAAACAAAAAAGTTTTGGCTATACATAAACTTGGAATATGAGCTACTAGATGTAAGTGTGTATGAAATGTGGTCTGGCCCTTACCATACGGACTGGTCTCAGGGACATAATCCTATCAGCACGGAAGCAGTTGGACCAGGAGTCCCAACGAGGATATTCTCCTTTCTCCATAATGAACATCTCACCAGTAAAGTCTTTCTGCTCAAAGGCAACCCAACTGTGAAATCAAACCGTCTTACATCAGAATCAGCTGTACAGTGACATGGTAGTGGTTTTTCCAATGGGGAAACATATTACATCAATATCTGTCACATACTATAGTCTGCTGAGTGGAAACTTACACTTTGACATTATTATGAACACCAGATGAATAATAATGTGTATCTCCACCTAAAGTGGATATTTAAGATTTTCTTTGTTGTTAGTAGAACATTGATTGGCTACTTATATATTTTAGGGGAACATCAGTACCAAAATAATTATTACAATGTTAAAGTGGAGTTCCGGCCTCAGAAAATATTTTCCAATAAAAATACCCCCGGGACAGTCAGGGCTAGTACATTTCATAATGGATAGCCTCTGAACTGTCCCAGGTTGCACTTATCTTTTAGAAGAAATACTTACCTTGAAAATGTCTTGTCCAGCGCTGCCATCTCAGGTGTGGGCAGCTGAAGCCAGCGCGTCCTCTTCGGCGTCCTCTTTGGTCCCACAATGCCCTGCACCAGCCTTGCTCGTCACGTCCGGGGCAGGCGCGTTATCCCTGCACAGCTTCTGCCCATGCCCAGAAGCTGTTTAGCAGGGAATTATGCGCCTGCACCAGAAATGACAAACAGGGCCGGTGCAGGCGCATTGATTCCTGGGAGTGATGACGTTCAGCTCCCAGGAATCAATGCAAGCAGGAAGTGACGGCGTGGGCCGTGGCCGCAGAGGGAGGAAGTGGAAGAAAGGCAAGTATATTTTCTTCAATATCAAGGTAAGTAATTGAAAAAAAAGAAATCAGGACTATCCATTTCTTTGTTAGGTGACAATGAGCAAGCGGATGGCCCAAAGTGGATTTTGAGGCCGGAACTCCGCTTTAAGTAAATCAGGTGCCGTTCCTACTGAAGTTTCCATAATGTAAAAAAAAAAAAAAAGAATAATCCAGCTGCCAGTGAGACATCTTCTTAAAACCATAGAGAATGATGGCAATTCAAAAGCAAAGCTGCTGAAGTCACTAAGAGATATTAGGAGCTGATGGGTGTTTCAACCCATCAATATCAACTTCAAATATCAACTTAAAAAAAAGCAGTTTTAGCATGTCACAAGGAATGTCAGCCATCCCTCTGGGGCAGCAGCATGAGTGAGTGATGGAGGGTTCTATTGAGTATCTTTATATTCTCACAGCCATAACTATTTATTAATACAATGTAGCTGGTAATATGTAGATTGGCTTCCCAAAATTTCTTCAATCCAGCAACAAATAATCTGAATTGCAGCAGATTAGTCCATCCACAGAGATGGTCACGTATGCTGATTGCTGATATCATTTGGAAAACAACAGGAGCGATCATTAGAGCCACATGCACAAACAGATGTAGTCCTCTCATGATCAAATCTTGTATTGTAAGTTTACTATATCTAAGATGATACGTGTGCAGAGATTAAATAGGCAGTAATTTCATGTAGGATTTGTTTGATGTTCACTTACGGGCCACTTTCTACTCGAATGGACTTAACGTGGTCAAATCCCCGATCACACAAGTTCCTGCATTCAGAGCTGAATTCTACCTTGCGACCTTGGAAATTTTCATACTCATAGCAGATCAGCTGCATGATAGAGAAAAGTCATCAGTACAGAGGCATGGTGTTCAAAAAAAAAAAAAATTCTTAACTTACATGAATGTCATTTTTTTCGTTCTACTGTGTCTTCCTGTAGTTTTAACAGAGTACAGAGTACTTTCATGTTATTACCTAACACAGAGGTTTTATATCTGTCCAAAGGCATACATTAACAGACATCTCCTAGAGGTCAGGTAACATAAAACATAATATTTTTAGGGCGGTTCATTTCATAAAAGATCCACTGGACTAATGAACATATTGTTTCTGTAAACAGCAAATATAGGTTAAAGCAACCTATCAGGGTGCCAGTTACATGTCTCATCCAAGGCTGCAACCGGAGTTTCTGTACTAGTTTTCAGACAGAGAAAATCTATGCAGCATGATTCCTAAAGATTTGCCAGCTCTCTAGATCATCCAAAAACTAATTTAGGGAGGGGCTTGTTAGATGTCCAAAAGGCCCAATACAGCCTTCCTGTTCTTGCAGTAAACCAGGGAAACCAGTAACTGGTCAAAACTGTGCCCAAACTGTTACTTTACAATGGTGGGTCTAGGCAGTTGGTGACTTATGTCAGTACAGATAATACCAATAGAATGGCTTCTCTGTTTCTTTTGCAGTCCTTATCCATATTAATTGAAGAGATAGTAGTGGCAGGCAAAACAGCTATCTTGGCTAGGGGCTCAATCTTGCCTTCATCAGTCTCTGGATAAGCACTGTTAACCGGAGACAGGTACTGCCAGCTCAAGCTATATGTTGAAACCTCAGCTTTGACAGGTCACAAGGGTCCGACTCCTTATATTGTTTTCAAATATTAATGTAATTTTATCGTAAATGGATGAAGGATGCTCACGCTAGCTGGCATTGGGAACCATTATGAGTCTATTGGGTTGATTTACTAAAGGCAAATAGGCTGTTCACTTTGCAAGGGAATTTGCCCCAGAGTGAATGAGGTGAAGCTCTGCTGACTTCCATTATCCATTCATGTGAAAGCAAAGATGTTGTATTTTTTATTTGTTTTCCTTTCATGTGATTGGGTATGCATTACAAAGTGAAACTTCATTACATTCACTAAGTTGTGAGGCAAACTCCCTTGCAAAGTGATCAGCCTTTTTGCCTTTAGTAAATTAACCCATATATGTTTAAAAGTAAGGGTGTCTCTGAGCCATGGGCTGCAATTTATGTTTTTTATGTGACTGCAAAAAGTGACTATTCACAAATAAATATTAAGCATATGTTATATACCAAACCTGGATGGATACAAGAAATAGATTAACATGCAAAGATTCTGTTTGGCGTTGTGATATATTTTATGATTTCCTCAGATATAAACAATTCTCAGGATTATAATGAGATAGATCATTTTAGCAGCACTTACCTTGTAATTCTGCATTCCCAGTGCAGAGTGGCTGCCAATGCTTCCTTGTGCTCCACTGTGAGACATCTTGGCAAATCTTCAAGCAGTCTAAAAAAAGGTATTGTCATTGTAACTAAGGCTCTTTTTGCATAAAAAACAATTATAGCATTAGAGAGAGTTAAGGATCTAAACCTCACTTTCAGGCACTATTTACACTTAAACTGTTAACTTATTCCCAAAGTGGTCTAAAATATATCAATCACATAACTTAAAGCAATACAGTTGTAACAACAAATTAGTTATTAGGGCTTCCATTGGTGACATCCTTCTGAGAATATTAGTTGCTTGGTTTCACTGCTTTCTAAGTTACTAACCTGGAGCAAGCATACATTGTCATAGTGAAGTCAAAACTCTTGATCTGCAAACTTGTTCTGGGTTGCTCCCTTGGAAAGTATTTAATTTATTGGTTCAGTTTAAAAGGCAGAAAACCAACATTTTTAGAAGTCAACAGTAACAAATTTAATATTTCTTCAGGACAGGTTCTTTTTAACAAAGAGTCTCAGATCCCCGTTTTGGGGGGAATAGAATGCTTCAAAGTTCTTGTTGTTTTCATTGTCATATACTCCAATCAACCATAACAATCAGCCTTCAGTAGCAAATTCTGTTAGGTATTATCAGTTGTAAGGTAGGGGTTTCCATTGAACAGACTTGTTTTTCCAAGCACATACCACAGATGCTTAGTTGAATTGACATCTGGAGAATTTGGAGGGCAAGTCAACTCCTTGAACACATTGTTGTGTTCCTCAAACCATTCCTAAATTCATCAGCTGAGGCCACCTTCTTCCATTGCTCCAGGGTCCACTTCTGATGATCATATTCCCATTAAAGGTACTTTTGGCTGTGGACGTGGGTCAGCATGGCACCCTGACCACCCTGTGGCTATGCAGCCCCATGCGCAACAAAGTTCAATGTACTGTGTGTTCTGACATCTTTATGTCTGAACCAACATTAACTTTTGCAGCAATTTGAGCTAAAGTAGCTCTTCTATTGGATCAGACTATACGGGCCATCCTTTGCTCCCCACATTCATATGCATAGGCTACTAGATTTGCTGTAGCTTGATTTTGGCATAGGTCTGTGACTCCCTTGAAATTGGTTAAGAGCTCAATTGTATCATGGATAATGATAGGTTGTCAATCATCTTAATCAATACACAATCCAAATTTAAAGCTACCTGGGACCTGTGGATTTGATACATCTCACAGCTTTGACCTGATGTGGCATTTCCTTCATACTGACCCCTCTCAATTCCCTTCTTGTTTTCCTTCTCTATACCCTTTGCTATTTTGCTCTTTAGAATTTGTTTTTACCCAGCTCAAATATTTTTATTGTTGTAAGTGATTGGAAGAAGTTGTGTATGGATACAAATGAAATATTGGTTTCTTCCTTGCATTGGCAAAGAAAAATCTATATGCTCTATAAAGTGCTGATGACCACTTCCATGTATTTTTAAACACGAAAAGTAGTGTATTTAAAAAAAGTAAAAAAAAAAATGTACATCTATACTAAACGTGCCTGTCAATTAGATGTATGTAATGTTTGTAAATGAACTAAAATAATCTTATTCGGTGCACAGAGCAATGATAATGTGCAAAGTGAAGGCACAGCTTCTCTAGCAAGTAACCGCTTTGATTAGTAGTAGTCACATGATCTGAAGCCCATCCCATTGGCTCCTGATTAGAGGTCATAATAGGAAGCTGTAGGGACAACTTGGTCAGTGTACTCAAAGCATGTAGTGAGCACATTCTCAGCACACAACCTCAGGACACCGTAGACAGAAAATGCGCTGCGGTTGGGCATTAAAGCACACTTTTTTGCTGCCACATATATGCAATACATTGTCAGCACAAGGTTAAAAAATCTCAACTGTGTTGTAGAGAGCAAAAAATGCACTGAAAAGAAACCAAACAGCAAACTTGACAGTCACAATAAACAAAAATGTAACTCACTTATAGTAAAACTATACAAAAATAATATTCACAACTACAAACTAGGCTTTCCATGAATTTGGGGCTAGATTTACCATCATAAGTAGCAAAAGTTATCTTATAAAAGTTAATTAACACTTAATCACAATATTCTAAGCCAAGTTAGGAGCAGAAAAACAAGTATATGTCCAGATTAAAAGAAGTGATCAAAGTAGAGGGGGGCTAAGGTGCCTAAAGTTGTGTATTTACAGGCTCCAGGGATCGAATTCCAAATCGGGGTTACCTACAGGAAATAATGACTCCGCAATGAAACTTATGGTTCCTAGCAAATGCTGTAAAACATATTTTTTGCTCATAAGTTTAGATATAACTAATGCTTATCCCAAATCTTCTTGACACAAAATAATACAAAGAAAAAGAAAATGAAGCTTGCATTTGGCGGATACTATTCCAATCCACAATGGTAGCCCAGACAACTGTCTAGAAACTAAAGATTTCCAAAATCCAGAAATACATATCTAATGTAACTAATGTGCCCAGTTGTTCTGTGTATATCAAAAGCTAAACATCCACACCTCCATATATATATATATATATATATATATATATATATATATATGTATATATATATATTATTATTATACTTCAAAGAAACACATACAGATCATAAACATATATTGACATACTTTTTTTATGGATGTATATAGGAAAAGGGGACATGCAGAGTGTTACTCACAGTATCGCTGTAACTGAGCCACTGAGAGATGGTTGATGTTGGTGATGAGCCAGGCCCCCTCCCCACTAATATATATGCCATAAATTTGCTTGCACCATACTTTCTTTGTAACTTTTCAAAGGAGTGGTCTAAGTTGAATGAAAAGATACCTATGAGCCCAAAGCCCATATTACAGACAAAGGAGAATGAGAAGTGTGCTGTGGTCTTTCAGCCGAAGGGGATAAGTTATCTGATGTTGTTCATTGTTTTGTGCTAGCACAGGGGATCAGCAGAAAACAATGAGCTCAATAAAAGACACAGATTTGTGATGGTGTCATTGGCCAAAACTGCTGACTCTACTGGCTGTGCACTGTGCAGCTTCATTACCTCACTTGTTTCAGGAGATTTAGGAGCTAAGTAAACTAAAGCTATACATAGACATTCGAGGACTGTTGGATGTGAAGGCAAAAGACTTAAATTATACAGATTTTCCCATTAACATGATTTCTTTAATTATGAAAGTTAATGGTTATGGCGCAAGTAGGGACACCTCCACTGCTGGTATACCTTGGGGAAAACAATACCAATTAGCCACCAATATTCAACATGGCACCCTGTTTTTTTCCTTGAGATCAGACAGCCAGAGCTGTCTGGAGCCCATGGACATCATGATTGTTACCAATATAAAAAATAAATAGTATAAAGTGTTTTTTTTTTTACATACATGCAGTGTATCTTAGTATACAAGGCTAAACTATGAGATATAACAATAAATGGTAAAATTAATTGTTCTAGAGCATGGTGTGCTTTCATCCTGAGCTGCTTTAATTATCAAGGACCGGAAGGTAAAGGGTAATAAATCAATTCTTAGTTGATGCTGGAGAGGTAAACCACCTGACAATTTCTATTTGTGCCACCTACACGCTTGGGTTTGAATCTGACCATCATGAGGAGGTCCCAATTTTTTTATTTGTACTTGATCCAGATCAGTGACTTAAAGCGGAGTTCCGGCCTATTTTGCAACTTTAATGATTCCTGGAGTGCTCGCTATGCTGATCAACAATTGGGCATTTTCAATTTTTTTCGGGGGTCCCTTACCTTATTTTCAGGGCATTTTTGATTGTACTTCCACCTTCTCCCCCTCTGTGGCCACGGCCACCGACATCACTTCCGCCTTTGCTTTGCATCCTGGGAGCTGTTTGTCATCACTCCGAGGAGGCTGGAATCAGGAAGAACTCCCAGAACACTTCCTGGAATTAGGAAGAAGGACACAGCAGATTACACTGCAGCTTCAGATGCCCAAATCCAAGATGGCCGCGCTCAGACAGCGTTTTTAAAAGTAAGATTTTGACTAAAATTGAATACTATTCACCTTGTAAGTATGAGAATAGCGGTTCTGTAAAGGGCGATGGATTAGTATTATAGGGGTATTTTTAGTTAAAAAAGGTATTTGAGGCCGGAACTCCGCTTTAAATAGTACTTGTGCAATGAGATCTGCTTAACATCCAGATAACTCGTTTTTCCCCAATACAGGTTTTCTTTAATAAAATCCTGTAAATTAAAAAAGGGATGGAAAAAGATAGAGAAATGGAAAATAGACATGTCTTTTATAGCAACTAAGAAGACTCTAGCTGTAATTTGTTTAACACATTGGTAAAATAATGAAAGCTAGTACCTAATTGGCTGTGCTGCAGTATCCAAGACACATTAGAAGCCAGGAGCTAACGCAACTCACTAGGATCCACACTGTGATTGTAGCTGTATTAGTGCACTTGCATTAGAGACAATTGAGTACTGTCCATGATACTTTTTTTATGTACACTACACTAACATACAATTTTTCAGTATATATATTTTGGTATGAGTCTAGCGCTATCTGGGGGAAAGCTAGCATATACTTCTTAGATGCTGCGTGTACCAATACTGTAAACCATACCGTGTAAGGTAAATGCTAAAGACAGGGGGGAGGTACCGTGCCTCCAGGAAGTCTCGTACCTAGTTTAAAAATCGTTGGTGAACACACCCCAAACAAGTGTTCAATCCTTGAAATGGTGCTATACCAAAATGATATATAAGTTACAATTTAAATACTAAAAACACAATAAATAATTATTAACCAATTTCAATGCATATTTAAAATTGCCTTCTACGAATGTATAGCATATAAAATGCACTAGTGGCTCAGGACAAAGTATAAAAATTTGTACTCTAGTAGCACATTACATATGTGCCAAAATATATATAAAAGTGACAATAAAGTGCTCAATACTTAGATATACAGGTGAGTGAAATATTCCAATCTTATTATTCAGTTCTCATAAGGTGCTTTAATAGTCCAAACCAGCACTATTACAAATAAATGAGTGAAATAAAGCAAAAAATGTGGACATGTGACCTCAAAAGTGCTCAGTGCTTAAATATACAAGGTGAGTGAATTGAATCTCCAGTGTTAACATTCAATCCTTTTAAAGTGCTTACAAAAGTCCAAAATAATAATTAAAGAGATTAAAAAACAATGTGCTGAAGAAGCCACGTGAGCGGAAGTGGCGTAACGCGTAGGGCCGTTTGACCGGAAGTGACGTTCCAATGCGGAAGTAAGGACCGCGATCCTAAGTTTTCAGCTTAAGGCGCAATAACAGGTGTCATATGTAAGTGCATCTAATTATTTTTCAATAAAGTGGATTGTTTTGGCAATATTGCACTATGTGAGCCTTTCATTTTGAGATACGCTGGAGATCTGGAAAGCGCTGTACCCCGATCCACACAACACAAGTTAAACATCGTGCCCGATCAGAGTGCGAGGAAGGAAAGGAGAGGAGTAGTCTTTGCACACTATAAGGCGCAATACCTTATATTTTGAGGTGAGCAAGTAGTACACCCTTAGGGGCATCAATGAGAAGAGACACCCCACAACTTCACACGGCATTAGGTGAAGGCTGAACACCTTTCAGAAGAAAACAGAGCACATTGTTTTTTAATCTGATAGTTCAGAGGGGGTCGTAAAACTGTTGGATAATCAGTGAGGAAACCCATATTTTAGGCCATTATTTTTTGTGTCAAATAGAAGTGTCATTCTTAGTTCAAAGGTTTTCGTTTTCTGGATAGTTCTGAAATTCCCTTTAAGAACTAAGACATTTAAGTCTTCTATAGTGTGGTCCGGTAGTGAGAAATGATGTCCCACAGGTGTGCAGAAACTTCTTTATGTTCCTTGATGGTATGTCTGTGCAAATTCATCCTCGCTTGTAACTTCTGTCCTGTTTTGCCAACATAAGATCTTTTGTATTAGAGGAGGTAAACGACAATACTGGAGGTACGGCTGTATGATACCGTGATATTGAAGGCCCCATTAGTGTATGTGACACTTTTAGATAGATTGATCTGGTTGCACAGTTTGCAGCGTTTTTTATTGCAGGCGTTGACATAAAGAAGATAGTTTCTGCACACCTGTGGGACAGCATTTCTCACAACCAGACCACACTATAGAAGACTTCAAAGTCTTAGTTCTTAAAGTGTTACTAAACCCAGGAGCCTGCATTCACTATATCTGATCTCTCACAGTACACAGAACATGGAAATGCAATTATTTTAGTAAATATAAACTGATACATACCTTTTCAGATCAGCAGTATATAGAAGTCTTGTGACTTCTATCAGTGTCTGGTTAAAGCTTGTAGGAGTTTTCATTCTGAACTGACTGTTCTATCAGGATCCAGGACCCCTGACCCTCTGTCTGGACTAGACTATTCTAAATGGCCCTGTGCTGATCACATGCACCCTCCCAAAAAAAAAAAAAAAACTTTCTAGCAATACACACCAAACTGAGCATGTGTAGAGTGACTCCAAAGGCTCTGTACTATCCGTACATGTTCTGGAGTCAGTGGAAGAGGAGGAGGATGTGTGCATACAGGATCAAACAGCCTTTTTACACAATGCAGAGGATTACCCCTTAGGTTCCAGAGTGAGTAAAACAAGCATGCTTTAGTGCATTTACAGACTGATTATATTGTTGTGGGTTTAGTAACACTTTAAAGGGAATTTCAGAACTATCCAGGAAAGGAAAACTTTTGAACTAAGAATGAGACTTCTATCTGACACAAAAAATAAACGGCCCAAATTTAGATATGGGTTTCATCACTCATTATACAACAGTTTTACGACCCCCTCTGTGACTATCATCTTTACTAATTTTAATTACTATTTCTATGTACATTTTTTTCATTTTTTTCCCTTTCCCTCAGAGATTGTGTCTTTTCAACATTCTGCTAAAACGTTTGTGAATCAGTACTGCTGGGACCTTGAAGAAAGGGTAAAACCCCGAAAGCTTGTCCTGAAAAATTGTATGTTAGTGAAAAAAAAAAAAAAGTATCACAATCGGTACTGAATAGGATTCACACAAAAGACTCTTATTCAGGGCTCCCATGATTCCATGTGGTTAGAGACTACATTGGTTATCATAAACAACTGCCAGCTCTGAATTCTCTCATCCTATCTGGTATTTATTTCAGTGGTTACAGCTGTTACACTAAACAGCAAATGATAATTAAAAGCCAGTCTGATGGTAAGTGATTGTTAAAACTGAAGAATAGCAAACAATAAGAGGAGCATTTGAAATCACTAAAAATGTGACCAGCTATCCTTTTTATCTCCTTCCTTTGTAATGGTTGAGAAGATTGTCTATATTCTGACAGCCTAGACCTGTTTCAGGAAATTAACTAAGCTTTTTAGACTTCTATAATGGTGCAGGAAACGGTCCAGAGTGATGTGCACTAAGCACCTAAGCAGATTGACCTGTTTCAGGTCTATGTGCACCACATTTACAAGCTTCTAGAGTGAAATATAAACTGGTGCAGAGTCTTCACCTAATTAACAAACCTGGCAGTTTTTCATACAGAAAACTGCTGCAGATCCCCTCCAGATATGACCTGACGTACAGGATGTGAGGGCAGACAACTAATATCCTGCCTTCTGCTTATGCAGTGATTACACTACACAAGCAGGGCCTTCAGGGTTAAAAAAAACTCCTCATATCTCCTACTCTGAGGTATAGAGACAAGCAAAAAGATTGGAGTATGCAGCTCCAGTTCCCCTGTTCTCTGTGCTGTATCTGTCACAGCCAGAGCACAACAGAGAACTAATTGCTCATATTAAACAAAAGGGCTTGGCAGGTCTATTAAGTGAAAAAAAGAGGGAAAAAAACGTGGAAAAAAAAAGCAAAAGCAGCGATTACACCTGCAGTAAGGACTGGTAGGCTGTGACATGTTGACACACAGACACACATGTAACGTGTTTTTGAGTTTGGATACCCTTTAACTGCAGACCACAAACTTGGCCATTCTTGCTACCAGATTTCAATCCAAGAGAGTTGACGTCTTCATTGAAATCTATCACACGGGATTTTTCATTATTATTTAGTTTCAAACAACCTGAGGTTAAAAATTGTGGTATTTCAATTATTTGGACAACTGACACTGAGAAACTGAAACTGAGAGATTGCATAGACTGTTCAAGTGCATCCAGCTCTTAAGAACAAACATATTATATGTTGCAGCTCATCAGTCTATAAATGAATGGCTGCATCTCTTTTTTTGGTTTCATTATTTCTTATTATTTTCCCTTGATAAGCTTGCCAGTGACACAATTCCAGTTTTAGGGAGACAATGCTCACTTAGTGTTCAGTATCTATAGAGAAGAAGAGTTATCAACCCAAAGTTCCTAATTTGGACTACAAAACACCCCTTCATCATCTCCATAATACATAGAGCGGTGTCCTATAGTTTTATTTTTGCACTTATAAAAAAGATATACCAAAATGCTTTTAATGGTATTAAATATTTTTGAGTCACTGGATCAAGCTCTCTAAATCTTGAAACATGCAACTAATAAATCAATACAGTGGTATGCTGTTCTAATGAATATTTTCAATATATAATATGTTCACAAAAATATGTGACATAAAACCTATATAAAGTTTTCAACAATCCTGCATCAAAATATCAAAATAGCTGTGAAATAATATACGAAATAAGTGCACATTGGTCTTAAATATGTGCCAAGGACACAGGACATATGCCAGTAATGGGAAGGAAATCACGTGACTAGTGATGTAACGTGTAGGAGGAGCCTGTGATGTTAGATCCGGTGTCACTGGGACCCATATTTAGGGAGTGGGTGAGCTGGAGCCGCTCTATTACTGGTATATGTCCTGTGTTCTTGGCACATATTTAAGGCGATTTAAAACCCTTGCAAATGTGAGTGTATTGGGTGAAGCTGTTTTATATTACTAAATACATTTTAAACGTACTGCACGATGAGCCCATCTTACTTTATTTAAATATAACCGTGGAGTCTATTTACTTTGGAGAGAGGAGCATCTAAGGGAAGAGAGTTTGATCTCTGTGAGAAGTACTTTTATTACATTGCGAGATACTTATGTTTTTCGTGTTTCGTTTTTTTGTGAGCACGCATTGCACATAGAGGTGGATACAAGGTGGCTGGATCACCTTTTAGAAATTACTGTTCATCACTGAAAATTTCTTGTGGAACACATATGCATTGAATATTTTGTGGACTTTTTTTAATACTGTTTTTGCTTTTGGGATTAGGTTTCATATTTCAGGTTGTCAGCAACTTTTATTTATGCAGGTATATAAAACCAATGTGCACTTCCTTCGTAAATTATTTCACCGCTAATTTTGATATTTTGATGCACGATTAATGAAAACTATATAGGTTTTATGTCACATATTGAACATATTATATATTCACTAGAATTAGCTTATAATGGTAATATTGCAGACCAAAAGGTAGCAAATCAGAGAATTCCATGGGTAGGCTATATATTCACTTTCATTCTATGCCATTCTTTTTTTATAAAATATTTTTTGTAAACATATATATTTTTTTTATATTTGGTGGAAAGCAAGCAGAATTCATAAAATTGTCACCCATGTGGCTGGTTTTCGAAGACTTTAAAAAAGTGATTTTCATTAAATAGATTGCTAATCTAAAGGAAAAAGCATTTAGGCAAGTTTACAAAGGGAGATAAACCCATCGATTCAACAGTTTAAAAAAACAGCTACATTTTCGGCATGCTGGGAATGCCAACTGTCACATACAGTATGCTTATGCACTCAACCAAACTGTCAAACCATCAAATGGCTGGTGTCATAACTGATCACATTTGCAGCACCATGGCAGTTAGAGATCAAACAGAAGCTAAGATGGCAGCTTCCTTGGCTAAAAAAGATGGAAGAGTTTAGTTCCGCTTTACCAAAATACTTCCTAACTAATAAGAAATTATGGTTTGTCACTTTCAAATAATATATAATAATATAACATAAACTTTGCCATCAAGTCAAAATGTGTTATATGGTTTCAAATTAGTAACTTTGATTAGGAAAATACTCAAGAGCTCAAAACTAAACATGCAGTAGGAAACTTAAAGTGGAACGTTAGTCAGAAAATTAGGTCCTGCTAGATCACTTCAGGCTGACCCCTGAAGTGATCTCACCCTGCTCTGTGCATGCTCAGCTGCTCTCTATTTTCATATTTGCCAAATTTGTGGAGGCCAATCTGCTGACAGCCTTAAAGGGGAGCCGCTTCTGTTTGATTTGCATTTGCCATGATGCTGCACTCGAGATCAATAATGACACTAGCCATTTGATGGTTAGACAATTTGGTTGAGGACACTTGTGACAGTTAGCAGTCATGGCATGCCAGGAATGTAACTGTTTTTTGAAACTGTTAAATTGATGGGTTTAGTTCCACTTTATGATTTACTGCTGTTCAGGGGTTTAGGGGTTTAGCAAAACAGTAGCCTCCAGAAAAAAGAAACAGGAGCAATGCTGGTGCCAATTTACAGCACACACTAATTTTGGTAGCATAACTACCAGATTTTACTAGTTTCATGACGTAAAGTCATGATTTTATTAAGGACACGGAGGCGAGTATTATGCTTAATCTCTTTCTTTATTCCTCAGCAGCAAAGAAAGAATATTGTAGATAATCAAAGAAAAACAAAAAAAGCATGTACCTACAGTAAAAGGGTTAACAACATATAACATGTTTTCCAATGAGAGTGTTCCTAGTACAATAAAGCCCCATGTGACCTTAAGCCACTCCTCTTTCTTTAAGGTTCAGATGAACACCCCAATAGACTGAAGAACATATAACCAATTAGATGTGCAGAGCAGCGACTCTGGGAAAAACAACAACAGAAACCTTCGGAGAAACTGGCAATTATCCGCTTGAACTTGGTATGGACCGACATGGACCAGTGTGAAAACCAATTAGGAGGCTGTAAGAGACAGGGAACTAAGTGGTAAAATATGTTCCTGGATATTAAATTCCACATCCACAGTATATTAGTAGTCATAATAGTATGTCCATTTAAACAAAAAAAAACAAAAAACATCAATAATATCAACAGTCAGTAATGGTTAGCCGGATAAGTGCACAACATTACCATGAGGACTGTACACCCATTACATGAAAATATATACCCAAGGGAGAGTGCAACATACCTGGATTGAGTGGGATAATACTTGCCTCCGTGTCCTTAATAAAATCTCGAATTTATGTCAGGAAATTAGTAAAATCTGGTAATTTTATCACAGGACACGGAGGCTCATTTTATGCTAGTTCAAAGCTGTGCGACCACCGTAGTGGACAAATGAGAAAAATACAATTCTGCAAATGTAGATTTATGGGACCAATCAGCAGCATAGAGGAGGTCTCCAAGTCTGAATCCTAAGGAGAAAGCTTTGGATGCCATAGCACCCCTAGCAGAATGTGCTCTGTACGTGGAAGTGTCGATGTCAGCTGAGGCCATGATCTATTTAACCCAATGAGATAAGGTAACTGTAAAAACCGAATGATGTGGATGTCTAATCACTAGAATCAAATCTGGATACTTGGGATCCCGAACTGAAGAGATCCTTGCTTCATATTCCTTGAGACAGGCCACTGGACTTAGGTTAACGTTAGTGGAAAAACTGGATAAAAAGCCGATGTAATGGATGTCTTCGTACGTCTCGATATATTGAAGGAAACGCCCTCTGGCATAAATGAGCATGCTGTAAGGTCCAGTGCACGAACATCTGAGACACGTTTACAGGAGATTAGACTAAACGGGATAACCAGTTCAGCAGTGAGTTGCTTAATCGAAAAGTCCTCACTCTTTGGCCAAGTTTTAAAAAGTCAGAGAACGAGGCCAACATCCCATAGGGTGGAATATTTGGGACGAGGTGGATGTGCAAATCTGATGCCACGTAGGAGTCGACACACCAATGGATGTTTACCTACTTGAAGACCGTTCAAGCCTTGGTGACCTGCCGAGATAGCTGATCTATATAAATTTATTATATGATAGGCTAGGCCATATTCGAAAAGTGAAGTAAGGAACCTCAAAACATGACTCACAGGTGCAAATATGGGATCCACGCGTTGTTCCATGCACCAACCAGTCCATGAGTTCTAGGCATGTAGGTAGGATTTTCTTGTTCCTGGAGCCCAAGCTCTCGCCAGGAGGTCCGGAGTTGCTTGTGGAACATTTGGGATGAAACAGAGTCCCCAGAGAGGAGCCATGTCAATAGCTTGAGATGTCCCTGGAGTAGAAGGGGATGTGAGTTTCCGCTGTGGTCCAGTAGGAGGTCGGAGAATACTGGTAGTAATCTCGGGAAGTCTATGGACACATGAGTGTAGGGAACCATGGTTGAGTCCTCCAGAAAGAAGATATGAGGATCAAGGAGATCTGGTAACGCCTGAGATGTAATAGTCCGAGCAATAAGAAAGAAAGGGGGAAAGGCGTAATGGCGAGAATTTGGCCACAGTTGAAGAAAAGCATCTGTCGCTAGAGCTTCTGGATCTGGTCTCCAGCTGAAGAATTTCGGTAGTTGGGGGTGCAAACGTGATGCAAACAGGTCGATATCTACAGGCCCCAAAGTGACTGTAAACGGCTGAAGATGGAAGTGTTCAGTCGCCAATCGCTGGTATCTTGTAGGTGTCTGGCATTCCAATCAACCACTACATTGGACATACCCCGAATGTACTCCGCCTGTACCGAAATATTGCGATCCAGGCAGAGATGCCAGAATTCCTTTGCTAGATCCACTAGGACTGTTTACTTTGTGCACCCGAGATGGTTGATGTAAAGAACCGATAATACATTGTCCATGCGTAACAGCATGGAGCAGTTGGTCGATACAACTAAGCAGCTCCTTAGGGCAAATGAGCCTGCTAGCAGTTTGTGGCAATTCATATGTAGTTCCTGTTCCTCCAGGGACCATTTTACTCTGGTGGAGGTAGCCTCGCAGCGCGCGCCCCATTCAAGTGTACTTGCATCTGTTTCCACTAGGAAGTCTGGGGTGGTTCTGAAGATCACTCGCTCGTTCCATGCCTCCATGTGTTGTAGCCACCACATGAGTTTTTCATTGGCTGTACAGTTGAGAGGAACAGAGTCTGAATAAGAGTGACCCAAGCAAAGGTACTTGGCCTTCAGACGTTGAAGTGCTCTGTAGTGCAACGGGCCGGGAAAAATAGCTTGGATTGATTCTGAGAAAAGGCCGATAATCCTGACCAGTTGTCTCAGGGTAAGAACAGGACATGCTAACATCCAATGGATTTCCTTTTTGATGGACTTGACTTTGGATGTTGGATTCTATTGATCGAGAGGGTTCGATGACCGACTTTTCCCAATTGATTCGGAAACCCAGGCTGTCCAGCAGAGTCCTCATCCAAGACAGATGTTCGCGGAGCAGGTGAGGATCCTGTGCCATGATGAGGATATCATCCAAATATATTATGGGTCGAACTCCTCTGCTGTGTAGAAGGGAAACCACTGCTTTCATGAGCTTTGTGAAGCACCAAGGTGCCAAAGATAGACCAAACGGAAGGCATTTGAACTGCCACATGGTCTCTTCCCATTGAAATTGTAGGAATTGTTGGCAATCTTCGGCTATTGGAATAGTAAGGTATGCGTCCCTCAGGTCGAGTTTGACTATACAGTCCCCTGAGAGCAAAAGGTCTGGAAAAAGAGTGTATACCTTCCATCTTGAAATAGTGGTATGTTACAAAAGCGTTTAGGGGCCATAAGTTGATGACTGGTCGAACACCTCCACCTTTCTTGGGGACCAGGAAGAGGTTGCTTAGGAAACTTGGAGTGAATTGCTGAGCTGGCACCCTTGGAGGCTAAGGATTGTATTTTCTTTGCCACCAGGTATCGATCGTATGTGCAGAACACAATGCGGTTGGGGAATTGCTTTTGAACAGGGTGTTGCACAAAATCTATAGAGTAACTCATGACAGTGTGGAGAACCCGAGTATCTGCATTGAGCCTGTGTCAGGCTTCGATAAAATAACAACGTCTGCCCCCCCCCATCGTTATAGAAGACCCTTGGTATGGAATGGAACTTACCATAAGGTCATCAAACATAGGAAGAACCTCTGGGTCCACAAGATTACCAAGGCCTGCCCATAACTGGGAGGAACAGTGAGGCGGACTTGGACTGAATGAATCCCCGGATGAACAGCCGGGCAGATGGCCCCGCCAAAAAACTCTCTGTGAGAACACTTGTTTCATGCTTGCTTGAGCCTTATCAAGTGCCGTAAAGGTACTTTCATATGTGCCCAACTCTTTTACAAAGTTATCTCCAAACAGGAGGCTTTTTGCCTGTGGCCCAGGCTCTGGGATAGCTAGGTTTACCAGCGTAGACTCTATTTTTATTAGAATTGCCTTGCGCCTTTCAGTGTCTAATGCAGTGTTGGCATTGCCCAGCAAACATACTAAACGCCGTATCCACCCCCCTTGATGGCTAACAAATCTGTAGGTGTACCTCCTGCCAATGCTGTTTCGACCTTGTTTAATATCTTCGCACTCGGTCCAAGGACATTGGGCAATTTTTGGATCCACATCAGGGGTAACGCAAGCCATATCAGGAATTGTGGGGCACGGGCATTCTTCCCGGAGCTTGTTCCCTGCCACCTTATCAAGTGGTTTCCTAATACGAGCGGCGATGTATTTCGCCACATGATCTAGGGGATACCGCTTTGAGGATCTCAGATGTTGCAAGATATCTGGGTCAAAGACTGGTTCGCCCTGAGGGTCAAGAAGGGTGGAGCCATCTACTCCATCTTTGGGGTCATCTCCAGGTAAAGGAAAAGAGTCATGTTCAGGAGAAAAAACATTGGAGTCGTAAGAGTCCTCCTCATCAGACTCACTCAGTGCCTCCTCTTGTTCCGAATCAGATTCAGAGGATTTGATTAGGGCTTTTGCCCTCTTCCAGTTCCTCACTGATTTTGCCCAGTGGGGGGCTCTTAGTTGTGGTCCAACCACACCCTCTGTGAAAGGACGTACCCTATCCGTCTGTAAATTTTTGGAGGTATCCTCGTCCACATGGCATGATTTTTTGGTGGATTTACACCCACTGGGGGCCACCGGCTTACTCTCTGGGGGGTTAGGAACGAGAGTAGGTGGTCGTTGGGCGGACATGAGTGCAAGAGTGATCATGTGGGACAGATTATCTGTCATGGCCTCCATAGCAGTAAAGATGGCTTGCGTCACAGACTTAGCCATTGTAGCGTCTAGGAGTGAACAAAACTCAACAGAGTTTAATTGCTCCTGTGATGCTTCATCTAATGTGGGTGGTCTGGACACCGTTAGGGGTGTAAGGGTTTTGGTGGCAGTGGTGAAAAAAAGGGTAGCGGAAGCTTCCAATTCTTTACTTGACTGCATGGCACCGTAATTACTTTCCACAAGTGTGACAGAAAAATTATCTTTAGGACCGGCACCATAAGGGTCACAGAAAAAGGGAGATCTTTCACTAGTAACAGGGAAAATATAAGATCTGCTGCCATGAGAGGAGACTTTCACTCCCTGGGGAGTGCGGTTGAAAAGGATAAGGGATAAGTATATCAGGCACAATTTGTGATAAAAACAAGGCACAAAATAAAGCCAAGCAAGCTCACTGAGTGTTCCCTGGGGAGTGCCAATTAGCTGCCCAGCAACTCAGTCGTCCAATTGGCTTAATACCGCCTCAGACCTGAGGTTACAATAAGTAAACAGAAAAAACAGTTGGGAAAAAAACAAACCAAACCCATCAGATGATTGGGGGGGGGGGGTGAACTGTGGAAAAAACTGCAGAAAAAATACTGGAGATAAGTGCAGTACTTAGAAGTTGCCCAAATTAAGACAGATCTGAAAATTGTACTTAGCTGAGGAGGCAGCAGCAAAGAAAGAGGAGTGGCTTAAGGTCACTTGGGGCTTTATTGTACTAGGAACACTCTAATTGGATACATGTTATATGTGGTTAAGCCTTTTGGGTACATGCTGTTTTTTGATTTTCTTGGAATATCTACAATATCCTTTCTTTGCTGCTGAGGAATAAAGAAAGAGATTAAGCATATTATGAGCCTCCATGTCCTGCAATAAAATTATAATTGTAGAATAGGAGGAGAGAGGAAAGCTCTAATTGAACAGTGGATCCCCACCCACTGTTGCACACAGGGAACAAGAGAGTACAGGGTTTGTGTCCCAGGAATCTGGCAGGGCAGAGTGGGCTAAGTGGTCAGAGAGCCAAGAGACTGGCTGCAGGAGACTGCTTTGCTGTGGAACAGGGCTGAACTGAGATGTGCTGAGCAAGAATACTGGGAAAGTGGCAGAGCAACATAGAAAAGAGTCACAAAGAGAAAACAGAGGTACAGAGCTACAGAGGCCAGAGAGAGAGAGACACTGTACTCCTTTGTCAATCTGTAGAGACAGGCTTGAGAGGGGAGCCTGGTGTGTGAGGTATGGCCTTTTTCCTGGTCTTCAGGGGACAAACTTTGACCAACACTTTGTGGAAGCAGGCCTCCTGGCCATCAGTGGTTACAAGTCTTTGCTTCCTTTTCCTAAAGAAGTTGTAACCCTAAACCCCCCCCCCCAAAAAAAAAGCCCCCAAAAGATCCTAAAGCAGGTTAAACAGCATAGTGCTTGTGCTGTCTAATCTGCCCTTTTTTATGCTTTGAAAAACCTGGTTGATCCTGCCTGTTCCTGTGTCCCCCCAGGTGAACTGACCATGGTAATCTTGGCTGCTGATCTATGATACCATGGTCAGTTTCGGTTCCTCCATCATCCTGCTGTGTTAGAGGCTCTACTCTGACCCATCTCCCCCTCCATCCCCCTCCCTCCCTGCCTGTCAGCTCCTAGTGTGTGAGCCATCTCCTCCCCGCCCCGCCCCGCCCCTCCCCTCTTGCCGCTAGCTAGCTGTAGCTTAGTAGCTGGCAGTAAAGTCAGAGAGTAGGATTGCTGTCAGCCCCTCTGTTCCAATAAGGTATACTACACAGTGTAAATGTATTTTTGAAATTATGTCGCTAAATACCTAATTTCAGATCGCTTCTGTGTGGTCATGTGACCTCCTGCCAATCTCCTCCCCTGATCTAAGGACTACAGCGGGTGGGGCTGAATGAACAGCACAATGGTCATGTGACCTTCCGGCTGACGTCAGAGGGGAATCTCAGCCCCTCCTGCTGTAGCCCTTAAATCAAGGGAGGAGAGCAGCGGAAGGTCATGTGACCGCACAGAGGCAATCTGAAACAAGGTATTTAGCAGCATAATTTTAAAAAACATTCACACTGTGTAGTTTACCTTATTAGAACAGATGAGCTGACAGCAATCCTACTCTCTGACTTTACAACCATTTTAAACTCTGTTGCTATCAAAATTTAAAGCACCAGCAGGAGATCCCACGACACTGCCCAACTGTATTTAGTCCCACTGACCAGTGGAGATCGATAGCGTCTCTTGTCTGCAGATAGGCTAGAATGATAGGGCCTTTTAGTTTTTGGCTCTGTCTGCCTACCAGAGGAGCAGCAGGAAAATTTTTATATTGCTTTCTGCTTAACAGAGAGCAGGATCTGTGAGTTAGGTCTGCTCGTGGTGCTCAGTGTGTGATTGATCTGGTCTAGGGAGTGTTCCACACTGGTCTAATAGGGAGGCATATTGGAGAGTGGAGGAAACCAGGCCAATGGGCACACTGTGGGTTTTTGATACAGCTTCAGTGATTGGAACAGACTGGCTGTCTCAGTGCATTCTGGGGTGTGGTATAAAAGCCAGGAGCACATGGGCTCGGGGTCTTTGGCTGGTGAGCAGAGTCCCAGAAAGAGGGTGGCGGCTGCCTCCTCCTCTGTAGCAGTTGGTGTGTGGTCGCAGGCGGTCGGCCTGGTTGACCAGAAGGAAGGAGCTGAACCCAGAGATCCAGGAGAGCTGACTGGAGGGGTTGAGACACTGGAGACCCTGGAAAAACAGTATCGTGAGTACAGGGGATCGTATCTAGGGGCCTGACCTGAGAGGGGGGCCACCCCGGAGTAGTATAGTCAGAGGACGGGTGTCAGCTAGTGGAGTGAAAGGGGGTGCTAGGTGAGTACCCAGAAGATAGTTACCCAATCAAGTCATCTAATCAGAGACTTAATCCTAAAGTTCATCTAGTGGCAAGGTGAATCAGCAGCCTGGCTGCATCTACTGATAGGAGTCCTCATCTTTTGTGAATAGTTCAATTCTGGAGTATCCGACTCTTCCCTTCTCCTATCCCTATTTAAAATAAAAACATAAAAACAACTACAAACCCCTAAACTGTTTATTGACTGAGCCAGGAAGAAAAGAGTTAAATTGTGCATGTTGCAGTTGCTAAAGGTATTTCAGGGGGATCCCAAGGTACACATTTCAGCAGTCCTCAAGGGGGCAGTGTTACACATATAAAGTACATTTGTAGATGGAATTCGCTATACTATTATGTTACAAAGTAACATATATATTCCTGCCAAACCCCAAATCAAACATTAAAAAAGGGAGCTTCTAGCTCAGGGGTCCTCAGGGTCCTGAACCTGGCCCGCCGGCCGGGATGTATAATTTTTTTTTCCTGAATCACCTAATTAGAGCCAGAGGCTCTAATAGGCTTCAGAAAAGGGTGGACCTGGGGCGCAGAGAACTGCGCCCTAGCCCACCCGTTTGTGTGACAATAGCGAATGAAAATTCGCTATTGTCACACAGATCCTCCTCCTGGGCAATCAGGAAGCAGGTCTCAGATCCGCTTCCTGATTGGCCGAAAGGCAAACTCATGCCATTGGCCGAGGAGGAGGCGGGAGGACTTGAGGAGACGCCGCCTCTGCTGCAGGTAAGTGCACTGACTGGTCTCTGCATTGAAGGGGGCATGGCACGCTGGTCTCTCTGCATTGAATGGGGGCACGCTGGTCTCTCTGCATTGAATGGGGGCTCACTGATCTCTCTGCATTGAAAGGGGGTACACTGATCTCTCTGCATTGAAAGGGGGCACGCTGGTCTCTCTGCATTGAATGGGGGCACGGCACGCTGGTCTCTCTGCATTGAAGGGGGCACGCTGATCTCTCTGCATTGAAGGGGGCACACTGATCTCTCTGCATTGAAAGGGGGCACGCTGATCTCTAAACATTGAAGGGGGGCACGCTGATCTCTCTGCATTGAAAGGGGGCACGCTGATCTCTCTGCATTGAAAGGGGGCACGTTGGTCTCTCTGCATTGAAAGGGGGCATGGCACGCTGGTCACTCTGCATTGAAAGGGGGCACGCTGATCTCTCTGCATTGAAAGGGGGCACGCTGGTCACTCTGCATTAAAAGGGGGCATGCTGGTCACTCCTCAATGAAAGGGGGCACGCTGGTCACTCTGCACTGAAAGGGGGCACGGCACGCTGGTCACTCTGCATTGAAAGGGGGCATGCTGCTCTCTCTGCATTGAAAGGGGGCACGGCACGCTGGTCACTCTGCATTGAAAGGGGGCACGCTGGTCTCTCTGCATTGAAAGGGGGCACGGCACGCTGGTCTCTCTGCATTGAAGGGGGCACGCTGGTCTCTCTGCATTGAAGGGGGCACGATGGTCTCTCTGCATTGAAGGGGGCACGATGGTCTCTCTGCATTGAAAGGGGCATGCTGGTCTCTCTGCATTAAAGGGGGCACGCTGATCTCTATGCATTGCATGGGGGCACGCTGATCTCTTTGCATTGAAAGGGGGCATGCTGATCTCTTTGCATTGAAAGGGGGCACGCTGATCTCTATACAGTGAATGGGGGCACACTGATCTCTCTGCATTGAAAGGGGGCATGCTGATCTCTCTGCATTGAAAGGGGGCACGCTGGTCTCTCTGCATTGAAAGGGGGCATGGTACGCTGGTCACTCTTCATTGAAAGGAGGCACGCTGGTCACTCTGCATTGAAAGGGGGCACGCTGATCACTCTGCATTGAAAGGGGCACGCTGGTCACTCTGCATTGAAAGGGGGCACGGCATACTGGTCACTCTGCATTGAAAGGGGGCATATTGTTCTCTCTGCATTGAAAGGGGGCATGGCCCGCTGGTCTCTCTGGATTGAAAGTGGGCACACTGGTCTCTCTGCACTGAAGGGTGCACGCTGGTCTCACTGCATTGAAAGGGGGCACGCTGGTCTCTCTGCATTGAAAGGGGGCACGATGGTCTTTCTGCATTGAAAGGGGGCACGATGGTCTCTCTGCATTGAATTTGTTCATATTTTTTTTCAAACTATAATCCGACCCCTGACAGTGTCTGAGGGACCGTGAACTGGCCCCCTGTTTAAAAAGTTTGAGGACCCCTGTAATCTAGCTGGTAAAAAGTGTTCCTTAAGGTGCTTACACACATACCTACAGGAACAGTTTTCTGCTTTGGCCAAATGCTATGTCCACACCGCACAATCCTATTGGCCCATCGCCTCTTTAGCCAATAAGTATTGGCTTATATGGAACAGCCCAGCATTCAGCCACAGCAGATGTAAATGAGTGTTGTTAAAGTATATGCAGGCTGGTTGGAGTGTCTGTATGTAATATCTCCTAGTACAGGGATCTTCAAACTACAGCCCTCCAGCTGTTGCAAGACTACACATCCCATAAGGCATTGGAAAACTCTGACATTCACAGACATGACTAAGCATGATGGGAATTATAGTTCCCGAACAACTGGAGGGCTATAGTTTGGAGAATCCTATCCTAGTAGTTGTCTTTTTAAAGTGACAGAATCACTTTAACCATGGGTTTAGACTCTGATGTAAGAATGTCTCTTTCCAAATCAATATACCAGTGGTGGTATCACCTTCTACTTCCATTAGATCAGTTATAAAACACTTTTAAACCCACAATACATTTCACAAGTCAACCTTGTGTGAAGAACACAGTAGTCTGGGTGTATGGTCTATAACAATTGTCTGCAATGTCAAAAGCTGGCCATTGACTGATAGCAATTTGGCCAGTTCAGCAGAAAGAGACTAAATTTTGATTAGTGTGTGGCTGTCCCCACTCAACGGAAGTTGATTGATAAACTACTGTCAAATGGACGTGCAAGAAAACTTTTTTGGATCATCATTTGGAGCTGCTGATCAGCATGCTTTGACAGTGGTGGGTCCTGCTATCACAATAAAATATCCTGATATGGGGGATTCCTCCATCAACCTTGTTTTTTTGGATGGAGGAATCTGACAGTTTTTGTTGAATCCATGTTTGATGTAAGTGGTAAACACTTTGGGTGGATGCCTCATACTGTATATATTGTACAATGTGCAAATTATAATTTTATTTTTATTTTGTAATTTACTATTGTTATTATGTATGTGGAAAAATCCACGCTTAGGATATATCAAGTTAATTGGTAGATGTTGGCTGCAGCCCCCTTCAAACTATATTCCGAAGATATATAGAAAATAAGAGTTCAATATGGGAAGGAGTGTGGCGCTGCCAGTATGTTCTAACCACTCAATAAATATCTTTCAAAAGTGTCAAAGTGCAAAAACTTAACAAATGGTGAATAAATGTGTATCCAATTGGAGGGTAAAAATTAAGGTAAATACGTAAATTAATATAAATCACAAGTGACTTAGGTATAAAGTGCCAACGTGCAACAATCTTATATTGTGTACCTAATAGTAATATATAATTGATATAGGTAGAATGGAGTAATATAATAATATATAATAAATAAGCTCAAGTGATATAAGCAAATAAAAAGGTAGGTGCCTATATTTGGAACGTGATGCCGGGTATACAAAGGTGGTATCCAACAATGTGCGAATTGAGAATGGTGAAAGTCAAATAAATTATATGATGATACCGCAACTAATCATAAATTAATACAAGGATAAGAAATGAATCAGTAGTGGCATGTGATAAGATAGATTTGAGTGGTTAAAGGGTAATTCTGACTCCAAGTGTACTAAATGAGTACTACAAATGTCAGCAGGGAATTATATATAAACCTCACAGTAGGTATATGAAATATAAATACTTAGAACCACCATAAATAAATAAATATAGCAGCAATTCCAGAACCTCACATCAATAAATAGTCCATAAATAATTCAATAATAAATAGTCCATAGAAAAATAGTGCAATAAAAATCTTCAGGAAACAAGGTGACTTCAGTGCAGGTGCTTTTAAATATTCCTGTAAAAGTGCCTGAACTCAGGTGATCACTCCGTGCTCCCTGCACCCCTTGGACTACAGGGGTACCGAGCCTTAGGTAGGTAATTTCCTGGGTCCCCCTCTGGTCTCCCTGGGTGGTCCTATGGACACGAGTGCTATCCGATAACCTGCCCGAGTCCTCGTCACACTATCCTTAAAGTTGGGTATTATCCACGGGTATGTATGGGGAATAAAGGGCTCACATAGGGTAGTACCGTCTAGTAATTGTTTATTAGATCAATGAAATGGTACTTAACCACTATTGTTATTATGTCTCAGGACTGTGCAATAGCTTTAGCCTAATGTCTAAAACCTAACTAAAATTCATGGGGCTTAATGTGGAAGAAAATTAAATTACCACACAGATGTCTAGAATGAAAAAACTGTGAGCAAAACAATCATCTCACTTCTGTCATATTACTTGTTTTTCAAGATATATTGATACACATAAACTTCATTTGGTTTAAAGATACAAAAAAAAAATCATCATTGATGCAGCCATGGAGAATCAATTGCTCTGTAAACAAACTCCTGATTTTTCTTTTTTTAATTAATTTCCCGGTTACTCCAACATTTTTTTCAAACTTTTATTTAAGAGAAGAAGGCAATTTCCAAATTATACAAGTGTCCTTACACATTATAATAGAAGTACAAAAAAGATCCAACAGGTTCTAAATTCCAATACAGAAATCAGTATGATCAGTCAGAAAAAAAATAAATAAATAAATAAATAGTCAACAATGATTCCATCCCTTCCCGAAAAGGAAAAAGGTGGAACATATCCAGTCAAACTGACTTACCAAAAAGGAGCCCAGGATAGGAATCCCAACGTGGGGTCACTACCGGGAGAGCATGCCCAGGACACACACGCTACAAGAAAAATGCCTAATTTTTAAATGTGTGCGGGAGACAATAAAAGAAAGAGAAGAAAAGCTAAAGAAAGAAAGGGCAGGTAGAAGGGAAGAGAGCAAGAAAATAGAGGGTGTGGGAGGGGAAAGGGAGGGGGAAGAAAACAGGGGGGGGGGTTTGTAAGGCCGGCTCTCCCTAGGGGACAGAGTAGATCATCTCCATCAACCAGGGGGACCCACATCCAAGAGAGCCCTACCTTTCTCTGTAAAGACTCCAACATTTTTTAAAAAATAACGATTTATTCCTTTTCCATATTAAAGTACAGAAAAAATAGAAAGGAGAAAAATAATTTTAAGCCCACAAAACATTCCCTATATAGTGAACAGATGCATTCAATCAAAAGTACATAAATATATGTCAATAAGGAAAGAGTTGCTTGATATTACAGGGAGGTAGAGATATACTGTGCATAACACTTACAGCGGTTACCTGAGTTGGATGAAAAGAGCAGGTCGAACAGACCAGATTCCAGTCTGTCACAGAGATCATTTCGTAAGTCTTGGAGTGTGAAGAGTATGGAAGACATACCAATGTTTCTTATATCCTAAGTAAGGGTCGCTGTCATGAGCAGAGCTCTGTGGTTTTTCCATTACTAATATAAGTGTGATGGACTAAGGAATAAAGTGAAATATAGAGAGCAGTTAGCCATGTATGCAGAATATTTATTTCGATTTTGTGCCATCAGTTCCTCCATGCATTGTATGTTTGTAAATTCTGTAATGCGGCATACATGCTGCGGGCTGAATGAAAAAAAATCTGAGGAGCTTGGGAGGTGCTCACTGAAATAACTATGCGATGTTAGTGCAGGAACCTCCCCGCTGAGCTATTGTGTTCTGATAAAGGGGACACAATTGGCAATTGACATTGGCTGCAAGCGCTGATCGGATGCTCATCAGCAGCTGATTTTCCAGCATGCCCATTTGACAGAAGCTGGATGTTCAGCCGTCTTCTGTCAGACAGGCTGCTGTACACACGACTCGACTGTTGGCTAGCTTCTGTAGAACCGGCTGATACCAGTCAATATTCGGCCCGTGTGTACCAGGCTTAAGCCACTTGGCGATTGTGAGACAGTAATCAAATCTCCAATTCCTGGAAATACCATTTATAGAGCAGGGCCCTCTAGTTCCTCCTGTATTGAATTGTATTGTAACTGTATTGTCTTCCCTCACATTGTAAAGCGCTGTGCCAACTGTTGGCGCTATATAAATCCTGTATAATAATAATAATAATAATAGCAGCAATTTAAAAAAACCACAGTAGACCATTGTTACTCCAACATTTTATGCTTTACCAAAAACTCATAAGAAATCAAAATACCCACCTAGTAGACCTATTATCTCTGGAGTAGGATGTCTTACTTATAATGCTACTAAAGTGGTGGAAAGATTTTGGTAAGATTACCATCATTTTTAAATTTCTGACTATTTTGGATGGGTTAAGTACCCCCATGACATCTTGTTAGTATCTAAAGTTGAGACTTTGTGTTCAAGTATTCCACATCAAAAAGGCTTTGAAGTAGTAGCTTTGCTTCCAAGAGGGAATAGAGACTGAGTGGCGTGACTATAGAGTTCATTTTGCAACTTTTAGAGTTAATTTTGACACATACTGTTTTAATATTTAATGGGTTCCACTTTGTCAAGGTGTAGGAAGTGGCAGTAGGGATTAACTGAGTCCCATCATACGCAAATGTGTGAGGGGATGTGTGCAGTATTTTTTTTTCCAATCCTTTTTTTTTTTTTACATTTTATGCTTACGGAAAAAAGAAAGCAATACATATACAGTATATCCGACCATATACCTTGTAAATTAGGACATTTAAATAGTCAAGAACAAATTATACCAAACAAATTCAAGGAGGTTACCCATAGTCATGACAACAGTACGCGTATATACAGTATTAAAAAAAAAAACACCAGCCACAAGCAGAGGGTTAACTCCCCTGGTTCCAAAAAGTGGGAAGGGGCTAGTCCTCATAGAGGTGAGGTCATGTCTGTTATAATCCTGGCATTCAAGTTAATGAGCATTGTACAGTATTTTTTCATCCCAATTAGTGTCATTCTACCCTGGCACCGGTATTTCAACATTAGTTTTATCCTTTGGTCTAAAACAAATTAATTGTTTCATTTTTGTTTTTTTCCCCCATTATTTTAACCTGTTATATTGAGTGCCCACCAAATTAAATTTTTGGATCTTTTGATTTAAAAAAAATTATGAAGATACAATTGGAACTCCAGCTACTGGCTATACATACCTATATTTCCTACCCTAGGCAATTGTTTCAGGGTATCCCTACAGGACCATATTTGTTGTGTAAGCGTAATTGTATAAGAAAGGGAGCAGGGGTGTCCAAATTACGGCCCACGGGGTGCATGTGACCCAAGACAGCTATGAATGTGTCCCAACACAAAATCATAAAACTTACTTAAAAATTTAGATTTTTGGGGAATTTTTTGTAAAAATGCATTTACACTTGCGGCCAAAGAATTATTTGACAGTGTCTCTTTTTTGGACTTTTATAAGTTTTATCTTCCCAAAGAAAAATATCCCACTCTTCACAATCTCACCTTATTCATGTCATCAGTTTTTGGCAGCACCTATATTTGTGAGCAATAATTTTCTAGGATGAAGCACACGAAGGGCAAAATTAGAACCCAAATATCTGATGAGCACCTTGACAATGCATTGTGAATTGCTACTACATTAACTGAACCAGATTTTGATGTGTTCCTTGATCAAAACAGTGTCAAATATCCTACTAGTTATATGTTGTCCTCTTTTACTTCCATAATAAAACATTTTACAAAGAAATTCGTTTTTATTACTCAGATAGTTACATTATCTATTATCAGTGATCGATCTGCCAGTCATTTTTCTGCTTATCAGCTATCCTTATTTTTAGTGTATTTTATGTGTGGCCCAAGACAATTCTCCTTCTTCCAATGTGGCCCAAGACAATTCCTCTTCTTTCAGTGTGGCCCAGGAAGGTCAAAAGTTTGGACATCCCAGAGATAGAGTATTTGAGTTGGAAGCTAAAAGAAAAAAATTATTTTTTTATGTTAGAAGAGGTTAAAGCAAGAGAATCCTTAAGCAAGCATTCAACGTGCTAAAAGTAGCCCAGAAAAATGTTCTTATATCAAGACAATCATTCAAATAACTTTGAAAAAAATGTGGATTATAACACGGCTCAGTTCAGAGACCAAGCTTTTCTTTAAAAAAAATCCTAAATAAGCACTGGCACATTTTGCAGAATGACAAGTTAGTTAAAAGTTATAGATAATGCCCCAAATATTACATAAAAAAGGGTTTATCATTATGGAACAAATTGGTACCTAGTCATTATTCACCAGATATTAGAGGAGACTCTTTTGGGCACCATCCTCACAGTACATTCATTTGATGCATCCTTATTGTAAATGGGCTTCAGGTTGGAATTATGCAAGTTTAAACAATCCCTTACACTTTGTTAACTGTCAAATGATTGGAGTTGCATATTCATTAGTGTGTAAATGTTAATCTTCAAACTCTAACAGGTAGGCATTTTTCACAGTACCACAATTATCAGACTGATGGCTTATTATTTATTGGTTTAAAGGCTAATTTCACCTTTTATAACATGTTAGATGTTCCACCCATACTTAGGGAAGAAAATGTAACATGTTTCAACTCTTGCCGCCAGTTTCCCCAATCCGCCCTCAGTATCATAATGGACACACCCACTGTTACAATTTAAAAACAGTGTGGCCATGTGGAGCCCCACCCACACAGCTGCGTCATTCATTTACAGATTCCTATGAATGAATAAACTATAAGTATTGTCAGCCAGCATGGCTGATGGCTTGTAGTTCTGAATGAACTGCAAGGGTGCTGATGAGTACTCTCATAGTTCATTCACAGGCCCTGTAGCTTTCAAACAGAAAGGGACTAGCGGTGTGGCGGGCATCGTGGTTTACGATGGATATACATCGGAGGACATTGTTCTTTTATTTTCTTAATAAAGGAATTGTCAAAAACTGCCTCCTGTCTTTATTTTTTTTTTTACACTTTTTTGGTGAATAGGTATCGGTACAATGTACCCCATACTTATTCACATGGGGGGGGGGCCTGGATCTGGTGACCCCTATGTAAAAAGGGGGCTTCCAGATTTCAATAAGCCCCCTGCCCACAGATCTCCACAACCACCGCCCAGGGTTGTCGGGAAGAGGCCCTTGTCCCCATCAACATGGTGACAAGGTGTTTTGGGGAGGGGGGGGGGGCTGAAGGGCCTGGTATAGATGTGGGGGGCCCCCACGTCGTTTTTTTACATTTTTGTATTGCCAGCAATGGTATTGTTTTGCTTACGATTTAAATGTCATTTTTTTTCTTTATAAATATAAGTTTTGCTGCAGCAGGTTCTATACATGGTACAGATGTACCACTTTACAGGCAGACTAAGGAGACCTCCCAGGCACTATATTTAAAGATTTTTTTCATTTTTATTGTTTCACTTTAAGCATTATTAAAATCACTGGTCCTGTAAAAACAATCTTTTTTAAAAACATTTTTACATTTTTTTCTGCATTGATACATGTCCCCCAGGGCATTTCCTAGGCTCCCATACCCTTTTATGGCCAATAATTTGCATATAAGCCTTCAATATAGGGACTTTTGATTTTTCAAGTTCGGTTCCCTTAGACTTTAACCACTTCCGCACTGCTCACTAGAGCTCTACTGCGGCAAAGTGGCTCGATAACGTCTGGCGACGTAGACCTACGTCACCAGACATTCCCCTCGCTCGGTGGCGCGCGCGCGCCACCGGAGGCTCGCTCCCGCTGTTTTCAGTCACAGCGGGAGTCGGGCCAGGGGAGGATCGGTGGCAATCGCCGCTGCTCTTCCCCGATCATCGGGGAATCGAGTGTGGAGATCCGCCTGCATGTGTAAACACAAGCGGGCGGATCTCCTAAGTGACAGGCAGGGTCAGATTGCAGAGTTCAGCATAGCTGAACCTGCGATCTGTCCTTGTGTCACATAGTCCCCTCCCCCCACACATGTCAGTAAGCACCAGGCATACATTAACCCCTTGATCACCAATAAAAATTAACCTCTTCCCTGCCAGTGTCATTTTTACAGTCACAGTGCATATTTATAGCACTGATTACTGTGGTAATGTCTCTGGTACCCCCAAAAGTGTCAAAAATGTCAGTCAAAGGTCCGATCTGTCTGCCGCAATGTCGCAGTCCCGCAAAAAAATCATAGATCGCCGCCATTACTCGTTTAAAAAAAAAAACACCAAAAATGACATAAATCTTTCCCTCAGTTAGTAAACGCAATAACTTTTGCGCAAACCAATCAAAATAAGCTTATTGTGATTTTTTTTTACCAAACATAGGTAGCAGAAAACAAATTGGCCAAAAATTTTAAAAAATTTAGATTTTTACATTTTTTGGGGGGGAATTTCATATAAAAAAATGTGAAAAATATTGTTATTTTTTCAAAATTTATGCCCTTTTTTGTTTATAGCGCAAAAAGTAAAAATCGCACAGGTAATCAAATACCACCAAAAGAAAGCTCTGTTTGTGGGAAAAAAAGGACGTAAATTTAGTTTGGGAATGGCATCGCATGACCGCGCAATTGTCAGTTAAAGTCACACAGTGCCGAATCGCAAAAAGTGGCCGAGATGTAACACAGCAAAATCTTCCGGTGGTAAAGTGGTTAATAGGATTCGGGGTTCGGGTCTGAACGTTTCAAGAGTTCTGGTAAAAGCCGAACCGGGGGCGGTGGAGGGGGTGTTCGGTCCAACTTTATTTGTCAAATAGATGCCCAATTAACCACTTAAGGAAGGTTTTACCTCCTTAATCACCAGGGCCTTTTTTTTGCTGTATGGCACTGCGTTACCTTAACTGACAATTGCGTGGTCATGCAATGCTGTACCCTAATAAAATGAATGCCCCTTTTTCCCACAAATAGAGCTTTCTTTTAGTAGTTTTTGATTGCCTCTGCGGTTTTTATTTTTTGCTCTATAAACAAAAAAATGTGACAATTCTGAACAAAAAAACAATTTTTGTTTCATCAATTTAGGCCAACATGTATTCTGGTACATATTTTTGTTAAAATAAATCCCAATGAGTGTATATTGATTGGTTTGCGCAAAAGTTATCGCTTCTACAATCTAGGGAAAGATTTATGTCGTTTTTTTGGGGGTTTTTTTAGTGGCTGTGATGAGCGATTTTTAGTGGGACTGCGACATTGCGGCGGACAGATCGGACACTTAACTGACACTTTTGACACTTTTGGGGAGACTAGTAACATTACTACAGTAATCAGTGCTAAAAATATGCACTGTTACTGTACTAATGACACTGGCAGGGAAGGGGTTAACAACAGGGGGCTCAAAGGGTTAAATGTGTCCCTAGGGGATACATTCTAACTGTGTGTGGGTTGGACTTGCTGGATGAACACAGAGACCTGTGTTCCTAAATAGCAAGATCAAAGGATCCCTGTGTTCATTACTGACAGAACAGTGGTGTGCTGTGTTTACTTTGGCTGACAGCCATTCTGTCTCTCTGGGGGACATCGCGCCCGCCAGACCCTCCCCCCTCTAGCCAATCAGCACTTGCGCAATCTCCGGCGGCGCTCGGGCACCCCCACTAACTGCTACACGAAACGTCTCTTTGCGTAACAGAGCCGACCTGCTGCCGTATAACTATGGTGGCTGGTCGGCAAGTGGTTAAACAGGGCATTTAGTTTGGCTTGTAAGTTGGAGACATCCTGTAAGGATTTTATTCCACTACATAGCTTGGTGTCATCTGCAAAGACTGAAATGGTACTTTTAATCCCAGACCCTATATCATTTTTAAATCTATTAAAAAGCAAGGATCCCAACACTGAACCTTGGTGTACACCACTAACAACCCTAGACCATTTAGAGTAAGAATCACAGCTCTCTAAATACAATCTTTTAGCCAGTTTTCTATCCATTTACAAACTGAGTTTTCGAAGCCTGAAGACCATGGGTATCCAACCTTTTTGCTTCTCTGGGCCACATTCAGTTTAGAGAAATTTTCTCGGGCCGCATATAAAAAATATACTATAGTTAAAGTATATAAGTAATAAAACACTGCCATGCCCTTCCCGCGCCGCCCCCCCACCCCCCGCACTAATTTAACACAACTAAAGGATGATCAAATTAAATGGAATCAGTATACAGAGGTTTACTTCTTCTGAGAGATATTAAAGGAACACTCTAACCACCATGACCACTTCAGTGATTTGAAGTGGTCATGGTGGTAGGAGTCAGAAACACTGCACATGCTGAGATATTTACATTTATGTGCTGGGGGCTAGCTGCACCCCTAGCACATATGACTTAGGCAGCCAGAAAATGTCATGTCCTTATTCATACATTTATGAAAAAGGACATGACATATTATGACAAAACACAACTAGTTATTAAAAAAACATATTGCAACAATTTACACACGCTAATGCACATACCTTTTCTACTTATTTTGCAGACTGCTGGCGGTTACTGCTGGCGGGTACTGCTAGTGTGGTTACTGCTGGCGGTTACTGCTGGCGGTTATTGCTGGTGGGTAATGCTGGCGATTACTGCTGGTGGGTACTGCTGGTGCGGCTACTGCTGGCGGTTACTGCTGGTGGGTACGGCTGGCAGTTACTGCTGGCGGTTACTGCTGGCGGGTAATGCTGGCAGTTACTGCTGGCGGGTAATGCTGGTGGGCACTGCTGGTGGGTAGTGCTGGCAGTTACTGCTGGTAGTTAGTGCTGGCGGGTACTGCTGGCGGTTACTGCTGGTGGGTAATGCTGTCGGTTGCTGCTGGCGATTACTGCTGGCGGGTAATGCTGGTGGGTAAAGCTGGCAGGTAGTGTTGGTGGGTACTGCTGGCGACCAATGCTGGTGGGTACTGTTGGCGGGTACTGCTGGCGGGTACTGCTGGTGGGTAATGCTGGTGGTTACTGCTGGTGGGTAATGTTAGTGGGTAATGCTGGCGGGTAGTGTTGGTGGGTAATGCTGGTGGTTACTGCTGGCTGGTACTTCTGGCAGTTACTGCTGGTGGGTAATTATGGTGGTTACTGCTGGCGGGTAATGCTGGTGGGTAATGCTGGCACTGCTGACGGGTAATGCTGGTCATGCAGGTACTGCTGGTCATGACGTCAGGCACTGCTGGAGGAAGCAGCTGCTGCAGTAGAGAGCAGAGCCGCTGCTTCCTGTATGGCTCCTGTCACAGGCGGAGTGCATTTCATATCACTCTACCTGTGACAGAGCCAGAACTACATACAGGAAGCAGCGGCTCTGTCACTGACTGCAGATATCCTAAGTCTCCCGCGGCAGCCGGGAGATCATACGGCACTTGTGGGTGTCCTTGAGCCGCCGGCCAAAGGCGGGAGACTGTCTGAAGTTCTGTGGCCGTTGGGCCGCATTGCCTGCAGTTCCGGGCCGCATGCAACCCGCGGGCCGTGGGTTGGACATTCCTGATGCCGACATTACTTCACACATTAGCCATGTGTGGGGAACTGTGTCAAACACTTTTGCAGAATCCAAGTATACTATATCCACAGCCACTTCGTTGTCATTTTGAATTTTTGCGGCTTTGATTTCCTTTTTACATATACAGTCAGGTCCATAAATATTGGGACCTCGACACAATTCTAATCTTTTTGGCTCTATACACCACCACAATGGATTTGAAATGAAACATCCCTGGTGATGCTCTGCCAGGCCTCTACTGCAACTGTCTTCAGTTCCTGCTTGTTCTTGGGGCATTTTCCCTTCAGTTTTGTCTTCAGCAAGTGAAATGCATGCTCAATCAAATTCAGGTCAGGTGATTGACTTGGCCATTGCATAACATTCCACTTCTTTCCCTTAAAAAACTCTTTGGTTGCTTTCGCAGTATGCTTCGGGTCATTGTCCATCTGCACTGTGAAGTGCCGTCCAATGAGTTCTGAAGCATTTGGCTGAATATGAGCAGATAATATTGCCCAAAACACTTCAGAATTCATCCTGCTTCACATCATCAATAAATACAAGAGAACCAGTTCAATTGGCAGCCATACATGCCCACGCCATGATACTACCATTACTATGCTTCACTGATGAGGTGGTATGCTTTGGATCATGAGCAGTTCCTTTCCTTCTCCATACTCTTCTCTTCCCATCACTCTGGTGCAAGTTGATCTTGGTCTCGTCTGTCCATAGGATGTTGTTCCAGAACTGTGAAGGCTTTTTTAGATGTTGTTAGACAAACTCTAATCTGGCCTTCCTGTTTTTGAGGCTCACCAATGGTTTACATCTTGTGGTGAACCCTCTGTATTCACACTGGTGAAGTCTTCTCTTGATTGTTGACTTTGACACACATACACCTACCTCCTGGAGAGTGTTCTTGATCTGGCCAACTGTTGTGAAGGGTGTTTTCTTCACCAGGGAAAGAAATCTTCGGTCATCCACCACAGTTGTTTTCCGTGGTCTGCCAGGTCTTTTGGTGTTGCTGAGCTCACTGGTGCATTCTTTCTTTTTAAGGATGTTCCAAACAGTTGATTTGGCCACACCTAATGTTTTTGCTATTTCTCTGATGGGTTTGTTTTGTTTTTTTCAGCCTAATGATGGCTTGCTTCACTGATAGTGACAGCTCTTTGGATCTCATATTGAGAGTTGACAGCAACAGATTCCAAATGCAAATAGCACACTTGAAATTAACTCTGGACCTTTTATCTGGACCTTTTATCTGCTCCTTGTAAATGGGAAAATTAGGGAATAACACACACCTGGCCATGGAACAGCTGAGCAGCCAATTGTCCCATTACTTTTGGTCCCTTAAAAAGTGAGAGGCGCATATACAAACTGTTGTAATTCCTACACCGTTCACCTGATTTGGATGCCAATACCCTCAAATTAAAGCTGAAAGTCTGCAGTTAAAGCACATCTTGTTTGTCTCATTTCATCCATTGTGGTGGCATATAGCAGTGGTCCTCAACTCCGGTCCTCAGGGCCCACTAACAGGCCAGATTTTAAGTATTACCTTGGGGAGATGCAGACTAGAGTACTGCAATCACTGAGCAGCAAATTATATCACCTGGGATGTATTTCAGTTATCTTGCAAACCTGGCCTGTTAGTGGGCCCTGAGGCATGCATATTTACAAAAAAGCGCACACATGCAAAAGAAATGACTATCAAATATAAAGGCAATCAATGAATAAATAAAAATGGGGATTTAGTCCCACCATATGGCCATATCGTGCTCAAGCCCACCACTACGTCAAAGTACCCCATTATCAGTGGGTCCTACACTATCCATATAAAAAAGGATGAATCCATAACTTCTCAAACCCTTGGAGACACTTACTCCTAACTGGGAGAGATGTGCGACTGCACTATGAGGGACTCATCCAATATCTACTAGTCAATGGACACTAATGGAGAACAGGTGTGGGAGGGTGGGGTGCTCACCTCAGAGTCTGGTCAGACCGAATACATTACAAACAAAAAAGAGGTTGGGGGAGCACACCCTGAACATGCATTTCTAAAGCTGGTGCAGCTATAGACCAAGAGACATGCATATTTACAAAAAAGCGCACACATGCAAAAGAAATGACTATCAAATATAAAGGCAATCAATGAATAAATAAAAATGGGGATTTTGTCCCACCATATGGCCATATCGTGCTCAAGCCCACCACTACGTCAAAGTACCCCATTATCAGTGGGTCCTACACTATCCATATAAAAAAGGATGAATCCATAACTTCTCAAACCCTTGGAGACACTTACTCCTAACTGGGAGAGATGTGCGACTGCACTATGAGGGACTCATCCAATATCTACTAGTCAATGGACACTAATGGAGAACAGGTGTGGGAGGGTGGGGTGCTCATCTCAGAGTCTGGTAAGACCGAATACATTACAAACAAAAAAGAGGTTGGGGGAGCACACCCTGAACATGCATTTCTCCCACACCTGTACTCCATTAGTGTCCATTGACTAGTAGATATTGGATGAGTCCCTCATAGTGCAGTCGCACATCTCTCCCAGTTAGGAGTAAGTGTCTCCAAGGGTTTGAGAAGTTATGGATTCATCCTTTTTTATATGGATAGTGTAGGACCCACTGATAATGGGGTACTTTGACGTAGTGGTGGGCTTGAACACGATATGGCCATATGGTGGGACTAAATCCCCATTTTTATTTATTCATTGATTGCCTTTATATTTGATAGTCATTTCTTTTGCATGTGTGCGCTTTTTTGTAAATATGCATGTCTCTTGGTCTATAGCTGCACCAGCTTTAGAAATGCATGTTCAGGGTGTGCTCCCCCAACCTCTTTTTTTTTGTAATGTATTCGGTCTGACCAGACTCTGAGGTGAGCACCCCACCCTCCCACACCTGTACTCCATTAGTGTCCATTGACTAGTAGATATTGGATGAGTCCCTCATAGTGCAGTCGCACATCTCTCCCAGTTAGGAGTAAGTGTCTCCAAGGGTTTGAGAAGTTATGGATTCATCCTTTTTTATATGGATAGTGTAGGACCCACTGATAATGGGGTACTTTGACGTAGTGGTGGGCTTGAGCACGATATGGCCATATGGTGGGACTAAATCCCCATTTTTATTTATTCATTGATTGCCTTTATATTTGATAGTCATTTCTTTTGCATGTGTGCGCTTTTTTGTAAATATGCATGTCTCTTGGTCTATAGCTGCACCAGCTTTAGAAATGCATGTTCAGGGTGTGCTCCCCCAACCTCTTTTTTGTTTGTAGTGGGCCCTGAGGACCAGGGTTGAGGACCACTGGTGTATAGAGCCAAAAAGATTATAATTGTGTCGATGTCCTAATATTTATGGACCTGACTGTATTCTGTTATATTGTAAAATTTAAACAATGGTAGTGTTCCTTCATTTTTATATTTTTTTAAATTCTTATTATTTATAGCTTTTTAGTTTCAGCCGTGAGCAACATAGGTTTTGTTTTTAGTCTTTTAAACTTGTTGACCATGGGTACATATTTTGCAGTGTGTTCACATACAGTCTTTTTTTTAGAATTTCCATTTCTGTTCTATGTTCTTCAATGCTAATATTCCCTCCCATTTTAAGTCTTGGAGAGCTGCCCTCATCCTTGGAAAATTAGCACTTTTAATGGTATTTTTTTTTTAACAGTATGTACTTATTGTTTACAGCTAACATTAAATGAAATCATGTTATGATGACTGCTACCCAAATGTTCTTATATATGAACATTAGTAATAAGCTTTGCATGGTTTGAAATTACCAGGTCCAGCAGAGCATCATTCCTAGTTGGGGCCGGTATGAACTGTACCATAAAATTGTAATATCTTCTAATAGGTTTATACCTTTTTTGCCCTTTAACTGTTCCTGCAGTGCCATTCTTCCAGTCAATTCCTAGACAGTTAAAATCCCCCATTATTATCACTGTCCCAGCTCTGGGACTGCAAGGAGCAGAGTCTCCACCTCCTCATTAAAACTGGGTAGCCTATAACAAACTCAAATGATTACCTCTGTAGTATGCACATCCATGTGTAGTTGCATCCATAATGCTTCAGCCTCATCATCCTCTGGCATCAACAAGGTCATCTGTCACACTTGTTTTGAGATCACTTATCACATAGAGACAAACACACCACCTTTCTGTTTTACCCCAGCTCTCTGTAAGAGAGCATAGCCAGTAATAATAATAGCCCAGTCATGCAAAGAATGAAGCCAAGATTCAGCAATACCAATTAAAACATAGCTCTCCTCATGCACAGAAACTTCCAACTCTCCTATCTTGCATGGCAGACTTCTGGCATTGGTGAACAAACACTTTTATACATTGTCACATTTTGCACACGTATTTTTCTTATTTTAATTTTAGTACAAATAGTACCATTTCCAATGGTTGTTTGTAACATGGGAACTTTCTTATCACCTGCCATTGCCCTCCCCCCATGTTTCCCCATTCCACCCACCGACAGGGACTGACCCCTGTCTGACCTGTCTGCTTCATTATAATCAAATTTTCCCTCCCACTAAAACCTAGTTTAAATACCCCTCCAGCCTTCCCATAAACCTCTCCCCTAGAACAGCAGATCCCCTTCCATTTCGGTGTAGATCATCTTTAGCATATACAGTAGGTTGTACCCTTATATAAAAGTCAGCCCCGTGCCCTAGAAACACGAATCCCTCCTTCTTATACCATTTCTTTAGCCATGCATTTGGTTCTCTAATCTCCCCCGGTCTTTCACAGGCAATATTTCAAATATGATCTTAGAGGTCCTTCTCTATAACTTGCAGCCCAGTTCTTTAAATTTATTCTTAGGGAGCCTCCACCTTCCATGCTTTCTGTCATTGGTTCCAACATGGACCTAAACAGCTGGGTCATGTCCAGGCCCTCCTAGTAATTTATCAACCAGGTCCACGCCGAACCCTGGCGAGGTGATCCTGGCGACAAAGTATTCTAGAAGTCCTTCTGATTATAGAATCCCCTATTTCCACCAACTGTCTAGGCCTTCCTGCACTACCCTCACCACCCCTACTTGATTGGGCTGCTCTCTTTCCTGTTAGGGATAACTGTGACATCCAGGGCTGCCACCTCTGTGTTTGCCACCTCCACATCTACTCTCAACTTGGAAAATCTGTTTGGGTGCTCAAACCATATGTTGGCCTTCTTTTTCTGTAAGCCCTTACCACTCCCTCTGACTATGGTAACCCATCATCCTATCGGATAAGCCTGACTTACCCCTCCACCCTCCACATCAACCCCATTAACCACCTACTCAATGAGCAGAGGACCCCTTTCCTTTCAAGGTTGACAGTTCTGCCCAGTGTTGCAATTTGCTCCTCCAGATTTCTAATGTGAGCTTCCAGAAGGGCAGCCCGCTTACATCTGCTGCAGCAGAATCCATCCTGAAGCTCTTGCTTTATTGTTTTATACATGCAGCACATTATGTACTGTACAAAACCTTCAGCCTTGCTAGCAGTCATTATCACAGTTACAATATTAATGTTACTAACAGGTAGCTTCAGATGGTACTTACAGGTTAGTAGACCCCTGGCTTGGCCTGACTCCCACTAGGCATTTTATTCCGCAGATTTCCTGCTAGGATATTGGGCCCACTTAGGAGGATGTATCGTTTACTTTGGAGTACCTGAGTGACATCATAGGCATGCAACTTTGTTCAAACTTTTTTGTGTGCGCAGTATGGGGCATGGTGCATTATAGCTGGAATCTGCCATCTCCTGAAAGGATAGCTAGGCAGCGAGGAAGGTGGAGTCTCCTGCTGGCTGCAATGTGATGTGCAGTTGTTTGTTTGGCTGTATGTGCTGCATCTAAGGAAAGATCCACCACCCTTTATCCCAGCTCAACTCTCTGCTTTCCATCCTAGGGAATGCACTTGACTTGATAGTTGTTCAATTTACATAAATGTGTCAAAATTCTACAGTTTTACCACATACATTTAATGGAATGAGAAAAGAAAAAGATAAAAAAAGAAAGGTAAGGGATTGTGTGATATGTATCATGAGTTAAAAAAACTTCAAACATGTAAAGCTAGAGTGGATAAATAATTAAGCCAAGGATTCCAGACCTTCCAGAAACGATCTATTTTATCATTTAAAATAGTTGAGAGATCGTCGTTAATCATTATCCAGTTCAATTTTGAAACAGACCAATCAAATATAATTGACTGTCAGTTGTTTTAACAATCTTAACATCCAAGTCAAAGTCATAGCTTGTGATTTAGAATCATTTAGTTTGAGTCCTGAAATAGTAGAACAATTGTGTAATAATTTCAGTAAGTTCGGGATAGGTATCATAGGCAAAGTAGGGAACATTAAAATGTCATCTGCAAACAGAGCACATTTACTGTCTGTTCTCAACAACCTATGGAAATACTCTTTATATTAGCATTTTCATGTATGCCTATAGCCAAAGGTTCAATGGTAAATATAAAAAGGATTGGAGATAGAGGAAATGGTCGATGGGTATGGATACAATTCATTGCAGATCTATAACCTTTAATGGATAAAAAAAAAAAAACCTAAACAGCTATTTTAAAATTGTAGTAAATTTGGTTCCAAATCCACAGTTTTCAAACATGAAAATTAGGTTGTCCCAAGACATAGAATCAAATGTTTTTTGCAGGTTGAGGGATAGAAGCATACCATGTCTATTGGTTTCATTGTCCTAGTTTAATTAAGCACTAGAAATGAGGTTGGGTACACGCCTAATTTTGTGGGTTGCTTGGTGACCAGGAACAAAACCAACCTGATCTGGATGTATATAACATGATATTAAAGTTTTAGTCCCGGTTCACACTGGTGCGATGAGCGAAACCTTGCGATTCAGTGCCTGTTCCAGCATTGCACCTGAATTGCACACTGGATCACACTGACATATGTGAACTGCTGGGGCGGTCACTGTAAAGTTAATGACACCCCCAGATCAGTTCGCAGATCGCAGTGCAAACTGTCAAATGATGCAAGAATCGGATCGCATAGGTGTGAACACCCATGCGATCCGATTCCAGTGCAGACTAAAAAAAAGGGTGCAAATGCAATGCAATCTCAGCCGTATGAGTTGTATGGCTAAATTTGCATCGCACAGACATCATATGTGATATGAACAGCAATGCGGTGTGAATCACATGCGATGTCTGTGATCGCACAAGTGTGAACCCAGCCTTAATCCAATTAGCTAGTATATTAGTTAACGATTTCGGATCAGTATAGCTAAAATAGTAAACAGGCTGGCAATTTGAGCAGTTTGATAGATCCTTTTTTCCTTTGAGAGAATGTGTATATAAGCCAAATTTTCCCTTGACAGAAAGAAATTACCATTTGCCAATTATTAGAATTTTCCATTCTCACTTCCACATTTAATTTCTCCACACATTTATTTGACCCATTGAAGTGTGTGTGAAAATTGGGGAAGTCCCTAATGTTTGATGTTACTAGATTACAGCTTGAATAAGTGTTGCTATTGCATACAGTTTGCATGTACTGTATGTGGATCTCTGGAAATAGATTCTTAACTAAAACCAGAGTTAATGTATGTTTAATGGCCTTTCATTTTTTCAAATATGTACACTGGATATCTTTTGATATATATCTGTATATATACACACACACTACTGTGCAAACGTTTTTAGCAGAAGTGAAAAAATGCTGTTAATTAGGAATGCTTCGAGGAAAAAAAGTTGTTAATAGTCTTGTTTTATCAATTAAAGTGTTTTTTTTTTTTTAAATAAAAAACATGTTATACTTACCTGTTCTGTTGCAGTGGATCTGCACAAAGCAGGCCAGATCCTCCTCTTCTTGGGTCCCCCTTTGTAGCTCCTGGCTCCTCCCTTCAGTCGAGTGCCCCCACAGCAAGTAGCTTGCTATGGGGGCACCTCAGCCAAGCTGCAGCTCCGCCTGTCCATTCAGACACAAAGCTGCCTTTCGGCCCCGATCCCTCTCTCTACCGATTGGCTGACTGACTTTGATTGAGAGCTGCGGGAGCCAATGGCGCCTCTGCTGTGTCCCAGCTGAGCGGCTGAGGAACTCGTGGACATTGCTGTACAGAGATCGGGTTCAGAAAAGTATTAGGGGGTGCTGGGGAGGCTGCTACACACAGAAGGTTTTTTTTATCCTAATGCATAGAATGCATTAAAGCGGAGTTCCGGGCAAAAAAACAAACTTTTTTTTTGTGTCCATCCGCTTGGTCTCCCTCACCTGAAAAGGAATTGGATAGTTAGGCATTTTTTTTTCACTCACCTTGTAATTGGAGATTGAATATACTCACCTATTCTCTACTTCCTCCCTCGGTGCCGCGGCTCCGACGTCACTTCCTGTCTTGCGATGATTCCTGGGAGCTGAACGTCATCGCTCCCAGGAATCAATGCGACGGCACCGGCCCCGCTCGTCACTTCCGGGGCGACGCCGCATTCCCCGCTAAACAGCTTCTGGGCATGCCCAGAAGCTGTGGAGGAATGCGGCGCTGCACCGGAAGTGACGAGAGGGGCCGGTGCAGGCGCATTCTGGGACAAGAAGACGCGGAAGAGGACGCCGAAGAGGATCGCGCTGGCTTCAGCTTCCCACAACAGAGATGGCAATGCTGTGGAAGAAATTTTATAAGTGAGTATTTCTTCTAAAAGGTAAGTGCAAACCGGGACAGATCAGAGGCTAGCCATTGTGGAATGTACTAGCCCTGACTGTCCCGGGGGTATGTTTGTTGAAAAATGGTTTCTGTGCCCGGAACTCCGCTTTAAGATAACAAACCTTCTGACTTAACAACTCTTTTAACAAAATGGAAAGTAAATGAACTGAAGAGAAATCCAAATCAGATCAATATCTGGTGTGACCACCCTTTGCCTTAAACATGTTGTCCTAAACATCTTGGATAACGAACCACAGATCTTCTGTGGATGTAGGCTGCCTCAGATCCTCCTGTTTCTTCATGTAATCCCAGACAGACTCCATGATGTTGAGATCAGGCCCCTCATCACTTCCAGAACTTCTTGTTCTTTACGCTGAAGATAGTTCTTAATGACGTTGGATGTACAGTATCTCACAGAAATAAGTACACCCCTTACATTTTTGTAAATATTTTATTATATCTTTTCATGTGACAACACTGAAGAAATTACACTTTGCTATAATGTAAAGTAGTGAGTGTACAGCTTGTATAACAGTGTAAATTTGCTGTCCCCTCAAAATAACTCAACACACAGCCATTAATGTCTAAACCGCTGGCAACAAAAGTGAGTACACCCCTAAGTCAAAATGTCAAAATTGGGCCCAATTAGCCATTTTCCCTCCCCGATGTCATGTGACTTGTTAGTATTACAAGGTCTCAGGTGTAAATGGGGAGCAGGCGTGTTAAATTTGGTGTTATCTCTTTTAGTCTCTTATACTGGTCACTGGAAGTTCAACATGGCACCTCATGGCAAAGAACTACCTGGGGATCTGAAAAAATCAGTTGTTGTTCTACAAAAAGATAGCCTAGGCTATAAGAAGATTCCCAAGACCCTGAAACTGAGCTGCAGTACGGTGGCCAAGACCATACAGTGGTTTAACAGGACAGGTTCCACTCAGAACAGGCCTCACACTGCATCAAATTGGTCTACATGGCTGTCGTCCCAGATGGAAGCTTCTTCCAAAGATGATGCACAAGAAAGCCCGCAAATAGTTTGCAGAAGACAAGTAGACTAAGGACATGGATTACTGGAACTATGTCCTGTGGTCTGATGAGACTAAGATAAACGTATTTGGTTCAGATGGTGTCAAGCATGTGTGGGGGCAACCAGGTGAGGAGGACAAAGGCAAGTGTGTCTTGCCTACAGTCAAGCATAGTGGTGGGAGTGTCATGGTCTGGGGCTGCATGAGTGCTGGAGGAACTGGGGAGCTACAGTTCATTGAGGGAACCATGAATGCCAACATGTACTGTGACATACTGAAGCAGATCATGATCCCCTCCCTTCAGGGACTGGGCCACAGGGCAATATTTCAACATAATAATGACCCCAAACACACCTCCAAGACAACCACTGCCTTGCTAAAGAAGCCGAGGGTAAAGGTAATGGACTGGCCAAGCATGTCTCCAGACCTAAACTCTATTAAGCATCTGTGGGGCCACCTCAAACGGAAGGTGGAGCAGCGCAAGGTCTCTAACATCTCCCAGCTCCGTGATGTTGTCATGCAGGAGTGGAAGAGGACTCCAGTGGCAAACTGTGAAGCGCTGGTGAACTCCATGCCCAAAAAGGGTTAAGACAGTGCTGGAAAATAATGGTGGCCACACAAAATATTGACATTTTGGGCCCAATTTGGACATTTTGACTTAGTGGTGTACTCACTTTTGTTGCCTGCGGTTTATACATTAATGGCTAAGTGTTGAGTTATTTTGAGGGGGCAGAAAATTTACACTGTTATACGAGCTGTACACTCACTACTTTACATTGTAGCAAAGTGTCATTTCTTCAGTGTTGTCACATGAAAAGGTATAATAAAATATTTACAAAAATGTGAAGGGTGTACTAACTTTGTGAGATACTGTATGTTTGGGATCGTTGTCCTGCTGCAGAATAAATTTGGGGCCAATAACACGCGTCCATGATGGTATGGCATGATGGATATTTCTCAGCATTAAGGACACCATTAATCTTGACCAAATCTCCAACTCCATTTGCAGAAGTGCAGCCCCAAACTTGCAAGGAACCTCCACCATGCTTCACTTCACAGTCATTATTATACCGCTCTCCAGCCCTTCAGCAACTTATCAGTCCAGAGCACCTGCTGCCATTTTTTTCTGCAACCCAGTTTCTATGTTTTCGAGCATAGCTGAATCGCTTAGCTGTGTTTCCACATCGGAGCTATGGCTTTTTGGCCACAATTTTTCTATGAAGAATTCCAATACATAGGTGTGCATGGGTCCCACTGTTTTCCACCATTTATGTACTGATAGCACTGCTGGATATCTTTCGATGTCAAAGGGATGTAAGCATGATGTGTCTTTCATCTGCTGCATTAAGTTTCATTGGCCGACCACTGCGTCTACAGCCCTCAACATTGTCTGTTTTTTGTGCTTCTTAAAAAAAAAACTTGAACAGGCCATCTTGAAGCCCCAGTCTGCTTTGAAATCTTTGCCTAGGAGAGAGCTTGCTGATGTAGTATAACTACCTTGTGTCCTGTTGTGCTAAGTCTTGCCAAGGTGTATGACCTGTGACATGAAACTGTCTTCCACAACTTCACCTTTGTAGCAGAGTTTGGCTGTACCTCACCCAGTATTAAGCCACCTACACAGCTGTTTCTGTTTCAGTTAATGATTGTGTTTCAACCTACATTGGATGATCATTAGCACCTGCTTGGCATAATTGGTTAATCCTACACCTGATTCTAATCCTACAAAATACCTGACTTTGTGCAAGTATAGGAAGTGTGAAAGTTTAAGAATGGATGCTGGTTTGAAGCCAAAGGGCAAACACATCAGATATTGATTTGATTTAGATGTTTCCTCTGTTAGCTCACTTTGCATTTTGTAAATTGATCAAAATAAACAATTAAAATATTTATTTTTGAAAACATTCCTACATTGCATTTTTTCACACCTGCCTAAAACTTTTGCACAGTCCTGTATATATTTTTAGGTTTGGGAAGGAAGTTTCTCCTGATATGTTCCTAATTTTGTACTAACAAATATTATATCTTTTATTATATCTTTTGAGTTAATACATTTTCGTAAGCCGAATTAAAAAAATATTTTGTGCCAGAAACATTATTCCTATTCCAACACATTTCATGCGAATGCACGTCTTCAAGGGGTGTTAGCGCTACTAGCGTCTTAGCATCCCCTGAAGACATGCATGTGCATGAAACACTTTGGGGCAGGAACTACACGCTGACGTCTTGCCGCCACTTTCATGCTTAGGTGGCTCTCTTTTAGGGTGCCCTGTTATATTTTTCATGACAATTGTTTTACTGGAATTTGGATGAAGCTTTTTACCTTTTTTTTGTGATATCTATATTTTTTAATACATATACTACACTATATGTGGTCCCCTGCTCAGTGGCGTCCCCAATAAATTTTTCCCTATATAACACTGAATAAAATTTCAGTAGTAGTGCCGTTAACAACTATTAAGCAACTAGCAAATTTGAATAACAATATCATATGAAAATACTACATTTTGAATTGCCTCACGCATTCGTGAGGTCAGGCACTGATGTTGGAGGAGAAAGCCTGGCTCGCAGTCTCTGCTCTAACTCATCCCAAAATTATTCTATCGGGTTAAGGTCAGGACTCTGTGCAGGCCAGTCAAGTTCCTCCACCCCAAACTCACTCATCCACGTCTTTATGGACCTTGCTTTGTGCACTGGTCCAAATCATTTGGTGGAGGGAGGATTATAGTGTGGGGGTGTTGGCTGTGGACCAGTGCCCAAACAAGGTCTAAAAAAGACATGGATGAGCCAGTTTGGGGTGGAGGAACTTGACGGGCCTGCACAGAGTCCTGACCCCAACCCGATAGAATACCTTTGGGATGAATTAGAGCAGACAATGCAAGGCTGGCCTTATCCTCCAACATCAGTGCCTGACCTCACAAATGCACTTCTGGAAGAATGGTCAAACATTCCCATAGACACACTCCTAAACTTTGTGGACAGCCTTCCCATAAGAGTTGAAGCTGTTATAGCTTCAAAGGGTGGGCAAACTCAATAAAAGTTTCTCCATGAAACCAAGTTATAAGAATATTTCTATAGATTGGACATCAGAAAAAACTGATGAATGTTGCCAACTAGTGGCAGAAGGAGGGCTGTAGAGAGGGAGGACTTTAATGGTACCCAATTATAGGTTTGAGCCACAAACAGATAAAATCTACATATTTTATTAATATATCAAACATAAACACAGAACATACATACTGTATACATTGAAAATTGAATTGTATACAGTGCCCTGTTTGTGGATACTAGCCTTATTGGCTAATCATTTAATCATTTGAGGTCATCGTGAAAAATCTTTACAGTTTTTTATAAATTCAATTTTTCAATGTATATGTATGTTCTGTGTTTTTGTTTGATATATTAATAAAATATGTAGATTTTATCTGTTTGTGGCTCAAACCTATTATTGGGTACCATTAAAGTCCCCCACCTCTCTACAGCCCTCCTTCTGCCACTACTTGGCAACATTCATCAGTTTTTTCTGATGTCCGATCACTTTAGCAGGGATGTGGGTACCGGTCCATATTTTTGTATATCTTTTATCCTACCTCAAATGACACAATTCTACTCATACCTCTGTATGTAATGCTTCCTCAGCATTAATGTTGAAGTCATCAAATTTAAGGAGTAAAAGTCATGCAACAGCAGAAAGTAGCATTTTGGAAGAATTACGTTTTATGCACCGCCAGGAAGGCCACTAGTGTATTATTTTAGTAGCTCACCTAAAAGAATATACTTTCATGCTGTCAATGGTATAACCTTTGCTTTCTGTTTGTTCTTTTTGTTTCACTTTGTCACACTGACCTCATTTTGCCCTTCAGACCTTATATTGCCTATTCTCTAATCCACACCTTTATGCTTCTAAACAATTCACAACAACATGAGTCCTCTTTGTTAAAGGTCACTGAGCACCACCATTAGCAAGAAGTAGAGCATTGTTACGTGGAATGGCTATGTTAGTAGCATAGGCTATTATAGATGCATGCATATTATGAGTTCATCGTTATCGAATTTATTTATTACTAGGATAGCAAAATCACCAAAGACCATACACCTAAAGATAGTCCTATGCATTTGGCAGCGGTCAAATGGGTTTAGGGATCTAACTGCCTAATGCTAGTAGGTATGTCTCTGTACTCTGCACACATCCATGACACCTCAAAGGTGCAAAATATATCACCCTCGATTCCATGGCAGCCAGAAAACTTTGCCCTGAGATATACCAAGGGGAGTTTAGAAAATGGCCATTCATCCTGACAATTGGCCAAAAGGAAAACAATGAAACCGAGTGAAATCTATCCAACATGATAACTATAATGTTATCGTTATGAGTGAAACCTTTGAAATGGCTTGGTTTATAACAAGGGTCTTCAAACTACGGCCCTCCAGTTGTTCAGGAACTACAATTCCCATCATGCCTAGTCATGTCTGTGAATGTCAGAGTTGTACAATGCCTCATGGGCTGTGTAGTTCCGCAACAGCTGGAGGGCCGTAGTTTGAGGATCCCTGGTTTATAAGATTGAGCTGCTCCTTCAGCTTTGGTCCAAAGCCAGGCAAATGTTGCCAATGTTGCCCTAGAAGAGAAAAATATTCTTTCATGACCCCCAAGGTCAGTTGGTCCAATACCCTGAATAAGAATATTTCTCTCTAAGCCATTTGTAATTGAAACTGCGTACATTGTTACATGGCACAAAACTGTTATGAGAAGATTTCTGTAATCTTTGATATAAACTAGATACAAACTGTTAACAACCCTATCAGAAGACAAATGGGGGTTAACTGGAGCCTCCAGTTATAACAGTAATAGGGATATTAGCAAGTATGAATGGAATAACAGATGTTCATATTGGAGGTCTAAGTATTCACAAATTAATATATGAGCAAAGAGGTCTAAGCAGGTATGGTCTATTTTGGAAGAAGCTAAAAAAGTCATTGACAACCATCATCACTCTAACTTTGAAGGGAAAAGCAAACCCAATTATTTTACAGGCTAGCAAGGCATGCTGGGACTCATAGTTCTAACAGTTGGAGCCACAGTTGGAGTACGTTGTCCAAATCTGAACAATATTTTCCCCCTTGACCTGTACCAAGCTGTTTCACTGTCTGCTGACTGATAAGAATAGACTAAATATAAAAAATGTACTGCTAGAAGAACAAGAAGTAAATCCCAGAGTTTATATGTGATTTATGTACAGGGTAAATCAAGTTCTATAAATGATTTGTGGCTGCTCGGAACAAAGTGACTGCATAGGTTCTGCCTTTGGAAAGACCTCAGAAGATCCCAGCTTAATAGAAAATATTGTGTTATCCTTCTGTGGAATCAGATCAGGACGTTCTGTCCCTCCATGAAACTTTAGTTTCTATTTACAAGTTAAACATTTTATTGCCCCATGGAATGTTTATACTGCAATTTTGCAGTGCTATTTGCTCCAATGACTTCTTGAAACCATTCACATTATACACAAAAACAATGGTGCGTATATGGATTTAAAGTATTTGCATACAATGAGATCTATAGAGAGTCTTGAGGTCTCCATCTAAAGACTTTCAGTCTCTATCCCCAAAGTTGTGTTTACTCAGAACTGTCTATAGAACACCAGAAAATGCAAGAACAAAGGAAAAAGTGCACTTTGGAGCGCCTTCTTTTTCTGCTTCTTATGACCCATGTCACAGAGGCAAATTGTTTGTTGATAATATGTCAGGACTGGATCTATGGAGTGCTGGGGAGTGCTGGGGAGGGCTGCCCCTCCCCCCCCCCAGGACCAGTGAAGCTGGTATCAGGAAGTGGTGGTGCCAGAGGGGACACCTCAGTGATGCCAAGTTGGCATGGATGCACAGTGCCCTGCCCCTTTCTATGATGCAGGGAATGAATCAGGAGGCACCTATCATGTGTTGCTTAGGTGCTAGTGGCCAGCCCATCTGCACTATGGAAAATTACATTGATCCAGAATGGGGATTCTTATGAGGATGGAAGTTCTGCTTCCCTCTAGATCTGTTCAATCTCTTGCCCCCTGCCATGATGCTGCAGCTGCAATTAAGGGGGGATTGTAATGTAAAGTGGAGGATTCTAATGTGATGGGGAACTCTAATGTAAAACAGAAGCTGTAAGGTAATGGGGGTTCTAATGTGCAGGGATGGACTCTAATGTGAAGGGTGGTACTCCAACATGAAGGGGAGCTCTAATGTGGAAGGGGACCCTGAAGTAAAGCAGGATTTGAAGGGGGAACACTGATCGTGCCCAATGTGGAGCCAAGTAGATGGTGACATCATCATCCATTGCCAATATCAGTGTCCCTCAGGCCAATAAATACAGTTTGGTATGCCTTGTGATTTTGCATACCTTTTTGGGGTGCTGTGAAAGAAAATGGTTGAGAAGCACTGGCCTAATACATATGCTCTATACATATGCTTTTCATTGAAGCCATGTAGATACTAGCATTCCCTGATCACTCCTGCACTGCCTCAGCACAACCCAGAAGTAATGCCAGGTGGCACTTCCAGGTTGTGACTCATGGTACAGATGCGTGCCAAGTAAACAGGGAATTTGGGTTCCCTGCATCTCTATAACACTGTATGACAGACTGTCAGTGACTCACACACAGCCAAAGGCAGCAGAGAGAGCCAAAGAGACAAAAAACAGGGAGATCTGGATAGAGAGGATAAACAAAAGTGTATTGACAGTATGCTCTTCTGACTTTTTTTTAGAGCACCCCCATATCAGCCAGGCTATATTCAGCCACCCTGCAATGTCCACCACTCTGTCCACCCTTCTGCATGCATGCCTGAGTTAAGGGCAAATGGATTCCAAAAAGTAAATACTACATGAATCATCTGCCCTTACTCAAGGTCACAGCTTGAAATGCATGAAGGGTGTTTTTTAAAGTGATTTTTCAAAAAATAAAGCACGGAGACAATCGTGGACGGGGAATTTTGCTCTGAATACTAAAAATTAATTAAATAGGGTTTTCGTGTTGTGGTGCTCAGATAAAGATACTCTCTGCTTTAATTAATACTAAATTAACTGCATAGAGGAAAATAGTCTGATGTGACTGATTTACTTTTCTTTACGTTGTCAACATTTTTAGCTTAGCTGCCAATATACAGCCCAGAGACTACTCTGAAAACCCTATTCATCTGCACCACCTATGCAGTAAATATCTGTAATACATGCCCATTTCCCCACATTTTTACCTTTAGGTACATAAAAATATCTGTTAAACTGCCAGGAATCCAGTGTGGCACTAACATCCTCTTTGGGATAATAACACGTGCCTCTGTGTTACCAAAATCCCTGCCTGCTGGACTACAGAACTTCACCTATCTTACACCCCCTTCCTGTCCCTTTCCATGTGCATATATGTATTTCCAAACAAAAAAAAATACTGCTACCTTGACTCCCAAGAGCCTGCCCACACATTTGTGTTTGCAGCTCAAGGGGAATGACCAAGTCACCAAGGAACTAAACTTCCAGTAGCAGCCCTTGCAAGAATTTTCAAGCCTGGTGAAGTGGAGGTAACAGAAAGTAACAAAAATCTGTTTCTTGCTAAGGGAAAAAAGTTAAAAAAATATATATCCTGGGCCATGATCTAGAGTACGAGATGTTTTGGCAGTAAATATGGGTAATGCCTGGACATGCAAGTCCAAGTCCATTGAAAACTGATATTTCATTTGTTGATAGATTATGGAGAGTTAAACCACCTGAAAATCTCTTGAGGTTTATATTAGAGGGAATTTTGCACCTGAGTTATTGGGTCTGCACACTCGCTGTAGCCATGAGAAGGAGTTCCCTCTCTTCCCATTGAATTTTGTATTCATTTTATATTATTGAGTATCTAGCACACACAGAGGGAGGCAAGAACACCCAAATTCCTAAGTGGATGAAACAGCAAAACTTTTGTCAAGGATATCTCATTGTTCATGTAAGATGTCAGATGAAGTCAGGGTCTTACTCTATCTATATTCCTTTAAAATGGTCTGACCCTTTAAAATAGGTACATATGATATTTAAAGGAGATCTGCAACCAAGGCAAAACAATCACAAAATAACTTTACATAATGTTAGGCTGCATCCATTTTGTTAGGCTGTATCCATTTTGTATGTCTTCCGTTTCCAGATTACCATTACTTAAAACATTTGAAGTCTGATTATAAAAAAAGGGAAAGAGAAAGAAAAAACACTTAACTGATGTAAGGGTAATATGAAACACTAAACTGGCAAATCAGGCCACAGCACCATCACAAAAGGAACTTCAAGTGTTCCCCATATTCGAAAAAACATTTCTTAGAGAAACAGAGCAAGGAGGTTGGCGAGGGAGCATGGATTGGTGAGTATACTTTGCTGGGGGTATCAGCAGACACTTTCACGTATATTATGGCTCAAGCAGCATCTAATGCATGTTTGCTCACCCCTCGCTCTTAGTTTAAACTGATTTCCATTGTAGTTGTATATGAATGACTGAGATAACACTCAAACTTTAGAAATAAACAAAATTAAAAAACGTGACCTAAAAATAATAATAAGATAAATGATCTCAAAGGATTATGCCTATAGACTCAATAATATGTTGTAATGGATCAACCGGCACCCCGACTGGGGACCTCCATTGACGGATGCTCCTAGTGCTTCCCGAGGGCTCCAAGCACTCCACCCTAACCATGTCAGACCCCACAAACTGCCTCAGCTTGGTTGGTGTCTCACCGTCTCCTACCCACCCTGGACCTACGACAAGGTTCCAGGTTCCAGTGGGTGAACCTCTCTTTCCCCAGAGAGTGCAGCAGGAACAGGAACAAGCTCTTACACAAGCTCTTACAAGAGCTTAGTGATTATCCAAGGGAGTATGAAGGACATAGCAATCCCTTCTAGCATATTCCCCCAATGAGAGACAGGACTCCAGATTGAGAGTGAAGTATAACTCAACTTTATTGAACAAGAAACATACTTTTATACAGTTTTCCCCCACAAGGCTACCGCCCAGGTGGACCTTGTTGAAAACAGGCCCTGACATTCACAATCCAATGAAAACAGAGTTTTACACTCCCATACAGTCTACACAAAGATATACACTGTGGGACAATCCCCCTCCCCCTTAGCAGCCAATCCACATACACATATACATCCCATAATAAGCTTATTTTAAGGCAGACAGAACAATGTGAGGTCATTAACATTTAACAATGAGACAGGCACAATCCACATTCCCTCCCAATACACAAACAATAGGGAAGTCTGCCAATGACAGTCTGTATTTCTCTCTCACAGACAAGCACATGGAATACACTGTGTAAAGTGGTATTAAATCTTCATATTTCTATATGAAGATATGGTTGACAAATATTACTGTCCCACTTGAAGCAATCTAAACCATTAACTATCTGTATTTCACTCATAGTGACGGTTAGTACCGTCACATATGTGTTGATAGATGTTATTCTGAAATAAGTGGATAAATGATTACAAAGAATGATGCCTATACAACAGATGTTATTCTGAATATATATATACTATATATATATATATACACACACACACTGCTCATCAATATTAAAGAAACATTTTTTTTATTCAGAGTACAGCATCCAGTCAATTAAACTCCTGAGGTATTGATCTGGTCAGTTAAGTTAGGTAGCAGAGGGGGTTGTTAATCAGTTTCAGCTGCTTTGGTGTTAATGAAATTAACAATAGGTGCACTGGATGGGTAACAATGAGACAACCTCCAAAACAGGAATGGTTTTACAGGTGGAGGCCACTGACATTTTTTTCCGCTACTCATCTTTTCTGACTGTTTTTCATTAGTTTTGCATTTGGCTAGGGTCAGCCTCACTACTGGTAGCATGAGGTGATACCTGGACCCTATAGAGGTTACACAGGCAGTCCAACTATTCCAGGATGGCACATCAATACATGCCTTTGCCAGAAGGTTTCATGAGCATAGAGGAGATTCCATGAGACAGGTAGCTATTCCAGTAGAGCTGGACAGGGTCGTAGAAGGTCCTTAATGCATCATCAGGACCGATATCTGCTCCTTTGTGCAAGGAGGAACAGGATAAGCACTGCCAGAGCCCCACAAAATGACATCCAGCAGGCCACTGGTGTGAATGTCTCTGACCAAACAATCAAAAACAGACTTCCTCTAGTGGGCTCTGTGCTCACTGCCTGGCAGCGTGGAGCTGGATTGGCATTTTTCCAATGAACACCAGAATTGGCAGGTGGTCCACGGGTGCCCTGTACTTTTCACAGATGAGAGCAGGTTCACCCTGAGCACATGTGACAGAGGTGAAAGTGTCTGGGGAAGCCATGAAGAACATTATGCTGCCTGTAACATCTTTCAGCATGACCAGTTTGGTGGTGGGTCAGTGATGGTCTAGGGAGGCATATCCATGGAGGGATGCACAGACCACTACAGGCTAAGCAATGGCACCCTGACTGCCATAATGTATTGGGATGAAATCCTTGGACCCATTGTCAGATCCCACGCTGGTGCAATATGTCCTGGGTTTCTCCTGGTGCACAACAATGCCTGGCCTCATGTGGCGACAGTATGCCGCCAGGTCCTGGAGGATGAAGGAATTGATACCAATGAATGGCCACCACGCTCGCCTGAGCTAAATCCAATAGAAGACCTCTGGCACATTATTTTTCGGTCCATCCGACGCCACCAGGTTGCACCTCAGTCTGTTTAGGAGCTTAGTGATGACCCTGGTCCAGTTCTGGGAGGAAATACCCCAGGACACCATCAGTCGTCTCATTAGGAGCATGCCCCGACTCTGTCAGGCATGCATTTAAGCACGTGGGGGCCATACAAACCATTTTGAGTTGCTGCAATGAAATTTCAGCAAAATAGACTAGCCTGCTACATAATTTTTTTGCTTTGATTTTCAGGGTGTCTTTGAATTTAGCCCTCTGTAAGTTAATAACCCATTTCCATCAAGCGATGTGGCATCCTTTTCTTCCTAACACATTAGCCAGTCCATATAAGTATTGCTATCTAGTATGATATTTTTCATCATTGAGATCTGATGTGTTTACACCCCTCACATTTTTGTAAATATTTTATTTTAACTTTTCATGTAACAACACTGAAGAAATTATACTTTGCTACAATGTAAAGTAGTGAGTGTACAGCTTGTATAACAGTGTAAATTTGCTGTCCCCTCAAAATAACTCAACACACAGCCATTAATGTCTAAATTGCTGGCAACAAAAGTGAGTACACCCCTAGGTGAAAATGTCCAAGTTGGGCCCAATAAGCCAATTTTCCTCCCTGATGTCATGTGACTCATTAGTGTTACGATATCTCAGGTGTGAATGGGGAGTGGGTGTTTTACAATTTGTGTTATCCCTCTCATTCTCCCATACTGGCCCTGGAAGTTTAACATGGCACCTCATGGCAAAGAACTCTCTGAGGATCTGAAAAAAATAATTATTTCTCTACATAAAGATGACCTAGGCTATAAAAAGATTGCAGAGAAACTGAAACTGAGCTGCAGCACGGTGGTCAAGACCATACAGCAGTTTAACAGGACAGGTTCCGCTCAGAACAGGCCTCGCCATGGTCGACCAAAGAAGTTGAGTGCACGTGCTCAGTGTCATTTCCAGAGGTTGTCTTTAGGAAAGAGATGTATGAGTGCTGCCAGCATTGCTGCAGAGGTTGAAGGGGTGGGGGGGTCAGCCTGTCAGTGCTCAGAGCATACACCATACACTGCATCAAATTGGTCTGCATGGCTGTCATCCCAGAAGGAAGCCTCTTCTAAAGATGATGCACAAGAAAGCCCGCAAACAGTTTGCTGAAGAAAAGCAGACTAAGGACATGGGTTACTGGAACCATGCCCTGTGGTCCGATGAGACCGAGATAAACTTATTTGGTTCAGATGCTGTCTGAGGCGTGTGAGGAGTACAAAGACAAGTGTGTCTTGCCTACAGTCATCCATGGTGGTGGGAGTGTCATGGTCTGGGGCTGCATGAGTGCTGCCGGCACTGGGGAGCTACAGTTCATTGAGAAAACCATGAATGAATGCCAACATGTACTGTGAAATACTGAAGCAGAGCATGAACCCCTCCCTTTCGAGACTGGGCCGCAGGGCAGTATTCCAACATGATAATGGCCCCAAGCACACCTCCAAGATGACCACTGCCTTGCTAAAGAAGCTGAGGGTAAAGGTGATGGAATGGCCAAGCATGTCTCCATCCTCAAACGGAAGGTGAAGAAGCGCAAGGTCTCTAAAATCCACCAGCTCAGTGATGTCATCACGGAGGACTGGAAGAGGACTCCAGTGGCAACCTGTGAACTCCATGCCCAAGGGGGTTAAGGTAGTGGTGGAAAATAATGGTGGCCATACAAAGTTTTGACACTTTGGGCCCAATTTGGACTTTTTCACTTAGCGGTGTACTCACTTTTGTTGCCAGCAGTTTAGATATTAATGGCTGTGTGTTGAGTTATTTTGAGGGGACAGCAAATTTACACTGTTATACAAGCTGTACACTCACTACTTTACATTGTAGCAAAGTATAATTTCTTCAGTGTTGTCACATGAAAAGGTATAATAAAATATTCACAAAAATTGGAGGGGTGTACTCACTTTTGTGAGATATTGTATACAGTACATATTCATATATTTTTAAATGTAGTATGTCCCAACTTCTTAAATATACAAAATGTATGCAAAATTGGTAGAAGCTGGACAGAGTAGTGAAGTCATTGATAGTGGCTCAGTCATGCAGATAGCAATATACAGGAGTCCTGGGATCAGCAGGGGACAATAGCCTAGACCGCATTGTGCTGACACAAAGTGAAAAGCTGGCATTAGGACTTGTGGCTCATCTCTCTATATAAACCCTGTGAATAGATGGATGGAATAGGCAAGTGCCAGATGGAGATCCCAACAGTTCAGACTGAGCGAGGTGAGTGCACAGCTCCAACAGGGACCAGGTTTTACAAATTAAGATGCAATGTATACAGGTTCTAGACTAGTACTATACACAGAATAGGGAACCTCTCTCCAAAAAAGATTCTACAGAGTTTGTATTTATGTTACTCTGTTGAAAGCAGACATAGTCATTAATGAATAGGTCAAATGAATATTAGATAGAAAGGAAATTAAGGTGAAGTTAAACATTTACAGATTACATATATAAATATAATTGCTAATCTTGTGGACACCTAAAGTCATGTAACTACTGATATTCTAATTAGGTAAATGCCTAATGATCAATATGGCCTGTCTGTGTTGTGATATTGGAAGCAAAGACTACTACATATGCCAGACTAAATGCATAGCTTGCTGAAAGGGAAAGTGTATTGCTGAAAGCAGCTAGTATAGGTACCTAAATCCGTCTTCAAATGAGGCTCATGTTACCTCCTGTACAGCAGCTTGCAGACTGAAACAGGGAGGGGCAGCATTAAAAGCCAATCAGGTGCACCATATGCAAGGTATGTGTGTGCTGAAGGCTATTTAGCTGTTTGTCTGAAGTTTAATTTTAAATGTGCTCTAATAATAATAATAATAATAATAATATATATATATATATTTTTTTTTTTTTTGGGTGGGGGGGGGGGGTTGTGGACTATACCTTGAAAGGGTTGCGTATGAAAGCTAATAGGTGGTTTAGGTAAAGATCTAATACATTTTCTGACATGCTTATATATGTAAGGGAGCCGTGTACCCTCTTTATTAGCTGGAGAGCAATCAGAAATTATTAAAGCACTACAGGAGAATTTATGTCTCTCGATTATAACTAATGAAATTTGTTTGAAAGATTGCAGTACACTGTCTTCATCATCCATTTGTAAGGATAGTAACTGTTAATAGTTTACAAAGTTGAGCTGCAAGAACTGCAAATCCTTTAATATTTGTCTTCCTTATTCATTTCTACTACAGAGACTACCAACTGTCTGTTTTGCAGTTCACCCCCTAAAATGTCACATCCTTGGTCATGGCATGGGGGCCAGTTTACAGATGTGACAGCAATGCAAACACAGGCAGCCTGTTACTATTCATTTTTTAAAATTAAAATCAAAACTATGTGTTTAAAAGAAAAATAAATAAATAGAAATAGCAGCACACAAACAGAAATGTAGCATAACTGATGTGTTGAACTTGTTCTAATGTCTAGGATCCTAAAATCCATTTATTGAAACCTAAAGTGTAGGTTAGAAAATAAAAACTGTACAGGTACATTTCTCCATGTTGTATCCCTCTAAAATGTAGAAGGTACAAACAAAAATACCTGTTAATCTGCCAGAAATCCAGAGGGCTTCTAGATTTCTATTAGGGCTGACAACATGCATCAAAATTCCAAGCAATATTTTCAGCCTGGCCTGCTGGACTACAGAACATACATACATACACTGATTTCTTTCACAGCAAAACAATGCTGCTTCTTTGACTTTCAAGAGCCTGCCCACACACTGTGTGTAGTGTAAAGGACCCTCAGGAGAAATATTTCTGAGGATGTGCCAACATCAGTAGGACCTGATGTTGGCACATCCTCAGCTGCTGTCCTTGGAAGAATTTAACAAACCTGGTGATGATATCGAATTGAATAGCAAACGCTGTTTTTCACTGCAGTAACAAAGTAAAAAAATATTACGAGTAAGGGGAGTTTAGGGGAAATTTGGGTAAAGTCTGGATATAAGCTTAAAATCTCGCTTGCTATTGCTGAAAACAGTTTTGGACATGGGGAAAATGCACCATGCTGGAAATATAAGGAACAAGTGAACTGGTCATAGGATAGCATCATCCCATTTTGTGAAAGTGTGATATAAATGCTTTTTTCTTTTTCTTTTGCAGAAGACATCACCTCTGAAAAAATGGCCCAGACCAACCCTCTTCCTGTTCCTCTGGGACCCTGGAAGGTATCCAGATATTGTACATGAGGGAGAGCTAGTGGGATCAACAATAGCACAGTTATTTAAAATGAAAGAACACAGAGACTTTATGTAGATTAGATGTTCTGTATCTGGGTTTTATCCTGAACACGATCCAATACAGAGATCGTGTTATAGGAGAGTATTACTAAAAATGACTAAAAAGAGACTCTTGTGTTTACTTTATTGTATTTCTTCTCGGCTGCTCAAAATAGTCTCTTTTCTTTGGCACCAAGAACAAGAAACCATGGGACCAGCAAAACAAAAATATCCATTCATCATCCTTATCTGAATTTGTTTTAAGCGGGGAAAAAAGCCACAAAAGCAGCATGTCACAAATCATATAACTGCATAACTATTAAATTGCAGAATCCACCATGAACAGCCCCCTTAGGCTCCTGCTGGGGACAATATACTCATCTGCTTACACCAAAGATTAACCATGAGACTTAGGATCTCCAGAGTTAGAAAGTGCATGCTAAAACAGTGGACTTAGAAGCTACAGAGATCCAACTAAAAGAGGAACTGTAAGTCCCAGCATGGCAGTATAATAGCAAACTGGAGGTAGCCCAAACCTAGTGTGCAGAGTGTCCATCACCTGATCCATATTGATTCTAATACAAAGATATCCCATTTATTGACAATCATCTCATTGAGTTCTTGCATGGCTATCAAATGCTGCTTTTTAATTTGTAAATCCTGGCACTGGAATAAAAATGAAGTCATGTGACAGTAACATGATGGCTTTTTTCCCTACCAGATTACAGTATATGACCAAGAGAACTTTCAAGGAAAGAGAATGGAATTCACCTCTTCCTGTGCAAACATCATGGAGTGCGGCTTTGATAACATTAGATCTCTGAAAGTGGAATGTGGAGCGTAAGTCTGGCTTTTTAGTGACTTCTAAGACTTCTTGGGTCATATATGCAGCCAAACACAACTTTATTAATTTATTTCTAGATGTGGTTTCTTACTCCAGCTTGTTTAAATGAGAAACCGTAGATCACATGGGCATTTGTGATAAATATTCTAGAGTCCAAAATACAAATCCTGGCTTAGGTGTGTGCTCAGCATCCTAATGTTTGCTCAAACTGCAATCATTTTTTACTCATTTTGATAATTAATATTGTGTCCTTTCATAAATAAAGTTTATTTTAAAAAAGTATTGGAAAAATATATTTAGACAAAGTAGGCTTGGCCACCCCTAGGACTCCTTGCCCTGGTCATCTTAAAGCGTTGGCCTCCCCTAAGCCTGATGTGTGTAACGGTAGAACAGTTTGTGTGCTACTATGCAGCTTGGGCATACTCCACATTGTCCTCAATAAAATTAAAGCTTAATTCCAGCAATGTTTTTTTTTTCGATAGAGTGAACGTGATTAAGTTCAGTGTGAACACAGCTTCACCACTTTGTTAGGTGAATAGTCTCTATTCTTTGGGTGAATTAACCCTATTGCCCATCAAGGAAACACAATATAGTCATTAATATTATGGGGTATTGTGTGGGTCAAGGCCTAGTGAATAATTCTGTTGGGTGGAGAGGTTAGGAAGTCATATCTACATTACATTAGGTCATGGGTAGGCTTATGTTGATATGGCATTCTATCTCTTTGAAAGCAGAAAATTATAGTTCAGTTTATTAATGATTTGAATGCCATCATTAAAAATGAATGTGGGAGGCTCTGTTCAAATGCTGTGCCCTGTGATATTCACTTGGGCCTGTGGCCAAGTTGACATTGTTTACAATCAACATTGCCCATTTTACTTATCTTCCTGTTTGTTTCCATGCAGATGGATTGGATATGAACACACAAGCTTCTGCGGTCAGCAGTTTGTTCTGGAAAGAGGAGAATACCCCCGTTGGGATGCCTGGAGTGGCAGCAATGCCTATCACATTGAGCGCCTGATGTCTTTCCGCCCAATCTGTTCTGCTGTGAGTGTGCAATGGGGATTGTGGGTGCTTTGGGAGTTAGGCAAAACATCTCAAACAAGAAACAACTAGGCATCTTAAACTATACTGTACTATTTATCCTCAGATATTAACATTTTTAGAAGTTAGCTTTAAAGCCCAAATACTTTCAGGTTAAATCAGCTAAATATATTCGAGATTCATCAAGCCGAAAGATGTACTATGTGGAAGCGCTGGCCTCCTTATATAGGTTTGTTATGGCCTCTGCTGAGTCAAAGCTAAAACTCCTCAGTTAGCAAAGCTCATGCCCCTTGGTGATTGAGCTCTGACTGCTGGACCCTTGCAGAGAGACCACTGCTTCCACACATAGAACAAGAGTCCTCTACAGCATGCTGGCAGGCTTTTCTACTTAGGTTGTGGCTGCTCCCAAAGTAAACAAATTGCAAGAGTATGAACACCTTGTTATGCCCCTGGAATGTATTTACTAGATTTAAATTGAATGTTTAACTGGACTTTAGGACAAAATAATTCCATAATTATTTGTTATAAATGCCTCCTTTTTAGCATTTTGGATGAGTGCCATGTAAACTAAGCTCTTGACATGGTTTTAGACTCTGAGCTGTCATCTGCTACATATAGCTTTTTAAAAATGACAGGTATGCTGAGCCTTCATAATGGAGGCTGTGACAATTTAGCTAAGCTCTGGCAATTTGTCCCTCCTTATTTTTGAAAAAGACCATTTGAAATGTATTCTCTAAATAGTGTTCACCCATAAAGATGTCTTTGCCTTTTTTTTTTTTGGAGTTTAAACAACTCTAATACTATTAATGATGTAATCCTTCTTTGTGGTTGCTTTGCTTGGTTCATTTAGCAATTTTGTTTTTACTAGCCATTTTTCTGTATTTCTGCCAAACTGTGTAAATGTTACCATTTTTAATTTTTATGTTGATACCACAGCTTCCCATGTCATAATTTTTTAAATTAGAGGAAACCCTGGTAAAATTTGGAGACAGGATCAGGCGAAGTGCAATGAAACAAAAGCCAGTGATTATATACAGGGTTTACATATTGTTTGCCAAGTGCATTCCTTTTTATTAACATGAATGATACTCCAATACTCACCTTTCTCTTTTATCCCCTAGTGTTCTGTAGATTTACGCACTTTTCTTATTAAACCATTAATAAACGTATTTTATTTCCTCTATGCAGAACCATAAAGAATCCAAGCTGGTCATCTTTGAAAAGGAGAACTTCATTGGGCGCCAGTGGGAGATCAGTGATGACTACCCTTCTCTACAAGCTATGGGCTGGGGGAACAATGAAGTCGGATCCATGAAAGTTCAGTGTGGAGCGTAAGTACTAAACACTAAGAAAAAAAATCATGTTAGAACCAAAAAAAGATACAATAAACTTCTGAAGCACTGATAGTTTAGAGTTGGAGTTAATGTCTCGGAATGAATATAAAGATCAGGAAAGTCATGGAAAAGTCAGAGTCATTTAAAGTATGAAAGTAAGTGTTAGCTCAAATCTCGTCAGGAGGCAATTTACAAGATGATATACGGCCCTTCAGTCCCAATCTCCCCTAGATTGTGAATTTTCTCTCGACTGGCCAGAAGGTGTGACGACACATAGCACTCAAGCTTAGCGCAGACACAACTGTTTATTTCAAGTTTCTCTCACACATTTAAAGGATATTTGGGCGGCAAAAACTGCTTGAAACTGGTTACAATTCATGAGTCAATTTAACAATAGGACATATCTCACAGAAACAAGACATGAAAGGCTTTTGTTTTCCCTATGCATCTGTGTCAATATGAGGTGTCTTGTATCTGAATCTGTGTTTTGTGGGAGAGTCGATCCGTCTGTGTTCAGCTTGTCTGATGTGTTAATGTAAGCAATTGTCAATTGTTTATGGGTGGTGTCAGTAATCTCTATGCAAAATATCCAACTGTCAAGTGTTCAAATGAATGAATGGAAAGGTGTTTAACATGTCAACGTCCTGTCATCTATATGCAAAATACAGCTGTCTGATGTCCAGGGTGTATGAATGAGTGTTAGTCTGGCTCGTTAATGACATTAGCAAGGGCCCACATTCCATCGTAGAATGAGCCCTAGCTGAAATGTAATATGAAATATAATATTTTAGTAAGGCACCTTGATACACTCTTTCAGTAAGAAAGGCCATGTGCCATCTGGAAACCTAGTATCTCTGCCTCCATATTTCTGTTATTACAAGTTTTCTTCAAATTTCCTTGTCAGGAAAAATAGTTCTTTGATATTTGAGTTAGAGGAAATGTCCAAACGTACAAATATTTAGAAAGTGCTCCATGAAGGAATTCTTTCTATGTGCTAATGAAGAGGACTGATTTTTGGTAATAATGTATTGTACTCACTTTCTCACAGCTGGGTGTGTTATCAGTATCCCGGTTACCGTGGCTACCAGTACATCCTGGAATCCGACCACCATGGAGGTGAATACAAGCACTGGAGAGAGTGGGGATCCCACGCCCAGACTTTCCAAATCCAATCTATCCGACGCATCCAGCAGTAAAAGACCAAGACGCTCCTGTCACCTACCATTGCCGTTCTAGTGAGAGGTCACTGTTCACAGGCTTTCTGTGGTGCTACCATCCTCTTTTAACCATAATCTAGAGGAAACAGAATTCTTTTGTTGTACTGTGAATGCATGTTGGGAAAATTACTTCTTAATTGTACCAACTGCGAAAATGAAAAATAAATGTAATTAAAAAAATAATATTATTGAAGATTTTCTTTCATTAATTGCTCTTGTGAAATCCCTAGAGATAGTCATCTTGTTCCTAAAAAATGTGTGTTACAGACGCTGCAGCACCTGCTGGCATTTTATATTATATCAGGCTTAGTTTTCCTTATCACAGCTGTGGAATTAAAGTGTTACTAAACCCAGGAGCCTGCATTCACTATATCTGGTCTCCCACAGTACACAGAACATTGAAATGCAATCATTTTAGTAAATATAAATGGCTAAATACCTTTTCTCATTAGCCGTATATAACAATCTTGTGACTTCTATCAGTGCCAGGTGAAAACTTGTAGGAGGAGTTGTCATACTGCACTGGCTGTCCTATCAGGAATGGATGCAGGACCCCTGACCTTCTGTCTGAACAGTGCTGATTGGCCCTGTGCTGATCAACTGCATTCTCCCAAGAAAAAAAGAAAAAACTCTCTAGCAGTATACACCAAACTGAGCATGTGCAGGCTGACTCCACTAACTCCAATATACATATACACTACAGTATATCGCCAGAACTTGCGCTGATCCATTAGACAGTCACCAGGCGGTGTGCTGTCTGTCTCCTTTCTACAGCGGTGTTTGACTCCACTAACTCTATCTTATCCGGACATGTTTTGGGGACAATGTAAGAAGGGAAGGATTTGTGCATACAGGATCAAACAGCCTTTTTACACAATGCAGAGGATTAACCCCCTTAGGTTCCACAGTGAGTATAACAGGCCTGCTTTACTGCATATACACACTGATTTTTCTTTTGTGGGTTTAGTAACACTTTAAGAAGAAAAAAAATGAAAGTTACAAAGTTATGATACAGCAGTCACCTTGGGTGTTTCCAAAATGTTATTGTTTTGGTGCTGACATAACTCATGACTACTTGAAGTCAAGAACTAGCGTGCTAAAAAAAAGTATTGTGTTTGAGCTTTGCATATTGAAAAGGTCAGGGGACAATCACTTACTTAAAGCTAAAGGTGTACAACATAGCTGCAAGCCACATGGCTCATGTGCCACAGCCTGGGGACCATAGAAGTTTCCACAATTGGCTTTCAGTTTATTCTCTAATGCTTTCCAGTTAAAACGGAACTCAGGGCACAAAAAAGGTATTTAGATATATTCTTTAATAGCCACTTTATGTGCACCAAATGCATTTCCAAACCCCATATTACCTTGTACAAGTAGCAGTGACATCGTCACCATGCTGTACAGAGCTGTGGGAGGGACCTATCAGGGTCCTGCCACTACAGGCTGCCTGCAGAAAAGGAGGGGGCAGAGACGAGAACAGTCACCCTGCACAACAAGTGACTGGTCTTTATTATAGGAAGCTCCTGCAAAGAGCTAAAATTTTACTTTTACCGCACAGATCTGGAAGAAATACACAAAGTACACCAAGAAGGAAGATCACAAATGGCTTGTTTTTAAACAATATTTGCTTATCCTGGTGTCCAGCTTTAAAAGTGGAAAATAAAATCCAAATAGTCTTCTTCCTAATGCTCAGGTTTCTGCAGTTTTACCAGGAAAGGAGGGCTGGGGGTGCAGATCTTGACCATAACAACAGGTCAGATGCTTAGGGGGATAAAAACATTTTTGTGTGAGAGTTTTTTTTTTCAAATCAGCTCTAGTAAGTCCAACCTTAATAAGTGATAACAACAGTAGTCGTTATGACTAAGCCCTGTCGGTGGTGTGAAATTTGTCAGGAGATGTGGCCTGGTAGGAGCCGAGGCGGAGACCATTCTTGATCCACACCAAACATATAGGCTGATTAGAGCGTGGTGTCTTTATGCTCCAGTATTACTCACTGGGCTTAAATGGGCTCTGTGGATACCGGCACCCACACTTCAGTTAATAATCAGAACTTTACCACTGCTGCTTGGAGCAGCCCTCAAAGCCATGTTCATGGAGCTGCCAGTTAAAGGTGCATTTTTAGCTGGGCAGGGAAGCGTTAACTCCTGGTACAGGAGGAGTCTGCCTAGCAGGGAGAAGAATTTGGCACCAAAGAAACTGGAAGAGTAGGAATGCAGGAAGGAGTTTATTGATCTCAGCAGGGCAAATCCTTGGTGGGTGCACAGGGTGCATCTTGCCCAGGTGCCGCAAGCGGAAGCAGAAGGGGGCAGTGTTGCTAACCATTCATTCATTTATGGGCAGCCTGTAAATTTTAGCCCATTTTTGAGCTGCCCGTAAATGCCCATTACGAGCAGTGGCCCCCATAAAAGGTATGGCTGTGGGCCAACATTGCAAATGCGCATGTGCCGTTCTGAGCTCGAGAAAGCTTGTACACGCTCGCCCATTTTTGGCCGGGAAGGCGCATGCGCAGTGATGTAATGGCACCATTTTTGAAAAGAAAGCCAAGGCACATGGTCTTTGCGGCGGCACCTCGCCACAGGTCAGGTTACTGATGTGACAGGGGGGATAATATGAAGGGGCGCAAAGGAGGACACTACTGTCTACTCTGCAGTTTATGGTGGATAACCTGTCCGATAATCTTTAAAATGTTAGCTGCTCTACACTAGCGAGATACCAGGTTTTCATACTTATATGTGTATTAGTCCCTATAATGCAACATAACAGCTAATTCACATTATCCTTTCTGACTCTGATTCTGACATTTTCCTATGGCCTAAACTAAGGAGATGTATTTCTCTGTTCCAGTGTGGCTGCTGTGGGGAAAAATGGGTAGAGGAGGACACTGATGTGGGGGGAGGGTGTAGGGGGCAGAGGAGAACACTGATTTAGGAGGATGAAGGGGGAAGAGGAGGAGACTACAGTGAAGGGAGGCAGAGAAGGATACTGATGTGGGGGAGGGTGAAGGAAGAAGGCAAGGAGACTACTGTAGCGGAGGGTGAAGGGAGTAGAGGAGGACACTGATGTTGAGGGATGAAGGGGGAAGAGGAGGAAACTACCGTGAAGGGAGCCAGAGAAGGACACTGATGTGGGGGGAGGGTGAAGGAAGAAAGCAGAGAAGGAGACTACTGTAGGGGAGGATGAAGGGGGAAGAGGAGGACACTACTGTGAAGGAAGGCAGACTCAGATTACAAAAAGTGGTGGGGCTTATAGATAGAGAGGTGAAGTCATTGCCATAGAAACATTTGTAAAGGGGAGGAGTTAGTAGGATGACTACGCCCATGTGAGGTGCCAGAAATATTTCTGCACCCAAGCATCTGTGACCCTAGGATCAGCCCTAAATCTCAGTGTGAAGGGGTGTAACTTGCAAAGAGTTATCCACGTGGAGCAAATGTACCAAAATCGCTTTTTCGGACACTGAGCGGTACATCAAATTGCTACCGTATCGGGTTGGCTGCTACTGGATTTGCTGCTTCACAACCTACTGCACACAACCTTTCGAGTGGATTGTAGTCCTGGCTTGTGCACAGAGGCAATAAAATCAAAAGAGATGCATTAAATCTAACGTTACATTTCATTAAAAAAACTATATGGTGTGAAAAAAAAACATCCATGATTCCTAAATACATGACACCAGTGAAGTGAAGAGTATCATCAATTGTATTCTCTCCACAAATGTGCAATTGATATCACCGGAAGTGAAAATCCTCCACCTAGAAAAGAGGGCCTCTTACCATAACACGGAGACCTGTAAAGTTCAATAACGCCTATGGTGTAACCCCACCAGGACCTCAATTATCGAGGAGACACGGATAATGATCCTAGAGATGGTATCCACACGTCCACCACCGCATTCATAAAGATGTAAATTCCCATGAAAAGCAATAAAACCTCATTAATTTATTTTCAGGAATATAAAATTTGCACTTACAGCAGATCCATAAAAACAGCACATGTAAAGAAGCATTAGATGCAGGCCGGCACTTCCAATCCGCCTGTCCTCCCAGGACACTGTACACAGTGACGTCAGCACAGAGGCACCAGAGTTTAGTCGAACCTGGGGGCAGTAAGCCTCATCCACTCTTTCACCCATTGCTGCTACTCAGCATATCAACACTACTTTAGGGCTGGGACTGAAGACGGAGGGGTATGTACAAGGCCGAGTGAAGTAGTGCCTCTCTAAAGAGCTGGATTTGATTACACAGCCCATAAGCTGGCACCTGTTTCCGAGGAGAAAGCACCTGATCAGGGAACCGACCCAGAGTTATCCAAATGTTCAGCTGATAGTGTGGCAGAAGTGATAAAGCAGCTAGGAGACTGAAGTTTAGAAAAACTAAACAAAAAGCAATTAACCTAGTCAGTAAGCTGCTTAAAGTGAGTAGAAGGTATACACCAATAAATGATTCCATAACTCCCTTGTAAATATTAAAACATAAAAAAGTTCAGCGCTATCCACAATATATCATATACATGAATTTACATCCAATGTGACACTGAATATTTACATGTCATAAAATAAAACATGCATAAAAAAAGTGCATAAATTAGTATAGAACCCCCACAAATTATAGGTCCTCACACACCATTGAATAGCCAAAACTGAATGAGAAATCAGTATGGGCAGGTTCCACTCCTATACACATTGCACCCTCAGAAGGGCTTACACGCAATGCATATAGGAATGGAACCTGTCAATATTACTATCACGTTTTTTATATCTGGGAACTGGTGGTGAGCTGCAGTATCTTTGAGTTATATGCAATTTTTATATATCTTTTATGTAAGTGTGTATTTAAAGGGGTTGTAAAGTCAGAAGGTTTTTTATCTTAATGCATTCTATGTCCCACTTTGTCCAGCGATGTCCACGAGTGTCTCAACCATCAAAGATTTTCAAGCCAGATATCGCTGCTCCAGGTGGATCTGTTGGGCTGAAAGGGAAAGAACTCCTGCTGGGGTGCACGCTCTGCCACTGCTGCAGACAATATGAAGAAATGAATGAGGAATGGCCGCACTTCCCATAGGATACAATGAAGATTTATTGGAGAAATGCAAAAAAGCATAAGCACAGGATGTCACAGGCAAAATGCTGGGGACAAAAGGATGACGCGTTTCACATGACTATGCAAGCTTTGTAAAGATTCTCCCTCCTGATTGGCTAAGACACTAGCGGCGCCATTGGCTGCCGCTGCTGTCAAGCAAAGTCAGCTAGCCAGTCAGGAGAGAGGGGGCGGAGGCGGGCTGACTCGCAGCTCCATGTCTGAATGAACACAGGGAGCTGTGACTCGGCCCGGGTGCCCCTATAGCAAGTTACTTGCTGTGGGGGCACTGAACAGGAGAGAGGGGCCAGGATCACAGAAAAGGGACCCGAGAAGAGGAGGATCCGGGCTGCTCTGTGCAAATCCACTGCAGCAGACAATTATAATGTTTGTTATTTTTAGTGGAAAAAAATGAGACTTTACAATCACTTTAACCCTTTTTATTGTAATAAAAAGCATACGGAGAGGACTATTAGTCTTCCTTTCTATTTTATGCCATGTCTATGATTGTGAGTTTTGGGAGATGTCTGCTGGAGAAGTAATTAATACAGATAGATCTGAATTACGTGCCCATATATGGATTAAGCTATTTTGACCTCCTAGAAAGAGTTGAGGTCCAGGTCAGAGGTAAGCAAACCCACATAGTGTATATTATTATTTACCGAGGAGGGTCATCACATACAGTGGGGATCGAAAGTTTGGGCACCCCAGGTAAAAATTTATATTAATGTGCATAAAGAAGCCAAGGAAAGATGGAAAAATCTCCAAAAAGCATCAAATTACAGATTAGACATTCTTAAAATAAGTCAACAAAAGTTAGATTTTATTTCCATCATTGACACTTTCAAAATTACAGAAAACAAAAAATGGCGTCTGCAAAAGTTTGGGCACCCTGCAGAATTTATAGCATACACTGCCCCCTTTGCAAGGCTGAGACCTGCCAGTGTCATGGATTGTTCTCAATCATCGTCTGGGAAGACCAGGTGATGTCAATCTCAAAGGTTTTAAATGCCCAGACTCATATGACCTTGCCCCAACAATCAGCACCATGGGATCTTCTAAGCAGTTAGAAAAAACTAGAAAACTGAAACGGAAAATAGTTGACGCTCACAAAGCTGGAGAAGGCTATAAGAAGATAGCAAAGCGTTTTCAGATGTCAATATCCTCTGTTCGGAATGTAATTAAGAAATGGCAGTCATCAGGAACAGTGGAAGTTAAAGCAAGAATCTGGAAGACCAAGAAAAATATCAGACAGAACAGCTCGCAGGATTGTGAGAAAAACAATTCAAAACCCAAGTTTGACTGCACGATCCCTCCAGAAATATCTGGCAGACACTGGAGCACTATAAAGAGATACTTGTACAAATATGGTCCTCATGGAAGAGTCATTAGAAGAAAACCTCTTCTACGTCCTCACCACAAAAATCAGCGTTTGAACTTTGCAAATGAACATATAGACAAGCCTGATGCATTTTGGAAACAAGTTCTGTGGACCGATGAGGTTAAAATTGAACTTTTTGGCCGGAATGAGCAAAGGTACGTTTGGAGAAGAAGGGGCACAGAATTGAATGAAAAGAACCTCTGTCCAACTGTTAAGCATGGGGGTGGATCAATCATGCTTTGGGGTTGTATTGCAGCCAGTGGCACAGGGGACATCTCACGAGTAGAAGGAAAAATTGATTTAATAAAAGTTCAGCAAATTTTGGATGGTAACTTGATGCCATCTGTGAAAAAGTTAAAGAGAGGATGGCTTCTACAAATGTATAATGATCCTAAACACACCTTGAAATCCACAGGGGATTACATCAAGAGGCGTAAACTGAAGGTTTTGCCATGGCCTTCACAATCTCCTGACCTCAACATAATTGAAAATCTATGGATATACCTTAAAAGAGCAGTGCGTGACAGACAGCCCAGAAATCTCAAAGAACTGGAAGACTTTTGTAAGGAAGAATGGGAAAAGATACCTCAAACAAGAATTGAAAGACTCTTGGCTGGCTACAAAAAGTGTTTACAAGCTGAGAAACTTGCCAAAGGGGACAGTACAAGATATTAACTCTGCAGGGTGCCCAAACTTTTGCAGACGCCATTTTTTTGTCTTCTGTTATTTTAAAAGTGTAAATGATGGAAATAAAATCTACCTTTTGTTGACATATTATAAGAATGTCTAATCTGTTTTTGATGCCTTTTGGAGATGTTTCCATCTTTCCTTGGCTTCTTTTGCACAATAATACATAATTTTACCTGGGATGCCCAAACTTTCGATCCCCACTGTATATTATCACGGAAGATTCCAGCACATTGCACTACAGAAGATTTTTTGTTTTGGACTTACTTATCGTTCACTTTTGGTTATTGCATGGTGTGTAAGGACACTTAAGTGCGGTCTATACTGATTTCTGCACTTTTTATGCTGTTTTATTTTATTACGAATGAATATTCAGTATCACATTGGATGTAAATTCATATTTATGATATATCTTGGGCACCACTGCACTATGTTTATGTTTTGCTATTTACTAAAGGATTGGAGCTGTTTAGGGTCATCCCAGTCAATGTGGTCCTGGGAAGATTGCATGGAAAGTCAGGAAGCGGAGTGGTCTCCCGAGCCAGACCCGGAAGTATTGGAACAGAGAAAGCATGTTTCCCAGATCCTGGAAAGTGCTAGGTGTTTACAATTCAATGAGGCCTATGGGGAGCACAGAGTGTACCTATCCCCTCTATGTACAGTAAAGCAAGCTGCAGAGCAAAGCCTAGCCCATACAAAACTGATCTGCAATTCTCCAGAGTCCTGTATACCACTAGGGAGGGAGAATGTACTAGAGCTATCCCAATTCTCCAGATTACAGAGGATAGTCCAAAAGAAAGTTGCTCTAGAATATGGACTGGAATATCCATATGGACCAAGGTCCATTATGGACAAAACTGAGGAATGTTGGCAGGGCTGGGGCATTGCCAGTGTTTGGGAATAATTTATTGTCCCAAAGCCTTGCAGGGATTCACAGTTAAACAAATTTTGGAAGAGATTCCTGAGCTGCAGAGAAAGCTGCAGAGAAAGCTGGAGTTAAAGAACAACCATCTATAAGGACAAGGTGATAATTTGCAAAGCTGAGTGCAGAGATCAGGATTGGTTATATATTATATAGGATGGTACAGATCCCAGACCCAGATTACTACAGGTGAGCCAGTGGCTTCTACATTGTTAATGTTCATATTCTTTTTTCGTGAGTGCTTAATCCCTAACGGGCAATCCCCTACTGTCACTAGGAGGGGTCAGACTTGAAGACCAGTTGCTATAGCAGTAGCAGAACTACCATCAACCAGCAGGATATGTACACAGGCAGTCACATTGGTGAATGACATTGGCTTCCCTGAAGTGCAGAGCCTAAGTACTAACTGGTGTTCACCAGAGCTCCTGATGGTGGAAATGGATTTAGTGGCATGTTAATACCAGGTCATGGTCCTCAGGATCACCCCACCAGGAGGTGAGAAAGCCGGGATCCAGTAACGGATAAGCAGGTAGGGATCAAACAGGAGCATAGTAAGTAAACAAACCAAAGGTCGATATAGAGTGGTTGCAGGTTGGGATCATGCAGAAGCATAGTCAAGGAACAAGCCAAGGGTCAATAACAAGTGGTAGCAAAGTATGGACGGCAGCAGGGAAGACAGGAGCCAGATACTGGCTGGATAGAACACAATAATCTGGCAAACAGGAAGTGCAGAGACATGGCTTAAATCAGGAAGTTCATGGGAGGAGCAACGAATTTGGGGTTCAAGACAAACAAGGTTCAAGACAGGATCATTCAAGGAATTGTCCTAGGAGCTGTCCCAGGAGCTGTCAAGCATTCCAGGTAGTTCAGCAAGAAGAGACATTGCCTGACACAGCAAAGGTTCAAATCCAGGCCCTGACACCTACAGCTTGCTGGCCATCAAGGATCTTGGAATTCAAGACTGAACTGTTGCCCAAGGAAGGGGGCAATTTGCATCTGAAAACATATGATGGGCCATGTAGAGTTTGAATTTAATTGGATCTGCAGAGGGGATTCTCTGCCCTTTCCACCATGTACTGAACTGGGGGAAAAAAAAACCTCACACGTTGCTGTTTATATTATTTTTGTGCTTGTGTGTGTGGTTTTTTTTTTTACACAAGAATTTTTCTTAGTCCTATTGGACTTTGGTTCACAGAGCAAGTACATGAAATATGTTCTCTGTTCCCCAACTATCAAAAAAAAAAAAAAAAATACCTACAGATTTGACCAAACTAGCTCTATAGCATGGGTGTCCAACCTTTTGGCTTCTCTGGGCCACATTGAGTGTAGAGAAATTTTCTTGGGCCGCATAAAATATATACTATAGTTAAGGTATATAAGTAATAAAATTCCGACGCCCCCTTCCCACGCCAACGCCCCCCCGCACTAATTTAACACAACTAGAGGATGATCAAATTAAATGGAATCAGTATACAGAGGTTTACTTCTTCTGAGAAGAATCTTTAGATAATTGTGTTCACCTTTGCAGTAGCCTTGTAGCAATTACTTTGTCACAGTTTATATGTATACATCCAAATTTACTGGCACCTTCGTAATCAGCTCTATCAGTTTCAAAACCACAGCCTAAGCAGACTAAACTGTGCTTTTACTAATATGCAAATGTTAACTTTTTATCAAAATTTAAAACCTAAGTCCCCGTTTCCATCTTTAACCACTTGTCCTGGATGATCATATATGCATAAAGCAGTGACACATGACTATCATAAAAAGAGAAGAGGTGTTTTTGACATGCATATTGTTATTTAAAGCATGGCTGTTTCTTCTCTGTGCTGTGCAAGAGACACATCGGGAATAACATGTTCTCTGGGGAAAGTCTTGTACAGTTTTTTTTTTTTTTGTATCGGTACAATGTTAATAACCTGGAATGTTCTTTTTGGCAGAGGTTCCTGTAAACATTTGCAAAAGAAAATGATTCTTTAAAGTTAAAGATGATTTGTTAGAAAGGGCAATACTGGAGCCTTGAAATAATATTAAATGTACAAATTAAAAGAATAAAAATATACTGTGCAGTACAATTTTTCCATGTGATGTCTGAAAAGAGAAGTATGGGAACTTTTTTTTTTTTATTGACTCATACTTACCTAGGTGGATGCAGCATCAGTCCGATATTGCATCTGTCCCTCGCCGACACTAAGGCTGAGAACAGAGTGATCAAACACAGCTGATCGCTTGGTTCTCAGAGCTCCCCTAGCAGAAAGCTAGTGGCTGTCAGTCATTGTCTCTCTCTCAGCTCTGCCCCCCCCCCATCATGGTCACTGGAGCACTGGGCTGTGGATTGGGCGGGAGCGGCTGGCTTAGGCTCTCAGTCAGGGCCGGCCTTTGGGGTGTGCGAGCTGTGCGGCCGCAAAGGGCGCCATGGGCAACACGGGCGCCGTGCGGCCATCACAGCTCACAGAGGATCAGACAATTCAGGGCGCACAGCGGGAGGTGAGCGGCGACTGCGGCCTGGACAGGGTTAAAAACGGCCGCCGCTTACCTCCCGCTGTGCGGCTGTGCCTCGGTCACCTACTGATGCAGTGAGGCAAGCTGTGTATTACATACAGCTCAGCCTCCGATCCTTCCACGCTGACAGAACTCTCCTCCCTCCCTGCACGGATCGTCAGCTCCTCCTCGCCCCGCCCCTTCTCCTCCTCCTCCTCCCGGAAGTTTAAAGAAAAAAAAGAAAGCTGCAGACAACGTAAGGTAAGTGAGGTCCCTCTCCTTCAAAAAATGTAAGGGGGGGCTCTGTGTGGGGGGGGCTCTGTGTGAGGGGGGCTTTGTGTGGGGGGGGTCTGTGATGTAAGGGGGGCTCTCTGATGTGGGGGGCTATGTGTGTGAGGGGGCTCTGTGTGAGGGGGGCTTTGTGTGGGGGGGTCTGTGATGTAGGGGGGGGGCTCTCTGATGTGGGGGGCTCTGTGTGTGGGGTCTCTGATGTGAGGGGGCTTTGTGTGGGGGGTCTCTGATGTGAGGGGGGCTTTGTGTGTGTGGGGGGGGTCGCTGATCTTAGGGGGGCTTTGTGTGGGGGTCTCTGATGTGAGGGGGTCTCTGTGTGGGGGGGCTTTGTGTGTGGGGTCTCTGATGTGAGGGGGGCTTTGTGTGGGGGTCTCTGATGTTAGGGGGGCTTTGTGTAGGGGGTCTCTGATGTGAGGGGGTCTCTGTGTGTGGGGTCTCTGTGTGGGGGGGCTATGTGTGTGGGGTCTCTGATGTGAGGGGGCTTTGTGTGGGGGGTCTCTGATGTTAGGGGGGCTTTGTGTGGGGGTTCTCTGATGTGAAGGGGGCTCTGTGTGTGGGGTCTCTGTGTGGGGGGTCTCTGATGTAAAAGGGGCTTTGTGTGGGGGTCTCTGATGTGAGGGGGGCTCTGTGTGGGGGGGTCTCTGATGTGTGGGGGGGTCTCTGATGTAAGGGGTCTTTGTGTGGGGGGTCTCTGATGTAAGGGGGCTTTGTGTGTGGGGTCTCTGATGTGAGAGGGGCTTTGTGTGTGGGGTCTCTGATGTGAGTAGGGCTTTGTGTGGGGGGGTCTCTGATGTGAGGGGGGCTTTGTGTGTGTGTAGGGGGTCTCTGATCTTAGGGGGGCTTTGTGTGGGGGTCTCTGATGTGAGGGGGTCTCTGTGTGTGGGGGGTCTCTGACGTTAGGGGGGCTTTGTGTGGGGGGTCTCTGATGTGTGGGGGGGGTCTCTGATGTAAGGGGGCTTTGTGTGGGGGGTCTCTGATGTAAGGGGGCTCTGTGTGTGGGGTCTCTGATGTGAGGGGGGCTTTGTGTGGGGGGTCTCTGATGTGAGGGGAGGCTCTGTGTGGGGGGGCTGTAAATTAAGGGGGGCTTTGTGTGGGGGGTCTCTGATGTAAAGGGGGCTCTGTGTGGGGGGTCTCTGATGTAAGGGGGGCTCTGTGTGTGGGGTCTCTGATGTAAGGGGGGCTAAGTTATTAGTGATCATAAAAAAGAAAAGTCAAATAAAGTGCAAAAAAGGTGCAAGAAAATGCGCACGGGGGGGGGGCGCCACAGGATTAGCTCGCACAGGGCGCCTGAACACCTAAGGCCGGCCCTGCTCTCAGTGGCTTGCTGACAGGCTGAGCCGGATGACAGTCAAGGCATGTGGGCAGATCCCGACCATATGCACTCTGTGAAGCCCGCTGTCTACTGAAAATGGGTCACAGGCGTGCAGAACGATCTGCACTCCTGTGATCCACAGGAGAAGTATAGCCAAGTGAGCTTTCGCTGTACTTCTCCTTTAAGTCCAGGATAACATTCATAAACTCATATTGTACAGATTAATTTTTATATTGCTAGAATTTAGTGCCCTCAGATTCCTATGTAGTGCTCCCCCAGAGGGACCCCTAGAAATAGATAGGTTCTCCCACAATAGTACTGAGGCTGCCAATCATAAGCGCAGTTCCATGCACCGACAATACAGGCTCAGTCCAGGGAAACAGGCAAAAAATTTGGGGGAGCATACCCATGTATTTCCAAAGCTGCTGCAGCTATGAACCAAAAGACATGTATATTAAAAAAGAATAGCGCGCAAATGCAAAAGAAATTACTACCAAATCTGAAGAGAGTCCATAAATAAAAATGGGGGTTTGGTCCCACCATATGGCCATATCGTGCTCAAGCCCACTACTGCGTCAAAGTACCCCATTATCAGTGGGTCCTACACTATCCATAAAAAAGAGATGAATCCAGCCTTTCTAACCCTTGGAGATAATACTCCTTGCTGGGAGAGATGTGCAAATGCACTACAGGGGACTCCTCCTATATCCACTTGATGGTGGACACTGATTGAGTACAGGTGTGTGTGGGGGGTGGGGAGGGCTGCTCAACCTCGATAGTCTGGTCAGACCGAATACATAATAAACAGGCAAAAAATTTGGGGGAGCATACCCATGTATTTCCAAAGCTGCTGCAGCTATGAACCAAAAGACATGTATATTAAAAAAGAATAGCGTGCAAATGCAAAAGAAATTACTACCAAATCTGAAGAGAGTCCATAAATAAAAATGGGGGTTTGGTCCCACCATATGGCCAGTCCAGGGAAAGGCTTTTTAGAAATTATTATTAAGTAACTTGAAACAGGAGGTTCAGGACAATCCAAAATAATCAACAGGAGGACAAACTTCTAGCATAAGCCCTTAGAGTTGCAGGTACACATGAAACTCCCCAACACACTCTTACTCCTAGGAGCTTTCTGCCACCCAGTTTCCATGGATTGATCCTCAGTGAAGAAGACAAAAGATCCAACTCCAGACCAGGACTTCAGGACAGTGCCCTCCAGCAAAAATCCACCATAAATCTTCTCTAGGCCCCCAGCGCAACACATGCTGAGGCCCAGGCTGCAATCCCTGACTCAGTATAGCTGCCTCCCAAAGGTAGCAGCCCCAGAAGAACTGTAACCATCCCTGAAGAGGAAAGAACACTCTGAAAGGGCCTCCTAAACATTTTTTACCTCACCAGTCACCTTCTGGACACCTCCTTCCACGGATTGGTCAGGGCATATTAAATATTTATACTGGACATTTGACTCTACCCACCCTATATTCTGCAAACTTCAGAACCCTCTGTGTCTTCAACTGTACCATAATATCCTTCATGTTCTTTATATTTATTTATTGTCGCCTATCAATTTTAACCCTTAGGCTCTGATATTTTGCAAATATGCGGCCTCTCTGGGAGTAGGCCTTGGCACCGTGCGGCCACATATTTGCGTACCAATTAGCAGACACAGCTATGCCGAGAATGCGCACCCTGCGTACTCCCAGTGGCTAACAGAAAGCTGGAGCTTTCCGATCATGTGATCGCCGTTACAGCCAATCATGGTGGTCACATGATCATAAACCCTGCCCTGCCTCCTGCCATATGAAACCCTCTAAAGGGCCGGGAGGCGCCGGGGCTAGGGTGTTAATATTTATAATCAAACATTTACAGCTGAAAAAAAGCATTTACTGTACATATTGAATTAACAAACTGCAATGTAAAAGGTTCCATGGTCTCCAGAACACTAATGCAGAGAATGGATTCAGTGCAAACTTTCACTTGACGCAGTTTTAAAAGGCTGCGTCGCAGTGCCATCTTAAGAGCCTTATAGGCCCCTGGGCAATGCAGTGCCCTGGGGCCCCCTGCCTACACAATCACTGACGAGAATAAAAATGGCAGGGCGGAGAGGAGTCCAGAGGAGGTGAGCGAGGACATGCATTCATCATGGCAAGAGAGCACAACTACCTGGAGTATATACCTTACTATATACATATTACAGGGACCAATATATACTACAAGAGAGTACAACTACCTGGAGTATATACCTTACTATATACATATTACAGGGACCAATATATACTACAAGAGAGTACAACTACCTGGAGTATATACCTTACTATATACATATTACAGGGACCATATATACTACAAGAGAGTACAACTAGGCTGGAGTATATACCTTACTATATAAATATTACAGGGAACACTATATACTACAAGAGTCTCTTGTAGTATATAGTGTTCCCTGTAATATGTATATAGTAAGGTATATACTCCAGCCTAGTTGTACTCTCTTGTACTATATATTGGTCCCTGTAATATGTATATAGTAAGGTATGTCCTCCAGGTAGTTAGTTGTACTCTCTTGCAGTATATATTGGTCCCTGTAATATGTATATAGTAAGGTATATACTCCAGGTAGTAGTTGCACTCTCTTGTAGTATATAGTGTTCCCTGTAATATGTATATAGACTATATACACATTACAGGGAACACTATATACTACAAGAGAGTACAACTATTACCTGGAGGATATATACCTTACTATATACATATTACAGGGACCAATATATAGTAAGGTATATCCTCCAGGTACTAGTTGTCTCTTGTGTGGATGGAGAGAGAGAGTGAAAAAAAAAAAAAAAAGAAAATCAAGCAGCCTAGCAGCTGGGCTGGCTTTCACAACAGCTGCACATGAAGGGAGAAGTTGGGTGGAGGCGGAGCCAGTCTTCTAGGCGCGTAGAGGAGGATGAGCCGACGAGGAGCTGTGCATCATGGGTCTGCTCTCAGAACGTGACGTCACTGGTTTCTAGATGCCAATCGGCCTGGCCTTAGCAACCAGTGGACTCGAGCCACCGGCGGACAACAACGGGGGGGGGGCGGGGCCCGGCGGACAACGGGGGGGCCCTAGACCACCAGGTAAACTAAGTAATCTGGAGGATTCTGGCCTGTTGACAGTAATTGCCACCATGTGTGTGGGCTATGGGGCCCTTGGCAAGTGGGGCCCCCGGGCAACCGCCGGGCATGCCCATTGGAAAAGATGGCCCTGCTGCGTCGCTGGTATCGCTCCATGATCTGCAGCAACATATTCTGGTATTCTAGTACACATTCCAATTATGTCATGAAACCTACCTAAAGCTTTAGGGCACCCATACTTTGGCTTCATTCCTCTACTTCTGAGAGTGCTAGCATTCAGTCTGGCCAAAGGTCTTTATATAAATGGTGACTGTAGCTCAAAACCTCAGACATTTCCAGCTTGCTATTGCTCATTGCTCCCAACTGTGCTTTTACCCCTCTGTGGTGGCCTACAAGTCACTATTGATGCCAAAGCCCATTCCTAGAGACCCTTGTTCAACATAAGATACATGCAATGGAACTAATTAATGATGGTCACCAGTCCATTCCACTGTCTGTGGAATGCACCATAGATATACACACACACACAAATAAATACTCTACCCTTCATAAAAGGCAAGTGAAACATGTACTCACACAACATACAGATAAATGTGTAGGCAAGACATATTACATACCTATATTTAGAGCATTTTTACCAAAGTTTTAATCTATAAGTACTCTAGCACATGAGGAATAATTTGTTGCATCGGTTCTGAGAAGATCCTTTTAAATGTTCACTAGCTAGTATTGCATATGACATACAGTTGCATGAAACTTTTCTATCCTTTAGGACTGTAGGAAAGAAGTTTTGAAATGGGAAGAAGCCAAACAAAGAAGTGGCCAGAACCAATAAACCAGTAAACCAAGACTTTTTAGCTCAAGTTACTGGTGTGCTAACTTCTTCTTCATTTTGTCTGGATCTGTAGTGCCTCTGCTGTTGTACACCGACCTTTAGCCAGGGGGATGACTTTGTTTTATTTTGTAATGGGAATAGTCAAATATACTATTGCATCACATGAACTGATGAGAAGATAATAAAGCTGCCTGAATACAGGCACCAAAAATCGTCACTTCAGTTATCCAATCATGTGAAATACACATTTCTGTTTACTTTTTTAATTTGCACATAACTGGATCATTGAAGTGAATAACGGAATTTTTGTAAAATCTTACCTGTAAAATTCCTTTCTCTGAGTCCTCCGACAGTCGCCGTCTCCTCTAAGTCATCACTATTGGGTATTAACTTCCGCTCCGCAGGAGTAGATAGGCATAAGACTTAGTCAAAAGAACAAAGGCATTTGCATATACACACCCATGGGGGCTGTCCCACTGGTCAACACCCCCCTGCAGTGACCACTCCCAACTCAGTTTGGTAGCATAGCAGTAGGTAATAAGAACACAACCCCAAAAGAGGGGCGGGGGCGGCGACTGTCGGAGGACTCAGAGAAAGGAATTTTACAGGTAAGATTTTACAAAAATTCAGTTTTCTCTTACATCCTCCAACAGTCGCCGCCTCCTCTAAGTCATCACTATTGGGATGTCCCAAAGCAGTGTAGACATGAGGGGTGGGAGACGCAACCGTAGAAAGGCAACGCAGTACCCACATCAGAGAAAGGAACCTTACCAGCACAGTAAGGGAACCTTCTGGGCAACAGAAAAAAACAAGGCTCAACAGGAGCAATAGCCCAGGAAAGAAAATACCAACAGCCAGGGACCCACAAAAAAACACAAGGGTCCTTCATGGCACTGCTGCACTGAGAACTTTGCGGCCAAAGGAGGCATCAGCTGATGCCAGAACATCTACCTTGTAGAATTTGGAAAAGGTGTGCACCGACGACCAAGTCGCAGCCTTGCACACCTGGGCCACCGAGGCACGATGCCAATAGGCCCAGGACGCACTCACAGATCTGGTAGAGTGCGCCTTAACAGGGAAGGGTGGAACCAGTTCCTTCAAAGCATAAGCCTGTTCAATGGTCTGTCTGATCCATTTGGCAATAGTTGCTGCAGACGCAGCCATGCCCTTCCGAGGTCCCTCAGGAAGGACAAAGAGGGAATCCGATTTCCGAAAGGATTCTGTAGAAGACAAGTAAACCCCGATCGCCCTGACCACATCCAAGGAATGCAAAGCAACCTCCTTAGGATGCTTAGGCTTCATACAAAGCGAAGGCAGGACAATGTCCTCATTAAGGTGGAACTCAGAGATCACCTTAGGAAGAAAAGACGGGTGTGGCCGCAAGACCACCTTATCCTTGTGAATTACCAAGTAAGGAGAGAGGCAAGACAACGCCGCCAGCTCTGACACTCTGCGAGTCGAAGTGATCGCCACTAAAAAGGCAACCTTCTTGGACAGCAGAGGCAACGATATCTCCCGAATGTTCTCAAAAGGAGCACGCTGTAACACGGACAGAACCAAGTTCAAGTCCCATGGAGGTAAAGGCTCCTTCCTGGGAGGAGCCAAATGTCGCACACCTTGAATGAAGGTGTGAATCAAAGAATGAGACGCCACAGGGCGTTGGAAAAGAACCGCCAGTGCAGACACCTGGCCCTTTATTGTGGCCAGTGCCAGGCCCTGGTCCACTCCAGACTGGAGGAAAGCCAACACTCTCGACACCGAGTAAGAGCGAGGGGAGAACCCCCTGGACTCACACCAGGCGAAATAAGCTTTTCAGGTACAGTAATAGATTTTACCAGATGAGGTCTTCCTAGCCTTGATCAGAGTAGGAATGACCTCAGGGGAGAGACCCTTGTCCCTCAAGACCTGGGTCTTAACAGCCAGGCCGTTAAAGCCAGTGACTGTAAAGCAGGATAGAAGATCGGTCCCTGAGACAGTAGATCTTCTCGCATCGGCAGGCCACGGAGGCGCCACTGCCAGGTGAACAATGTCGGCGTACCAGGACCGGCGTGGCCAGTCCGGCGCCACCAGAATCACCAGGTGCGGTTCCGAGGCTAACCTGCGGAGGAACCTGGACAACTACTGAATCGGAGGAAAGGCATACATCAGACGATACTGATGCCAATGGGCCAACGCATCCGAGGCGTCCGCCAGAGGATCGCGCGTTCTTGCCACGAACCTTTCCACCTTTTGGTTTAGCTGAGATGCGAAAAGATCCACGTCCGGGGATCCCCACTTCGCACACAGCATTTGGAAGACCTCCTGGTGCAGGGACCATTCCCCCTGGTCCAGGGTCTGGCGGCTCAGATAGTCGGCCTGCCAATTCTCCACACCCGGAATGTGAACTGCTGAAATTGCCGGAACATGAGTCTCGGCCCAAGACAGAATGTCGGTCACCTCCCAGGCCGCCCGGGCACTTCTGGTGCCCCCTTGGTGGTTGATGGAAGCCACCGCGGTAGCATTGTCCGTCTGTACCCGAACAAGACGGCCCCGAAGTCGATCCGACCACTGGAAGAGACAGAGCTTGATCGCCCGCAATTCCAGCACATTGATCGGAAGGGAGGATTCCTCCTCCGACCAAGTGCCCTGGGCAGACAGGTTGCCCAGGACTCCACCCCAGCCCGACAGGCTGGCATCCGTGGTAATTACTGTCCACAGTAACGGACGGAAGGACTTGCCTTCCGACACCGCCGGGGACTGGAGCCACCACAGAAGATCCATTCTGGTCCGGCGACTCAATGAGACACTCAGATCCAGGGACTGAGGTAGTCTGTCCCACCTGGCCAGGATCTCCGCTTGGAGAGACCGTGTGTGAAACTGAGCAAAGGGTATCGCCTCGAAGGCCGAAACCCCAGGCCCCGCATACAGGTTCTGAGTGACGAGGACGGATTGTCCCTGAGGGACCTGATCTTGTCCTGCAAGGTCCGGAGTTTGTCCTCCGGCAAGAACACCTTTGCCTGAGCAGAATCCAGGATCATTCCCAGATAGGGAAGATGAACCGATGGAGACAACGTCGACTTCTGTACGTTGATGGTCCATCCGAACTCCTGGAGCGTCTGTACCGTGGTGGAGAGATCGCGCAGTAGGTCCTGGCTGACACTCAACCTTAGTAGGAGATCGTCCAGATACCCCAAGACCGCAATGCCCCGAGCCCTTAGCAGGCCAAGAACCGGTGCCAGCACTTTGGTAAAGACCCTTGGAGCCGAAACGAGACCGAAAGGTAACGCCACAAACTGATAGTGGTCCTCCGCTATTGCGAACCGAAGGTACCTCTGGTGACCCTCAAAAATGGGGATGTGTAGGTACGCATCCTTCAGGTCTATAGAGGCAAGGAACTCCCCCGACTCAGGGAGGCCACCACCGAACAAAGAGATTCCATACGGAACTTTCGAACGCGCACAAATCGGTTCAGTGCTTTCAGGTCCAGAATAGGAAGCACTTCGCCCTCCTTTCTGGGCACAGTAAACAGATTGGAATAAAACCCCCAAAACCTGTCCCGATGAGGCACCGGGACAATCACCCCCTGGGCAAGGAGGTCCTGCACCGCTTGATGCAGGTCCTGCAGACGCCCTGAAGGCAAATGAAGATTTGAGGGAAAAAATCTGTCCGCCGGCCGGGAAAGGAATTTGATCTTGTACCCAGATCGAATGATTTCCTGAACCCACCTGTCCGGAATTCGGAGCAGCCAAGGTTGGAGGAAACCGTGCAAACGTCCCCCCACCCCTGAAACGGGTGAGGGCGCCCCTTCAGGCAGAGGCGGGTTCACCCACCGAGCCGGCATTGCCGGACTTCTGCTTGCCTGCCCAGGGCTTCTTCTGGCTACCTTGGCCCTTGAAGGGCTTGCCCTTGGATTGGTTTCGAAAGGCACGAAAGGACCCCTGAGTGGATCGAGAAGTAGAACCCCGCTTGCCACGAAAGGACTTGTTCTTCGGGTTCTGGGGCAGCAAGGTGCTCTTGCCCCCCATGACGCCTTTCACCAAGGTATCCAATGCCTCGCCAAAAAGGCGAGAACCAACATAGGGAAAATCAGCAACTGTTTTCCGAGACGACTGGTCAGCCGACCAGCTCTTCAGCCAGATCAGTCGGCGGTTAAGCACCGCAACACTAGAGAGGCGAGCTACCAAAGGGGCCTCATTTAAGGCCGCATCACACAAATACATGACCCCTTGGTGAATTTGATCCACCATGGCCAGCCTGGCAGGTGGAACAGAATCAGACACGAGGTTGCTCCTAAGCACCTTAGTCCAATCAGCCACCGCCTGAGCCACCAGAACGGACGCAAAAACAGGTTTGAGCAAGGAACCCGCCACCGTGTAGGAATGGCGGGCTAGAGACTCCAACCGTCTGTCCGTGGGATCCGAAAAACCGGGGTCTCCTCAGTAGGGATCAAGGTAGCCTTGTTCAACACGGCCACAGTGTGATCCACCTGTGGAGGCACACACCATCGTGATTCCGTAGCCGGTGCAAAAGGATAAAGCAGTTTAAACCGACTAGGTACCAGGAAGGGCCGTTTCAAAGTGCGCCACAGTTCATTAACAGTGTAATGAAACTCAGCTGGGCAGGGAAAAACCTGCACCGACTTGCGGGTCCTGTGTGTCCCAAATGAGGACACAATGCCGGGAGGATTGGGCTCATCCTCCAAATGTAGTGTTTCCTTAACAGAAACAATCAATTCATCCATGGTCGCGCGTTCTTCAGGTGACCCTGGGGGAGAATCATCAACCCCCTCCGCCTCCCCCTCAGACCCCACCGGGTCTAAGGATGAGCGAGACCCTGAAAAGGGCACGCCCGCCGCAGCAGCCATATCCCCATCTGAATCAGAGGAGAGAGACAGTCTGGGCCTCTTTCTAGCAGCACGTTCAGCCATCAGCACCTCCATTTTGGACACTAAGGATGCCACTACAGCGGCCAAATCAGGCATAACAGGGGCCACAGCAGGACTGGGGTCCCCCACTAGGGCTGGAGGGCATTTGTTGTCCTGAGAATCCATTGCCCAAGGTGAAAAATAACAGTGCAATAAAAAAGGGAACTGTCCCCCCCTTACCCCCCACCCCTCCCCCAAACCCGTAAACCCTTCTCACCTCCTCCCTTCCACCTGGTAGCTCCTCCTCCCTCCTTCCCACCCCTTTTCCCCTATGGCTGATGCCAGCGAAAACATTACTTATTATCCAGTTTATCCAAGCCTGCTTATCTGGTCGATGAAATTCCTCAACATTATGGTTCGGTTGTCCGAGCACGCTTTATTTACACTTTGAGTTTGTGGTTTGTATTCTATTGTTACTGCTCAACATTTGTTTTCCTATGTACTGAGCTTGAATTTCAATAAAACATTGATTAAAAAAAAAAAAGGGAACTGTCCCTATAACACCACTGCGGAGTGCGCAGCCCACCGCTATGTTAATAGTGACAAAGACCACCAATAGGAGAAGAAAACTGAGCCAGAAATGACAAAACAGAAGGTTATGGAAGAGACAGTCTGCAGAGCCCACAGTGTTACCACCAAGGTCGCTGCTTTAGAGGAAAAGGAAGTGAGGGCAGAAGAGGCTGAACTATAAGCTGCAAAGGACTCAGGGAAAATGGCTGCCCATAGAACTGAATGGGAGACTTCGGGAAAATGGCCGTCGAACATGTGCGGAACAATCGTTCTGCCACACGCAAGATGGCGCCGGATGGCGCCAAAACAGCATGTAATACAGCCCACAGTGAAGCCAACATGCTTGCCCAAAGTAAAGATGGCGGGCCGCGCGGTTTTACCCCCACTACGGCCGCCACACACATCGCCTGCACCCCCAGTGAAACACCTAAGTGACACAGTGAAGGGGGCTCCCACAAACACACAGCACCATAGCACAGCGGATGTATAAAAAGACCCCACAGGGATCACAAACAGGGAGGCCCACACTGGCACAGACATGGGGGACACACAGCAACACAGGACTGCCACCCCACACAGAGGCCCCACACAGAAGTACTTACCTGTACCCGATGGCGTGGGGAGCCTCTCAGAACGGAAAGCCGCTGTCCTCATCTGACAGGGAATGCCGTTAGCCAGGGACAATACACTGCAGCACCGCAGATGTGTCCAGTGAGGTAGCCACCTCACGGCTGCATCCCTGCTGCGAGCAGGGATGGGTCGTTCATAATGCCAGGACGAACCACGGCTGAACGATCAATGGCGGGCTGGGGGTCCCTCTGACCCTCTGCCCTGGAGAACCAGGGCGGTCAGTCCGAATCCCAGCGCCGCATGAATACATCTTCATCTGAAGAAACGACTAAAACTAAAGCTGACAAAAGAAACAGCTAGTAAATCAAAGAAAAAAACTGACATTTTCAAAGAAAATCAAATAAAAAAGATTAGAAAGGCTGAGACTGTAGCCCCAGCACAGGGAAGCCTAACTACTCTTGACGCTAGGCAGAAAGAAACTGAGTTGGGAGTGGTCACTGCAGGGGGGTATTGGCCAGTGGGACAGCCCCCATGGGTGTGTATATGCAAATGCCTTTGTTCTTTTGACTAAGTCTTATGCCTAGCTACTCCTGCGGAGCGGAAGTCAATACCCAATAGTGATGACTTAGAGGAGGCGGCGACTGTCGGAGGACGTAAGAGAAATTTATTTTTTTTTATTTCATTTGCTTATATGTTGCCCTCAATTTACGCAGCACTTTACATATGTATTGTACATTCACATCAGTCCTTGCCCTCATGGAGCTTACAATCTAAGGTCCCTAATTAACATTCATACATATACATACTTACAACCTTTTTTGTGTGTAGATTGTCAATTCCTTAAAGTGATTGTAAAGTCTTGTTTTTTTTCCAATATGCTATACTTACCTGCTCTGTGCAGCTGGTTTTGCAAAAAGTGGCCCCGGACCCTTCTCTTTTCGGGTCCCTCTTCTGTGCTCCTGGCCCCTCCTTCCTGTTGAGTGCCCCCACAGCAAGCAGCTTTCTGTGGGGGCACCCGTGCCGAGTCACAGCTCACCATTCAGACACCGAGCCGTGACCCGGCCCTTCCCCCTCTCTCTCCTGATTGGCTGATTGACAGCAGCAGGAGGCAATCACAGCATGTTGCTGTCTCAGCCAATGAGGAGGGGAGTCCAGGGCAGCTGAGACACTCCTGCAACATCAGTAGATAGAGATGGGCTCAAGTAAGTATTAGGGGGATGAGGGGGGCTGCCGCACACAGAAGTTTTTTTTTTTTATTATCCTAATGCATAGTATGCATTAAGATAAATAAAAAAACCTTTTTCCTTTACAATCCCTTGTAATCCCAAGTAAATCCGCCCAATTATGTATATAGAAGAATGGAAGGTAAAACTAACCTGTTGGTATTTCCAGACTCTACCATATTTAGTAAATTCAGAAATCCATAGCAAACAATCAATCAGATTGCATCTCTTAAGGCTTGTTCACATCATGTCCGTTGACCTGCGTTTTTGTGCCCACCACTTGTAGGCAGGTGCCTAGTGTTGGGGTGTGTACTTCCTCATGTTACTGATTTGCACTGTGTTGTATTGAAGTCAATGTTAGAGAGTCTGCTCACTCCCAGGTGTTCATAAATCTGCCCCCTTGTTAAGGGTTATAAATACAAGGTGGGCAGTCCCTCGGGTCTTCTTTTCCACATGGGAATTGAGCAGAAGGAACAATGCAATGCATGTAAATCTGTGTTGAGCACATTGCCTCCCTTTTATCGTACCTAGTCAGGGTCCCAGAAGTCTGATATGGACACAGATGAAGGCACTCTTCTTACCTAGAAGGTATGAACAAGGCAGCCTAAGCTAAGAAGAACTCTATGGAAGAGCTACAGTATGTATAGAAGGACTTTGTGAGAGACTGTTATATCAATTCTGTAACTACCAGAATTTCAGTAAAAGTTCTCAAAGTTATCAAATGCCAAGTCTGAAGTTCATACAAAGCAGTGCATGTAAGAGCATATAAAAGAACAGGGCTTGTACAGCAGGGGATGAAAAGGAGATGCAAGAGAGTCACCATGAAAGGGCTAATTGTGCTGAGGAGTTGGAGGGAGATGCAACCCAGTGCCATTGCAATGGGTAACTAGTGAAGTGGTGAAGAATGGTATAGCAGCCAGCGAGCGGGTAATTGTGTCTTAGAATAGGAGATGGTATCCCTGGTAGTGAAAGGGTTGGTGAGCCTGATCCCCTCCCTAGCGATTGGTACCCAACACTCTGGACCAATATTGTGGCACAGGGAACCTATGGACCTAGCCTGGAGGTGTGGGAGGAGAGAGAAAAGTGGATCCAAGCAAAGTATTATAGCTCAGTCATCAGAGGTCAATGCTGTTTTAATAGGGGAATCCTCACAATTTCACTAGGAGTGAGATGAATAGGGCACACAAAAAAAAAAAAAAAAACACAGTCAGAGAACTCTTCATTTTCAACTTGGCCAAGTATGATACATGCATAGTTACATTGGTTCAAGCTGGACCAAAGTAACTATGTAAAAATATTCATATCTGAAATTCATCTTTAAAGGAAAAGTACAGCCGAAGCTCATTTATCTGTACTTCACCTGTGGATCACAGGAGTGCAGTACGCTCTGCACTCCTGTGACCCGTTTTTAGCAGACAGTGGCCCGAAGCCCGCTGTCGGCTGACGTCACATAGCCAGTCCAGGCTCGGGAAAGATTGTGACCATGCGGTTGGGATCCACGCAGATGCCTGGACCGCCTCAGCCTCTCAGAGAGCTAGTGTGACCCTGAGCCAGCCAATCCCAGCCCATCAACAGCCCAGTGCTCCAGTGAGCGAGGGGAGGGGGCGTAGTACACAGTGGTGACTGACAGTCACCAGCACTCTGCTCAGGGAGTTCTGAGTGAGAACCGAGCGATCGGTGGTGTTTGATTCTCAGTCATAGAGCCGGCAGGGGACAGAGGGAAAATGGAATATTCATTCTTCTAGTGATTTAGGATGCCCCTTATGTAAAATCAGTTCTCTAATAAAGAAGACCTATATCAGCCCATTAGTGTAGCATCATATAAGGAAATATCACTCTCCTAATAAAAAAGTTGTATATCACAGATGTAATGATTCTTGCTCCATAACCCTCTGTGTGTTAAAAGCTGGATTGCAATTGCATTCCGCTAGAAGCCTTCACTCTCTTTGCTCACTAGTTTTCTGCTTCTAAAAGTCTGCTTTAGAAAAGAGAATTAATACCTGGAAATCTGGATTGCTCTAATAGTTAACTGAGTGAGACAATTTGCTCAGCTTCAGTTTGCTACCTCTCAAGCCTTAACTAAACTAACAAAGTGGTCTTTGCACTGGTTAATCTAAAATGATGGAACCAATGCATTTTAAACATAATCATAGATTATACTAAAGTGCTGTATTACAGCCAGACACTAGTAAGGATTTACTAAAGGAGTAGAAACGTATCACTTAGGAAAGTGAACTTATTTATTACAGGTATTTACTGTATATAGTGCCAACAATTTAGGCAGCGCTTTACATCCATATTGTAAATTTACATTAGCCCCTACCCTCAAGGAGCTTACAATCTAAGGACCCTAAAGCTCATTCACAAACACTAGGGCCAGTTTGGACAGGAGCCAATTAAACTATTAGCATGTCTTTGGAGTGTGGGAGAAAACCCACGTAGGCACAGGGAGAACATGCAAACTCCAGACAGGTAGTGCCATGGTTGCCGTTTGAACCAACAACGCTAGGCCTGCCAGGCAGAATTACTAACCACTTGGCCACTGTGCTGCCTATTGAGTTCTCAAAAGAGAATGTTCATTGAGTTTAAAGTAAAAGTCTACCCTAACACTAAAATCCCTGCATCTACAGACATCCACTATCTAACACTAACCTATCTAGCCCTGTAATGAATAAATCAGTATACATACCTTTTTTTAAGCCGATCTAACCCATTCCAACACTGAGCTGTCAGCCGCGGCTTAGCTGTGGAGGTGGGTACAGAGGACACAGCCAGCAACGGAAGCCCCATAGTAAGTCTATGGGTAACGTCACTTGCCATTCTTTTCACAGCCGTTGTTGGCTGTGTCCTCTGCAGAGCTTCCCTGGAGACAGAATCAGCTTCAAAAAAGGTATGTATACTGATTTCTTCTTTACAGGGCTAGATAAGTTAGTGTTAGAGCGTGGATGTCTGTAGATGCAGAGATTTTAGTGTTTAGGTTGGACTTACACTTTAATAAGTAGAGTGAAACTGTGTTCATGGCAATCAACCAATCATGTGCTAGAAATTTTTTTTGTTTTTTCCCTCACACATATTTGGGTACTCTTAAGTGCCCATTCACACTACCGTGATTTGTCAGGCGACTGGTCAGCCTGACAAGTCGCGGTCCATGCACTGCTAGGGGAACCGTTCTAATAGGAGCGACTCAAGTCGCTCCGACTTAGAAAGTAGTTCCTGTACTACTTCGGGGCGACATCGGAGCCACTTGCACTGACATTCATTATATGAAGTCCGTGCAAGTCGCGCCGAAGTCGCGGTGCAGACGACTTCACAGGTCGCCCCCGAAGTCGTGCACCGTTAGTGTGAACCGGCACTTAGTGAACACATATTGACCTTATTTACTAAAATTCCCTTTGCTAAGGAAACTTTAAATCACAGGTGTCAAACACGAGGCTCGCAGGCCGAATGCGGCCCCCCAGGCCATTTCATGTGGCCCTCACAGCTGTAGGACCCTCCTTGTCCCTGCCCCCACCTTGTCTCTGTAGTCGGCAGCAGAGAGGACAGAACTCCTTTGCCAGATCCTGCACTCCTCTGTGCAGCTGGAGAAAGGCTCATCTTTGCCCAATCCCCCCCCCCTCTCAGCAGTCCACAGCAGAGAGGAGGGCAGAACTCCTCCTACAGATCCTGCACCTCTCTGTGCAGCCGCAACACCACCTTGCCCCTGCCTCCCCTGGTCTCAGCATTCAGCAGACTCTGCAAGCTGACTCCAGCTCTCCTCTGGTTCTTTTCTAGACCCTGCACTTCTTCCCAGACCCATCCGCACCTTCTTCCTGGCAGCAGCACAAGGTAAGGGGGTGCACTGTGATGTAAGGAAGGGTGGGTGACTCTTGACTTCTGATGGGGGGGCTCTTGACATCTCATGTAAGGGGGCGTGGGGTGCTCTGAACACCTAATCTTACAGATTTAACCGGCCCTCTGAGGGAAACCATAATGCTGATATGGCCCGCAATGAAATTGAGTTTGACACCCCTGCAAAATCAACCCAGCCAGAATATTAATAGAGCAATAAACCGTAATTGCCATACTACTCTGAAAACACAGTTGAAAATTATAATTTGCCAGCAAAATTAATATTTCTCTAGAAGTCGTAAGAAGGGATAGATTTGTGTTCAGTTTGCTGCTCAACAAAATAATTGTTCAAAATATTCAAATAGTACTTCTAAGAGCCGGTTCACATTGCAGCGAACCGACTTGCCGGGGCGACCTGTGAGCTCGCACCGCGACCTCGGAGCGGTTGGCACGGACTTCATATCATTGAAGTCAATGCAGGTCGCTCCAGGTCGCCCCAAAGAAGCTCCGGACTCTTTTCCTAAGTCGGAGCGACTTGTGTCGCTCCAATTAGAACTAATCTATGGCAGGCGACCCACGGCGACTTGTCAGGCGACCAGGTCGCCTGACAAGTCGCCCCAGTGTGAACCGGCTCTTAATGTTTTTGCTTATTTTAGATACTATATACTCTGTATAAATATTTTACAGGTTAACAAAAATGTGCAAACTACATATAGGTTTTGCATTTTCTTTTTCTGTCACTGGATATGCTCAGATTCTAGATACATACGTTAAAGCTGAACTGCAGGCATATATAAGACACAGATTAATGCAGATCAATCATTAATACATCATTAAAGGAATTTTTTATTAAATCGAAGCAGTGCAAGTCTGAAAATGTGAACTAGTATCAGCATCCTGTAGTCCCTGTACAGCAGGGCTGGATTACAAATGGAAGAAACAGTACAAGGAGCCAACCAGTTTCTGTGCTAACCAGAAGCATGGTGATAGAAGAGAGCTGTTTTCGCCTTACACTGTCCAGTCACATGCTGGGGACATCCTGGGCTCAGAGTAAGTAGGTTGAATGATACAGACTATCAGGCTAGTGACAGAAAAATGTATTGTGGGGGAGTTTCTGAATTAAAACTGCATATTGCAGTTAAATCTGTTTTTTTATTGTATTTTCTGATGGGCTATTCATGTGTATCTAATTATTTTTGGCTGGAGTTCTGCTTTAAGTAATATCCAAGAAAACATAATGATATAGCTGCACAAGACTGCAGTCTGATGTCAGTGGCTTGGATTTGAATGTTGGAAATACGTTCAGATCTGGGTTTATAATTTATTAAATGCAATTTTCTTTCTTGGCGTTTGTCCTTGACTTTTATCCCCACTGTAATAAAGAAATGTTTTCTGAAGACACAATTGACAATTAAAATAAAAGCCCTAACTCTACTTATTACTAAAATGGTGTGTTGTGTTTTACGCAATAACCACTAGATGTCCCAAGATAAACGCTTTGGTATAGTTTGTAGGTTTTGCAGCCAAAGAGCCGTCCACACTGCCTACGACTACTACTGACCGTCTACTGCCTACAGTTCTATGTCTGCATCCCTTGGGTATTTCAAAGCATTGCTTCAAATTCTGACCAGATTTTACCTAGACAGAAATCTTATTTCTGATTGGTTGCTACAAATTTTTTTCTTACTTTGGGTCAGAGATATGAATGCACTTGTTATGTATGGTGTGATTCAAGGCAGATGATGGAGAACTTGCTAGATATTGTTTGGTAAAGCCTCGTACACACGTACCGATTGTCGGCCGTAAATATTCGGCCGACGACCGATCGGCCGATTGTAGGCTTGTTAGTATGATGCTTCCGACAGCGCACTTTCGGCCAAAAAAGAATCTGTCGTGCAGGCATTAAAATTTTTGTTGGCCAACACCAGAACGGCCGATTGTTCGCCAGTCAGTACAGAATTCGGCTGACAATCAGCAGATTTGCAAGACTGGGCATGCTCAGAGAAGAAAATAGACACGGAAAGTTAACCATCACATGACATCACTTCTGCAGTCGGCTGTTGTTGGCCGACAAAATTCGTGTGCAGTCTTTTGCACTTTTCAGCGGACAGGACAGCCCTGGACAAAAGACGGCCGATCGGTACGTGTGTACGAGGCATAAAGCCGACAATGGGTAGGCAAGTGTGGATTAATAGCAATTAATGGAAGATGAAGCAATTATGGTTCTCTATTGTGAAAACATCCCCTGCAGCAGCCGGCAGGAGAGGGGAGGGAGGAAGCTGGCAACAGGGGGGGGGGGGTTCAGGGGAGCACACAGGGGCCCAGACAAAGAAGAACACAAGTGAACTGGATAGGAGGAGGGGCGGGGGCAGCATACAGAGGAACCAATCTCCTCCATCTTACTCTTGCAGCTACAGCAGGAAAAAGGAGGATAGTGATTTCTCTACATGCTGCCCCCATCGTGCCTCCTATCCCAGTTTACAGGGAAGCCCCACAAGCCCCCTGGAGCATGGGACCCGGTTGCAATTGCACCCCTGTAGTTACCCCCCTGGTACAACTACAATACACTTTAAAACAGGAGGAATCAGATGGCCCTGCTCGTTAGAGCTTACAATCTAAGAGGGGAGCGTCAAGAGATACATGAGGTAATAACTGTTGAGTGTTAAAGCTGAACTCTAGGCAGATATAACAGACACAAATTATTATAGTTCTGTACTCATTAATTAAAGTGTTACAAAAAAAAAAAAAATCTGTTCAGGTTACTTATTCCTAACACAAAAGATACTTTCTATTGCTCTCAGCTTCCTCCAAATTCCTTTTTTTTTCTCTCTGTTGTGATCAGTGGCAAAATTAAAACCTTGAGGGGCTGGGGACACTTCAAGTTAGTTGGCCCCCGAACATAGAAATTAAATTAGACGACAAATTAAAAAGTGAACTGAAGTGAATAATAAATGGGTTCTGAAGAGGACACGTCTGATTTTTTTCCTCAATGGTATTGTTTGAAAGAGTAAACATTACACAGATAATTGGAACATCACAATTATGCATCAAACTTCAATATTTACAAAAAGTCTTTCTTCCTGCACTTAGGCTGACCATGAAACAAAAAGCTGCGCTAGCCCCGAAATGAACAAATAAGCAAAAGCAATATATATTCCCAAGCATAAATATGCTCAGCGAAACAAGAAAAACGGCAGCCAGCACAACAGAAAAACCATATCCGTGAATGCAAATATGGATATAAACATGGATATAAATTTAACGTATATGAAACTTCCCCAACTCCTCCATAAGTTCCTCATGCAAAAATAAAGGGGAATCCAATAGTGTAATACGTCCAACAAAGTAATTTATTAGTAAAAGAAGACTGGTACTCAATTATTGTCAGGTGAAAAACAGCATGGAATAACAAAAATGGCCGCGGCGGAAGCGTGCTCACGTGCGTCACTATGATGACGAAACGCGTCACACATATGACGCACATATGACGTCACACATATGACGCTGTTCAGCCACTTGATTGCTTGTACAGGCGGGGCGAGAGGGGAGGGGACACCCCCCCTCCCACCGCACCATGGTGCTTTTACTGGGGAGTCAAAGAATGAATTGGCCGGTGGTAGAAGCTTACCATAGAGCTGATTGAGGACCAGATAGTCCCCGGCCATCTCTATGAACTTCGGAGGCCTGGCGCGACGTTATGACATCACTTCTGGCACCGGCAGATGTAAATACTCCCGTGTTTTTAGCTGGAAAGGTTGACAATGCTTTTATTTTTATCTTAGGCTTTTCAGCCTAGAGGAGAGATGTGGGGTAATAGGAATAAAAGTGATCAAAAAATAAAAATAAAATAAACAATAAAAAAAAAGTGAAAGCACCCCCATCCCCGTGTGCTTGCATGCAGAAGCGAACACATACGTACGTCGCGCCCACACATGTAAACGCTATTAAAACTACACATGTGAAGTATCGTCACGAATGTTAGAGCAAGAGCAATAATTATATTCCAAGACCTCCTCTGTAAATTTTTTATAGCGCAGCCTATAGAGATTTTTAAGTACCAAAGTTTGGCAGCATTCCTCGAGTTTGCTCAAATTTAAAGCGTGACATGTTAGGTATCTATTTACTCAGCATAACATCATCTTTCACATTATACAAAAAATCAGGTTAACTTTAGTGTTTTTTTTTTTAATTCTTGAAACTGTTTTTTTGCTGCGCAAATATCATGTGACATAAAAAGTTGCAGCGACTGCCATTTTATTCCCCAAGGTATCTGCTAAAAAAAAAAAAAAAAAAAAAACATAATGTTTGGGTGTTCTGAATAATTTTATAGCAAAAAAATTATGGTTTTTACATGTAGGAGAGGAGTGCCAGAAATGGCTTGGGCTCAAAGTGGTTAAAGTGAACCTTTCAGTAACTCTACAAGTATACATGAATACATTTACGACACGTGACATCACAACAAAAGGCACAAATAGAACATTAAAAAAAAAAAACTGTAGCTTTTATCATTTAAAAGCCAACTCCAGGTGAATAAAAAAGAAACCCGTTCAGTGGGGGCTGTACCTGGGCTGCTTTTCTTACCAGAAGGAAGGTACCAATAGAATTATTCTAGTGCCTTTTGTAGGCTAAGGTGATGTCCTCAGTCGGCTGCAGGCAGGGGAAAACATCTCCCCTATAGTTACATAGTTAGTCAGGTAATTGCTTGTTTATGCCTAAGAGAACAATAAAAGGAGATTTACTTACCCAATCCTCTGCTCCTCTCAGCAGCTGGACTGGTCTCCGCAGCTTTTGCATCCCCCTAATGTTCTGGAGTCTTGATATCATCAAGACCAGAGAAGGGTCCATAAACCCTGCTCTGGACATGAGGACACCAGAGAACATTCCATTACCCCTACGGGGAGAGCAGAGAATCAGGTGCGTACAACTGTTTCTCTTCTGCCCTAGACAAAACAGGCTATTAACTCTTGCAGTGTGGGCACAGCCCCACTGCAAGGAATATTTGCCCAGAATAGGCTTAAAAAAAACAATCCTTTAACAGCAGAGATTGTTGATCCAGGGAATATTTGATTGCCCTTGGGGGATCAGGAAGCAACTTTTTTGCCTCCCACTCAAGCAATTGGACCATGCTTTATATTAGTTTTTTTGGCCTTCCTCTGGATTAACTGTAGGTTTAAGGTTCTGTATATGGAGGTTTCCTATTAATTTATTTATTTTCTATTGGTTGAATTTGATGGACCCGTGTCTTTCTTCTACCTGACTAAATATGTACCTATAGGGGAGATGTTTTCCACTGCCTGCAGCCAACTGAGAACATTATCTCAGTCTACAAAAGGCACAAACATAGACCCGGGGGAGTTTTTAAATCTGTATGAGAGGTATTATTGGCCTGTGTCCCTGCTGGGGAGACTGACCTTCGCTTAATTGTTTGGAAATCCACAATTTTACAGTTGTCACAAGAAGAGAAATAGAGGAGAATCTTCCATTGGGACACCTTTTTTCTGGTGACAACTTTCCTAAAGAGAGATTGTCTCTAATTGTTGGGTTCTCCTGTACAGGAAGTGAAGGGAAACCTCCTCCACAGTACACAGACAGCAAAACAAAAAAGTTTTGTCTGGCAGTAGACTACGTTAAAGTGATCGAAACCCTCAGCCTAAAAATATTACTTACCGTATATACTCGAGTATAAGCTGACTTTTTCAGCATGTTGATTTATGCTGAAAAAGCCCCCCCCCCCCCTCGGCTTATACTCGAGTCACGGTCTCAGGGTCTCTGCAGGGTTTTTTATTTCTTTAACACAAAGCATATAGCTGGTTGCTAAGAAGCAGGCCGGGAAGCCGACCGCCGCTTTCTTAACAACCAATAAGTCATCAGCTATCAGCGGGCTTCCCCGCTGACAGCTGAATGTAGAAAAAAATCCATTGCCGGCAATAAAAAAACCTTAAAAAAAAAGGAAAGGTGGGGGAGAAAGTGCTTTGGAACACCCCAAAGCAACATGTCCCCATGTTGATGGGGACAAGGGCTTCTGCCCCAGAACCCTGGGCAGTGATTGTGGGGGTTTTCAGGCAGGGGGCTTATAGAAGTCTGGAAGCCTAGATCCTGCCCCCTCCCCATTTGTATGAGTATGGGGTACATTGTACCCCTACTCATTCACCCAAAAAAGAGTCACAAAGAAATAAAAACACACACACAGTTTTTGACAATTCCTTTATTAAAATGAATTATTTTAATATTTATATTATATAATATATAGAATATTAATTATAAAAAAACAATGTACCCCCAATGAAGAGTCACCTTCAATCATGGTGCCAGCCGCACCACCGGACCCGAAAAAAAGGAACAAAAAAAAGCTCCTGCGACAAAGACTTTCTACTGCCTTCTCCTTCTGACAGTTCTTAAATAGGTAAAGGGCGAGTCCACCCAGCGCAGTCACCTGGTGGCACCACCACCCTTGTAACACCACTGCCCTTGTGACGTAATCGAGAGGTGCATGCAGGGGCTGTCAGATGGAGAAGCAGGCAGTCAGCAGTTAGCCTTTGTTGTGGAGCTTTTTTTTTTGGGTTCTACTGGCGTGGTGATTGATGATAAATCTACATTGGGGAACATTGTTTTTTTTATTTTTAAGAAATTGTCAAAAACTGTGTGTATGTTTTTATTTCTTTTTGACACTTTTTTTAGTGAATGAGTAGGGATACAATGTACCCCACACTCATTCAGCTTTCAGCGGGGAACCCACCTGATAGCTGAAGACATATCAGTTGTTAAGGACGCGGCCGCCGTCTTCCTGGCCTGCTCCCTAACAATCAGCTATTCACAGTTTTTTAAAGAGAAAAAAAAGCACAAAATGCATGAAATCTGAAATGCATCAAAAACACAGGTTTAACCATTTCTGGACCAGACGGTTTTCCCCAATAATGACCAGGCCAATTTTTGCGATACGGCTGTCGTGCGACGATGTACCCAAATACAATTGATGTCCTTTTTTTCAGTGCCTCCTATCAGTCCCCTTGTTACTGCAGTCTCATCAGTGCCCACCAGTGCTGCCTACCAGTGCAGCCTCATCAGTGCCCGCCACTGAAGCCTATCCGTGCCCATTAATGCTGTCTCATCAATGCTGTCTCATCAGTGCACATCAGTGAAGGAGAAAAATTACCTGTTTCGAAAATTTCATAAACTATGAAAAAGTTTTTTTTTTTGTTTTCCAAAATATTTGGTCTTTTTTCATTTATTAAGCAAAAAATAAAAAATCCCAGTGGTGATTAAATAACACCAAAAGAAACTCTATTTGCCTGAAAAAAATTATAAAATTTTTTGTTTGTGTACAGTGTTGCATGACTGTGCAATTGTCATTCAAAATGCGACAGCGCTGAAAATTGGCCTGGGCAGGAATGGGGTAAAAGTGTCTCGTATTGAAGTGGTTAAAACAAAACACGTATGAATAAGGCCGAGATGACACAGCCGGCCACTGTTATGCATCTACATATCATCCCTTCTGATGAATACCAAAAATACCAACATTTATATTAAAGGGGAAAGCATAGAATATTTTTAGTGAGCACATATTTTGAATCATTAATACTGTAATTTATGACTGTCTTTACATGATGATCATTCCATATGTTTGTTACTGTATTAAAGCAGAACAACCCCATAAGGGTTGTGTGTGTGTGCGTGTATTTCATCCGAAAGGTGTCCCATCAGGTTGAGATCGGGATTCATCCATGTCTTTATAGACCTTGCTTTGTGCACTGGTCAAAATCATTTGGTGGAGAGGGGAATATTTGCGTGGGATTATTTTTCAGGGGTTGGCCTTGGCCCCTTAGTTCCAGTGAAGAGAACTTTGTGGGAACAGTTTGGGGATGACCCTTTCCTGTCCCAACATGACTGCGCACCAGTGCATAAAGCAAGCTCCATAAAGACCTGGATGAGCGAGTTTGGAGTAGAGGAACTTGACTGCACAGAGTCCTGACCTCAACCCGATAGAACACCTTTGGGATAAATGAGAGCAGAGACTGCGAGCCAGGTCTCCTCGTCAAGCATCAGTGCCTGACCTTACAAATGCGCTTCTGGAAGAATGGTCAAACATTCCGATAGATCCACTCCCTAACCTGGACAACCTTCCCAGAAGAGTTGAAGCTGGTATGGTTGCAAAGGGTGGGACAAGTCAATATTGAACCCTAAAGACTAATAGACTAAGACTGGGATGCCATTAAAGTTCATGCGCATGTAACGGCAGGTGTCCCAATACTTTTGGTAATATAATGTGTATATATATATATATATATATATATATATATATATATATATATACACACACACATGTAGCAAGGTTTCCAGGCCTGTGTCCTGATGTGGGTCTGCCATTAGTACCGGTACTCTCTCCAGCCCATGTGAGCTGTGACCCTGGGTGTGATAACTGAAACAGCGACAACTCCAGCATCTTTGTTTGTGGTTTTTTATTTGATTTAAAGGGGATGGGAGAAGGGAATGAGTGGGATACTCCTTGAGGCTTGAACTAATTACATGTGAGACTTTACTCCTGAAAAATGCCTGTTGACTCTTCCTTGCCAACGCTCACTAACGCTGTGAATATCCTGTAGAACAGTGGTCCTCAACCCTGGCCTACAGGGCCCACTAACAGGCCTGGTTTGCAAGATAACTGAAATACATCCCAGGTGATATCATTTGCTGCTCAATGATTGCAGTACTCTAGTTTGCATCTCCCCAAGGTAATACTTAAAATCTGGCCTGTTAGTGGGCCCTGAGGACCGGAGTTGAGGAACACTGCTGTAGAACACAGAAGTGCTGAATCCTCGACTATTAGTCCAGAAGATCCAGAACTGAGAACTGTAGAACTCCTGACACTGTTGTGCTGTAGAAGTCACTGAATACTGTCCCCCGCTTTGACCAGCCTGAGGTAGTATGAAGTAGAACTCTGTATAGCTGTACTTGCAACTGACACACTCTGTACAGTTCAGGGCCCAACTGCAGGTTCCCCCTTTACTGGAACTCTTCAGGGTCCACTGACTATGTACCCCCTCTGTAGCTTCAGGGTCCTTAACCTAGGTTCCCCCGTTTCCAACTAGCTGGCACTGGATCCCAGAACTTCTTCCGGAGTGGTCCCCTCTAACTTCAGGCAGACCCCCAGGAGCAATCCTCAGTAGTCACGACCTGTGTAGGCTTTCCTGGGACTGGACCCCTCTCTCTCTCCGCAGGCTCTCAGCACACCGGATCCCCTCAGCACACTCTGGACACTCAGGCGACACCCCGAGACATCCACCCTCCTCAGACAGGAGGAGAGACAGCCGCACTCTCCTTCCTGGGACTCTGCTCCTGCCAAAGACATTGTGTCAAGTGCCACCCCCAAACTTATACCCACTCCCAGAATCCTTTGCAGCGCAATCTGCCTCTTGGGGTAGTTACAAGCCTGGATGTGTGCCCTGATTGGGTTTCCTCCACCGCCCTATGAGAAGCCTCTTACAGGAGCCAGTGGGGAGACTCCCCCCTTCAGCAGGCACACCTGGAAACCATGACACCATGACTAATAAATCACAGCCCTGCTGTTAGGCAGACAAGGCCCACTATATCTTTACCTAGCACCTACCTGTAGGGTGCTATATATATATAATATTAGGGCTGAAACAACTAATCAATTAATCGACAACTAGTCTATTATGAAAATAGATGTCAACTATATTTATAATTGAATAGTTGGTTAGCTGATTAGTTGGCCTGCATACAGAATGCATTATTTGTTTACATATCAGGAAATACAGTGCAGCACAAATACAGCTCAGCACACCCTCCATACATGTCAGTATACACAGTGCAGCACACATACAGCTCACTACACCCTCCACACATCAGCAGGGCTGGGATAAGGTCATTTGGTGCCCAGGGCGAAGATGGCAAACTGTGCCCCCCCACCCATTTTTTGCGTTTCGGCACTGCGTTACTTTAACGGACAATTGCGCGGTCGTGCGACACTGTACCTAAAAAAAAAAATTTCCACAAATAGAGCTTTCTTTTGGTGGTATTTAATCACCTGTGCGATTTTAGTTTGTTGCACTATAAACCAAAAAAAAAAAACGACAATTCTGAAAAAAAAAAAAAAACAATATTTTTCACATTCTGCGATATAACTATAATTCCCAATAAAAAAAAAAATCTTAATTTTTTTAACATTTTAGGCCAATTTGTTTTCTGCTACATGTTTTTGGTAAAAAAAAAAAAAAATTGCAATAAGCATATTTTGTTTGGTTTGCGCAAAAGTTATTGCGTCTACAAACTAGGGAAAAGATTTATGTCATTTTTATTGTTTTTTTTTTTTTTTAATAGTAATGTCGGCGATCTGTATTTTTTTTTATGCGGGACTGTGACATTGCGGCGGACAGATCGGACCCCTAAGTGACATTTTTGACACTTTGGGGGGACCAGTGACATTACTACAGTAATCAGTGCTAAAAATATGCACTGTTACTGTAATAATGACACTGGCAGGGAAGGGGTTAACACTGTGGGTGATCAAGGGGTTAAATGTGTACCTAGGGGCGTGTTTCTAACTGTATGGGGGCGTGGCTTGTGAAATGACCATAGAGACCTGTGTCCCTATATAGAAGGATCACAGGCGCTCTGTGATCATTTCAGGGAGATGGAAGGTCAGCTGTGTTTACAATAGCTGACCATACTTCTCTCTCAGCGGGGAGCGATCGCGGGTGTCAGGCGGCAATCGGAGTCCCTGCTGACGTCCCTGGGTCGCACGCTCACCCCCTAGCATCAGGCGTGCGTCCAACGTTGGTTCGCGCAGGAGGGCCGCTCCGCTGCAGTATAACTGCAGCGGGCGGTCTGGAAGCGGTTAATACTTACAATGGTGCCACTAATGCAGCACAAAGTGCTGCAGTGACCAGCGGCAATACATTAACCCCATCATGCTGCATTTTAAAAATCAACACCAGTGGCAGTAATAAACACAAAGACCCATGCTGCATATTTCAGAAATTAAATACAATTGGTTAACCTCCTCCTCTCAGCCAGACCCCCCCCCAATCTAAATAGTTGACCTGCTCTCAGCCAGACCCCCCCTAATCTCAGCCAGAACCCCCCCCCCCCCCCACTAATCTAAATAGTTTACCTCCTTTTAGCCAGACAGACCCCCCTCAGCCAGAAACCCCCCCACTAATCTAAATAGTTTACCTCCTCTAAGCCAGAAACCCCCCCCCCCCTCACTGATCTGAATAGTGTACCTCCTCTCAGCCAGAAACCCCCCTCCCCCCACTAATCTAAATAGTTTACCTCCTCCTCTCTAATTTACACTCACAGTCAGCAGCCGGTGTGTGAAACAAGTTGTCCAGCAGTGGCGCCCCCCCTCTCTCCAATAAATGTTACCACCCAGGGCACCCGTCCCTTCCGCCCCACCCTTGTACCGGCTCTGCATGTCAGTATACATAGTGCAGCGCACCTACAGCTCAGTACACAGTACACAATCCATACATGTCAGTATACATTGTGCAGTGCACGTACAGCTCAGTACACCCTCCATACATGTCAGTCTACATAGTGCAGCACACATACAGCTCAGTACACTGTCCATACATGTCAGTATACATAGTACAGCACACCTACAGCTTGGTACACCCTCCATTCATGTCAGTATACACAGTGCAGTGCAGGCCCGGATTGGGACAAAAAATAGGCCCGGGCATTTTGGACTGAGCAGCCTGCGAGGGGGGGGGGGGGGGGGGGCGTGGTGGGGAGGGGCGTTCGTCGGGATGCTTGATGAGAGGATTTAATGTTCCAGGATGTGTGGATTCGATTACGGTACCTTTTTTAGTTTAATCTGACAGACTGGGTCCAATTTAGAGCAGAGCTGCCATATGATGCTGTTTTTTTGTCTTACTTTAAATCCTGTTTTAATGGTTGAGTCCTAAAAATAGTATGAAGCAGCACAAAATGAGGGTTACTCTAATCAAGGGGTAGACCACCTTTTTGGGCACAGTGTGCCGAAAAATGTTTTCAAAGAAATTGGGAGTGCCAGATACATAAAAAAAAAAAAAACTGTCAACTTCATATAAAGTAACGGCTGTAAACCGCTTGAATAATAGTAAGAAATCAAGTGAGCTTTGCACCTTCACAAATCAGATCAGCCCCAATTCCTGCACCTTCACACCTCAGATCACCCCAATTCCTGCACCTTCACACCTCAGATCACCCCAATTCCTGCACTATCACACCTCAGATCACCCCAATTCCTGCACCTTCACACCTCAGATCACCCCAATTCCTGCACCTTCACACATCAGATCACCCCAATTCTTGCACCTTCCCACCTCAGATCACCCCAATTCCTGCACATTCCCACCTCAGATCACCCCAATTCCTGCACATTCCCACCTCAGATCACCCCAATTCCTGCACCTTCTCACCTCAGATCAGCTCAATTCCTGCACTATCACACCTCAGATCACCCCAATTCCTGCACTATGACACCTCAGATCACCCCAATTCCTGCACCTTCACACCTCAGATCAGTCCCAATTCATGCACCTTCACACCTCAGATCACCTGGCAGGCTGGAACTGGCAGCAAATATTTTATTCAAATCAGGGTTTCTTCTGCAAATAGGCTGGCATCAGAGTCAGATAATTACCAAAATCAATATCATCATGACACGATCAAAACATTAGGAAAAATAAGGTTTTCTTCTGCAAATAGGCTGGCAGTGGCATCAGATCAGACAATTAACAAAAACCAATCTCATCAGACACATGACATGACCAATTCAAATCAGGATTTCTTCTGCAAATAGGCTGACCTGGCACTGGCAGGCATAGTACTAGACTAGTACTATGCCTGGCTGCCAGTGCCAGGCCAGCCTATTTGCAAAAGAAATCCTGATTTGAATTAAATTGTTGCTGCCAGTGCCAGCCTATTCGCAGAAGAAATCCTGATTTCTTTGAATAAAATTGTTGCTGCCAGTGCCAGCCCAGCCTATCTGCAAAAGAAATCCCTAAGTAGAAGTCACTCCTCTCTCCAGACCTCCACTTACCTTGGGTGTGCTGTGCGGTGTGGCTGCAGAATGTTCCCGTGTAATGTTCCGGTACCTTTGGTACCCTAAATTACACTTTCCACAAGTGTATGCGCCCCACCATTTACTTTTGGAAAGGTGCGCATACACCTTTAAGACTGAAGCTGTCATCACTCAGCGCCGGACTAGATGGCTATTTAGGGCGTCGGTTCTCACTCACATGTGTTCGTTCAAACACCCTTACCTGGATGCTAACCTTGCTTGAAGCTTCCATGCTTGCAAGCTTACCTCGCTGATGGAACCTCGCCGCGCTGATCCCTGTATCCCGCTACTGGATCATCCGCCTCTCCTGAACCACCCTTCGGCTGTATCGCTAATAGTGCTAAGTACCCCGCAGGGGAATTCTCTATAAACTTATACTAAGCTTACACTATCTAGCTCTGCATAGTAAGGACTGTTTATCACATCTGCATAACTAGATTGCTAGCTCTTGAGACTACTGCTACTTTTCTGCACTGGGTTGATCTCTTTTGTATGTCCACCTGCTATTCTGTCATCTGCTACCATACAACATTGCTAAACCTTCCTGCATCCATCTGCTACTGTCTCACCTTCAAGTGTCTATCACCTACCACCTCCACTCAACCTATCCCTCAACCTTCATCATTGTGTTACCACATACATAAAGTCATTTTAGGAACCAGCTTGCTAATTGTGTGTATTTACTGGCTGAAATAAGACCTTCCACACATGATGAGTCATTGAGATTGGGAATGGTATCTCAGCATATCTCTTACATGACTACTGACGTGGAACTATTTCTGCAGCTGAAAATCCACACCATATAAGAAACGCAGGAGCGATACAGATTGAACGAACCAAAAAATGGATTCCGCAGAAATAACCACTCAGGTGACACAATTAAAACAGCAAGTATCTGCGTTAATACACGCACTTGCTGAATTAAAAGAAGACAATCAGGCTCTGTCGCAGCAGGTAATTAGACTGACACAACTTACCTCTGCTCAGTCCCCTGAACCCAAGATAAATCCCCCTTTGGTATTTACAGGCGATCGCAAAAAATTTCGCGAATTTAAAAACGCATGTGAGTTACTTTTTTTGCTAAAACCTCGTACCTACCTTACTGATCACATTAAGGTTTGTACTATTATTTCTTACCTATCAAGCGATCCTCGAGCCTGGGCAGATTCTCTTTTTGAGAAAAACGACCAGCTTCTCAACTCCTATGCCTTGTTCCTGGCAGAGCTCACTAGCCTATATGATGACCCCAATAGGCAGAGTACTGCTGATCTTCAGTTAAGATCCTTGAAACAAGGAAGTAGGCCTGTAGAAGACTTTGTCGCAGAGTTCAAGAGATGGACCCTTGATTCAGAATGGAATGATGCATCTCTGAAAACCCAATTTAGGCTTGGCCTATCAGAAGCCGTTAAGGACGAGCTTGCCCGAGCGGATCTGCCAAAAACCCTGGATGCATTAATACAACTCAGTATTACCATAGATAGAAGACTACGAGAAAGAAAGGCTGAAAAGATGGGAATGCCATTATCCGTTTCCTCTCGGAGTCTGGCCGTTCCTATGGAGGTAGGAACCATACGCCCACCGCTATCAACTATGGAAAAAGCCAAAAGATGAAATGAAAATCTCTGCTTGTACTGTGCATCCCCGGATCACAAGATAAACGTCTGTCCCCTAGTCAACAAAAAGAAGGGTGAGTGTTCACATGTCTCCCTAGGAGGATTGACAACTTCATTCACTAACCCCTACATTTCTGTTTTTTTGACATTACAGTGGGACCAGAACAGGATTACTACTAAGGCCATGATTGACACAGGATCTTGTGGAAATTATATGGATATATGTTTTGCTGCTTTAAATAAAATTCCTATTATTTCTAAACTCAAACCTGTCTCAGTAAATCTTATTACCGGTGTTCCGTTATCCTCTGGTCCGATCACCGATCAGACACAAGCACTTCTAGTCACTATTAACGAGTCTCATAGGGAGACTTCTACCTTCGATTTAATACCATCACCCCACTTTCCCATTGTGTTGGGACTTCCCTGGTTGCACACACACCAACCAACCATAGATTGGAAGAAACGGTCCTTGACCTTCCCTTCTTGTTATTGCGAGGAAACGTGTAACCTCCCGTTTTCCGGGAAGATTCTGTCTGTGGTGACAGATGAGATTGCACCACTATGTTATCAGGATCTTTCTGAGGTTTTTCTTGAGAAAAATGCTCAAGCATTACCTCCTCATCGAGACTATGATTGTAGCATTGATCTACTCCCAAATAGCAAATTGCCGTTCGGTCATGTTTATCCTCTTTCACAGGATGAACTTGCCCATCTCAAAACCTATTTGGATGAGAACTTGGAAAAAGGTTTTATTAGACCTTCCACTTCTTCCACAGCAGCAGGACTCTTTTTTGTTCGCAATAAAGATTCAAGTCTCAGACCTATCATCGACTACAGGAAATTGAATGCTATCACAATAAAGGATCGCTATCCTCTACCGCTTATCCCTGAGCTCATTGAGCAGGTGCGTGGAGCTACCTATTTTTCAAAATTAGACCTGAAAGGAGCATACAATCTCATTCGAATCCGTGATGGACACGAGTGGAAGACTGCATTCAGAACTAGATACGGATTGTTCGAATATCTTGTGATGCCATTCGGCCTATGCAATGCCCCTGCAGTTTTCCAACGATTTATAAACTATATTTTTAAAGACTTACTAGATGTCTGTGTTGTGGTATATCTGGACGATATACTTATATATTCACGGACCCTGTCTGAACACATAAGACATGTAAGACTTGTATTATCGAGATTGCTTGCACATAATCTTTATGTGAAGCTGAAGAAATGCTTGTTCCATAAAGATGAGGTACTCTTTCTAGGCTACATCATATCCAAAACAGGAATCGAGATGGACATGAGTAAAATATCCTGCATTCAGGATTGGCCTACACCAACTACACGCAAGGCGCTACAGCGATTCCTGGGATTTTCAAATTTCTACAGGAAGTTCATAAAAAACTTTTCTGCTATTGTGAGGCCCCTCACACAGCTCACTAGCATAAAAATACCATTTAAATGGTCAGAAGAAGCAAATAAGGATTTCCACTTGTTAAAGACAAGGTTTACTTCCGCTCCCATATTACGCCATCCAGACCCATCCCTCCAATACATTCTGGAGGTAGATGCGTCAAACATGGCAGTAGGAGCAATACTCTCCCAACGACCTACCCACACTTCACCACTTCATCCAGTCGCTTTTTTTTCTAAATCCCTGAGCAGTCCCGAGATAAATTACCCCGTGGGTGAAAAGGAACTGCTTGCTATAAAATTGGCTCTGGAGAATTGGCGACATTTACTCGAAGGCACCCAACTACCAATAATTATATACACGGACCATAAAAACCTCCAATATCTTCAGACTAGCAAAACTCTCTCGCATCGACAGGTACGATGGTCACTATTCTTTCTAAGGTTTAACTTCCTAGTGACCTACACACCTGCAGATAAGAACAAAAAGGCGGATGCACTATCACGACTAACTGAAGAAAACAACTTTGAAATCTTCAACCTTCCGTTCCTATAATACCTCACAAACGCATTATTGGAGTTGTCCGTTCCTTAAAGGAAGAGGTTCTGCATGGTATAAGTTTGGATTCACCCCCACCACAACTAAATACTGATGCAGAAGGCTTCCTCTACTACAACGACAAACTTTACATACCACCTCCCCTACGCACCAAGATCTTGGAATTATCGCATGATGTGCCTATGGCAGGACATATGGGTATGACAAAGACTTTCAATTTGATTTCTCGACAATTCTGGTGGCCTGACATGAAAACATCTATACAAAAATTCGTCTCTTCATGCAATGTCTGTGCCAGGTCCAAAATTGACACTACGAGACCATCCGGTCTACTATGCAGTCTACCAATACCCCAAACTCCATGGGAGGTTTTGTCATTGGACTTCATCGTAGAATTGCCTCCTTCCAAAGGATTTAATACCATCTTGGTGTCAGTGGACCATCTGACAAAGATGGCACATTTCATTGCTATTCGCAGACTACCTTCGTCCAAACAAACGGCAGAACTCCTGATGAAACATGTCTTCAGATTACATGGTATCCCAAAAACTCTTCTGTCTGACCGTGGATCCCAATTTATTTCTAAATTCTGGCAAGAACTATGTCACATACTACGGATTGAGCGGAAGCTCACTTCTCCTTACCATCCGCAGACCAACGGACAGACTGAAAGAGTCAACCAATGCATCGAGCAGTATTTACGTTGTTACACTTCTTACCAACAGGATGATTGGTTGGATCTTCTCCCCCTGGCAGAATTTGCCTACAACAACGCAACTCACAGTACAACCAAGCAGAGTCCGTTCTACTTGAACTATGGGTTCCATCCCTCTATTCTCCCTCCACGCATCCTTCCTTCAAATAACCCAGTAGCCTCAGACTATCTTACCCAAATAAAGGATTCTCTGGGTTTACTAAATACTACCATTGCACACGCTCACAGTCAACAAAAGAAGTACTATGATCTTCGTAGAAGACCTTCTCCACAGTATACTATCGGGGACCTCGTTTGGCTCTCAACAAAAAACTTGAGACTGAAGATCCCTAGCAAAAAGCTTGGACCTCTGTTCTTGGGACCTTTCCCAATCAAGAAACTTATTGGAAAAGCTGCAGTGCAGCTTACATTGCCAATGGACCTAAAAATCCATCCCATTTTCCATGTGTCGCTACTAAAATCCCATGTTCCGGACCAAGGAATAAGGCCTAATATTCCACCTCCCCCTCCTGTACAAGTTGAAGGTGGAGAAGAATACGAGAAAAAAGAGATTCTGGATTCTCGTATCTACAGAAGAAGACTTCAGTACTTGGTTAGATGGAAGAACTATGGGCCCCAAGACGACACCTGGCTAAACACCTCTGACATACATGCCCCTAGATTAATCCGCAATTTTCATGTGAGATACCCAGACAAACCAGCTCCAGAGGCCTTCAGGAGCAGGCCTTAAGGGGGGGGTATTGTAATGTTCCGGTACCTTTGGTACCCTAAATTACACTTTCCACAAGTGTATGCGCCCCACCATTTACTTTTGGAAAGGTGCGCATACACCTTTAAGACTGAAGCTGTCATCACTCAGCGCCGGACTAGATGGCTATTTAGGGCGTCGGTTCTCACTCACATGTGTTCGTTCAAACACCCTTACCTGGATGCTAACCTTGCTTGAAGCTTCCATGCTTGCAAGCTTACCTCGCTGATGGAACCTCGCCGCGCTGATCCCTGTATCCCGCTACTGGATCATCCGCCTCTCCTGAACCACCCTTCGGCTGTATCGCTAATAGTGCTAAATACCCCGCAGGGGAATTCTCTATAAACTTATACTAAGCTTACACTATCTAGCTCTGCATAGTAAGGACTGTTTATCACATCTGCATAACTAGATTGCTAGCTCTTGAGACTACTGCTACTTTTCTGCACTGGGTTGATCTCTTTTGTATGTCCACCTGCTATTCTGTCATCTGCTACCATACAACATTGCTAAACCTTCCTGCATCCATCTGCTACTGTCTCACCTTCAAGTGTCTATCACCTACCACCTCCACTCAACCTATCCCTCAACCTTCATCATTGTGTTACCACATACATAAAGTCATTTTAGGAACCAGCTTGCTAATTGTGTGTATTTACTGGCTGAAATAAGACCTTCCACACATGATGAGTCATTGAGGTTGGGAATGGTATCTCAGCATATCTCTTACATGACTACTGACGTGGAACTATTTCTGCAGCTGAAAATCCACACCATATAAGAAACGCAGGAGTGTTACATCCCGCTGGACATAGTACAGGAGATGGTCAGAGACTGCAAACATGATACAAGAGATGGTCAGAGACTGAGGACATGATCATGAGATGGTCAGAGACTGAGGACATGATACAGGATATGGTCAGAGACTGAGGACGTGATACAGGAGATGGTCAGAGACTGAGGACGTGATACAGGAGATGGTCAGAGACTGAGGACGTGATACAGGAGATGGTCAGAGACTGAGGACGTGATACAGGAGATGGTCAGAGACTGAGGACGTGATACAGGAGATGGTCAGAGAATGAGGACGTGATACAGGAGATGGTCAGAGACTGAGGACGTGATACAGGAGATGGTCAGAGACTGAGGACGTGATACAGGAGATGGTCAGAGACTGAGGACGTGATACAGGAGATGGTCAGAGACTGCGGACGTGATATAGGAGATGGTCAGAGACTGCGGACGTGATACAGGAGATGGTCAGGGACTGCGGACGTGATACAGGAGATGGTCAGAGACTGCGGACGTGATACAGGAGATGGTCAGAGACTGCAGACGTGATACAGGAGATGGTCAGAGACTGCAGACGTGATACAGGAGATGGTCAGAGACTGCAGACGTGATACAGGAGATGGTCAGAGACTGCAGACGTGATACAGGAGATGGTCAGAGACTGCAGACGTGATACAAGAGATGGTCAGAGACTGCAGACGTGATACAAGAGATGTCAGAGTCTGCAGACATAGTACAGGATATTGGCAGAGACTGCAGACATAGTACAGGAGAAAGTTGGAGACTGCAGAAATAGTACAGGAGAAAGTCGGAGTCTGCAGACATACTACAGGAGATGGTCAAGAGACTGCAGACATAATAGAAGATAGAAGAACACTAGGGGGGCCGGAGAGCACAGGGAAAGCAGATAGCACTGGAGGAGCTGAAGGGCAAGGGGGGGGGGGACTGGAGAGAATTAAGGGGGGGGGTTAGAAAGCATTGCAGGGGGGTTGGAAGGCGCAGGGCGTGGATAGCACTGGGGGGGGGGGCAGGCAGGGAAAACCAGGGGGATGGAGAGCATGGGGGGGGGGACTGGAGAGCACTGGGGGGACTGGAAATCACTTAGGGGGGAGCCAGGGAGCACAGGGGGTGGAGAGCACTGGGGGAGCCAGAGTGCATAGGGGGGATTGAAAAGTACTATGGGGACTTGAAGAGCACAGGGGGGGGGGCGCTAAGATCACTGGGGGAGTGGGGGGCAGTAAAAAAAGTTGTATAGGAGGGGGATGGGAAAGCTGCATATAGAGAAATTGATTATATTTCCATATTTTTCCTGCAGCTGCAGAATGCCTGCAGAGAGGAGAATCAGGCATCCATCCAGCGGCAGCAGGGAGGAATAGGTAAACATCAAAAATCCTCTATATGCAGGCTGCAGCCGCCCCATCCATCCCCCTCCTATTGAGCAGTCACACACGGCCGGGGCTGCACAGCACTGTCTGCAGGCAGGCACTTACCTTCTCTGCTCTTCTCTCCCCGCCGCCCCCCGCGAGCAGCCCGGAGTTGGACTGAAGGAGCTGCCATCTGCAGGCTGCAGCTGCTTGAGATGCCGTCCGATACTGGCAGGGCTGGGCTGGCCGCGCCGGGCAGGACACCGGCGGCCGGCGGGAAGTAAAGTAACACACGCTGAACTACTTGACTTCCGTCTCCGCTGCCAATCAGCCTTCTGCTCAGGGGGGTGTGACTCACATCACCCCTGAGCAGAAGGCTGATTGGCCGCGGAGCCGGTAAGCTGGAAACTGGCAAGTACATCGGCCGGCGGCCGCAGTGAGGGAACTTACTTTTACCGTGGATGACTTGTGGCGCCACGGCCCACCGGGACAATGCCCGCTGTGCCCAATGGTCAGTCCGGCCCTGGTGCAGTGCACATACAGCTCAGTACACCCTCCATTTGAGAGGGGTTTGGGTGTGTTTGGGATCCCATCTGCCCATTACCGCCAGAAAGCCGACACTGCACATGGCTAATCACAGTGAGACATTTCCCAAATTGTGCAGCTGCGGATCAGAATCTGTCAAACTACCTGTCTCAGTGTCGGTGCGATCCTGAACAGGCCCGAGCCCATTCCTACCGGCCATACATGCCAGAATACATGGTGCAGCACACATACAGCTCAGTACACCCTCCATACATCAGTAAGCTTGTGAATGTGTGAGGAGCAATGCCTCCTGGGACATGTAGTCCCATACCTTGCTATAGGGGAACTCTATATTATACTTTGCAGCTTGCTATAGTGCTATAGGTGCACTCTTAAGGAAGGAGGAGCAGAAAGTATACTGATACATTTTCTCAAGTACTCCCCGATATAATTTACTGATACCTATTTTTATTGTTGTGACAGTTTTATTTTTTAGACAGATGAAAAATTATTACTATTTCTTTACAATTATGAAGAACAGTTCTTCTGTGGCTTTGAAATTGCGCTACTTCAGCGTGATTTCAAAGCCGCAGATCAGTGCAATTTGGACCTCTAAATTCTTTGCAGCTTGTGACTTAATTTAACAGAACTCAATGAAATCCCCAAAAAAGTATAGTTCTAGTATCAGAACATTTGCATGAGTGCAAATGTTTAGTATCGCCACCAATATCAGTATCGGTGCAACACTAGTATATATACAGTGGGGATCGAAAAAAAAATTTGTATTAATGTGCATAAAGAAGCCAAGGAAAGATGGAAAAATCTCCAAAATGCATCAAATTACAGATTAGACATTCTTATAATATGTCAACAAAAGTTATATTTTATTTCCATCATTTACACTTTCAAAATAACAGAAAACAAAAAAATGGTGTCTGCAAAAGTTTGGGCACCCTGCAGAGTTAATATCTTGTACTGCCCCCTTTGGCAAGTATCACAGCTTGTAAACGCTTTTTGTAGCCAGCCAAGAGCCTTTCAATTCTTGTTTGAGGTATATTTGCCCATTCTTCCTTACAAAAGTCTTCCAGTTCTTTTAGATTTCTGGGCTGTCTGTCACGCACTGCTCTTTTAAGGTCTATCCATAGATTTTCAATTATGTTGAGGTCAGGAGATTGTGAAGGCCATGACAAAACCCTCAGTTTACGCCTCTTGATGTAATCCCCGGTGGATTTCGAGGTGTGTTTAGGATCATTATCCATTTGTAGAAGCCATCCTCTCTTTAACTTCAGCTTTTTCACAGATGGCATCAAGTTACCATCCAAAATTTGCTGAAATTTTATTGAATCCATTTTTCCTTCTACTCGTGAGATGTTCCCTGTGCCACTGCCTGCAATACAACCCCAAAGCATGATTGATCCACCCCCATGCTTAACAGTTGGACAGAGGTTTTTTTCATTAAATTCTGTGCCCCTTCTTCTCCAAACGTACCTTTGCTCATTCTGGCCAAAAAGTCCAATTTAACCTCATCTGTCCACAAAACTTGTTTCCAAAATGCATCAGGCTTGTCTATATGTTAATTTGCAAAGTTCAAACGCTGATTTTTGTGGTGAGGACGTAGAAGAGGTTTTCTTCTGATGACTCTTCCATGAAGACCATATTTGTACAAGTATCTCTTTATAGTGGAATAGTGTACCACAACTCCAGTGTCTGCCAGATCTTTCTGGAGGGATCGTGCAGTCAAACGTGGGTTTTGAATTGCTTTTCTCACAATCCTGTGAGCTGTTCTGTCTGATATTTTTCTTGGTCTTCCAGATTCTTGCTTTAACTTCCACTGTTCCTGATGACTGCCATTTCTTAATTGCATTCCGAACAGAGGCTATCTTCTTATAGCCTTCTCCAGCTCTGTGAGCATCAAATATTTTCAGTTTCAGTTTTCTAGACAACTGCTTAGAAGATCCCATGGTGCTGATTGTTGGGGCAAGGTCAGATGAGTCTGGGCATTTAAAACCTTTGAGATTGACATCACCTTCCCAGACGATGATTGAGAACAATCCATGACACTGGCAGGTCTCAGCCTTGCAAAGGGGGCAGTTCATGCTATAAATTCTGCAGGGTGCCCAAATTTTTGCAGATGCCATTTTTTTGTTTTCTGTAATTTTGAAAGTGTCAATGATGGAAATAAAATCTAACTTTTGTTGACATATTATAAGAATGTCTAATCTATAATTTGATGCCTTTTGGAGATTTTTCCATCTTTCCTTGACTTCTTTATGCACATCAATACACATTTTTACCTAGGGTGCCCAAACTTTCGATCCCCACTGTATCTCTTCTGTCTGTTATTAGAGTAGATTAGATATTTTGTTCCCTCACCATATAGCTACGAATTCTGAAAGAATTCCTTTGCACACTACTACACTCTTTCCAGCAAACTATGCAATGAAAAACAGAGATGTTTAGTTCACATACAGTATCTAACAAAAGTGAGTACACCCCTTACATTTTTTTAAATATTTTATTATATCTTTTGATGTGACAACACTGAAGAAATTACACTTTGCTACAATGTAAAGTAGTGAGTGTACAGCTTGTATAACAGTGTAAATTTTCTGTCCCGTCAAAATAACTTGACACACAGCCATTAATGTTTAAACCACTGGCAACAAAAGTGAGTACACCCCTAAGGGGAAATGTCCAAATTGGGGCAAAAGTGTCAATATTTGTGTGGCCACCATTATTTTCCAGCACTGCCTTAACCTTCCTGGGCATTGAGTTCACCAGAGCTTCACAGGTTGCCACTGGAGTCCTCTTCCACTCCTCCATGATGACATCACGAAGCTGGTGGATGTTAGAGAACTTGCGCTCCTCCGCCTTCCGTTTGAGGATGCCCCACAGATGCTCAATAGGGTTTAGGTCTGGAGACATGCTTGGCCATCTTCTTTTGCAAGGCAGTGGTCATTTTGGAGGTGTGTTTGGGGTCGTACTCATGTTGGGATACTGCCCTGCGGCCCAGTCTCCGAAGGGAGGGGATCATACTCTGCTTCAATGTGTCACAATACATGTTGGCATTAATGGTTCCCTCTGTGAACTGTAGCTCCCCAGTGCCGGCAGCCCCAGACCATGACACTCCCACCACCATGCTTGACTGTAGGCAAGACACACTTGCCTTTGGACTCCTCACCTGGTTGCCGAGACACACGCTTGACACCATCTGAACCAAATAAGTTTATCTTGGTCTCATCAAATCACAGGACATGGTTCCAGTAATCCATGTCCTTAGTCTGCTTGTCTTCAGCAAACTATTTGCAGGCTTTCTGTTGCATCATCTTTAGAAGAGGCTTCCTTCTGGGACAACAGCCATGCACACCAATTTGATGGAGTGTGTGGCGTATGGTCTGTGCACTGACAGGCTGACCCCCCCACCCCACCCCTTCAACCTCTGCAGAAATGATAGCAGCATTCATACGTCTATTTCCCAAAGACAACCTTTGGATATGACGCTGAGCATGTGCACTCAACTTCTTTAGTTAACCATGGCGTGGCCTGGTTCTGAGTGGAACCCGTCCTGTTAAACCTCTGTATGGTCTTAGCCACCGTGCTGCAGCTCAGTTTCAGGGTTTTGGAAAACTTTTTATAGCATGGGCCATCTTTATGTAGAGCAACAATTCTTTTTTTAGATCCTCAGAGAGTTCTTTGCCAAGAGGTGCCATGTTAAACTTCCAGTGACCAGTATGAGAGAGTGAGAGCGATAACATCAAATTTAACACACCTGCTCCCCATTCACACCAGAGACCTTGTAACACTAACGACACGGGGGAGGGAAAACGGCTAATTGGGCCCAATTTGGACATTATTACATAGGGGAGTACTCACTTTTATTGCCAGTGGTTTAGACATTAATGGGTGTGTGAGTTATTTTGAGGGGACTCACTACTCTGAATTGTAACAAAGTGTCATTTTTTCAGTGTTGTACCATGAAAAGATATAATAAAATATTTACAAAAACGTGAGGGTGTACTCACTTTTGTGAATTACTGTATAGTCCATTCAAAATTTGTTGTGTTAATATGTAGTTACACCCCTTGAGCACCTGATAGTTTAAATGCATGTACAAGCTATCTGTTCTCTGCATCTCTAGTTGCTCCCCCTCACCTTGTGTCTCTATGCACCAGGTTGGCAAGGTGACCACTGTAGTATTTGCAATGACGAAGCAGTGTAGGACTGGCCATAGATGGATTACTTTGACGCAGTTGGTTAGCTTAAACATGTATTGCAATATATGTGAACTAAAAATCCTTGTTTTTCATTGCAAAGTTTGCTGGAAAGGGTGTAAAGCCATGTGCAGAGGGCAGAGATGTATAGTAACTAAGTAGAACTACTTCACTACTGTACGTAAGTACCGAAAGGCGGTATCTGTACTTTCCTAGAGTAAAATTTTTTTCCCCTACTTCCACTTTTACTTCACTACATTTTTGCAATGATGTCAATACTTCTACTTCGATATTTTTTTTTTGTGCTGCATAGTTACTCGTTACAATTATAAAAATTACCACTGCCAGAACAGTAGATGGCAGGTTTCATGAAGCTCAAAACATGTGTATTATCAGCGCATACGAAAATAAATGCTACTGTATGTATAAATAAAAGCTGCATTTGAAATAATAAAAAACAATATGATGTTCAAACTTTTGACTTCTTTCTTTAATAACTACATAACACAGTACTTGTACTTTTACTTTCAGTACTTGAGTAGCAAATTTTTTTTAAAAAAACGACTTGCAATACTTAAGTACAAAAAATGTTGAATACTTAAGTACTTCTACTCAAGTCACTTTTTGATCAAGCACTTCCACTTCTACTCAAGTCACTTTTTGATCGAGCACTTGTACTTTTACTCAAGTATGGGTTTCGAGTACTTTATACAACTCTGGCAGAGGGTCCATCCAGAATTTGCAGTGGTAATATGTGATCACACCCCTTTAGCACCTGATGGTTCAAATACATGTACAAGCTATTGGGATTTGAGCACAGGTATATATTTTCTTTTCATATAGCTGGTTATTTGTATTTACCACTGCATAGAGATTTTCAAGAATAAATTGTGTTTTTTTTTTTTTTTTTTCTTTTAAACTTTGCTTGATAACTAAATTATACGCCACACTTTTGAGTTTTTTTTTTTATTTTATCAGATTAATCGAAAAATAATCAGACAACTAATCTATTATGAAAATAATCGTTAGTTGCAGCCCTAATATATATATATATATATATATATTTATACACACACACACACGGGGAGGCCAATAAATTCTTACCCTCACCATGATTTAGAACTGCTAGGCATCTGAAAACTTGCAGGTTTATAGGTGGATATCTAAAGCCCCGTACACACGTACCGATGGTCGGCTTACAAATGTTCCTCTTTTCTCCCCGGGATGTCGGTGTCTGCTGAAAAGTGCAAAGACAGCACAAGGACAGCACAAGAATTTTGTCTGCCGACTGCAGAAGTGATGTCATGTAATGGTTAACTTTCCCTGTGTTTTCTATTTTCTGAGCATGCCCAGTCTTGCAAATCTGCGGTCTGTCGGCCGAATTGTGTACTGACAGGCGAACAATCGTCCGTTCTGGTGTCGGCATACAAAAATTTTCATGTTTGCAAGAAAGACTTTTGTCCGCGGATTGTGCGCAGACATCTGTCGGAGGCACCATACTAACACGCGTACAATCGGCAGATCCTTCGTCCACCGACGTTTGTATGCCGACGATCGGTACGTGTGTACGGGCCTTTAGTAATATGCATGCCAATTTTTGTTTTTGTAGGTCATGGTGAATTATAGTTAAAGCCAAGAAAAATGGGTTCCCAGGTTACTGACTCCTTTCCAAAAACAGCAACGAGTGGAATGTGCACAAAGCATTTTGGACCTGTACCACAAAGATGAGGAGGACTTTTTAAACAAACTAGTGACCATGGATGAAATCTGGGTATATCTAAATGATCCTGAGACTTATGCCCCGTACACACGTGCAGATTATCTGAAGACTTTTGTCTGCAGACTTACCAAAACCATATAATATGAGGTCAAACCTAAACACTTTCAATTTGTTTGCAATCCGGCAGGCCCTTGCACTACATAGAAAAGGTAAATCTGAAGACAAAAGTCTTCAGATAATCTGCACGTGTGTACGGGGCATTAAGCAAATGAGTAAAACATGCTTCATCACCCACCCCCAAAAAGGCTAATGTGCAATATTTATCCAGCATGGTCAGGTCAGCTGGTTTTCCTCCAAATCTGCATACTTTTACGCAGATGGTATTAAAGGTCTGTTCCACAGATATGAGAAGTGTGTAACCATAGGAGGTGAATATTTAGAGAAGGAAGAGTCAGTGGACTAAATTTCAGATCCCGAGGACCTCTCGATCTTGGTGAGGGTAAGAACTTATTGGTCCCCCCTCGTGTATGTGTGTGTGTGTATATATATATATATATATATATATATATATACATACACACACACACACACACACACACACACACACACACACACACACACAGTATCTCACAAAAAGGAGTACACCCCTAATATTTTTGTAAATATTTTATTATATCTTTTCATTTGACAACACTGTAGAAATGACACTTTGCTACAATGTAAAGTAGTGAGTGTACAGCTTGTATAACAGTGTCAATTTGCTGTGACCCCTAAGTGAAAATGTCAAAATTGGGCCCAATTAGCCATTTTCCCTCCCTGGTGTCATGTGACTCGTTAGTGTTACAAGGTCTCAGGTGTGAATATGGAGCAGGTGTGTTAAATTTGGTGTTATCGCTCTCACTCCCTCATATTGGTCACTGGAAGTTCAACATGGCACCTCATTGAAAAGAACTCTCTGGGGAGTCTTCAAGCACAGACATGTCTGGCTGATGCTCCACTCCTAGGGGACAGAAAACCACATACAGCAGCGACTGCCCGCCGAATATTCGCTCAGTTTTTACAGCATTAGTACAGGAAACTGTGCTGTACATAAAGGTATGGTTTTCAGCGGATCTCGGACTAAATTTAAGTCTAAAAGTGGCAAGGAAGTGCTGCCCAGAGCCTCAATTAAAATGGCGTCAGCTCCCTCTCCCTCAGCCGCCTCAGAATCACCTCACAGCACTGACAGATTAGTGAAATTATTCCCTCCTCTCCTCACATATCAAACTGAAACAGGCCGCAGTACCTCAGTTTCACAGGATGAAAAGGACATTGAGTCAGTCTCTCCTAATATATTATCACATATTGAACATATGTTTCAAAAGGCACTTAAACAGACTTCTGGCCATATTACTAATAGCCTGACTAAAGAGATAAGGGAGCTGGGCACACGCATAGCTAATCTTGAAACAAGGATAGAGGATATTGAGAATTTTACACAGGACCAAAATACAGAAATTGAGAATCTTAAAGAGGAAAACTTAGTACTTAGACAGTCTCGTCTAGAAGATTTTGAAAACCGGGCAAGACACTCCAATTTGCGCATAAGAGGCATTCCTGAATCCATAACTGACTTACAAGCGACAATGTTAGCCTTGTTTCAGGAATTACAACCTGCTATTCCAGTCGAACGCCTGGAAATGGACAGAGTCCATCGCGCCTTATCTCCTAAAAAATCAAAGGGTCCACCCAGAGACATCATCATTAAATTCCATTATTACCGTACAAAGGAACAGCTCTTAGCTGCTGCTAGAGAAAAAGGATCCTTACATTTTCAGGGTCGCGAATACCAAATCTTCGCAGATCTGTCTCCTATCACCATAAATAAAAGAAGAGCTCTTAAACCATTATTACAAATATTACAGCAAAAACATATCCCCTACCAGTGGGGCTTTCCTTTTTCGGTGTGTTTTACTTTTCAAGGTACTAAATACAAATGTCATTCATCTGAATATTTTCAAAACACCCTTCAAGACCTTCACCTAACTGAACACCAGAACTTGCAAGGCTCAGAAAATGCTCGACGCAGATCTGCCTCTGGCTCACCACGCACTTTCTCAAAATCCTCTGGTTCAAATCAATCTTCCTTTTTTTTTTTTGAATATGGTTATTATTCAGTTTCACTGTGCTACATCCTTTCCTATCTATAATATGTGTTAGAAGACATGGATAACTTCCTTTAGAGCTCTATAAAGTTCTTTATAGTTGATACTTATTCCTATGAATTGAATTCCTAGATTCGCAGTATCTTGCACAGCTACTACTGGCAGGAGTACTGTGATTTCTGCTCGTTATTATAGCATAAGTCGCTTATACTACTGTATATTTTTTAGTGATTATTAACTTGTGGTTTTCTGTATCTTCCTAGGTTGTTCCGTGCGTCCTCAATTTGTTACCCTCGGTGGCCTCTCCCTTTCAGAGACTACTGACGGTAGCTATTTAGCCTTTGTTGGGGGATTTCCATCTCCCATCAACGGCATACGTTCCTATTGGTTGTGCCTTAACTATTTGTTTTATATATTACCTTCTATGCTAAGCACATAATTGTCCCTTCTGTTTAGTTCTTCCCTTTTCTCTACACATTTCCTCCCCCTTCCCACATCGAGTATGAAACAATTCCACAATGGTAGGGTATGCTAGACATCGTTTATATACAATCTTATGACCCCCCTAAACATAATGTCCTTGAATGTTCAGGGACTAAATAACCCAAACAAAGGTACTAAAGCTTTTCGTAACTTTGCATCATTAAAAGCACACATTTTGTGTCTGCAAGAGACACACTTCACCTTACAATCCACTCCCAAATATTTTAGTCCTAAATATCCTCAAATTTTCACTGCCTCTGCCAGTAAAAAAAACAACGAGGTGTGATAGTGGCCTTTCATCGGTCTACTCCATTTACTCTTGTACATGAAATCAAGGACCCTGAGGGCAGGTATCTGATTCTCACGGGATACCTTATTGACTCCGCTATCATTATAGTGTCATATTATGCTCCCAACAAAAATCCTATTCCATTTCTTTCGCATCTTTTTCAGGTTGTGGATTCTCATAGAATGGGTGCAGTTATGATTTGTGGTGATTCAAATCAAGTTATTTTCCCATTTCTGGATAAATCCCCTATATCTTCTTCGAGCAGCCCTAATAAACTCTCATTCTCACAACTGCTTGCAAAACATAATATGATAGATTCTTGGAGAGAGGTGAATCCAAACAAGCGTAGATACACATATTATTCGCACTCTCATAAATCTTTCTCCCGCATAGACCATATATTTCTCACTATAGGTCTCATACCTGAAACGATTGCATCTATGGTCATACCAATCACATGGTCTGACCATAATGCAGTATGCACAGTTATTGCTTCAACTATTCCTAAAGCACATGACACTACGTGGTGCCTTAATGACTCTTTATTAAAAAATACATCTCACTGTCTGGATATTAAAAATGCTCTCTCTGAATATCTATTACATAATTCAACGCCAGATGTGTCTCCCCTTACTTTATGGGAGGCACACAAACCAGTTATTCGTGGTATTTGTTTGAGACAGGCTGCACTCTTTAGACGTGAACATAAAACACTTAGCCAGAAATTAGAAACAAACTTTAATACATGCTACACAGTATATCAAAATAATCCTACTTCTTCTAATAAAACCAATCTTGATAAAGCTAGGCTTGAATTTGATCTGTTTCTTACAGAATCTGCAGATAAGACACTTCGGAGAGAGCGCCACAATTTTTACATTAAAGCAAATAAACCAGATTCACCCATGGCCCGCATGCTCGCTTCACTCCATAAACCATTTAAGCCCATACGTCTTAAAATCTCGAGAGATACATTTTCCAGCAACCCTATAAAAATTCTTAAGAAATTTAAAAACACACCTAGCTACTCTATATTCATCTGAAAACAATTTGAATTTTTCTGCGGCAAATTAATTTTTTGCTCAACGATCACTACCGACTCTTTCTCAGTCTCAGATGGAATTTATGGAAAAATCAAAAACACCAGATGAAGTGTCCCAAGTTATAAAATCACTAAAATGAAATAAAAGACCAGGCCCTGGTGGTTTTTCGGCATTATACTACCGGGTTTTTTCCGATTCCCTTTCGCCTATCCTAGCTAATGCTTTCAATACACTTCTTAATGGCCAATCCTTTAAACAGGAAACTTTAACAGCAATCATCTGTATGCTCCCAAAGCCTCAAACTGATGACACGATTTGGTCGAACTATCGACCCATTTCCTTTTTAAATTTAGATATTAAAATTTTAGCCAAAATTATAGCTTCCAGACTAAATAACTTCATAGGACAACTCATTCATAGGGATCAAGTAGGTTTCATACCTATTCGCCAAGCTACTGACAACATCAGACGTGCAACTCTGTTATCTCATATAGCTAAAACACGCCGCATCCCCTCGTGCTTCCTATCACTAGACATTAAAAAAGCCTTTGATACCATATCCTGGCCATATATGCAATATACTCTTAATAAATGGGGTTTTGGCCCAAATTTTTTAAAATGGATCTCTGCGCTTTATAACAAACCTAAAGCATATATTAAATACGCAGGCTATAAAATCAGAGTTGTTTAACATAGAGAGAGGCATGCGTCAGGGGTGCCCTCTCTCCCCTCTCTTATTTGCCCTTCTCATAGAACCTCTAGCACACAGTATTAGAAGTAATCCCTCAATTTCTGGTATAGAACTAGGTGGTCACCATCATAAGTTGTGTTTGTTTGCAGATGACCTTCTTTTTCTATCATCTCCCCATATATCAGCCCCTAATCTCATTGCTACCCTTAATAAATTTGCTGCTATTTCAGGACTAAAACATACATTTTCAAAAATCCACGGCCCTTAATATCTCATTGAGTGAATCGGAGTTAAATTTAGCGCAGAATGCGTTACCATTTTCATGGTCTTTGAAGCACATTCCATATTTGGGTATAAAATTTACTCCCAACCATTCTAATCTTTATGCAGCCAACTTTACTCCATTATTGAAAAAAAAGTTACTGAACTACTGACAAAATGGGCATCACTTCCATTGTCGTGGTTTGGGAAGATAAATGCAATCAAAATGGTTATTCTACCCAAATTTTTATATTTATTTAGGGTCCTGCCAATTCATATACCTGCACATTTTCTTCGAATCTTACAACGTAAAATAATTAAATTCACCTGGGGTTCAATAAAAACCTAGATTGCCCGAATCCACATTGATTCTCCCCAAAACAAGGGGTGGACTGGGTCTCCCCAATTTTGCCACATATTACAAAGCTGCGCAATTGGCACAATTAACTAAGTATCATGCCACTACTGAAATTCCCTTATGGGTTACGATAGAATCTATCGAATGTGACCCCATCTCAATTTCCAATCTCTTATGGTTACAACCATCAGATCGAAAACATATTACTAATCCAATTACCAAGCATTCTCTCTCTTTATGGGATAGACTAAAGACTAATTATAATTTACAGTCTACACACAATCCACTACAATCTTTTCTGAGAAATCCAGCCTTTTATCCGGCTTGGGAATTCCCAAATTCATTTCGGGCATGGTCTAGGTCAGGCCTGTCAAGGCTATTTAATCTGGTCTCTAGCTCTTCTATCTTAAGTTTTCCTGAACTTTGTGAATCACATCATTTACCACATTCAGAACTTTTTCGATATCTCCAAATTAAAAATTTCTATACCCCATTTATAACAAATGGTACCATTCTGAATCAGCTCTCTCAATTTGAGCGTATCCGTATCAACAACCCACACTCCAGAGGTCTAATTTCTAGCCTATATTCTCAATTGCTTAACAATCCAGACGTAGATACACCAAGCTATGTCAGGAAATGGGAAACAGACCTTGGCCGTACACTTAACCAATCAGAATGGTCTGAAATCTGGTCTGTAACGAAATCTTCTTCAAATATTATCGCAATTGAATCATCATACAAAAGGTTCTTTCACGATGGTACTTGGTACCAGCTAGAATAGCCAAGTTCACACCAAACTATCCGGCCTTTTGTTTTAGAGGTTGTATGGAAATAGGTACACATGTTCATATATGGTGGAATTGCTCAATTGCTACAGTTTTTTGGAAAGAAATATTCTCTCTAGCATCTAAAATGTTTGAAATAGATATTACTCCAGATCCGGTGATTGCCATTTTGAATTTAAAACCTGCATGCCTGACACGAAAACAATTCAAATTATTCCTTCAGCTTCTTAATGCCGCTAAACAAACCATAGCCAAAGCTTGGAAGACTACAACCTTGAATCTTGTAGAAATTAAACATAGGATGAATAATGCAGTATTACATGCAAAAATGGAAGCCATGGATTGCGATAAATTTAGTACTTTTATAAGCATTTGGGACCCTTGGATTAAACATGGCCTATCACCGGGTTTTGAGGAACAGGTTCTGAATGCTTGGTAGTTAAGACTTATATTTTATTTACTTTGTATTAACCTTTGTGGTACAAGTTCTATTCTCGATGCCCTCCCCTTTACTCACTTTACCCTACCCACACCCTGCTGACTTCTTACTTTTCCCTTTTTTCCCCCCCCTCAGCCATGTTCTGAATACCTTCTCAAAATCTTAATATCTCAGAATATCATATTAATAATTCTACCTTTTTCTTTTGTTCCTTCCTTTTGTGCAAATTTCACTATACAGTTTAACATTGATAACACTTCTGTAACAATAACAGTATTTCTACTTCTGTTTTGTAACTTGCTTTATGGCTGTTTTATAAAACTCAATAAAAGTATTGAACGAGAAAAGAACTCTCTGAGGATCTGAAAAAAAAAGAATTGTTGCTCTAGATGGCCTAGGCTATAAGAATATTACCAAGACCCTGAAAATGAGCTGCAGCACGGTGGCCAAGACCATACAGCGGTTTAACTGGACATGTTTCAGGAAGTAAGGCAGAGTCCAGTAAGTAAGGCAGAAGTAATGGATACGTTTTTTTTTTAATCAGCTATGAAGACAATGAGGCTCGGCACTTGTGATGTGTACTATGAGGAGCTATAATTGGTGCATCCATCTGCCCCTATCTACATCTCCTGCTGTATATATGGCCTGTCCTATTGGTGCCTGATATAAGGATTGATTATTGCGGATTGCATCACCTTGTGTCTATTGATCATATGGTCTACCCATTATTTTGGGGGCCCCCTATTTCTGGTAAGCAGCCATGTTTTTACATCCCACTCACGGGTGCTCTTTCCGATTTCCATCCATGCTGAGAAAAGGCCTCCTATCCATCATATCTCTGCTGAGACTTGTGGTTCATTCACCAAGTATTGCACTATTTGATGTTTTTGAGGAATTCTTTTTTTCTCCACTGACTATTTTTCCTTGAATGGTCATTACTGTATTTGTGGTGATTTCTGGACTTTATTAATATTGATTTAACTCAGAGTCACACATCTTTTATATATTTTGTATCTCAGGTCACATCACTTTGCACATCATGTTTTAATGTTAGCGCTACACATTGTACACCATTTGTGACTGATTTTGTCTATAGATCAGTGTATTGCAGCTTTCTATTCATTTATCACTTTATTCTTTTCCTTTCTATTAAATTATCACTTTATTATATCCTCACTAACTATCTCTACCGTGAGCCAACTTGTAGAGAAAGGAAAAGGTAAGTCACACTGCATACATAAAGAAATTACAGGACTAACTATCTCAACAGTTGAGCGAGAAGACCCTCCTAACAAGGGCGACCTTCTCAGTCCCTTCCCTGACTCCTCTGCTCCTCAGTATCCTGACCCGCCGAGTCTACTTCTCCCCCTCTTCCGGGAAATCTGCACCCTACCACTGACTACCTAGGCAGAGTTCTTATAGAAGTTAGGCACAGCATCTCCCTGCTGTCTCTCAGAACACTTCTTGTTAGGAAACAGGGCAAACCACTGGAGCCTGAGTGGCCTGCAATCCTGCAGAGTCAGGGAAATATGAAAAGGGGTCTTCCAGGGCACCCCCCACCAAATCTTTTGGACATAGTGGACGTAGTGTGCATAGTCTTTGGCACAGTATTTGTAATCCACAGAGATCCTGGCCCGATGGCCCAAGGGATCTTATAAATAGAACCATACTTCACTTTTAATAACTTGCATAACTTCAGAATTATATTTTGTCAGTTCCTTGGTCAGTTGTGAGGGCTAGCCAGCCGTGATTACATAGCCTTGAATAGCGAAATTGCAAAGAAATTTTCTCTTCCTTCTTTTTTTATCAAATGTAATACTCTGGGTGAGGGAACCTAACATAGGCACCCTGATTGTCTTTTACTCGGACAGACCAAGCATTGTGCCTTGACGGCCTTGAACCTCTCCTTCAGGTCAGCTTCTGGTGAGTCCCTATAGGGCTTGGGAATGAAGAGAAAGTCCCAGATGGCTTCATCACACCAAACGTCCCTCTGCTTTTCAATAAGTAGCATGACCTCTCTGGAAGCATAAGGATAGTCATATCTGTATCCTAACGCTACCTTGCGCTGTATCCACTTCTGCATTCTGGACAACTGGGGGAGGGTCTTTCTGTTGCCTCTCCCTGGCAGAGAAAAAGGGGTTTCCAGGAATCCAACACAGGTGGACCGCTCAAGGTGAGGTATGACTCCGCCATCCAGACAGGTACTAAATCATAAAGAAAATGTGACCGCACTCCGGTAGTTAAAATCAAAAATTAGAGTATATTTATTCTTCATCACAGGCATAAATACAAGACTGGTAAAACATGGGACAGGTAATAGGTTGATGCGTTTCACGACAAAACAAGTCGCTTACTCATAACCAATTACCAGTTTCTTCGTCCCTCCCTGGACCTTTCTCCGTTAAGCAGTTGCAGATTTTGTATACTGACACAATTTTCCTCCCTGCTTTCCAATGCCTGATAGAGTACATATCATAGTCAAGGTGGAAGGTTCCCATCATTTTACAGAACTGACTGGAACACTTGCGTTGCCCAGGGCAACCTTTCATGTGCACTTCAATCTTCATCCCACTCTCCCTACCTCCCGCAGATCTGGTCTCACACTTAGCTTGAGATTTGAAGAAAAGTTCTGGGCACAAAAATTGAGATTTTCTACTTTTTCTTTGGCCGTTGCCAGGGGCAACGACCCAGTAACCGATGGCGAAATCCCAGACAAGCCTCCAACTGTAGCAGGATTCCCAGCACTGAGACAAGAAACAGTCCGGCATCTTTGGTTTTGTATTTATTTAGGAACTTGGATGGGAGAAGGGAATGAGTGGGATACTCCTCTGGTTCAACAATATAAAATGGAATAGGACACTGAGAAAAATGCCTCTTGGCACTGACTAAATGCCGGTCAACGCCTGTTGGTGCTACTTAGTTCTGATTTTCTGCCTGTGAACTTGAACTGACTTCTGACACTCTCCAGTGATACAAAAGTCCTTTGCACTGCTCCCTTTAGGCCTCCCGCTGAGGTAGCTTAACTGTGAACACTGCTGTAACTCTCCGGGGCCCACACTGGCACCCCCTTTGCTCTTCAGGGCTTAAATTCAGGCACCTGATTTCTAATCTTCTACACAGGCTAGCTGGCTTCTGGATCCCTCTGACCTTCTGGAGTGGTCCTCTATCCTAGGCAGACCCCGGGGCAGTTTACAGTACTCAAGACACTACTTTCTTGGAAACTCCAGCCCCCACAGCTCCGCTTGGTCCTCATCACACTGGATTCCTCTCTACAGCTCAGCTCAACCCTCTGTCCTCTTAGGCCAGCCGCCTAGGTCACCCATTCCACGCTGACAGGAGTAGAAACAGCCATCATCTCCCTCCTGGGACTCTGCTTCCCGCCACAGACAATCTGTCATGTGCTCTCCTCAGACTTATACCCCTTCCCAGGATGCCTTGCGGCAGATTCTGCCCTCTCTGGTATAGATACAAGCCTTGGTGTGCTATAGTTTCCTCCACTGTCCAATAAGAACCCTCATTGGATGCAGTGGGGAAACTGCCTAGCCCAACAGTCACACCTGAGGACCCATGACAGCCTAGCTAAATAATTGTACCCTGCTGATAAGCAGACAAGGTCTCCCCTATAGGTTACCTAGCACCTACCTAGGAGGGTGCTACACAATGCTGAAAAATTGCCACTCTGGGACCAATTTGGACATTTTAACTTGGGGCGTACTCACTTTTGTCGCCAGCGGTTTAGTCATTAATGGCTGTGTGTTGAGTTATTTTGAGGGGACAGCAAATTTACACTGTTATACAAGCTGTCCACTCACTACTTTACATTGTAGCAAAGTGTCATTTCTTCAGTGTTGTCACATGAAAAGATATAATAAAATATTTAAAAAAACGTGAAGGGTGTACTCACTTTTGTTAGATACTGTATATACACATGATCATATGATCAAGGTGATGTAAATAATGATAGTGTGCACTTTGTGTTAACATACATACATACATGGGGGCAGTCATATTCACCTATTACATCAACAGGGTAACACAAGGGTTGTGCTTTACTACTACTTCTCACAAAAAAAGTCTTTCAATTCAGCCAACGCTTTGAAAACAATGAGTTGTGTGACTCATGTACTTAAACAGTTGTAAAGCAGAGTAATAGAAGTTGCCAGTCAACTCAGCTTCTAACGGTTGATTTACAGCAGGGCTCTCAAAACTTTCTAAATAAAGGGCTGTTTTTTTGACCATTAGACTTGAGGGGGGCCAGACTGCGGCCAGCAGGAGTGGACATTTTCTTTGCATCAGTGGGAGTAAACATCAGCACATTTCTTATTAGAGAGAGGAACAGTGCCCCATCGGTGGTATTATTGGGAGGAATGGTGCCCCATCGTTGGTATCATTGGGAGGAATGTCTACATTTAAATCCAAACTAAACTCCCAAAATGTAATAGGCTCCATGTACACGGGACGCTGGAAATGGCCGTTTAGGAGCAGTTGGGCGTTTTTTTCAGAAGCCCCTGAACCCATCTACATTTTATCTTATCTGTCCATGTACACCAGGTCGTTTACAGTCATTTGCAGGCAGTTGCGTTCAGGGACTTTTTTTAGAACGCAATTATTTGCGTTCGAACGTGTGTTTCCCGGTGTTTCAAACGCACAAACGCGTCTGAACGCGTCCGAACGCGATGACCCGCGTTTAGCGTTCGCGTTTTTCCATTTTAAAGGGGAATAATTTTTTTGACCTCTAGGAACGGTTCTAAACGCAAACGCCCCTAAACGCCCGCTAAACGCGGGTACAAACGCGTCTGAACGGACGTTTCAAACGTCCTAAAAATTCCAGCATTCAAAGGGACTTTTAACAACGTCCCGTGTACATGGAGCCTTAATGTCACAGCTGCTTACCTCTGTCTTTAGTTGTAGCTAAAGAAGAGAGTGCTTACCATAGCTAAATCTTAAATACAAGAGGTGTGGTGTGCAGACCTCTTTCTACACTAATTTATAAAAATAAAGACGCCCAAAAGAGGACTTTTGGCTGTCGGGTGACTTCATCATCCCTCGCCTAAAAAAAGCAAATCGAAATCTAAGAGCATTAGTTATCAGCAGATAAAAATGCAAGTTTTCCTGTCTAGGTTTCAGACAGAGGCACAATGGGCGCTGTAGAACATGGCGGCAGAGGCTAGGTGCGGGACTGTATTTGAGTGCTACTTTTTTACAAGTACATACAGTATGTACACATTCAGTATTTGTGTGCATGTACTAAATCAATATTTGTGTATGTACAGTATATACTGATTCTGTACATACAAATTCTGATTCCATACATACATACATACATACAGGGGTTGGACAGAATTATGGAAACAAGTACGGTAAAATAACAAAAAAGTTACCCAACATGGTGTTGGGACTGCTTTTGGCATCCAAGATGAATTCTCCTGGGAATTGACAAATATTGGATGGTTAATACTGGAATCTGATAGCACTCTTCGTGCAAAAACCTGGTCACAATTCTGCACAATGTCATTTTTAGGCTTAGATGGTTGTGGCCTGGACTTCCACTTTACTGATTGTTAAACCTTTCATAAGGACTCACCAACCCGCACCCCTAAAACACACACGCACTGGTGTGCGATGCAAAGGGGCAGTGAAAGATGGTGTGATGCATTGTTTCAACACATTTCACAGGTTTACTTTTTTTTTTTTTTTTTTACTTTATTGAAGGACTTGATGCTCTCCAACACTAGCGGCCTTTACTGGATGGACCAGTGTCTTTATTCTACCTTACCAACTATGAACCATGAAGTGTCACATAATGACACCTAGTCGATGCACCAAAGCATATTGCAGTGTGGTGACATACTAAATTTCTTATGCAGCACACAGCAACATGAAGATGTGAACGGGACATTGAAAACAATTGTTTGCATAGTGCCCAATGCAGATCGACACTGCTCAATAGACACAGCGTGAACACGGCCTTAGACCAGCCATAAGCGGTTTGAATTTCAGCCGGTTCAGCAAGAACTGTTGGTGTTCATGGGGAAATCCTACAACTTTTCTTACTAGAACCTGTGATGCAGGAAAGAAATTTGCACTGTCTAATGGCCTGCCTTAGCGTAGTACCTATATATCAAAATTTTACATCTTCTGACACACATTCTTCAGCAGAACTTTTACCAACTAAGTAGTGAATAATGTGGGATATTTCTCGTCAGTTCAGTTGAAGAAATATAGACTTCAATCGAAAAAAGTTTTTTTTTGAAGGGGTGTTTATACACTGTTAAAAAAATAAAATAAAGGAACACTTTGAAAACACATCAGATATCAATGGGGAAAAATATAATGCTGGATATCTATATTGATATGGACTAGGTAATGTGTTAGGAACAAAAGAATGCCACATCGTTTGATGGGAATGAAAATGATCAACTTACATAAGGCTGAATTCAAAGCCACCCTGAAAATCAAAGTGAAAAAATTATGCAATAGGCTAGTCCATTTTACTGAAATTTCATTGCAGCAACTCAAAATGGTACTGAGTAGTTTGTTGTATGGCCCCTACGTGTGTGTACGCATGCCTGACAACATCAGGCATTTCCTAATGAGACGATGGATGGTGTCCTGGGGTATTTTCCTCCCAGACCGGGACCAGGGCATCACTGAGCTCCTGAACAGACTGAGGTGCAAACTGGCAGTGTCGGATAGACCAAAACATAATGTTCCAGAGATGTTCTATTGGATTTAGATATGGACAGTGTGGGGGCAATCCAATAGTATCAATTCCCTCATCCTGCAGGACCTGGCGGCATACTCTCGCCACATGAGGCCAGGCATTGTCATGCACCAGGAGGAACCCAGGACCCACTGCACCAGCATAGGGCCAGACGATGGGTCCAAGGATTTCATCCCGATACCTAATGGCAGTCAGGGTGCCATTGCCTAGCCTGTAGAGGTCTATGCATCCCTCCATGTATATGCCTCCCCAGACCCTCACTGACCCCCCTCCAAGCTTTTCTTTCTGAACGATGTTACAGCAACGTTCTCCACAGCTTCTCCAGAGCCTTTCACGTCTGTCACATGTGCTCAGGGTGAACCTGCTCTCATCTTTGATAAGCACATGGCACCAGTGGTGAACCTTCCAATTCTGGTGTTTAATGGTAAATGCCACTGGAGCTCCGTGGTGCCAGGCAGTGAGCACAGGGTCCACTAAAAAATGTCAGGCCACCCTTATGAAGTCTGTTTCTGATTGTTTGGTCAGAGACAGTAACACCAGTGGCCTGCTGGAGGTCATTTTGTAGCGCTCTGGCAGTCCTCATCCTGTTTCCCTTGCACAAAGGAGCAGATAGCAGTCCTGCTGATGGGTTAAGGACCTTCTACAGCCCTGTCCAGCTCTCTTACAGTATCTGCCTGTCTCCTCTCAAATCTCCTCCATGCTCTTGCGCCGATGCTGGGAGACACAGCAAACCTTCTGGCAATGGCACATATTGATGTGCCTTCCTGGCGTTGGGCTGCCTGTGCAACCTCTATAGGGTTCAGGTATTATCTCATGCTACCAGTACTGACACTGACCCTAGCCAAATGCAAAACTAGTGAAAAACAGTCAGAAAAGAGGAGTAGGGGGGAATAAAAATATCAGTGCCTGCACCTGTAAAACCATTACTGTTTGGAGTTTGTCTCATTGTTGCCCACCTAGTGCACCTGTTGGTAATTTCATTAACATAAAAGCAGCTGAAACTGACAACCCCCACTGCTGCTGCTTAACTGGTCAGATTAATATGCCAGGAGTTTATTGATTCGATGCTATACTCTGATTAAAAAGTGTTCCTTTAAATTTTTTTTGAGCAGTGTAGTTATTTCACATAAGGTAATGCAGGCCTCGACAAAACCCGGGCGCCAGGTCCCATTTGCGACTAGAATTAGCGACCTGGCGCCTGGGATGCCCTGCAGAAGGTTTCCTGTAATTTTTGCACGGACTTCCGGGCCGTCCGAAAATTGAGGCCCCGGCTTTTCGGCCTACTTGAGATGAGAGGCATCCAATGGGAACTGGCGCCCTCTTGTGGTGGCTGGGAGTAATGACTGTTGTAATTACTGTTTCCACTGCCTGTTTGTTCACAATGCCATCTCCCTGTCCAGTTAGTTACCTTTGACAGGGAGTGTGGTTATTTATTATTAATTTAATTTATTTTTTAAATGTAAAAACTAAATAATATTTTTTTCTTTTTTTTTTATTAAAAAAAATAAAATATATATTTTTGTTACAATTATTATTAAAAAAATAATAAAAAAAAATATAAATATATATATATTATAATATCTTTTTTTTTTTTTTTTTCCTCATCGCCATGCCACAGCCGAAGGCCCCTTTCACACGGGCTGTCTGATCAGGTCCGCCTGTCAGTTTTTCAGGCAGACCTGATCGGACCCTTCATTCTCGTCTATGGAGCAGTAATCTGCAGCCATCTGATTCTGTCCGCCAAAAGCAGACGGATGGTGGTTTTATTTTCTATCTTTGTAATACGTGTAATAAAATCTATATATTTTCATACTCAAGTCCTGGTTCTTGCCATTGAAAGTCCCAATCCTCAGGGGTTATTTTTTGTTCCATATTCATTAGGGATGTTGGCAAGATTCCAGGTTTAAAACACAGAATCCGAATTTATCTTTTCTTTTATTTTCTATCCATCCCGTGGATCGGATCAGATGGCATCGGATGGAAAGAGACAGTCTGTTTTCATCCAATTGCGCTATAGAGGAGAGTGGCGTTCTAGTCGTATTTATGTGTAAATTTAGTATCCGTTTTATTAAATAAAGCTTGGTTGTTAGTTTAAAAAAAAAAAAAAAACTGGCTCCTAACTTTTTTAGCTGGCTCCTAGATTTCAGGAAAATTTGTCAAGCCCTGAGGTAATGTATGCCTTTCCTGAACTCTTGAAAATACCTTATCTTTGCTGACCTCTTTTAAATTGTTGTTTTGAACAAATGTGAAGTGCTTTCTAAGCAAATTGCACAAGGTTTTTCTCCAGAGTCCGCTGAACCTTGTAACTCACTGTTGGGACAATGAGGAAGGGGAAAAACAGCGGAAATGAATGGCACAGTTTAGACATGAAAACAATGGAAAGATTTAGGATACTTTGATATATTAACCCCTTTGTGACTTGCCAATAAAAACACAGTTTATGCATCAGAGGTATGTCTATTATATGCTGGGGATACCAATCTGTTATGAGGGTTTTAAGATAAAAACACTAGCAGTAAAATACTTCAAAAACATTACAGGACTAATTGGTCTCAACTCCCGGGGCACAGGAAAGCATACACTAGACCATTCAGGATTATGCAGACATTGTACTACTTAATGGTTCACCATTAACGTGAAAGTCTTCCAAAAATGCCGATTTAGAGTCCTGACCGAGATTGAATTCAGTTTTGAAGGAAGGTCTCAACTTCAGGCTTATTCCCCATCCTGGAGCTAACCTCTGCCCACTTACTAACCCCATGCACCATTAAAGTGCCTTGCTGGCCAGTCAGCGCTCACATACAAATGTGTGATGACATATTGCAATAGGGATAGTTATGGCATTTTTCCACTGCAAGTACCGGCTCGGCTCCACTCCACTCGGCACTGCTTGGCCCAGCTCAGTTTGCTTTTCCACTGCGTGGTATGAGTCGACACGTTTCAGCACTGTATAGGCTCTACTTGACTCGATTTGCTTTTCCACTAAAGTAGTAAGTGGGTGGGATTACGATTCTCTTACCAATCAGTGGCTAGTAGTGACAAACAATCAAGGCTGCATGCAAAGGATTGTGGGATATGATATAGGTACAGCCCGCTTGGAACCCCAACCGAGGTGGTACTGTTTAAGCGAGCCGTACCATGGAGTGGAAAAGCGTCGCTGTACCGAACCATTCTAACACGTACCATGCGGTACCACGCAGTGGAAAAGCACCAAACCGAGCCATACCATGCAGTGGAAAAGCGCCTATAGACTACTGCTGCTGCAGTCACTTAGGCCAGCATGACTGTTTATTTAACAGTCCCTCACTGAAAAGGTTTGCTTTTGAGAAATCACAAAGCTGCAGGTTTCTTTTTACACTCAAAATCTTGTGTTCAGAGCCTTGAGATTAGGGGGAAAACCATTACCTACCTTTAAGGTAAACTATAACGCGTTGGGGGCAATATAATTTTTTTTTATTCTATAGGGGTTTTTTTTTTTTTTTTTTTTAGTATATTGTACGATTTCAGCATATACAAGCTTTACTTGGCACAGGGCTTCGGGAGCACTATGCTTACAATTTTTTTTTTTTTTTAACTCCAAAGCAGACAAAAAATAAAACATTCCAATTTTATAAACCGTGATGACATTTTCTGAAATCCATCGCAGCAGTGAGAGTATTTTATACAACAGTGGTTGCCAACCTTGGCCCTCAGGGACCACAAAACTCAAAATTTTGAATCCTGCGTACCACTACCATGAATTTTATATGCCTTATACACACCCAATGTTCTGGCTCTCTGCCCATCATCACACTACTGCTTTACACAGACTCATTGGATCTCACCTTCTTATCCAGCCATGTTCTCAAGCTCTGTGGTCAGCTCTGCCATTGGAAACTCCCTCCTCCTTTACCTCCTGCTCTCTTTACTACTCCCAGTGCCTCCCGCTGAGTTCAGAGCAGGAACTACAGAGGAGGCATCAGGTATCAAGGTGCGCTGACAGTATTGACTGTCAGCATACATTGAGAACAACCCAGGAAACAACATTGTGCAGTAAACATCCACCAGAATGTTGATTTGGGGCAGAACCACCAAAATATGTTCTCACAGGCCACTGGTTGGTGACCGCTCCTATACTAAATGTACAGTACACCCATAAGAATGTAATTTATGTTACTCTGCAGATCAGCTTGCTTGCACTCACTGCTTTTCTGTAATCCAGCATTGATTGCATGATTGCATAACAGATTTTTTTTTTACCACTTCACTTTATTCCCTGGTTTACATTTAATACCTTATCTGCAAAAAAAAAAAAAAACATTTACAATAGTTAAGCGGTTACAGGTCTTCATTTCTTCAGAATTGTTATTTTCAGTTTAGCTAGTCCTACCTAAAATTTGTCTTGGAATGGTTTTGAAAAATTAAGCTGATGAGGTTCTTGGCAGGGCTTGCAAACAAAATATAGAGCTCAGGATAGACGTTGCGAGAATGACAGGAGGTGCAACTGTACCATTTAGTCAGGACTGCGTATTCTCCTTAAAAAAGAAAAAAAAAAAAAAACAGCATGCCATAACAAGGAGATGATCCTTATAATTAGGTCATATGGCTGGAGTTTCAGCCTAAAATAGAACTAAAGTGAAAAATTAACATTTATTTTAGGGTGATAGAGCAAGATTTTTTGTGTCGGATTTCACCCCAGCACGCATGCGGGGGGGGGGGGGGGGGGTGACTGAAGGGGATGATGTTGAACCAAGAAGAATTGCCAGAAAACATGGTAGCAATGGTGCAAAAGTGAACATGTGGACCTGTCAGTGACGGTCCGAAGACTAGGAAGCAATTTCAAATTGCAACTGAACCACTAGGAGTTTATGTAACAATATCAAACCACACATGTAGCAAAAAAGGTAAATCAAATTTATTAGATTTACTTAGTTCACCCCAATTAAGCATTGAAATGAAAAATCTATGGAAACATAAGTCTTAGGTTGCCAATGTAAAAACGCAAATATACAAACTATAAAATGTAATGTTACCTTCTCACTTCAAACACCTCACCACCACCCCCCCCCCCCCCCCCAAAAAAAAAAAGGGAGCACATACTGTCCAGCAATGCCTACATCATTAAAATAAAAAAAAGGCTACCCAACATTATCAAGTAGTAGAGGGTCAACATCATGCATGCTTAAAGAGCAATGTAGAAACATACCAGGGTCAGGATTGCATTTGCACATGCTTGTAGAGGATCACTTAAGAGAATTATGGTGTAATGTAAATGGGGATGTATTTGCTACGCAACTTTACTAGATTCAAATTAAATACGTGCATGTTTCCTTCAGGTTTAAGTCTTAATCCACAGCTTGACCGCCCTTCAAAAGGCTTTGAAACCAGCCTTATCACATTAAGAGAAGGCAAGCATTCGTGCTATACTCCAACCTGGAGAACTGGGAAGACTGGTCAATAAAAACGGGGTAGTGTGTACTTCAACCTATGTTTACAATAGTAAACACACTAAGTGCCCCCCTAAGCAAGCATTCTACGTACCCAAACATGCCCATCACCATAATGCATGTACCCTTGCCACCACACACACAGTGAACAGGACACAAATGAGAAGGCAGCTCGGCTAAGACCCACTGCCACAAAAACGTAGTCATTAAGTGCTTTGGGGACACCCGCAAAACCCAGTGCACCACTTTTTTTTTTAAACTAAAGTTTGCCTATAAAAAGTCTGCCATCTGAACGTCAGGTGCTTTATTTTTTGCCCAACTTGTGAACTTGGTCCTAAAGAAAATATTCAGGATTATACAAACATCTATTTTGCTACTTTGGAAACTGCAGGTGGGGGTAGGGGTAAACAATAAGGCTCAATGTGAATGAGCCAATTTAGAACTTAATGTTGTTTTGTCCTTGACACTTAGATGAGTGTAACCTCTTTAAATTATCATGCCTTTTTACAGGTGTTTATCTGCATAAATGCAGCATTGGAGTAACCTAAGAGACTAAGTTATAAAGACAAAGTAAAGGCTTTTCATTATGTTGCACTTTGCCTGATTTCACCTATGAATCATGAATACAGCAGCATAAATTTTCCATTAAAATTTTGCTTTAAAAAAAAAAAAAAGATTTAATAATGCAACTAAATAAAAACCGTCCAAACCTGTTCACAAAAACATGTACCTGTCAAAAGCAATAAGAAAATAGCAATATATACATTTTAACAATATAGTCTGTCATCACCCTCTGCTTTGAGATCACTGTTGGATAGAACCAGGATTTAAAATGAATTTCTTTTTAATTTTCACTAGTATAAAAAGGCAGAATATTTAAAACTTTACACAGCAATGCGTTGGGGAAAATATGTAGGAAAAGGTTTGGAGGCCAGCAGGACCTTTGACCATCTGTAAGATACAAGAATGATGACCCCAAATTAGTCTATGGACTTCGATTTTTGGATATGGAAGTAAACTGCAAGACACACACGACAAAGTCAGGGTTATAACTGTTGTAACAGTAACTGCAACAGGACTCAAGGGGGTTGATTTAAAGACAAAGACTGAACTTTGCATGTGCAGTTGCACTCAATTTGAATGTGGTGAAGTTTCACTTTGAAAAGAACATCCAATCCGGTGCAAGGAAAACAAAAAAAACTAACCGTTTTGCTTGAACATGATTGGATGATGGAAATCAGCAGAGTATTACCACAATCATTAAGCTTGGGGGAAAGTCAGTGCAACTGCATTTGCCAAGTAAATGGTCTACCTTTAGTAAAACAAGCCAGTGGTGTGGGATGGCATCTAAAGCAGGATATAGCAAAAACAATTACCTTGTGTCCAGCTGGTTAGCCAGAATGTTTTTATCCAAAACTGCAGTTTAGGCAGTTATAACTGGCAGAGCTATAACGGAAATGTACATTGGGAGAAAAGGATCTGCCATTGCTGACTGTATCAAAAGTAGTTACCTTGCTCTCTGCAGCTTTGATACTTTGAGTCACTGACCTGCAAAGTCTGAACTACCTACATACATGCTCCATTTTATTGTAACCATATATTCTCACTACAGATTTCCTTTAAAGTAGAAATGAGGAGAGTTCACATTCGTACAGAGAACTTTAAGAATGTTTGCAAGTCTCAACCTAAAAAGAACATAAACCTCTGGCACCTGTGCTACAGACGTGGATGACTGTTTAATCCCCCCCCAAAAAGTGATAAAATTAGAAGCGATTGTCTCATGTATAGCTGCATGCCTTTGTTACCACACAGGTCAAAAGAAAGAGTAAAAATAAGACATTTTTACTTACTCTACAAAAATATTTTAAAATTGCCTGGGCAAATTTGTTGGTACCCCTGGAAGTGTTTATAAAGCCCCGTACACACGCACCGATTGTCGGCCGTCTTTTGTCCGGTGCTGTCCTGTCGGTTGAAAAGTGCTAAAGACTGCACACGAATTTTGTCGGCCAACAACAGCCGACTGCAGAAGTGATGTCATGTGATGGTTAACTTTCCGTGTGTTTTCTCTTCTCTGAGCATGCCCAGTCTTGCTCATTGCTGTTTGTCGGCCGAATTCTGTACTGACTGAGGAACAATCGGCCGTTCTGGTGTTGGCCAATAAAAATTTTAAAGCCTGCACACCAGATTCTGTTCGGCCGAAAAGTCGCAGTCGGTTGTCGGAAGCATCATACTAACAAGCTGACAATCGACCATTCTGATCAGCAGGGGATTTGTGAGCAGATCTCCTGCTTATCAGAGCTGAATGAGACAAATTCCACATCCACGCCCAACAGACACAGGCAGATCCCAGTCAACTCTATGGGTGGCGACCATAAACAGACTGCTGATCGATTACACCAGGCTACCTCTAATTGGGCTTACAAAAACGGAAGAGGACCGCTTTTTCAGACTTGGACAAACTCAGAGGCAGACGGATGTAAATTAACATCCCCCTGTCCATAGGGCTCCATGGACCTTCCGATCAGGTCCACCTAATAGGCGAACCTATCAGAATGCACGTATGAAAGGGACCTCTTTTGTTAATTAGGATCACAAATATTTTCAGTGTTCTAGTTAGTCAAGTCAACCTATGTAAATGGAGAAAAATAGTCACAATTGTTTGTTCAGTGTGATGCACACAATGGTACAACAGACTAGAGAAAGCACAGGAAAGTTGTCCAAGGAAAATCAGAAATAAAATTAAATTATAGACCTGAATGTCAAAGGTAAATAAGACCTGCTTGATGTTCCTCTGTCTACAGTTGCAAATAAATGGATTTTTGTAAAATCTTACCGTAAAATCCTTTTCTCTTAGCTCATCGACAGACGTAGTCCTCGGTGATACACCACCTTCGGGTTATGTTACCTCCGCAGGAGCAGGACTAGACAGGAAATTAAAAAGCTCTGGCCACACCCTAGGGGCAGTCCCAGAGGGTATATCCTCTCTCTCTCTGCCTCAGCAAATCAGTTATGTGAAAAAGCAGTGCTTAGAGAATTTAACCCAACCCAACTCCAAAACAGAGGGGCGGGGACTACGTCTGTCGATGAGCTAAGAGAAAAGGATTTTACGGTAAGATTTTACAAAAATCCATTTTTCTCTAGCGCTCATCGACAGACGTAGTCCTCGGTGATACACCACCTTCGGGACGTCCCAGAGCAGTATCACAACTGAGGGGTGGGAAAATGGAAATCAATCCCAATCTAGAAGGCCCAACCGGTGCCAACTAGAAGTTTACAATGCTCATCCTTAATGATGAGACTCAACCAAAAAAAGAGAAAACAATTTTTTTTTTTTTTTTTTCAAACAGAAAAAAACCCTCGAGGTAGACCACCGGTCTCCTCAAATTGCGGCCTGCAAAACCTTGCGGCCAAATGAGGCATCCGCCGATGCCGTCACATCAATTTTATAGAATTTTGTAAAGGTATGTACCGACGACCAGGTGGCCGCCTTACATACCTGGACCACTGACGCCTGATGGCGAAAGGCCCAGGAAGTACTGAGCGCTCGAGTGGAGTGCGCCCTAACAGGGAACGGAGGACTCTGACCCTTAATAGAATAAGCCTGTACCACCGTTTGTCTAATCCATTTGGCAATGGTCGCGGCAGATGCAGGCAAACCCTTTCTGGGGCCATTCGTGATCACAAAAAGTGAATCCGTCTTACGGAATGATTCCGTAGCTTTCAGGTATACCCTGATTGCCCGAACCACATCTAAGGAATGCAACGCATGTTCCCAATGATGCTTGGGCTGAGGACACAAGGAAGGTAGTACAATATCTTCATTCAGATGAAAATCTGAAACCACCTTGGGAAGAAAAGATGGCTTAGGATGAAGTACTACCTTATCCCTATGAATCACTAGGTATGGTGACTGGCATGATAATGCAGCCAGTTCTGACACCCTGCGAGCAGAAGTAATAGCCACCAAGAAGGCCACCTTCTGGGATAGAGTAAGCAAGGGAATCTCCCTGATGTTTTCAAAGGGAGGTTTCTGTAGAACCGACAAAACCAAATTAAGGTCCCAGGGCGGTAAGGGCGCGCGGACTGGAGGAGCCAGGTGCCGCACCCCCTGGATGAAATTCCGCACCAAGGATTTGATAGCTAAAGGCTTCTGAAAGAAGATTGCTAATGCTGAAACTTGACCCTTGATGGTGCTCAAGGCTAGCTTCTGCTCAACCCCTTGTTGCAAAAAGGCCAATATTCGAGTCACCGAATAGGTACGTGGAGGAAATCCTAAAGATTCGCACCACGCAATATAAGTCTTCCATGTGTGATAATAGACTTTGCTGGAAGTCGCTTTCCTTGCTTTAATAAGGGTAGGAATGACTGAAGTAGACAAACCTCTGTCCTTCAGTACTTGGGTCTCAATGGCCAGGCCATTAAAACCAGCGACTGTAAAGCACGAAGGTAAATTGGTCCTTGAGACCACAGACACTCCCTGAGACGAAGTTCCCACGGAACGTCTGCGACTAACATGTCCAAGTCGGCCAGGCCGGCTTGAGGAGGCCAGCCTAGAATTTCTAGGACCACTGGCGCTGATTGGATCTGAACCAGGCGTCCCTAGAGGTATCTGGCCCCGACCATCCGAGAAAGTCTGGTCGTTTTCTGTTCCCACACATTTATCAGATACCTGATTGCTATCAGGAAGGGTGATCTTTTCTGGTTGAACCTCAGGGACCGAAGTCACCCGACTAGAGGCTACTTGGCCTATCTGGTCAACCAGATCAGATTCCTGTGAGGTATCGGGACTAATCTTAGGAAAAGGTAAAGAAAAAGATCTTTTCAGGGAACGGTAACTACCGCTTCCTGTGGTACTTAAATGTTGGAAGGGAAGAATCGCACCGGTAGTAGTGGTTGATGCTCGATCTAATGTCCTGAATACCGGTGAAAACGTCCCCCCACCCTGAAACCGGGTGGGGGCGCACCTTCAGGCTGTGTACTCCTTTGCTTCGGGTTTGGCTGGGTTGGTCCCCTTCTTGAACCCTCCTGGAGGAGTCTTGCCTTTCCCGCTAGTACCAGCCGGGCGCCCTTAATGGGCGGTAAAGAAAGGTCCTCGCTTGTTGCGAGGTCCCTTAGCTTTTGCAGCCTGTGGCAAAAAAGTGCTCTTGCCCCCAGTGGCATCCTTAATGATTTCATCTAGGTTGGCTCCAAATAGACGATTCCCCTGAAAGGGGAGATTGGTCAAGGTCTTTTTGGAACCTAGGTCAGCTGACCAGCATTTTAACCACAGCACACGTCTGAGGATCACTGCTAACTTAGATGCATGCCCTAATAGGGGAGTAGTGTCCAAGGCTGCGTCACAGATAAACCGTAGCCCTTGTATGATCTGTTCCATCAAATCAGATGTCTCCTGGGGAATATCTTTTCCCCTAAGATCTTGGCGTACCATTTTCGCCCATTCCGTAAGTGTCTGGGAAACTAGACCAATAACGATTACTGGTCTAAATGCTGACCCTATCAGAGAAAAGATAGTGCGGGACTCTGCTTCTATCTTTCGATCCACCGGATCCTTAAAGGACGAAGTGTCCTCCACTGGAATAACCGTGGCTTTATTCAGCCTGGAAATAGGCGGATCCACGACTGGTGGTACCGTCCATTTCTTAATGATGGATTCCTCAAACGGATAGCGTCTAGCAATACGCTTGGAAATAGTAAAGGTACGTTTAGAATGCTCCCATTCTCCTTTAATCTGATTACCAAAACATTTAGGTACAGGAAAGCCTTCGCCGCCGTGACCATCTCTGAATCTGAGTCAGAGGTGTCAGATGGTATAGGGGTAGGTGGGGGTCGCTTCCTAGACCCCCGTCCCTGACAGGCCGCCTCCACCCGAGCCACCATAGACTCCAAAATTGCTGTAAATGACTCTATACTCTGTGCACCGGCGGGTCCCGAGGCCCCCTCGAGGGAAACAGGTGGGGGAATATGTGTGGCAGGGTCCATAATAACTCCAGTTACTTCCTGGATAATATAATTCAAAAGTAAAGAAAAAAACTTTTTTTTTTTTTTTTTTACTTTTCTGACCCCCAGCGCCACAAAAAGCCCCTTAGTGTTACCTGCTTAGGGATCCCTATCGATCGAGAGAGAGAGAGATAGACCCCCAGGCTCACCACTTGATGCTCAGAGTTAAACTGCAACAGCTTACAGCGCTGTCTCGACAAACAGGAAGTCTCTTGGCTGGCTGCCCAGGAAGAAAGGAGGCGGCTCCGCCCCTCTGCACGCCTTCCGGCGCCTCCCCCAAGCTCCACGAGGTGTAGGATCACCTCAAACATGGCCGCCCCCATGCTGGAGACACGAGGCTACGCCAAAATGGCGGCCCGTGCGATCCAGCAAAAAAAATGGCGGCGGCTAAACTGAATAGCGGTGTGCTGCAGGGCACACAACACTCTCTCTGCATGGGGATATGGCGTGGTTGGCGGTACCGGCCCTGGCGGACCGCGTGGCCGTTCGGGAGGCCTGCTATAGCTGGAGATCTGATTTGGAAGGCAGTCTACATGTCCGTGGCTTCTGACTGGTAGGTAGCTTATACTTAACCCATAAGATTCCCAGAATGCCACAGATTACATCTTTAAAACATGTATACAATAGATTGTTAGCTCCCAAGCCAAGCCTCCTGGCTTTTGCACACATAAATCACACTCAAAGTAGGAGGATTTGTGACATGTTATAGGATAGAAAGGACTCTCTTACCATACAGAGAGGGGCCCGCGTTCACCACAAAACCCGTCAGGGAAAAAGGGGGAACATACTACTCACCATACCGGAACCAGGCGGGCACCAACTCCTGACAGTACCCCTCTCCACCGGGGCGGGAGGGCTGTCGACCGATACGGACGCCGTGACTCATGGTCTTTGGCGTTTCGGCGAGACGTTTAACTCGCGTGGACAGTCCTTTAATGGGACTTTGTCGCGGCCGACCCAGCGCGGAGCTATGGCCTGCACGCGCTCGTAGGCTGAACTGGGGTGACCACCGGATCTCAACATCCAGCCCGTCGCCCAGTTCAGCTTTCTTGCTTGAAGATCTCACAGGAACACTGGAGAAAAAAGCTGTCTAAAAAATCTTTTTAAGAAAAAAATCTTGCCAGGACCTAAGATCCCAGCAAGGTGTCTAGGTCCTTACTCCTAACTAGACAGAAAATAACTGATTTGCTGAGGCAGAGAGAGAGAGGATATACCCTCTGGGACTGCCCCTAGGGTGTGGCCAGAGCTTTTTAATTTCCTGTCTGGTCCTGCTCCTGCGGAGGTAACATAACCCGAAGGTGGTGTATCACCGAGGACTACGTCTGTCGATGAGCGCTAGAGAAAATGGGATTAGGACTTACCGTAAAATCCATTTCTCTGATGTTCGTTGACGTGTCCTGACACAGCGCCTGATTCTTAACCATTGGGTTACACTGCCCCCTACAGGAGTAGGACACTAGGGAGATAAAAGCTTGACTATGCCTACATGCAGTCCCAGGGGAATACACCCACTCTCAGCTATAGGCACTCAGTTTTGTTATAAGTAGTGTCAGAAGAAAGCCAACTCCACAGAGGGGTGGGTGCTGTGTCTGTCAATGAACATCAGAGAAATTGATTTTATGGTCAAAAATCCCATTTTCTCTTTCGTTCATTGACGGACACAGCGCCTGATTCTTCTTAACCACTGGGACATCCCAAAGCAGTGTTTAACATGGAGGGGTGGAAAAAACGTCAGAAAAAAATTTCCAAGGCTAAACCATAGCCAACCAGGTAACAGAGCTCAACCATAAAAAAACTGAAGCTCACTTGAAAAACAATACATCCTCAAAGAGGACCAGGTCCTCTAAACAGCAGCCAGCAGAACCTTGCAGCCAAAAGAATTATCCGCAGATGCCAACACTACCACTTTACAAAAGTACTTTGTAAAAGTGTGCACTGACGACCAGGTGGACGCCTTGCAAAACCTGCATCACTGACGCTTAAAGAAAGAAAGCCCAAGAGACACTAAGCACCCTAGTAGAGAGTGCCTATCCAGGGAAAGGATGAACCTGACCCCTGACACCATCGTCTATGTGATCCATATGGAAATGGTCATAGAATTGGACAACCCTTTGTGAGGTCTGTCCGGGAGCTCAAATAGAGAGTCTGACTTTCTAAAAGACTCCGTAGCCGCCAGGCTCACCCTATTTGCCTGGACCACATCCAAGACATGCAAGGCAATTTCCTTCAGATGTTTAGGTCTGGAACACAGGGAAGGCAACACAATGTCTTCATTCGAATGACAGTCAGAGAACACCTTAGGAAGGAATGACGGACAGAGGCAAAGCGCCACCTTATCCTTGTGAAGCACCATAAAGGTGGACAGGATAACGCCGTCAGTTCCGACACCCTGCATGCCGAGGTGATAAGCCACCAAATAAGGCCACCTTCTGGGGCAACGCAAGCAGGGAAACCTCCTGAATATTTTCAAAGAGAAGCTTCAGTAGAGCTGAAAGCACCACATTAGGATTCCTGGGTGGCAACCGAGCCTGCACTGAAGGAACCAAAATGTCAGACACCCTGAAGAAAAAAAAAAGTACACACCAGGAAGTGTGTGGCCAAAAAAAATGCCAGCACCAGGGCCAACACTCCTGTGAACACCCGAGGTGCGGAGTGGAGACCAAAGATCAGCTTTACAAACTGATAATGCTCCTTGACCATGGCAAAATGGAGGAAGCGCTGGCATCCAGCACATATTAGAATGTGCAGGTAGGCGTCCTTGATGTCGAAAGGGAGCAGAAATCCCCCTGATGTAGGGACACCACTACCATGTGAATGGACTCCATGTGGAACTTCTGTACTCGCACAAAGCAGTTTAGCGCCTTGAGGTCCAGAATTGAACGTACCTTGTCTTCCTTCCTGGGGACTGTAAAGAGGTTTGAGTAAAAAAAACCCTTGAAAATGTCGGAAGTCGGAACAGGAACAATCCCCCTTTGAAATAACTCTTGAACTGCCCCAAAGAGATCCCGTAAGTGATCTAGGGACAAGTGCAGGTTGGAAGTGAAAAAAACCTTTACAGAGGAGAAGACCAAACTCGTAGCCTGACCAAATAACTTCGTGGACCCACTTGACCTGTACCAGGGAGGTCAATGGATCCAGAAACCACCTAAGACGTCCCCCCCACTTCAGATACCGGTGAAGGTGCCCATTCATGCAGAGGCAGCCTTGTCTGCAGGTCTGGAAGAGCCCACTCATGGCTTGCCAGACCAGGACCTCTGGTGGAGGCCGACTTTTGATCCCTAATCTTGAGACCCTGAAAGACAAAGAGGCCGCTTAGGAGCCGAGGAGAATGGCCCACGTCTACGACAGGGCTCCTTGCCCTTGGTAGCCTGCAGAAGAGTAGAATACTCTTCCCCCTGTAAGACCCTTAACGATGTCATCCATGGAAGTCAGCAGAGTTTCACCAAAATCATCAAGTCCCCCCCCCCCCCAGATAAGGCACTTTGAAGTCTAGCCCGAAGACCAGCATTTCAGCCAGACAATATGCCGAAGGACCACTGCTGATACAGACAGCCTAGAAATCAAAGAAAATTGCATCAAAAGAGGCATCACAGAAACTGTAGCACCTGGACCAACAACTTCACTAGCTCCGCAAAGACAGGGGGAAGCCATATTCCCTTCAGGTCCCAGCGTTAAAAGCTTAGCTCACTCGTCAGAGTTCGCAACATCAGGGCAATAGTAATTAATCGGCCCAATTGCCGAACCAGCCACAGTGCACATATGGTGGGCCAGAGCATTCGCCCTCTTATTAGCCGGACCTTTAAAAGTTGGGACTTCTCAACTGGGATGAAGGTAACTCAAATTTGACCTGGAAACCGTCGGAGTCCACTACAGGTGGGACTGTCCACCTTTTACGCAGTAAATCTTTATAAAGATACCCAGCAAGCAAAAAAACACCTAGTAACCACTGCGATTTAAACAACCACACTATTTATGACAATGTTGTCAAGGTAAGCGGAAAGAGGAACACCCTCACCGCTTTGGAGGGCCTGTGGGTGCCAAAAGGAACTAGATGGGGCATCAGCCGCACCTCCATTTTTAAAAGTTTCACACACTGACACAAACCGTGCATCCACCAGCGCCTATTTAAGCGTGGCTAGAGAAGCAGAGGAATCATCCTGACTATCTGAGCACTCCGAATGTGTGGACGCAGACCCAGTTGTGTCGCTATATACGGAGCTCAGCCCGAAAACAATCAGGGGAGGCCGACTACGAACTCGCAAAGGGGACGCCAGCAAAGGGTCCAAAAATGGACCACCTATTGAACCCCGCAAAAAATAAAAAGCGGATTGCCCTCCATAGAGGACATAATTAGGACACAGCCCCCCTTAAAAGAGGGCAGCCCGTCACAGCGGACAGTGTACCCTTGCTAATGCCCCACGCAATAATGGCAGCAAGACTGTCATTAAAAATTAGGCGCCCCCACAGCGCCACCCGGTCCAAGAGAGGTGCGAAGCTGACAATATGGCCCAGCAGGCCCCGGTCCAAATGTTTGTGGGGGCCCAGCCGCAATTGCCCGGATCCTCAGCCCGTCAGATGCCCAAAGGAAGAGTGGGGGCTTCAGCTACACGCACTGGGGCTGCCCCCCAACAGCGGTGCCCAACTCGACTGCATGGCCCAGTAGGCCGCAGCCTAAATTTTTGAGGGTGCCTGGCCGCCAGCCCCAGCAGAGCCGACGAGTAGACCGCAAAGTTGCGGCAAAATTTTTGGCCAAATCCCGCCGCGTCAGGATGGCAGGGAACCCTGGCCAACCCTCCGCTGAGCACCAGGAAAACCAGGTCAGCAGCAACTCCAACCAGCCCTGCTTTAGAGCATGCGGCAAAGCCAGCTCATCACCTCACCTGGGAGGGGAGGGTGGGGGGCCAAAGGAGCCACAGTAACCAAAATTAGAGGGACTGGGGGGGAAAGGAGGGGAACCCGGGGGTCTGACCATCCCAGGGAGGGCCCACCACCACCCCAAAACCCTCCAGGGGTAAAGGGGGGGACAGCTACTTACCATAATAGGAACAGGACACCTCTCGATCGTAATTTGGGTGCTGCTGGCCAGAAAGAACAAAATAAAAGTGAAAAAAAAATCCACTTAAAATCAAAAAATTGCCAGGACCCCAACAAGGAACTAGGTTGAGTTCCTTCCCAACAAGGAACTAGGTCCTTACTCCTGACTAGGCAGATAAAAAAGTGCCTATAGCAGAGAGTGGATGTATACCCCTTGGGACTGCTCATGGGCGTGGTCAAACTTTCTGCAGTCTAGTGTCCTACTCCTGTAGGGGGCATTATAACCCAAAGGTTAAGAAGAATCAGAAGCTGTGTCCATCAATAAACAAAAGAGAAATTTTAAAAAGATCCATTGGAGTATATCAAACTTCGACAGACATTGTTGGAAGGGAAAAACTGACCCCAAATAAAACAGAAGGATAGTATGAACGGTAATCAAAGAGCCAAGGAAAATTTCCAAAAAGATACAAGCTGACTTGCAAGGTACATTAGCGTTGGATTGTACCAGCTTTCACTTTTTGAGTGACAGTGGACTCAAAAGGAAGGAAACCCCGGAGCACAGATGAAAAAAGATGTCTTTAAAGACTGGAACACAGTATCTACTGTATTGTAAACATCATAAGAGACTATGTTTTGGGGCTGCTTTGCTAGCTGGTATGGGGTGTGCCTTGAATCTGTGCAAGGCACAATGAAATTTCAAAACTATAAAAAGGAATTCTGGGGGGAAAATATACTACGCAGTGTTAGAAAGCTCTGCCTCAGTCAGAAATCAAGAGTCCCTCAAAAGGATATGACCCAAAACACATTCTAAAAGCATTTAGTAATGGCTAACAACAAAACAGAACTATTTGGAAAAGACCTTCAGCACTGGTTCAGCGTTGAAATCACGTTACTTCAATAGGATTTCAAAGCCGCACATCAGTGCGATTTGCGACTTAATTTAACAAAAATCTATACAAGTTGCAATGAATTCAGTAAAAAACTAGTGCAGGAAACTTTTTCATTATAGCTGCGACATGAGCCATTGGTTGCATTGTCAGAAATGCGGTGCAACTTGTCATGCGATTTGGAACTGTCAAATCACACCGAAGTGAACGAGGGCTCAAAGAGCCTTGATCTGAATCTTATCAAACTTCTATGAAGAGAGTTTAGGCATGCAGTCTGGAGAAGGCACCATTCAAACATGAGACAGTTGAAGCCCTTTTTAAAAAGAAGAGTGGGCCAAACTGTTGGCAGGTGCAGATATCCCCCTAAAAGCTACAGGCAACACTTGTTCACAGAGATCGTGCAACAAAAGAATTAGGTTAAGGGTCCCATCATTTTAGTACATACAATTTTTTATTTGCCCTTTTTTATATATATATATATATATATATATATATATATATATATATATATATATATATATATATATATATATATATATATATATATATACACACACACACACTTTTTTAATCAAATATCAAAAGCAAATGTCAGATTTTCTTAAGTATGGAAAAAAAACGAATGATGGATTCCAATTATTTTTGTCAGTTTGAGGTTTTGAAAATTTTCAAGTTTTTTTTTTTTGTCGGAAGGGTACCCACCAATTTGTCCATTGCTGTAAATGCACAGTTTAAATGCATACAGTATGTACAGTACATTGTACCTGCCAAAGGCTTTCTGCTCTTCCAGGCCTGAGATTTACATAGCCCTAGACAATAAAGTTTCACTGGTGACCAAAACTTCTCTACTGCAGTTAGGCAACACAGCTATGTCACCTCCTTGCCCTCAGCCTGCGATTGGACAGCAAAGTAGCAGCAGCAGCAGACTGGAAGATAATTATGTGATGTAGATACCGTATATTTTTTTTTAAAATAAATATAGAGACTTTGTCATTTTTCTAATCTGGCTAAAGTTTACCGTAGCTTTAAAATCAGAACATTAAAAAGCCCAGGCGTACAAAAGTTAGCCTAAACATCAAAGTGTATTACCACGTGAACATTGACATTTTTTGGGGAAATTCAAAAAAGTGTGATATTGGAACCTGCTTAACTCAGACTGGTCAAACTGCCACACAGTGCAGCAGTAAGGATGGGTATATACGGTACACATGCAGCCACTATATGGTGCATTTATTGCAGAGCAAATTATTAAAATTACGTTTTTTTTTTTGCTGTGCCCTATTCCTATTTAACAACTTGAGCTCCGGAAGGTTTTACTTTTACTTCATGACCAGATAATGTATTGCTATTCAGCACTGTGCTACTATTACTGGCCATTGCACGGTCATGCAACCCTGTACCAAAATGACATTTTTATCTTTTTCACACAAATAGAGCTTTCTTCTGGTGCCATTTGATCATTACCACTTTTAAATTTTTCTGCCAAACGAAAAAAAGACCAAACATTTTTTAAACCCCCCTGATATTTTCTACTGGGTTATAAAAACATATCCAATAATTAAAAAATCAAAGTCAAAATGTATTCTGCGTCTTTGAAAAACAAAAAAAAAAAAGTTAGTATAATAATTGGTTTGTGCAAAATTTATAGTGTCTACAAACTATGGTATATATACTGGACTTTACACATATATGACACCATACTAGTATTGATGGTGAACAGAAACTTTGTGAACTGTGATCATGTGGCGGGCAATCTGGTGTTAGCTGAGGTACACTAACAAACTGACATCAATAGTGACACTAATACAGTGATCAGTGCTAATACTGTACTCGGTCACTGTAATGACAACACGGGCTGGAAAGGGTTAACATTTATGGGCAATTAGGGGTTAACTATGAGCCTAACAATGTGTAATTTGTTCGGCTTTTACTTTACTATCTGTTTTCCCCCCAGATCGGCATTAAGAAGGAACGCCGCAATGTACAGGTACATTGCCCAGCCTGGCGCCTGCTCGTAGTACTGCTACTGTAGGCAGGTGGCAAGTAGTTAAATTAATAAGGACCTCAAACTATAAACCTTTCTGCCACCAGAAACTAACCAACAAAAAGGAGTGAAGATCAGTGGCACAGTCAACAACTGGGCCTTTGAAGATTTGCACAGTTCGTGGGTTTCCAATCCATTCACAAACTTGTCATACATGTCAAACTATTGTCATAGGTGTCAAAACTATGTCACTGAAACACAAAATTTCATAGGTGTATTATGAAATACTTTACAAAGTTCACATCCTCAGTGGAAATAAGGTCCTTGGAGAGAAAGAAAAAAAAAAAAAAAAAAAAAAACACGTTACATTTTTTTCAGCCACAATATGGAAAACAATCTTGAATCCGCTGCAGAGAAATGTTTTATTAACAAGTTATTGATTTAGAACATAATACTGAACAGTATGTATTAACAGTGATGTACATGCCTTATTTCAACCAATAAAAACTAGAGAAGTCTCCACACAGCCTTACAGCAGAGTGATCCCTCTGTTGCACATTATAGTTTTTAAATTGCACAAACAATAAAACATTTCCTGCAATTAAAGGCCCAGTAACAACAAAATGTAGAACACCAACTTCTTATCAAATAAAACATAGTATAAAAACAATAAAAAGGGTAAAATTGAGAATAATTAGCAAAACAATCTATTTTCTACTCAATCATATCTCCCCGATTAAACAGAAAAAAAATATAGATTATGTGACGTATGTAAAAACCAAAAATAGGGACGTATGTTCCATTTGATTAGCAGGTGACCAATTTTTGTATTACTGGCCTTTAAAAGAACCACTAAACCTAGAATACAAGTTGTCTTACAGACCAATTAAGAATTTGCATTCATTTTCATATTTCTGAAGATTTTAGGAACTTAGAACATATTTTTTATTTCTAGGTACATCTTAAAATCCACACAAGAAGGTGAAGTAGAACCTAACACTCCATTGACACCTGTTATACCCATCCTATGGACCTGGATTCACTTCAATAGACAAACTACACACTTTCACACTGTCACTGTTCCCTTTAGTTCAGCTTTAGAACCGTTTTGCATGTATACATCAACCTCCATTCCCCAAAGAACTTAACGGGAGGTGTCATTGCGTTGCAGACAACCACTGCCATCTCCACAGGATAGACATAACGAATATCAAGTCCTAAATGCTTGACGCCAGGGCACACGGAACCTAACAGTCTGGGCATACTGTGTCTGCACTGGAGTTGCCATCAGCAAGGTTACACAGGGAATAAACCTTGGCCAACTGTGAATAGAAGACTGATTGAATCCAGTGGTGACTGAGAAATAACTTTTATAGAGCCTGTGTGGATTTCACTCTGACTAAAACTTGTTGAATAACCACGTCCTGTCTGCAGTACAATGAACCCACAAGCAGCAATGTTAACCTTGTAATGCAAGAACACAAACCCCAAATAAAATTAAGGCTATCACATGGCACATTAGCAGCGAATAGTTTGCTGCGTTCAGAGGCAGTTTAATGCTATGTGCTAGAACTGCATACAATCTGGCCGATTACATGCAACCAGTTTGTTACAGTCAAAACTTCATAGAAAAGTCGACCCTGAAAACACACTTTGCTTCCAGGGTCAGTTGGAGACTATTACTCAAATGAGCAGTAGTGCCGACCATTGGTTTGTACAAATCTGACAGCCGCAGCTGTTTGCAAGGTGAGTATAGGTAGCGTTTACCACTGCCAGCAGGGATTTACTGAAAAAGTGGAAACTCCGGTGATCTGCTTCCTCCCCTCCCCCCCTCCGGTGCCCCATTTGGCCTCTTTCAGGGGGGAATGGGTACCTGTTTTTGACAGGTACCCTTCCCCACTTCCTGGGAGACTGCGCCGTGGCGTTGTCCCTCAGAAGTTCGGCCTCCTCCTTTTTCCACCGCTGCTGGGCCAATTAAAAAGCACAGCACGCTTTGCGCATGCACAGTAGGGAACCAGCAGTGAAGCCGAATGGCTTCACTGCCGGATTCCATTACCCTGGATGGCGGCGGCGGCACCGAGAGCCGATACGTAAATGGGCTTCGGGTGCCGACATCGCCGGCTCCCTGGACAGGTAAGTTCTACTATTTAAAAGAAAAAATACTGTAGCTGCTGACTTAATTTTTTTTAAGGGGGGGCGGAACTCCTCTTCATCTTCTCTGCCTCCTCCCCTCTCATACAATTGAAAACATATATACAAGTGCATCTCATAAAATAAGATTATCAAAAAGTTAATTTATTTAAGTAATTCAATTTGAAAAGTGAAACTCATTTTATATAGATACATCACAGAGGGATACATTTCAAGCATTTCTTTCTTTTAATTTTGAGGATTATGGCTTACAGCTAGTGAAAACTCAAAATTGAGTTTCTCAGAAAATTAGATTGTACATAAAGATCAAAAAAAAAAAAAATTAATACAGAAATGTTGGCTTACTTAAAAGTATGTCGTCAATGTACAGTATAGCATGCACTCAATACTTGGTCGGGGATCCATTTGCATGAATTTCTGCATAAATGCTGTGTGGCATGGAGACAATCAGCCTGTGGCACTGCTGAGGTGTTATGGAAGCATATATGAAGAAATTGTTTGCACACCAAAGGATCCAATAAAGAAGAAATGTCTTTATTCACATGAGTGGTACAAGGTACAGCAGCGTAGGAAAATACTACGTTCTTGTTCACTACACGGTTCACTGGTAGTGAACAAGCACGTAGTATCCGTGTGAAACGCATATACGTTTTCCTACCCTGCTGTACCTTGTGCCACTCATGTCTTCATTGGATCCTTTTGTGGTGTGCGACCAATTTCTTCATATATGCTTTTCCCGGGGACAAGCCGAGGTTCAGCACCCACTTTGGATTGTGGATATTGACTGGCCTGAGCAGCGTTCTTCCTCTTAACATTTTAGAGGTGTTATAGAAGCCCAGGTTTCTTTGATAGCAGAGTTCAGCTCATCTGCATTGTTGGGTCTGGGGTCTCATCTGCCTCTTGACAATACCTCACAAATTCTCTATGGGGTTTATGTCAGGCAAGTTTGCTGGCCAATCAAGCACAGTGATACCATGATCATTAAACCAGGTATAGGTACCTTTTGGCAGTGTGGGCAGGTGCCAAATCCTGCTGGAAAATTAAATCAGCATCTCCATAAAACTGGTCAGCAGAGGAAAGCAAGAAATGCTCTAGAATTTCCTGGTAGAGGGCTGCACTGACTTTGGACTTCATAAAACACGGTGGACCAACACCAGCAGATGACACGGCTCCCCAAATCATCACTGACTGTGGAAAATTTTTCATTTCATTTGGAAATCAAGGTCCCAGAGGCTGGAGGAATAGTGGAGAGGCACAGAATCCAAGTTGTATGAGGTCCAGGGTGATTGAGGAAGCCATGTCATCTAGTGGTGTTGGTCCACTGTGTTTTATCAAGTCTAAAGTCAGCGCAGCCCTCTACCAGGAAATTCTAGAGCACTCCAGGCTCCCCTCTGCTGACCAGCTTTATGAAGATGCCGATTTCATTTTCCAATACTTGCCACCTGCCCACACTGCCAAAAGTACCAATACCTGGTTCAATGCTCATTGTATCACCGTGCTGCTCTAAACCTCAAAGAATCTGTGGGGTATTATCTAGAGCCTTGGTCCTCAACCCTGGTCCTCAGGGCCCACTAACACAGTGGTTCTCAAATCCGGTCCTCGGGACCCACCAACAGGCCAGGTTTGCAAGATAACTAAATTACATCACAGGTGATCTCATTTGCTTCTCAGTGATTGCAGTATTCTAGTCTGCATCCCCCAAGGTAATACTTAAAATCTGGCCTGTTAGTGGGTCCCGAGGACCGGATTTGAGAACCACTGCACTAACAGGCCAGGTTTGAAAGATAACTGAAATACATCCCAGGTGATATAATTTGCTGCTCAGTGATTGCAGAACTCTAGTCTGCATCTCCCCAAGGTAATACCTAAAATCTGGCCTGTTAGTGGGCCCTGAGGACCAGAGTTGAGGACCACTGATCTAGAGGAAGAAGAGACACCAAACCCAACAATGCAAATGAGCTGAAAGCCGCTATTGAAGAAACCTGGGCTTCCATAACACCACAGCAGTGCCAGCGTCCGATCCCCTCCATGCCAGGCCACATTAATATCATAATCCATGCAAAAGGAGCCCAAGTATTGAGTGCATACTATAATGTACATGGACATACTTATCAGTAAACCAACATGTCTATTAAAAATCCTTTTTTTATTGGTCTTACCGAATATTCAAATTTTCTGAAATACTGAATTTTGGGTTTTCACTAGCTAAGCCATAATCCTCAAAATTAGAAGAAAAATGCTTGAAATATAGCACACTGTGTGTAATGCATCTATACAAAATATGTGAATTTTATTTTTTGAATTGAATTACTGAAATAAATTAACTTTTTGATGATATTCTAATTTTATGATGCACACCTTTTCATATTTGCATGGATGAACTTCCTAGATCCTTACCCATGCGCAGATCATTGCAGGTCTGTCAGCCTATGGTTACTGGCAGAAAAGCAAAGTGGTCTGCGTATGCGCAAAGGGATGCACAGCATGTCTGCATATGCGTTGGGATATCATTCCAAAATGTTTAATTTACAGAAACTATTGTAAGGGACTAAAATACAATTTGAACTAGGTAAGGCAAAGATCCTCTCCCTATAGAACTGGTTATGAAAGAAATAACTGTGCTGCTATGCTCAGCCCTTTTGCAATGCCAATTGCTTGGCTAGCATGCTTCCACAATGTTAAAAAAAAAAAAAAAAAAAAAGGACCACCAGCCATTGCTATTCCGCTCTTTGAAGGGCAATCCACTGCAGATTAATTTTGAGGGGGTGGCAAGCATTAATGCATGGGAAAGCTTCATTTATCCAGTGAGCTACAGACTTATAACCATTTTGCAGCTTGTAAAGATGGAGCCCCTGACTTGCACACACTTTAATCAGTCACTTACCCAAAAAATTATGCAAGTCAGAGGTTACAACATTAGGTCTGTTCCAGGTTAGCTGGGGAATGGTCACAGCTCATTAAAATTAGACTAGAGCTAAGCACTCCAGGCCTGTACAACAGCAAACATTTTGCTGAAATGCAAAGGTAGACCGCACTCAAGGCCCATTTACACTGTTGTGGTGTATGGATGTACGTTATGGTGTAGGTCAACATGCTGCGTTAAGGCAACCCATTTATTTTAATGGAAACGCACCAAAAAAGTTGCATATGCCATTTCTGGCAGTACACATCGGATTGCAAGTGCATGGAGTTGCCAATTGTTTTAAATGCCATTCCGAATGAATGGCACTGCACAAAACGCAAGTAATGTTTGTTGATGCTCGTTACTACAACATAATATTGTGAATGGGCCCTCATGGGGAAGAATGCTAAAATAAACCTAGGTGGAGGGAGGTGTGCCCCTTCATTCGTTTATTCAAAATGTCAAGCATTTTTACCTCTAGACCCTGCAGGAGTGATGGCACTCTATGGACACTGCATCAGAAAGCTTTTCAGGAATTTGGATTGGAAATGTTTTACATTAGGATAAGGTGTTAGGTGCTGCCAACACCCAGAGGGTTGTGCCTGGGACCACTGTGAAGAGTGCTTCGCTGGATTGGGAGCAGAGATGCTTCTGAGCCCCTATGCATACAATAAGCTTTTGCACCTGGAAATTTGTTTTAATTTATGAATCATACTTTTACATTTTTTATCTTGTCCCTCTAACAAGTATTTTAGGTTTAGTGGCTGACATATGTTTGATTCCCAAAATTTCAGTATGATGTATGAGACCATAAATATACAGACTATGTTGCAGACAAGACAAAGTAAAATGTCATTGTTTCATATGGCAGAGCTAAAACTAGCTTTAGTATGTTGCCAAAAAAGAAACATTGATAAACATTTGTCGCCATTTACAGGCACTGTGTATTTGAGCATTAAGATTTTGTCCCACTTCAAGGACTTAAAAAAAAAAAATAAGATAAAAAGATAAATTAAAAACGTATAGGCAACCTAAAAACTTGTTTTAACTGGTGAGCAGATGCTTTGAATTTCACCCAACCAGCTTTACACTTGTTGCATAAACTGGTGTTTCTACTAAACCAGAACAAAATAAATGCAACTAAAACATAGTGAAAGAAACAAGGCACAGGTACAGTACTGTTATCAAACACTAAGAGTTCTGTGCATGTTTCCTGTGCCAAAATAAATAACCGAAAACTTAAATTCTAAGCGTCTAAAACAAAAAATGTTGGAGGTGAATTGAGCAAGCAACATTTACAATGAAATGTTTCTCGGTGACAAATGCTTGCCATGAGCAATGTGCAGCCGTGGCAGCAAACCTTTTTGTTTTTAAAGTGTAACACCATCTTTTATTACACTAGTGACACATTTTATACTACAAGGCAGGCCAGTATTAGAATAAACCTTGTGAAATTCTATTATTTAACAGTTTGGTTCCTTTATCCCTTTATGCACTGTTAAAGTGGACCTTTTAATAAAATTTACATGAACTAATTACTGGTTACAACAAACAGTATTATTTTTCAAAAAAGCTCTACCTTTTATGTGGACCTTGCACTAAAACCACTTATTACATCAAGGTCCCCTTTACAAAACTACCTACCTTACGCCTGGCCCCTAGGCAGGATGATATCAAGATCCTTCCAGTGAGAGGCTAGGAACAAGAAGGATCTCAAATCCTGCCACTGTGCTGGAGTATCAGCTTTGACAGATTAGAGATGCTCTGCCCTGGTCAGAAGGATTGTGATGTCACTCTTGCTTAGCCACTAGGAGTGGCCCTTTACACACAGGTGTTTTATTTTATAATTTTGTATGAGGGTGGGGGCCATGATGTAATAAGTAAATACCTGTTATTGATTGGCCTGCTTTAAAAAGCAGCCTTTGAACTCTAGACAAGTAACTTCGCCTAGGCTAAAATGACATCAGCTTTCTACAGGTAGCAGGAAAGATCGCCTTCTCTACCCCAAAAAGCAAACTTCCATATTATAAAAAGCCACAAGGTGAGAGACAGCAACAGGGGACTGAAATGTGTCTAACATTTCTAAACACAGCAAAGAACTGCACAGGCACCAAGATGGCAGATGAGAGCATTGCCTTGGGGTGCTGTGAACTATGTTAAAGGATTATTAATCTGTAAGTTTTGCAATTTCACATTACCTAGCCTACATTCACTAAACAGAAAAAAATATATTTCTTTATGTTCAGTCCAATATTAAAAGTATCCATTGTGCCAAAAGGAAAAAAAAATGAATACATTAAATTACCATTATACACTAATGTAAACCTTTTCTAAAAGAAATAGTGGGGCTGCCATTGCTAATGTTCTGGGGGGGGGGGGGGGATGACTAGCTGCTGCACTGACCCCTGGCTTATATATCTTTTGAGTTACTTTACTGGTTCAAGTGTCATCAAAATCCCTCATCTGCATTACCAATTCTGAATTAGTGGCTAAAAGTATAGAAGGAAAAGGGTTAGCATGGCAAATAATTTGCAGAATGATTTGTCAGCATTGAAAGCTTTTAAGTGTAGATGGCTGGAATTGAGTCAAATTCTGAACACGCCACACTAGATTAAATGGATACTTCACAGCTTGTAAAATTTTAAACAGAAGAAAGCAGGTAAGGTATAGTACTAACAATCCCTGCTGCTGGACCCATCTTCTAGTGCCACCGTGCCCATTTGTTTTACTGATCACTAACATTTAGCAGTAAATGAGCTTTCAAACAAGCCCTCAATGACCTCTGTAGCCACAAGTACTGTGAAGCATTTAATCCTTAAAGAACACAACAGAGTCTGAAGTCCATTTGAAGCATTGTGAACATAACAAGGCTGCCAGAGGAAGCAAGGGGAGACTAGCTGCAATTTCAGCGTCACAGTTGTGCAATTTGATTAATTGCTCTACAGTACCTGGGGCTGCAGGAGGTCAGTAAGGGCTTGTTTTAAAGGCCATTTACTAGCTGTTAAGAAAACGTAAATATTTAAATGTCCATATCCCGAGGACAGGTTTACTTTAAGTGTAGACTGCTGCAGTCAGACAACATGGCTACAGGTAAAATGTGAACACTTCCTATAGGGCAAAATGGATACTTACAGGACGCACACGAACAAGTCCGGTTACTATTTGCCATCTCCCTTTCCGGTTTTAAATTTCTCTCATCAAAGAAAAGTGCAAAAAAAGGCAGAGCTACACTTTAACCTGATAAATTCAATAGTAAACTGGTACACAGCAACATCTCTACAACTGCTGTTTAGGGGACTTCTTGCAACCAAGAGATTAACCCCTTCAAATATTGGAGGGGCCCGCAACATGAAAAAATATTCTATGTATATAGCACCATTCAATTCCAAAAGACGTTTTGATTTTCATTTGCAGAGGCACTCAACTATTGCTTGCATAGAAGCCCAGCTCTGTGCAATCCCCAGGGTGCTCCGCAAGGCTGATCAAGATAAAGTAAACAGGCAAGAACATTGCCCAAAGACAAAGCAACAGTTATAAAGCAAAAATGCCCTAAAGGGAGGCAAATTAAAAGAAAAAAAAAAAAAAAAGTTTATCTAAACCTGCACCCATTCTGTTACAACTCTTCTAGTAAGTAACCAATGCACTGCAGGCCACTCTAAAGGAAAGGGTCAATACCTTTATTGCTCAAGTCCGGCTTCCAATATTGTCCCTCAAGTGAAGGGGGTACTGCCAACATTTTTAGAAAATCGTTAAAGACATTTGCAGCATACAGTTAAAAAGGAAAATGAAAACCCACGTCGCCACAAATGTTGCTGTAGTTGGTTGATATCCATGAAACCCAGGGAAACATAAAAGCAGAAAACTAAAAATCAAACAGATATTTTCAACACACAGTGGGATGAAGCAGCCATAGTGCAGAGCTGCCTCACTTAACTTGCTCCCCTTTTATACAATGACATCAAACAGGGAACAGATTTTACTCTTTATATATCTTTTAAATATATTAAATGCCTAAATAGATTACTTTATTTTGCGTTCGCTATTTTTAAATCTATTTTTATTTTTTTGCTTTTGTTCTTTACGTTTAAAGCATTTCTGTTTACTAGTCTTCAATGGATGGGACAAATTCCAAACGGTCAAACGTAAGAAACCTGCTTGTCCGAATTGTTTTTTTTCCAGAATTCAAAAAGTGCGTCTCCAGTTCCAAAAAATTGTGAAAAATTGTGTTTAAGACAGCTTTTTTTTTTTTTCCTTTTAGTTGTTACTTTTGAAGTCTCAGAAGAAAACAGAAAGAATTTTAAAAAATTATATATAAACTGTTATTTTCAAACCTAAAAATGTTTTTTTTCCTTTTTTTAAATATTTTTTAAGCAGGGATACGTGTTGTATGTAGAAGCCAGTAACATAAAGATACATAGAAAGTGAAGTATAAGACTGTGGCTGTTGGAATATTCCTCAAACACGATGTGCTCTCTCTGGTTGTTGGCAAATGAAGCAGATAATTTTTTTTTCTTCTTCACGAGACTCCACACAAGTTATCCCAATTGTAAGAGCATGTCTGCGAAGATACTTGTCAACTTTATTCACTTAGTTTTGAAGATGATGAAAAAAAATTTAATTAAAACAAAGTATGGTTTAAAGTGAGAAAAGAAAAAACATGTACCAGTGATTAAATCATTTTCTTTTTCCCCGGGAAAAGATGTTTTGCTTCCTGATTGGATCAAAGATTTTTGAAGAACATTGCTACTTTTAAATTTGTTTAAATAACTATATATTTATATATATATATATATAGAATTTTGTATACATAGTTATCTAAACAAAATATATATATATATTTGTATGTATATATTTATATATTTATTTATATAATTATATATCCAATGTCCTGATTCTATTTAGGTTTCTTTTGTGTTTGTTTTCTCTCCCTTGTGGTTAAGCGCACATTAAAGAAAGGGGCATGATAGCCAGATATTGTCTCTCATGCACTGATGAAATGACATAGGAAAAAAGCCAGCAATCCCAAGGCAGTAGTCTCAGAGATCAGGGTGGTCCATGGCTTCATTATAAGTGATTATCCTATTGGGATCTGAAAAAGAAACAAAAAACAATAAGTTTAACTTTGTGTAATAATTTTGTAATGATTGCCAAGCATAAACTTCCATATTTATTCTAACCATTGCTGATCAAGAAGTGAAAAAGTGCAGAGCTACAGTACCAGGTGAAAAGATAACCAGAGGCTTACTATGCACCACATATGCCCTGTGTTGTGCTAGGGGACACGTGTAAAGCCATAAATGACACTTTCCTTTGAAGCCGCTATTAATAATGCATAAAGATGATAGACATTTGAATAGAACCTTCAAGGTGAGCAACAACGCTCATCCACATCTCCAATTCTCTTAGCATTTCTAAAACAGTGCTCCGAGCTTTACAAGTGAATTGCCAGCCAGAATTGACACCTCCTATACTTTAGAGTGCAGCTTTTTACTGTGCATGAAGTGTGGTCCGGGTTAAAAATATCTGTACTCAACAAGATCAGATTCTGATCATGTAACCACTGACGGGAGTCACATGATCACTAATTCTTTGTACCCCTGGGCATTTCAAGCTATTTGAAGAAATGTTGTTGAAGTTGGGGGGGGGTTTAAAAATGACAGATTTTAACATTACACACTGTCCATCTATAGTGAGTACACCCCTCGCATTTTTTGTACATATTTTTACATCTTTCATGGGACAACACTGAAGAACACTTTGCTATGCTACAATGTAAAGTAGTGAGTGTACAACTTGTATAACAGTGTAAATTTGCTGTCCCCTCAAAAATGACAGGGGACAGCAAATTTACACTGTTATATAAGCTGTACACTCACTACTTTACACTGTAGTAAAGTGTAATCTCTTCAGTGTTGTCACATGAAAAGATATAATAAAATATTTACAAAAATGTCAGGGGTGTACTCACTTTTGTGAGACACACACACACACATATATACACATATATATACACACATATATATATATATACACACACATATACATACATACATACACACACACACACACACATACATATACACACACATAAATATATATATATTTGTGATAGACCGATATCGTTTTTTTAATACCAATATTTTGGTAATCGGATATCGGTATCTGCCGATATTTTCGGACATGTAAAAAAAAATTTTTTTTATTTTTCTAAAAGGTACTCCCTGTGGAGGGATCTGGGGGGGGTCTAAAAGATCCCAAACCCCTCCTCGGCACCGAAAAGCATTCAAAAAACACCAAGTTTGGCTGTTTTGAACGCTGTCAGTTTTTTAATTCGGCGCCGAGTACCCCGGAAGTTCTGTCATGAAATCACTTCCGGGTTTTTACATGAAAACCCGAGTCTTCTCTTCGGCAGGGGTGGAGGTAGGATGCCCAGGTCTCTCTCCCTGTAATGACAGCCGAGCGGCTTCTCAGCCGCATCGGTTGTCATTACAAGTCTGCCGACCGTCGGCTATGGACACCGGTACCAGGGTAATGCCTCCAGCTGCAGCCATCACTCCGGTACATGCACTTTCCCGAAATGTCGGCAATATCGGTAACCTCAGGAGCCGATTCCGATATACCAAGGAAAGTGCATATCGGCAACCGATATATCTAATGCCGAACCCTAATATACACATACATACATTATATATATATATATATATACATACATACACACACACACACACACACACACACACACACATGCGTACGAAGCTTGGGCTCTTTTGCAGGCTTTATTGAGATTCTTTGAATTCCTTTGAGCGTAAGCATTTTTTTTTTTCCCACAAACCCTCCCCCTCAGCTTATTTTATTCTAACTTCGAACTTGTTTGAACTTTTTCATGCTCTTTTGCGCGTTTTCCAACACTTTCTGCCTTAAGAACATATGGCTGCAACTCCTGGAAAAGCCATAGTGTGCATTTCACATTGGCTAACAGGGAGGGGAGTTTCTAGGCAGATAAAATGAGAGCTCAAAAGCCTGTAAGAGCAGCTTCTTTGGGCTGCAACGTGCATGAGCCCTTGCAATCAATTAAAATTTTGTTTTTAAATAGAGAGAGATTCTTACCTTGTTTTTGCAAGTTCAAAATAGATTCCATTTCTGTAAAGAAAACATAAAACACAGGTTAGGATGCTGGAATGAGGAAAGAGAAAATACTCAGGAAGGACATTCCTTCTGACAATCTTTTCCACGCCACATTAAAAACTGCAAAGCAACAAAGTGGTAAATAGTAGTTTATTCATGTTAATAGCAGGATAGATCAATATAGCATATTGACAGAATACAGTTGCTCCTCATCAAAAATTCTTTAACCACTTGCCTTCTGTGCACTTAAACACCCTTCCCATCCAGGCCAATTTTCAGCTTTCAGCGCTGTCACACTTTAACTGACAATTGCGCGGTCATGCTACACTGTACCCATATGAAATTTTTATCATTTTTTTCACACAAATAGAGCTTTCTTTTGGTGGTATGTAATCATCTCTGGGTTTTTTATTTTTTACAAAAAAAAAGAATAAAGACAAAAAATTTTGAAAAAAAAAAAAGTTTTTCTTATTTTCTGCGAGTAAATTTTGAAAATAAATTTTTCTCCTTCACTGATGTGCGCTGATGAGGCGGCACTGATGGGCACTGATAGGCTGCACTGATGGGCACTGATGAGGTGGCACTTATGGGCACTGATGAGGTGGCACTTATGGGCACTGATGAGGAGGTACTAATATGCTGCACTGATGAGCACTGAGAGGCGGCACTGAGAGGCAGCACTGAGAGGCGGCACTGATGAGCAATGATAGGCGGCACTGCTGGGCACTGAGAGGCGGCACTGCTGGGCACTGAGAGGCGGCACTGCTGGGCACTGAGAGGTGGCACTGCTGGGCACTGAGAGGTGGCACTGCTGGGCACTGAGAGGCGGCACTGATGGGCACTGATAGGCGGCACTGATGGGCACTGGCGGATGGCACTGGACACTGACGGGTGGCACTGATGAGCGGCACTGATGGGCAGCACCATCAGTGCCCACACTCAGTGCCCATAGTGCTGCCAGTCAGTGCTCATCAGTGCCTAGATGAGCAGGCACTGATGGGCACTGACTAGCAGCACTATGGGCACTGATTGTGGGCATTGATGGGGGGCACTGATGGCGGGCACTGTGGGCACTGATGTGGGGGCACTGTGTGTGTGTTTTTACCTTTTAGTAATCAGGGCACTGGTGATCGGTGCCCTGATTACATTGCTGTGTGTCCCCAGCGGCTGTCGGCTCCCCCTCCTTCCTCACACTGCAGGCTCCGTGTGAGGAAGGAGCGCCGGCGATGAGAGATGATCTCATATGTTTACATATGAGATCATCGCTCATTGGACGGCCAGATCACGTGGTGAATGGCCGCTGTGATTGGCCATTCACCACGATCTGTGATCGGCTGTGTCCAAGGGACACGGCCGACACAGATTTTCCCCGCAGCGCGCTCGCGGGAGCGCGCTGGGGGCGTGTCACTGGGAGGCCGTTTAAAAACGGCCTCCCGAAAATTCGAGTCCGCGCTGCAGCCGTATATAGGCTGTAGCGCGGACGGGGGGAGGTTAAGAGGTCATCTTTACCTCCATTAGAAACACACAAACCACTTTAAATAGATGTAGAAAATATAGTGGCACAAGGGCAGTAAAGATAGTTACATGAACTTTCTTCAGGGACTGGCTACATTCCCCAGATGGAAACAATGTATACAGAGGCTAGCAAAGGATTGTCAAGATTACCTACCAGCACAAAATCAAAATATGGAAAGTAAAACAGAACTTTGCTCATAATGGGGAAAATAAAATGATTCTAAAGGCAGAAGGTCTTTTTACCCTTAAAAAACCTTTTGCGTGCAGCTCTCCCAACCACCCCCCTAAATACTTACCCAAGCCCGGTCTTGATGCAGAAATGGCTCTCCCCATTTGGCAGAGGCAGCAGCAGGAGCCATTGGCATTTCAATCACAGCTAGTGAGAAGAGAAAGGGAGAGGGCCAAACCACACTGTGTGTCAATGGACATGCAGACTTAGTTTAGGAGTGAGAACGCGTGAGTCCCCACATAGCAGGCAGCTTGCTGTGGGGGCACTTGGCAGGAAGGAGGGGCCAGACCCGCTGGTGGGGGGGGGGGGGGGGCTGAGAAGAGGATCAGGGCTGCGTTGTGCAATACCATTACACAGCGAGACTAAGTATAACCTGCTTGTTATTTAAAGAAAATATGAGAATCGAATACATTTTACTTTACTGTAGAAACCCTAAGAAACATTTTGTTGCTATCCACGCACTCCTCTGCTACACTCAAGAGCTTCCCAGGTACTGCTAAATATTGGTTGACATTCCTTCATGCCTCCCCACAATGCAGCACTTGGTACATGTGCATCCCACTGTCAGCCTATGTCAGAAAGAGCACAAACCTAGGTAAATTTTACCTTGCTCAACACATGAATGGTCAAAGAAGAGGCTTGCTTTAAATACATTCTCAGAATCAGGTTATAGTCCAAACAGAGCAACATAGCAGTCACTGTACATACAACCTTTACCCATTTCTGGAGTGCCCCAAATCAAGAAGCCAATCGAATTTGCGCTCCTATTCCTTCGGTATTGAACTGTATTGTAATCGTACTGTCCCCCTTTATAGCGTAAAGTGCTTGCATAAACTGCTGGCGCTATATAAACCCTGTATAATAATATGTATGCACTATACTGTATGCAAGCAACACCCCCCCCCCCCCCCAGCCTAGGCACACATGATGGAACCTTCCATGTGTCAAAGTACATCTGAGGTGTCTATATAGTCTTTTTTTTGTGAGTAGGGAAGGATTGTAACCCGTTAGGCTTTACACCTATCCGGGGCTTCAATGATTTTAACCCTTCCTCACGATCTAAAACCTCAAATGTTTGCCATTAAGAGTCTTTAAAACACTTGTGATCGATGGGCTGTTTATGGCCTGGACTTCAAGTGGTTAAACCAAACTTACAGCTGCAGCCAAGAGTTTGGCGCCGTTTTTTTTTCAGTTGCCTCCCAGCTTTTTATAAAAAGGTATGATCCAGGTGTCTACAGAGCTGCCTGATTCCTCTTACTATACTGTGAAAAGCTGGCCAATTAGTGCTGGAGTTGCAGTGAATGGCAAGGGAGACATTACAAGGCTACTACAGCCCTGATGTCGTCATAAAGAGGAACTGTGCTCTGCCCATGCTACCACATAGCCCCCTTGTGGGAGTAATAAGAAAAAGTGTTAAATAAAAGAACACAATGAAATAGAAAAAAAAAAAAAACATACCACAATCCTACACACAAGGTGGACCCCTTTATGTAAACAGTGATTGCGCCACGTTAGGTATCACTATCCAGAAAAACGCATCTCAAAAAAGTTATATTGATATGCATTAAGGAGTGAAATAAGTATTTAAATCCCCTTTCAATCAACAAGATTTCTGGCTCCTAAGTGCCTTCTATACAGGTAACGAACTGAGATTAGGAGCACTCTTAAAGGGAGTGCTCCTAATCTCAGCTTGTTACCTGTATAAAAGACACCTGGCCACAGAAGCAATCAGATTACAATCTCTCCACTATGGCCAAGACCAAAGAGCTGTCTAAGGATGTCTGGGACAAGGTTGTAGACCTATACAAGGTTGGAATGGGCTACAAAGACCATCGCCAGCTTGGTGAGAGGTAGACAATTATTGCGATAATTTGCAAATGGAAGAAACACAAAATAAATGTCAGTCTCCCTCGGTCTGGGGCTCCATGCAAGATCTCACCTCATGGATTTTCAATGATCATGAGAACAGTGAGGAAATCAGCCCAGAACTACACGGGAGAATCTCGTCAATGATCTCAAGGCAGCTGGGACCAGTCACCAAGAAAACAATTGTCAACACAATACACCATGAAGGACTGAAATCCTGCAGCACCCACAAGGTCCCCCTGCTCAAGAAGGCACATGTACATGCCCGTCTGAAGTTTGCTAATGAACATCTGAATGATTCAGAGGAGAAAGTGTTGTGGGCAGAGGAGACCAAAATCAAGCTCTTCGGCATCAACTCAACTGTTTGGGAGGAGGAATGCTGCCTATGACCCCAAGAACACCATGCCCACTGTTAAACACAGAGGAGGAAACATTATGCTTTGGGGGTGTAAGTCGCACCCCAATTCTGGCAATATAACCGCTCAAATAGGTGCGACTTATCTCACGACTTTGAAAAAAGTTCCTGCACTACTTTTTTCCGATTTCATTATGACTTGCATAGGACTTCTGTTAAATGAAGTAGAGAGCTGTAATCAAATCGGAGGTGCAAATTGCACTGATCTGCAGCTTTCAAAGCCACACTCATGTGAGCTAGGATTGAAAGACCAAGTACAAATTGTTCAAATACTACTAATTTTGATCCAGAAATGGAGGAGGCAACCACCAATTTCTCTCTTTTTTTACATTAACTCTTGCTTTACTGAAGATGAATTCCAGGCATGCATGTTCTACATAGTTACACTGGTTCAGCATAGGACATACCTGGCCAATGCCTCTGAAAATCACTGATGCAGATACCACAACTTTAATCATCTCCACTTGCTTCCGGGTCCCGTGCTGAGTGTTTGGCCTAATGCACTGTGAATACAGGCAGTCAGCAGTTCAGCCCAGGTGCTATTCAGAGAACACTTTGCATTTTCCTAATTGATGCAAAGCGTTCTCAGGTTGGACGTGGAGAGGCGGGCGTCGAAGTCACACATTCCACCTTGTCCAATTGCAGAATGCTTTGGCTTCATTCAAGGGAGTCTACATACTATACCTGAACAAATACCCAAAACTCATCATCATAAACGATATTTACAAGGTCTGGCTACCAGTACAAAACCACTTTCCAGACTTCCAGGTGTACTGCTGTACAGAACGCAATGCAAATATTTTGACAGGTAGAACAGTCCCCGTTTATGTATTTAATCTGTGTACAGTGAGGAAAATTATTTGATCCCCTGCAGATTTCGTAAGTTGGCCTAATTACAAAGAAATAAAGGTTCTATAATTGTTTAGTGAGCTAGATGGACTTGTGTGTTTTTTCAACTTAACTATGACACTATAACTATTTAAATGTTTTCATAGGTGAATTGAGTCCCGGTTCACACTGGTGCGATGCGGGGAAACCCAGCGAATCCGTATAGATTCCCGCATTGCACCAGAATCGCAGTGGGTCACATTGAGATCTGCAAATTGCTGGGGGTGTCAATGTAAAGTTAATGACACCCCCAGATTTGTTCACAGATCGCAGTGCAAACCGACATAGTGATGGAAACATATCGCATAAGGGTGAACACGCGATCAGATTCCAGTGCGAACGGAAAAAGGGTCCTGCACCATTTTGGTATGAATGGAATGCGATTTCAGCCACACATTTTGTAAGGCTGAAATTGAATCACACAGACATCGCATGTGATGTGCAAATCACATGCTATGTCTGACATCAAACTCGTGTGAACCGTCACTAAGACCGAATACCAACTAAGAATCCAGAAAGGGAAAAAAAAAAAAAAAAAAACACCACGATACAAATGTGATAAATAGTTGCAGTTCAGTGAGTAAAATGAGTATTTGATCCCCAAGCAGGTAAGAGGTTTATTGTAGTTGGTCATCAGGTTTGCACACATCTCAGGAGGGATTTTGGTCCACTCTTTACAGATCCTCTCTAAATCCCTAAGTTTCTTGGCAACTCGAAGTTTCAGTTCCCTCAAGTTCTCGATAGGATTAAGGTCTGGGGACTAGCTAGGCCACTCCATGACCTTAATGTTCTTCTTGAGTCACTCGTTTGTTGCCTTGGCGGTATGATTTGGGTCATTGTCATGCTCATCCATGACCCATCTTCAGTGTTCTGGCTGAGGGAAGAAGGTTCTCTTTCAAGATTTTACAATACATGACCCCCGTCCATTGGCCCCCTCAATGCGGCAAAGTTAGCCTGTACCTTTAGCAAAGAATGTCAATCAATGGCGGCATATTGTGTTACTAATGGTTTTTTTGGTGACTGTGGTCCCAACTGCCTTGAGATCATTCACAAGCTCCTCTTCTGTAGTTCGAGGCTGATCCCTCACTTTTCTCATGATCATCCTTACCCTATGAGGCGAAATATTGCATGGAGCTCCAAACTGAGGGCGATTGATGGTTATTTTGTATTTCTTCCATTAGTGAATTATTGTTGGTTGGAAGGGGTAGGGGATCAAATAACGGAATTTTTGTAAAATCTTACCTGTAAAATTCCTTTCTCTGAGTCCTCCGACAGTCGCCGCCTCTTCATATTCGTCACATATGGGGTATTAGACTTTGCTCCGAAGGAGTAGCTAGGCAACAGAATATGTTAACATTAAAGCTTTTAACATATCCCACCCTCAAGGGGTGGTCCCCTCAGTCAATACCCTCCTACTTCCTGCAACCATATCTCAGTTTCAGTGGAATAGCAGTAGAGTATACAACCAAACCCCAAAAGAGGGGCGCGGGCGGCGACTGTCGGAGGACTCAGAGAAAGGAATTTTACAGGTAAGATTTTACAAAAATTCCGTTTTCTCTTACGTCCTCCGACAGTCGCCGCCTCTTCATATTCGTCACATATGGGGACGTCCCAAAGCAGTGCAAACATGAGGGGTGGGAAACGCATCCGCGCCGAAAGGCAACGCAGTCTCCGCATCAAAGAAAGGAACCTTACCAAAGGAAGGAAACCAGCTGGGCTACAGGAAAAATAATTGCTCAACAGGAGCAACAACCCAGGAAAAGACAAATAACCAGGGGATAAAAACTTATCCCAACAGCCAGAGGTCCCCAACAAGGGACCCTAGGGAATTGCCGCACTAAGAACCTTGCGGCCAAAAGGAAGCATCCGCCGATGCCTGAACATCTACTTTGTAGAATTTTGTTAAAGTGTGCACGGTCGACCAGGTCGCCGCCTTACACACCTGGGCTACAGAAGCCCCATGACGACAGGCCCAAGACGTACTCAGAGATCTAGTAGAGTGCGCCTTCACAGGCACAGGGGGAACCTTCCCCTGCAAAGCATAGGCCTGTTCAATGGTCTGCCTGATCCATTTGGCGATGGTAGAGGCCGACGCCGCCATGCCCTTCCGAGGACCCTCTGGAAGAACAAACAAGGAGTCCGTCTTTCGAAAGGACTCAGTCGATTTAAGGTAAACCCTTATTGCCCGAACAACATCCAAAGAATGTAGTCTCACCTCCTTTGGATGTTTAGGCTTCGCGCACAGCGAAGGCAAGACAATATCTTCATTAAGATGGAATTCCGAAACTCGCTTCGGAAGAAAAGAAGGATTAGGTCGCAAGACCACCTTATCCAAATGAACAACCAGATACGGAGACTTGCAGGACAAAGCCGCCAGCTCCGACACTCTGCGAGCCGAAGTGATCGCAACCAAAAAGGCGACCTTTTTGGACAACATAGACAACGAGATCTCCCTGATCTGTTCAAAAGGAGCACGTTGTAACAGATAGAACGAGATTCAAGTCCCAAGGGGGCAGAGGATCCCTCCTAGGAGGAACCAGATGCCGCACTCCCTGAACAAAAGTGCCAACCAAGGAGTTGGAAGCCACGGGACATTGAAACAGAACGGCCAGCGCAGACACCTGACCCTTTATCGTAACCAGCGCCAAACGCTGATCGACACCTGTTTGAAGAAAGGACAGCACTCGGGAAACCGAGTACGTGCGGGGTGAAAACCCCCTGGACTCACACCAGGCAAAATAGGCCTTCCAAGTACAGTAATAAACCTTCCCCGAGGAAGACTTCCTCGCGTTGATCAAGGTATGAACGACCTCTGGGGAGAGACCCTTCTCCTTCAGGACCTCGGTCTCAACAGCCAGGCCGTCAAAGCCAGCGACTGTAAAGCAGGATGGTATATCGGCCCTTGAAACAGGAGATCGTCTCGAAGAGGCAGACACCACGGGGCGTCGACCGCCAGATTCACGAGGTCCGCGTACCAGGACCGGCGAGGCCAGTCCGGTGCCACAAGAATCACCGTGCTGCGTTCCGAGTGTAACCTGCGAAGGAACCGGGACAGCAACTGAATCGGTGGAAACGCGTACATCAGCCTGTACTGATGCCACGGGGCCACTAACGCGTCCGACGCGTTTGCCCGAGGGTCGCGCGTCCTTGCTACGAACCTTCTCGTTGAGACGAGACGCGAACAGGTCCACATCTGGAAGACCCCACTTCGCGCACAACATCTGGAAGACAGCCGGGTGGAGAGACCATTCCCCCTGATCCAGGGTCTGGCGACTCAGATAGTCCGCCTGCCAGTTCTCCACCCCCGGAATGTGCACCGCCGTTATCGCCGGGACATGAGTCTCGGCCCAAGACAGAATGTCGGCCACTTCTCGAGCCGCCCGGGCACTCCTGGTGCCCCCTTGGTGGTTGATGTAGGCCACCGCCGTGGCATTGTCCGTCTGCACCCGAACCGGGCAGCCCTGCAGCCGGTCCGTCCAGCGATGAAGACAGATTTATCGCACGCAATTCCAGAATGTTGATCGGAAGGGAGGACTCCCCCTCCGACCAAGTCCCCTGGGCGGACAGAACGCCCAGAACACCACCCCAGCCCGACAGGCTGGCATCCGTGGTGATTACCGTCCACGAGATAGGACGAAACGACTTGCCCCCGGACACCATCGGGGACTGGAGCCACCACAGAAGGTCTCTTCTGGTGCGATGACTCAACGAGATTTGAAGATCCAAAGATTGAGGTCGTCCGTCCCACATGGACAGGATCTCCGCTTGGAGACCCCGTGTGTGAAACTGGGCGAAGGGAATCGCCTCGAAGGCCGAGACCATCAATCCCAGACATCTCATGCACGTCCGCAGAGACGAGTGCGGAACGTCCCTGAGGGACCTGACTTCCTCCTGAAGAGTTCCGAGTTTGTCTTCCGGCAGGAAGACCTTCGCCTGCACCGAGTCCAGGATCATTCCCAGGTAGGGAAGACGAACCGACGGACTCAGTGTCGACTTTGGAAAATTTATCGTCCAACCAAACTCCTGCAGAGTTTGCATCGTGACAGACAGGTCCTTCTCCAGAACCTGGCTGGTCGCAGACCAAACCAGAATGTCGTCCAGATACCCCAGGACAGAAATGCCCTGGGCCCTCAATAATGCCAGAACCGGTGCAAGCACCTTGGTGAAGACCCGCGGAGCCGAGACCAAAGGGCAACGCCACAAACTGGTAGTGATCCTCCGCAATGGCGAATCGAAGGTACCTCTGGTAACCCTCGAAAATGGGGATGTGAAGATACGCATCCTTCAAATCGATGGAGGCCATGAATTCCCCCGGAACCAGGGCAGCCACCACCGACCGCAGGGATTCCATGCGGAACTTGCGAACCCGCACAGAGCGGTTCAGAGCCTTCAAGTCCAGAATTGGACGAACCTTGCCCTCCTTCCTGGGCACGGTGAACAAATTGGAATAAAACCCCCGAAATCTGTCCCGATGAGGCACCGGAACCACCACTCCCTGAGCCCTCAGGTCCCGCACCGCCAGGTGCAGGTCCCGTAAACGCCCTGGAGACAGTTGAAGATTTGAGGGAAAAAATCTGCTCTCCGGCCGAGAGAGAAACTCGATCTTGTAACCAGATCGAACGATCTCCTGAACCCATCTGTCCCGCACGCGGGCCAACCAGGGTTGAAGAAAACCGAGCAAGCGTCCCCCCACCCCAAAACTGGGTGAGGGCGCCCCTTCAGGCCACACTGTTATGGGCTGCGGATCCGGATTGACCGGACTTCTGTTTCCCAGACCAGGGCTTCTTCTGAGAGCCTTGACCTTTGAACGGTTTGCCCTTGTAGTGCGACCGAAAGGCACGAAAGGACCCCTGAGGGGGCCGAAAATTAGCATGCTTCTTCCCAGAAGCCCCCTTAGCCTTGGGGAAATGGGGCAAGAGAGTGCTCTTACCTCCGGTGATCCCCTTAATCAACACATCCAAGGACTCCCCAAAAAGGCGAGACCCATCATAAGGCAGATTGGCTAAGGTCTTACGTGAAGATTGGTCCACCGACCAACATTTCAACCAAACCAGGCGGCGAGACAACACCGCCACGCTGTGCACACGTGCAGCCAACGGGACCAAGTCCGCATCACACAGATACATGACACCCTGGTGGATTTGATCCACCATATCCAGGGTCGCCGGCGAGGCCGAATCGGCCACTAGGACGCGCCTAAGCATCTGCGTCCAACTTGCGACAGCCTGGGCCGCCATGAGAGAGGCAAACAGAGCCTTAAGCATAGAACCCGTAACAGAATAAGTATGACGGGCAAGAGACTCCAATCTCCTATCCGTGGCATCACGGAACACAGGGGAATCCTCTGCAGGAATCGCAGTGGATTTGTTTAAAACCGCAATTGCGTGATCCACTGGGGGTGGCACACACCACCTTGCATCAGTGGAAGACGAGAAAGGATAACGCAGCTTGAACCTACTTGGTACAGCAAAAGGTTTGCGTAGATTGCGCCATTGTTCTTTAACAGCGCGCTGAAAATCATCATTGCAGGGAAAAACCTGCGGCGTCCTGCGTTTTCTCTGCGTCCCATAAGCCGCCAAGGCAGCGGGGGGACACACTTCATCCTGCAAACGCAGCGTTTGTTTTATGGAAGCAATCAATTCATCCATGATTGCAAGCTCTTCAGGCGAGCCAGGGGGAGAATTATCAACCCCTTTCAACTTCAGCCTCCACCTCGGACCCCACTAGATCCAGGGAGGAGCGGGACCCCGATAAGGAGGCCCCCGCCATAACAGCCCCATCACCTTCACCCTCAGAATCAGAGGAAAGAGAAACTCTGGGTCTCTTAGTAGATTGAGCAGCCACCAGCATCTGCACCTGAGCAGCAAGGCCAGCCACAATAGTGGCTAAATCCCCCCCTGGGGGGGAAACAGCGGTCCCCTGGCTTTCCACCAAGGCGGTAGGAAATTTGCCCTCCTGAGAATCCATTGCCCCAATATCAAATGCCGGATAATAAAGGGTTAACTGCCCCTTTAACAAGCGCGGCGAGCGCAGCCCACCGCACCACACACAAGCACAATGAGACCCCCACAGGGACAATAAAACTGACACAGGCAATGGATAAGAAGGATATAACCTGAGGAGACCCTCGCCGCTGCTGCTGCCACGATCGGTGTATCCTGGAGAAGAGGAAGTGATGCGGCCAGGGCGCTCTATTAAAGCCTATGGGAGGCTACAAGAAAATGGCCGCCATGCATGTAGACCATGCGGCCGGAGCGAGTGTAGGCAAAATGGCGCCGTTTGGCGCCGAAACCGCCGCTCCACAGTACAGTAATGCACACATGTTATCCATGTATAAAAAAACATGTTAGATCGCCGCAGCGATCACTGTATAGTGCCCAAACATGCCACAAAACATGCCCCACAGAACAAAGCTTCTCACACTGACAAGGCTGACACACACAGTGTCACACAGCTCTCCCCCCCCTTGCAGCCCACAGCATGCAGCCGAGAGATAGATAGACAAACAGTGAGAACAGAGGCAGGTTACACAGTCCCAGACTGACACCCCCCAGACAGACAGGTCCCCACATAGATACACTTACCTCACTGGCGTGGGGGACCCGCACAGGCGAACAAGCCACTGCACATGAGGCAGGGAGAGTCGCATACAAGACGCACAGAATGGGGTTTAAGAAACCGCACAGCGTCCAGTGAGGTAGCCACCTCACCAATCATCCCTGCACCGAACAGGGATGGGTCGTTCACTGTGCCAGGAGCGTTACCTGGCTGAACGCTCGATGGCAGGCTGGGAAGCCACTGACCCACGGCCTGCGACCAGGGGGATCAGCCCGAGACCCAGCCCGCATGATCCTCTTCATCAGAAGAACTAACTAATGCTGACAAAAAGAACAGCTAAGTAAAGGTAGAGAGAAAACTCAAACAAAAAATCAAAAAAGAAGAAAGAGTCTGGGGCACAAAGCCCCAGCACAGAGAGAGCCAGCCACTCCTGACAAGCTAGACATTGAAACTGAGATATGGTTGCAGGAAGTAGGAGGGTATTGACTGAGTGTACCACCCCTTGAGGGTGGGATATGTTAAAAGCTTTAATGTTAACATTCTGTTGCCTAGCTACTCCTTCGGAGCAAAGTCTAATACCCCATATGTGACGAATATGAAGAGGCGGCGACTGTCGGAGGACGTAAGAGAAACTTATTTTACTCACTGAACTGCAACTCAAATTTATAACATTTGTATCGTGCTTTTTTTCTGGATTTCTGGTTTTTATCATTTAAAATACACCTATGATAACTACAGGCCCTTCATTTCTTTGTAAGTGGGCAAACTTACAAAATTTGCAGGGAATCAATTATTTTTGCCACTGTATTTAGATTTTTACACAGAGTCCAGTTTAAAAGAAAAAAGGTAGGTGCTGCTGGAGCCAAGAAATAGTGGAGTATAGACGGACAAGTTTAGTACCACATTCATTTTTTTACTTCCACAAAAAAAACACCACCTGACCGTGCCAAAATGATAAGACCAGGTGTTTGCCTGCCCCTGTCATTAGTACCCTAGAAGAACCCTCTCAGAGAAAAACAAAGGTGCCATTGCTGACAGGGAAACCGATGCAGATGAAGCTGAGCTGAATTGAAGCTAGTCATTTCAACCTAGGAAACATCAGGTACTTGTTCACAGCCAGGGAATATGTGCTCCATTAACCATTGTATGCGGCCTTGGCTACTTAGCATGTATGGACAAAAAAAAAAAAAAAAAAAAAAAAAAAAATCGGCTTTCTAGAGCGTGCCAACATCTTCAGAGTAAAAAAAAAAAAATATCTCCTGTGAGAATAGGTGGACTTTAAAGGAACAACATGAGACGCATCCCCAAATAGGGTTTATAAAAAACGGAATTTTTGTAAAATCTTACCTGTAAAATTCCTTTCTCCGAGTCCTCCGACAGTCGCCGCCATCTCCATATTCGTCACAATGGGGTATTAGACTTTGCTCCGAAGGAGTAGCTAGGCAACAGAATATGTCAATATAAAAGCTTTAACACATCCCACCCCCAGGGGGTGGTCCCCTCAGTCAATACCCTCCTACTTCCTGTATCCATACCTCAGTTTCAGTGGAATAGCAGTAGAGTATACAACCAACCCCAAAAGAGGGGCGGGGGCGGCGACTGTCGGAGGACTCAGAGAAAGGAATTTTACAGGTAAGATTTTACAAAAATTCCATTTTCTCTTACGTCCTCCGACAGTCGCCGCCATCTCCATATTCGTCACAATGGGGACGTCCCAAAGCAGTGCAAACATGAGGGGTGGGAAACGCAGCCGCGCCCAAGGCAACGCCGTCTCCACAGCAGAGAAAGGAACCTTACCAAAAGGAAGGAAACCATCTGGGCAACAGAAGAAAAAAACTTGCTCAACAGAAGCAAAAACCCAGGAAAACAAATAACCCAGGGATAACAACATGTATCCCAAACAGCCAAGGAGCCCATACAAGAGGCTCTAAGGAACTGCCGCACTAAGAACCTTGCGGCCAAAGGAAGCATCTGCCGATGCCTGAACATCCACTCTGTAGAATTTTGTGAAGGTGTGAACGGACGACCAAGTCGCCGCCTTACACACCTGGGCCACAGAAGCCCCATGATGACAGGCCCAAGACGTACTCAGAGATCTGGTAGAGTGCGCCTTCACAGGCATAGGGGGAACTTTCCCCTTCAAAGCATATGCCTGTTCCACAGTCTGTCTGATCCATTTGGCAATGGTAGAGGCCGACGCAGCCAAGCCCTTCCGAGGTCCCTCAGGAAGGACAAACAAGGAATCCGACTTGCGGAAAGATTCAGTCGATTTCAGGTAAACCCTAATCGCCCGAACAACATCCAAGGAATGCAGTTCCACCTCCTTCGGATGTTTGGGCTTCGCGCAGAGCGAAGGCAGGACAATATCCTCATTGATGTGAAAATCCGAAACTCTCTTCGGAAGAAAAGAAGGGTTAGGTCGCAAGACCACCTTATCTAAATGAAGGACCAGATACGGAGACTTGCAGGACAAAGCTGCCAGCTCCGAAACCCTGCGAGCCGAAGTGATCGCCACCAAAAAAGCGACTTTTTTGGACAACATGGACAACGAGATTTTCCTGATCTGTTCAAAGGGAGCATGTTGCAGCACGGACAGAACAAGATTCAAGTCCCAAGGAGGTAAAGGTTCCCTCCTAGGAGGGACCAGATGTCGCACCCCTTGAACAAAGGTACTAACCAAAGAGTTAGACGCCACAGGACGTTGAAAAAGAACGGCCAGCGCAGACACCTGACCCTTGACCATAGCCAGCGCCAAACGCTGGTCGACACCCGTCTGAAGAAGGAAGGACAACACCCTAGACACCAAGTGCGAGGTGAAAACCCCCTGGACTCACACCAGGCAAAATAGGCCTTCCAAGTACGGTGATAGACCTTCCCCGAGAAAGACTTCCTCGCGTTAATCAAAGTGTGAATGACCTCCGGAGAGAGACCCCTATCCCTCAGGACCTCGGTTTCAACAGCCAGGCCGTCAAAGCCAGCGACCGTAAAGCAGGATGGAATATCGGCCCTTGAGACAGGAGATCTTCTCGAAGAGGTAGAAGCCAAGGAGCGTCGACCGCCAGATTCACGAGGTCCGCGTACCAGGACCGGCGAGGCCAGTCCGGTGCCACAAGAATCACCATGTGTGGTTCCGAGATCAACCTGCGAAGGAACCTGGACAGCAATTGGATCGGCGGAAACGCATACAGCAGCCGATACTGATGCCACGGGGCTACCAACGCGTCTGACGCGTCTGCCCGAGGATCGCGCGTCCTTGCCACGAACCTTGTTGTTCAGACGAGACGCGAACAGGTCCACCTCCGGAAGACCCCACTTCGCGCACAACATCTGGAAGACATCCGGATGGAGAGACCATTCCCCCTGATCCAGGGTCTGGCGGCTCAGATAATCCGCCTGCCAGTTCTCCACCCCCGGAATGTGTACCGCCGATATCGCCGGGACATGAGTCTCGGCCCAGGAAAGAATGTCGGCCACTTCCCGAGCGGGCACTCCTGGTGCCCCCTTGGTGATTGACGCAAGCCACCGCCGTGGCATTGTCCGTCTGAACCCGAACCGGACAGCCGCGCAGTCTGTCCGTCCAAACTTGAAGGCAGAGATTTATCGCACGCAACTCCAGAATATAGATCGGAAGGGAGGATTCCTCCTCCGACCAAGTTCCCTGGGCGGACAGAACGCCCAGACCACCCCAGCCCAACAGGCTGGCATCCGTGGTGATCACCGTCCATGAAAGAGGACGAAAAGACTTCCCCCCCCCCCCCCGACACCACCGGGGACTGGAGCCACCACAGAAGGTCCCTTCTGGTGCGATGGCTCAACGAAATCTGGATATCCAGAGATTGCGGATGCCCGTCCCACCTCCGCCTGGAGACCCCTCGTGTGAAACTCGGCAAAGGGAATCGCCTCGAAGGCCCAGACCATCAGTCCCAGACACCGCATGCACTTCCGCAGGGATGAGCACGGAACGTCCCTGAGGGACTGGACGTCTCCCTGAAGAGTCTTGAGTTTGTCGTCCGGTAGGAAGACCTTCGCCTGGACCGAGTCCAGGATCATCCCCAAATAGGGAAGACGAACCGACGGACACAGCGTTGACTTTGGATAATTTATCGTCCAACCAAACTCCCGTAGAGTCTGCACTGTGACAGACAGATCCGACTCCAGACCCTGGCTGGTCGCAGACCGAACCAGAATATCGTCCAGGTACCCCAGGACAGAGATGCCCTGGGCCCTTAACAAGGCCAGCAGCGGTGCAAGCACCTTGGTGAAAACCCACGGAGCCGAAGCGAGGCCAAAAGGTAACGCCACGAATTGGTAGTGATCCTCCGCAATGGCGAATCGAAGGTACCTCTGGTGACCCTCGAAAATGGGGATGTGTAGGTACGCATCCTTCAAGTCGATGGAGGCCATGAATTCCCCCGGAACCAGGGCAGCCACCACCGACCGCAGAGATTCCATGCGGAACTTGCGGACCCGCACAAAGCGGTTCAGAGCTTTTAAGTCCAGAATCGGACGTACCTTGCCCTCCTTCCTGGGCACAGTGAACAGATTGGAATAGAACCCCCGAAATCTGTCCCGATGAGGCACCGGAACCACCACTCCCTGAGCCCTCAGGTCCCGCACCGCTAGGTGCAGATCCCGCTAACGCTCCGGAGACAGTTGAAGATTTGAGGGGAAAAATCTGCTCTCCGGCCGAGAGAGAAACTCGATCTTGTAACCAGATCGAACGATTTCCTGAACCCACCTGTCCCGAACCCGGGACAGCCATGGTTGTGGAAAACCGAGCAAGTGTCCCCCCACCCCAGAACCAGGTGAGGGCGCCCCTTCAGGCCGCACTGTTGTGGGCAGCGGATCCGGACTGGCCGGACTTCTGCTTACCTGTCCATGGCTTCTTCTGGGAGCCCTGACCTTTGAACGGCTTGCCCTTGAAGTGCGACCGAAAGGCACGAAAGGACCCCTGAGAGGGCCGAAAGGAAGCATGCTTCTTACCGGGAGTCGCCTTAGCCTTGTGGGATTGGGGCAAGAGCGTGCTTTTACCCCCCGTGATCCCCTTTATCAGTGTATCCAAGGATTCGCCAAAAAGGCGAGAACCGTCATAGGGCAGATTGGCTAAGGTCTTGTGCGAAGATTGGTCCACCGACCAACACTTCAACCAAACCAAGCGGCGGGACAACACCGCCACACCATGTACACGTGCGGCCAACGGGACCATATCCAAGTCCGCATCGCACAAATACATGACACCCTGATGGATTTGATCCACCATATCCAATGTCGCCGATGGGGCAGAATCAGCCACCAAAACGCGCCTAAGCACCTGCGTCCAGCTCGCGACTGCCTGGGCCGCCATAAGGGAGGCAGAGCTTTCAGCATAGAACCCATAATAGAATAGGTATGACGGGCAAGAGACTCCAGCCTCTTGTCCGTGGCATCCCGGAACACCGGGGTATCCTCAGCAGGAATCGCAGTAGACTTATTCAAAACCGCTATCGCGTGATCCACCGGAGGCGGCACGCACCAACGCTCATCAGTAGCGGGCGTGAAAGGATAACGCAGTTTGAACCTACTGGGTACCGCAAAAGGCTTGCGGATATTACGCCATTGTTCCTTAACAGCGCTCTGGAAATCATCCGTGCAGGGAAAAACCTGCGATGTTTTGCGTCTTCTCTTTGTCCCATAAGCCGCCAAGGCAGTAGGAGGACATGGCTCATCCTGCAAGCGCAGCGTCTGCGTAATAGAAGCAACCAATTCATCCATGAGTGCAAGCTCTTCAGATGAGCCAGGGGGAGAATTATCCACCCCTTCAACCTCAGCCTCCACCTCGGACCCCACGAGATCCAGGGAGGAACGGGACCCCGATAGGGAGACCCCAGCCACAGCAGCCCCGTCACCATCACCCTCTGAATCAGAGGAAATTGAAACTCTGGGTCTTTGAGGATTGAGCAGCCACCAGCATTTGCACCTGAGCCGCAAGGCTAGCCACAATCGCAGCCAAATCCCCCCCTGGGGGGGAAACAGCAGTCCCCTGGCTTCCCACCAATGTGGCAGGAAATTTGCTTTCCTGAGAATCCATGCCCCAAAGTATGTGGAAGAATAAAGGGTTAACTGCCCCTTTAAAAAGCGCAGCGAGCGCAGCCCACCGCACACACACACAAGTACAATGAGACCCCCACAGGGAGAAAGTACAACTTGGGCAAGGATACAGGGATAGGGAGGTAAAAACCTGGAGAGACCGCTGCTGCTTCTGCCTCGATCGGTGGCTCAGGAGAAAAGGAAATGCTGACATGCAGAGCGCTCTATGAAAGCCTATGGAAGGCTACAAGAAAATGGCCGCCATCAGTGTAAACATGCGGCCGGAGCGAGTGCAGCCAAAATGGCGCCGAAAACCGCCGCTCCTCCACCTCAGTGAGGTGATTAAAAAAAACACCATAATGTCGTAAAAACATGGCGGACCGCCGCAGCGGTCGCTGTAATGTGCCCCAAACACGATATGATCATGCCCCACAGCACACAGCCAGTCACACATACACAGGCTGACACAGGCAGTGCAGCACAGCCCCCCCTCCTTGCAGCCAGAGAGATAGGGAATTTAACAGTGTGAACACAGGCAGGGTTACACAGTCCCAGACTGACACCCCCCAAACAGACAGGTCCCCACATAAATACACTTACCTCCTAGATGGCGTGGGGAACCCGCACAGGCGAACAAGCCGCTGCATATGAGGCAGGGAGAGTCGCATCCAGGATGCACAAAATCGGGGTTAAGAAACCGCACAGCATCCAGTGAGGTAGCCACCTCACCAATCATCCCTGCACCGAACAGGGATGGGTCGTTCACTGTGCCAGGAGCGTTACCTGGCTGAACGCTCGATGGCAGGCCGGGAAGCCACTGACCCACAACCTGCGACCAGGGGGATCAGCTCGAGACCCGGCCCGCACGAATCCTCTTCATCAGAAGAACTAACGCTGACAAAAACAACAGCTAAGTAAAGAGAGAGAAAAAAACTCAAACAAAAATCCAAAAAGAGAAAGGCTGAGACTAAAAGCCCCAGCATAGAAACATCCAGCTACTCCTGACAAGCTAGACATTGAAACTGAGGTATGGATACAGGAAGTAGGAGGGTATTGACTGAGGGGACCACCCCCTGGGGGTGGGATGTGTTAAAGCTTTTATATTGACATATTCTGTTGCCTAGCTACTCCTTCGGAGCAAAGTCTAATACCCCATTGTGACGAATATGGAGATAGCGGCGACTGTCGGAGGACGTAAGAGAAATCCAATTTATTTTAACAATTTATAAAAACAGCATTTTTTTATAGAAATTATTTGCGGATGTGTCTCATGTTGTGCCTTAAAAGTCCACCTATGCTCACAGAAGATATCCATGCGAGATTTTTCTTTACCTAGCATGCATGTTTGCCTACAATTTATCCTTCAGTTGCTTTGGATTCCTGGTCCTCTGCATAGGTTGTGCTCATACCAAAGAAACTGAAGGCCTTATTTTTTCCATTAAAGTGATTTTTTTCTAACTAGTCTGCGGCTGGATTGGCACTAGGTGTTGATCAGAAGTGAGATAGTATCTCTGCTGCAACAGCCCTTACACAAGAAGCTTATGAAACGTTATCAGTAAAAATGGCAAGTCAGCAAAACAATCCTATAACGTAATGTGTTTGTGGCATTTTGAAAACCGCTTTATTGAAAAACGACTGAGCTACAATGGCTAAATTCTAATTTATTTTTACACACACACACTAATATATATATATATATATATATATATATATATATATATATATATATATATATATATATATATATATATACACACATATACACACACACACTTTTTTTTTTAACTTAAAGAACTCCCAAAAACATTTAACATAAAAAGTCTGCACAAATGTCTCCTCTAGAACATTGTAAAAGGGGTCCACACATATAAAGTGAACTGATGAAAAAAAAAAAAAAAACACATGCTTTGATTATTCCGTTCTACTTTTTTTTTTTTACACAAGTGCATGATTAAAAAGTATTAAACCCAAAAACAAAAATGTAATATACTGCAGCTTACCAGTCCTTAGATGCAGCGGCTGCATTCATTTCACCTGGTAAACCTGTGAACACCACTGTCCCTGGATGGCTACCCTAAAGGCCCGTACACACGTACAGATTGTCGGCCGAAACTGTTCGGCCGATTTTTGGCTTGTTAGTACGATGCTTCAGACAGCGCACTTTCGGCCGAACAGAATCTGTTGTGCAAGCATTTAAATTTTTGTATGCCGACACCAGAACGGCCGATTGTTCGCCAGTCCGTACAGAATTCGGCCGACAGACAGCAGATTTGCAAGACTGGGCATGCTCAGAAAAAAAAAAAAACACAGGAAAGTTAACCATCACATGACATCACTTATGCAGTCGGCTGTTGTTGGCCGACAAAATTCGTGTGCAGTCTTTTGCAGTTTTCAACAGACAAGACAGCCCTCAGACAAAAGACGGCCGATCGTTCAACGATCGGTACGTGTGTACGGGGCTTTACTCATTCCACTGTATCTATGGAGAGACCCATGACTGGACTTGGCCTCACAGAAAAAGACAAGGACACTGCATTTCTGCAAGGATCAACAGGTATTTACTATACTTGCTGAAAATGTTCTTAGCCTGGAAAAGGAAAACTAATGCAGCCACCACTTCCATGGAATGGTAAGCTGTAATACTTTTAAATTTTTGCTCTTCAACGTAGACATCCTTAAGCGGCATTAATACAAAAAAAGTTTATACAAACGCATGCAGAAAACCACTGTTAAAAACCAAAACTGTACTATATTGTGGTTAACCAATCATATGATGTGGTGGCTGTATTAGTTTTCTTTTTTAGAAATGTTTCCCTTTTTTCCCCAGGTGATCTGGTCTGCATCACACCCCGTTTTAGATAGAAACCACTCTAGATGAAAGCACAGGGGGTAGATTTGGACAGCAGCACTGTCAGCCTGGGGGGTGGGGAGCGTTACAAGTATTAGCAGATTTAACTACAGTAACAAATTGAAACTGAACACCAGTTAAAACTTCATAATCAGTTACAGCAAACAATTGTTTTCCTTTGGGATAAAGATTTACACAAATAAAAGCTAATAAATTTAAGGCAACCCTGCCAGTGATAACTGGTCTGCCTCATCCATGTAACTTTAACAGCTGAAAAGAAAAAAAAGCCTAAAAAAGAAAAACAGCCATCACATCTAAGAATTAGTAAGCTGCAATAAAATAAAAGGTTTGCTTTTGGGTTAAATAATGCTTTAAGCTAGTACCCACATGCAAGTGAAGAGACCCTCAGGCTAGGTTCACACATCTTTGGCTGTGGTTGGCAGTCAATTATTAAAAAGGAGTTCAGCGCAATTTTGTTCACCAGTTCAGGTCAGAGCTGCACGGTTGTTTAGAAAAAAAAATTGTGATTTCAACTCACCCCCTGCGCCCCCCCCCCCCTCACCCCCTTACGATTTTAAAAATGGGATTTTTTGACTTACCGTAAAATCCATTTCTCTGATGTTCATTGACTGACAGCTCCTGATTCTTAACCATGGGGTTATACTATCCCCTACAGGAATAGGACACGGCACAAAAAAGCTTGACTCTGCCTATGGGCAGTCCCAGGGGGTATACATCCACTCTCAGCTATAGGCACTCAAGTTTTGTTACAGGCAGTGTCAGAAAAAAAGCCAACTCCACAGAGGGGTGGGTGCTGTGTCCATCAATGAACATCAGAGAAATGGACCTCTTTTGCTCATTGGCGGACACAGCTCTTGATTCTTAACCATTCTTCTTAACCATTGGGATGTCCCAAAGCAGTGTTACACATAAGGGATGGGGAGGAAAAAAATTCCCAAGGCTAACCATAGCCAACAGGTAACATGGGCTCATCCATAAACAACTTGAGCTCACATGAAAAAGAACAAAAAACAAAACAATACACCCTCAAAGAGGATCAGGTCCTCTAAACAGCAGCCAGCAAAACCTTGCGGCCAAATGAAGCATCCGCAGATGCCAACAAAGTGTGCAACGACAACTAGATGGCCGCCTTGCAAACCTGCGTCACTGACGCTTGATGACGAAAGCCCAGGAGACACTAAGCTCCCTAGCCTAGTAGAGTGCTCCTTGACGGGGAAAGGAGGAACCTGACCGCTGATGCAATAAGCCTGAAAACAACCTTCTGTCTGATCCCTCTGGAAATGGTCACAGAAGAAGCGAACAACCCTTTGTGAGGTCCATCCTTGAGCACAAATGGAGAGTCTGACTTCCTAAAAGACTCGTAGCTGCCAGGTACACCCCAAGTGCCCGGACCACATCCAAAGCAAGCAAGATAATTTAGTTTGGATGTTTAGCCTGGGACACAGGGAAAGAAACACAATGTCTTCATTCAAATAACAGTCAGAGACCACCTTTTCATGCGCGGCTAGAGGAGCAGAGGAATAATCCTCACTATCTGAGCACTCAAGGTGAGTGGATGCAGACCCAGTAGGGTTGCTATAAACCAAGCTCACCCGGAAAACATATTCAGGGGAGGCCTCCAACTGTGAAATCGCAAAAGGGACATTGGCCAAGGGCCCACGAATTAACCACCTACTGGACCCCACCAAAAAAAACCCACACACAACTAGCGGGTTGCCCTCCACAGAGGGCATAATAGGAACTAGCCCCCTTAAAAAGGGGGCCGTCCACAGTAATGCGGACATGCAGGCAGGGTACCCTAGTTTCCAACTAGTAGGCCGAAAAGCAACGGCTTAAATTTTCGTCCGGATTCTGCCACATGAGGTGCATACCGATGGATGCTAAACTATCTGCTCCCCAAGCCCAACAACCACTGCAGGGAGCCCAGAGCACATACCTGCCCTAGTCCCCAACCGTCAGGGTTGCAGGGAACCTGCTCAACCCCCCATCGTGGCCGACCTAGAGTGGAGCTGCGGTCTGCACGCGCTCGCTGGCTAGACTGGGGGGACCCTCCGAGTCTAGATTATGCAATCCGTCGCCCAGTCCGGCAATTGATTGAAGATTCTTACAGTAACAAAATAACAAAGATAGGGAAAATAATTATATTAAAAAAATCGCCAGGACCTGAGATCCCAGCAAGGAACTAGGTTCCAACTCCTGACTAGGCAGAAAAAAACTGAGTGTCTCTATGGCTGAGAGTGGGTGTATACCCCCTGGGACTGCCCATAGGCGTAGTCAAGCTTTTTCCAGCCTAGTGCCCTACTCCTATAGGGGGCAGTTTTAACCCAATGGTTAAGAAGAATCAGGAGCTGTGTCTGTCAATGAAAGAAAGAAACAGCATTTCCTCCATTCATACAGAGCAGAGCTGTACTCGCCAGCAAATGTTTATCAACATTGCCAAGGCTGGGAGATAACTATAAACACCATGCTTTACAATGTATTATTTTGTTCTTTTTAGATCAAAGGAATGAACTTCTGTCTGAGGGTAGTTTAACCGCTTAAAGACCCAGCCTTTTTCGGACACCTGTTGCTTAAAAGTTAAAAATCTGTATTTTTTGCTAGAAAATTACTTAGACCCCCAAACACACACACAATTTTTTTTTTAAGCAGAGACCCTCTTTATTCTAAGCAAAAGAATTGCCACTTCTCATTTTATCCAGAATCGTGCAGTTCTAGTTCAGGTGCAATTTTTTTTACTTGAATTTGCACCTGAACTGGACCTATACTTGCACAGGGCTCTTTAAAAACTGACCGCAGCAGCCCCGTACATGTGTGAGCCGCCTCTATTGCAAGCGGGTCCAGTTCACGGGTTATGCGAATCTGATGCAGTTCAAAAATGCAACCGATTCGCATATATATGAACCGGGCCTTAATGTAGCATTCAGGTCTGGGGAAAAATGCAGTGTATGAATATTTATATTAAAAAAGAATAGCGCACACATGCAAAAGAAATTACCAAATTTGAAGACAATCCATAAATAAAAATGGGAAATGGGTCCCACCATATGGCCATATAGTGCTCAAGCCCAACACAACGTCAAAGTACCCCATTATCAGTGGGTCCTACACTATCCATGAAAAAGATGAATCCAGCCTTTCTAACCCTTGGAGACAACACTCCTTGCTGGGAAAGATGTGCTAATGCACTACAAAGGACTCCTCCTATATCTACTTGATAGTGGACTCTGAAGTCTGGTCAAATTTTTTGCTTGTTTATGTATTCGGTCTGACCAGACTACCGAGGTTGAGCAACCCATCCCACCCCCCACACACACCTGTACTCCATCAGTGTCCACTATCAAGTGGATATAGGAGGAGTCCCCTGTAGTGCATTTGCACATCTTTCCCAGCAAGGAGTGTTGTCTCCAAGGGTTAGAAAGGCTGGATTCATCTCTTTTTCATGGATAGTGTAGGACCCACTGATAATGGGGTACTTTGACGTAGTGGTGGGCTTGAGCACTATATGGCCATATGGTGGGACCAAATCCCCATTTTTATTTATGGATTGTCTTCAAATTTGGTAATTTCTTTTGCATGTGTGCGCTATTCTTTAATATACATGTCTTTTGGTTCATAGCTGCACCAGCTTTAGAAATGCATGGGTATGCTCCCCCAAATGTTTTGCTCGTTTATTATGAATATTTATGGCTGTTGGGAGAGCAAGCCAAGCTTCAAGTATTTATTTAGAAAACTGAGAAAAATTATTTGGTTTGGCATACTTCGACTTGAGCAAACACTGTGTGAGCAACAATGATCATACTCCAGAAACTACTAACTGCATCCAATTCTAGATGACTGCATGGTCAGTACACAATTACACAGAAGGATGAAGCATGGATCTGAAGCCATTTCCGTTTACGTTTGCTTACAAAACGCATGCGTGTCCAAATGCAACAAGGTACTGTCGAGGCAGTATAACAATAATTGTCAAGAATGTAAACCATACTACTTCCTTTACCAGAACGCTCTTTTAAAAAGTACAAATTAACACAAGAACAAAAAACATAATATGCTGCATCTTATGTTTGACAAGTACAGAAGAAAAGGATTTCGGTAGGCACCATAAATCATTCTTGGAGTCCACTGAGGGACGAAGGAAGTCTTTCATCTTTGGGTTATATAGCCCCCTACTGGAGAACTGGACACAAACTGTAGGCCAGGCCAAGATAAACCCTTCCTATGAGCAATATGCTTCAATTTTGTAGCAAAGCAGGTCAGAGAAAATCAAACACACAGAGGGATGGAGGCCTGTGCCCCTAAATGGACTAGAGGAAAAAAGATTTTATGGCAAGTACAAAAATCCTACTTTTCTTTCTCGTTCACTGATGGACACAGAAGTCTTTCACTTTCAGCTAAGGAAAACCAGGCATCTGGTAATAGGTGAGGGTCAGATGTCTGGAGGTAACCAAAGCCACTGTCCGATGGGCAGCAGGGACAGAGCAAACCTCAAAACATGGCTCATTGTTTTCCTCAATGCTGAACATCGGGAAAGACCACAGAAGAAATGACATCAGTGCCCATTCCCTCAGCATTTACTCCTCCTGCGGTAGAAATTGGTAGTGACCTATTAACTGGAGGTAGCTTCAGGTGCTCAGCCCAACCAGCTTACTCACAAAGTCAGTCTTCAGGTACAGGCAAGTGTCGAGTAATGCCAGCGGCTATAGAGCTGGAAAGCAGACCACAGCTAACTTTTTATCAGAATGGAGTCAGCAAAAAGCCCCATGCAGACTCAAGGGCACAATGTGCAGTCAGGTCCAGATGCAGCACTCAAAGTCAGCCTGGGTGTCAAATATGGCTCAATCCATAGACAAAATTGAGTGAGCGCAGAACAAAAAGTGTGTGTTTTTCAGGACTACCAAGTGAAAAAAAAAAAAAAAAAAAAAAAAAGGTAGCCACGTTTAAGGACTGCTAAGCTGTAATATATTACATTTTTGCTTTGGGCTTTGATACACTTTAGCAAGCATGCGCTTTTATATCTTAGATGCTGACTAGCAGTGCCCAGATTTTACGGCTCATACAAGCCAAATATTTCCTAATTAGGCCACTTTATCACTGACAGACTGACCGATCGGGTATGCATGTCAGCTTTTTAGCTGGATCCGATTGGACCATCCATTGCTCTCTACGGAGCAACGGATGTGAGTGGACATGTGTCCGCTGACACCCGATACGATCTGCTAAAAACCGACAGATGGTGATCCATTCCCCATCCATCCAGAGGATTGGATCAAGATGGAACAGCCCATATAGAGCGGGTTGTCTGCTCTGGATTAGTGGAGTGGACACGAACCTGTCATCTGCCTGCTCAGCGGGGTTCAGTAAAAAGATCCCCTGCTGAATGGGCGGATCTGCTAGCCAACTTTGCTAGTGTGAAAAGGAGCCTTGGATCTAAAAATGTATATAGTGTCCTAACAAAAAAAGTACAAAAAGCAAAAACAGACACTTCATTTCTCTGGTTCTGGTAAGAAGTGTAGTAGGTTCAGAAACGGTGCCACTTTTACAGTTGTCCGTGCCTCCGTTAGTTTCCCTTCCCTTTCTGTGTGATTTTTAGGACAGGAAATAAAGGTTTTTTTATTTGTTTTTATTTCTGTAGTATCTCCATAAGGAACAGTTCCCCTCACTTTCTGCAATAGTTTCCACATCATACAGGAATTAAAAAAACTTTTCCAATTAGGGCCCAGCTAGTAATAAAACAAAGATTTTAATATTTTTACCTCAATTGGTTGTTTATTGTACCAGTTTAGTTTTAATATGAACTTTAAAAATAAGATGGATATGCAGAAACCAAATAAAAACTTTCACGAGCAAAGTTTTTTTGCAGCTTAGACACCCAAAAATAAAAAACACAAACTTTAGTTGGCATGTGTTAGTGAATGTGACAATTCCTTTATTTTTCTGACAACTAGACCCCCTCCCCCCCCCCCCCATCCCAGTTGCTGGGCTCTCCCGCTATTATAGGGAACCAGGAACATCAGTTTCTCAATCTCCTCCGCATGGAATTAAATAAACTGAAGGTGGCAAGGATTTTGTCACTTCTGGTTCCAGAGCCTTCATTCACTTGCAGATACAGACAGGGAATTGCTTTGATACTTTGGAGGGTGAGGGAGACATTGAGGTCTATTGGACCCCCAATGTCTCCATAAAAGAGTACTTGTCACCTGTTCAATGCTATCACATGGGGGGTTTGTTGACCCCTTGTGACAGCAATAAAGAATACATTTTAAAATGTATTTAAAAAAAAAATATTATATATATATATATATATATATATATATATATATATATATACACACACAACCCAAATGCCCGTTACCCCACACACACACACAAAACTGAAAACACAAGTGCAGGGTGCACACATATATGTAAACATACATTTGAGGTATCACAGTGAACATCAAAATAAGCAATAATACTAGCGTCATAGCTTGCAGTTAACTCTAAACTGTTAATTGCTAAAGGTTTTCAAGGCACTGCCTATGGAGATATGTGGTCAATGTTTTTTTTTTTTTGCGATATCATGGGGGTGCACACAATTTTAAGACATGGCATGTTTGCTATCTACTTACTTGACACAGCCCTTTTTTTTTTTACTAAAAATTGGGTATTTTAATGCATTTGCACAAAAATTCATTTTGATATATTTCTTGCTGAAAATAGTTTAAAAAAATAGTTGCGCTAACATTAGGCAACAGAAGAAGAATTTGCAACTACTTTTTTTTTTTCTACAAGGCCTCTGCTTTTTTTTTTTCCCCCACACCTCCTGTATTAGAGTGCCCCAACGCTGGATGAAGGAGCACAGCAGTACTGTCAGTCGGGGGGAGGGGAGTATTTGATGTAAAGGCACAAGTTTTTTTTTTCCAGCGATGTCCACGAGTTCCTAAGCCATCTGGGACTCTCTCCCCTGATTGGCTGAGACACAGCAGCGGCACCATTGGCTCCCGCTGCTGTCATACTCAGTAAGCCAATCAGGAGGGGGCGGGCCCGAACAGCAGCTTCATGACTAAATGGATACTCGTAGCTGCAGTTTGGCTCGGGTGCCCCCATAGCAAGCTGCTTGCTGTGGGGGGCACTTAAAAAGGAGTGAGGGGCCAGGAGCTCTAGCCAGACACCCAAGAAGAGGACCTGGGCTACTCTGTGCAAAACCACTGTACAGGGCAGGTAAGTATAGCATGTTTGCTATTTTAATAGAAAAGAAAAAAAAACAAAAAACAACAGGACTTTACAATCGCTTTAAGCACCCCTGTATACATCTGGAAGAGAGCTTGTTCTTTTGAAAAACAGATTTACTATTTACTGGCTGGATCATTAGATGAAAATAGAAGAAAGCCAAAAAAATAAACAAATGCAGATATTGCATTTAAGGTTTACTTTTAGGTTTAATACTACTTTAGGTAATTTTATGGCCAAAAATGCAGATATTTACATGTGTGCAAAAAAATTAAAACATGCTCTAGAGCAGAAGAAGTGGTTAATTCATTTAATTATTCTAAGCAAACTCACCTGTCAATCTAGGTCTCCATGCTTTTTTTTTTGAGCTATCACTTTGAAAATACCCCCTTACACTTCTAGTCATGGCCATCTTGAGTAATGCCTCGTACACACGCATCGATAGTTGGCCGTGAATTTTCGGCCAACGTCCGATCGGCCGATTTTCGGGTTGTTAGTATGATGCTTTCGACAACCGACTCAGACTTTTCGGCCGAACAAAATCTGGTGTGCAGGCTATAAAATTTTTGTTGGCTGTCAACAGAACGGCCGATTTTCCGTCAGTCAGTACAGATTTCGGCAGACAAAAATCTGATGAGCAAGACTGGGCAAGCTCAGAAAAGAAAAAACTCACGAAAAGTAAACCAGCACATGACATCACTTCTGAAGTTGGTTTTTGTTGACCAAGAAAATTCGTGTGCAGTCTAGAGCACATTTCAACCAACACAACAGCACTGGACAAAAGACGGCCGATAATCGTTGCGTGTGTACGAGGCATAAGAGTAGATGATTCAAATAACATTTGCTTACAGGAATCCATCTGTCCTTAGTTCAAGCATGCAGGCAGCAGGGTGTGCTTAGCCGAGAAAGTCCCTCCCTCCAGAAGAAAGAAAATAATGCCCATGAAGACTCATTGGATGCATGGCATGGATTTTGGCCTAGGCCAGAAACCAGGAAACAACTGAATACATGTTGAAATAAAAAAAATAACCCGCAACAAATAGAATACACTTTTATATTTACGAATGCTAGCAGCATAAGGATTAAATATAGGTAATGTTAATTGGGAGAGTGGAGATCCACTGTAAAAATGTATTTGGGTCATGAAGGTGTTAAAAAAAAAAAAAAAGCTGATATTTTCTAATCTTATGCCTAATTGGGTTTACCAAGTTCCCAGTATTTTCCTCACACTGCTACTTCAGTGACTGTAGAAGAAAATACAATATTAATGTTTTACTTATCAGAAGCCATTCCTGTTTAAAATCCCCTTTTTAAGACAGATTCCTTTTCTGTATATGGAAGTGCTAAGCAGTACATTTTTCACTTAACAATCCTTGACACTAATCAAATACACTGAATAGATTGAAAACACATTTTCAGTGAGAACACAGAACCAAACATATTTCACAATCTTTACCTTTAGTGTGATAGATAATAGCAGCCCTCAGGTCAAAAGAACCCCAGCTATCTTTGCAATCAAGATCTCCGTGGTACCTCTTATCTTTGGCGGAGGTCTGTAAAGTGTTTTTCAGGGAGGTCTGAAGAGTTACTTCTATTTCCAAGACCTTGGACTGAAACACTAATGAACCCTGGCTAGCAGCTTCTGGCTTTTGCAGCTCTCCTAAAAGTTGTGGTTCTAAAGATAACACAGTCCCATCTCCCCCTGACCCATGAGCTGCTTTCAGCGTGGCACCATCGGGAACTTGAGGGCTAGTCCGTTTTTCCAGCTCATAGGCCTTGGGGAAAACTGGGCGCTCATTTCCTGAGGAAACAATTTCAGCCCCCTGTGAAACCTGTGGGGAAGAGTGCTCCCAGACCATAGGTCCAACCTCTGCTCTGTCTGTTCCAGCCTCCGGGCCAGCACTAGGTTCATTTATAAAAGACAAGCCCCACTGATTCTGGAAAATTTCTCCCAAGCTATGTTGATTTGACTGTCCAGACGATTCTCCCTGCACCACCTCAGGCAGGGCATGTTGCATATTTGAAGAAAACGTAAAAAGGCCAGATTTCTTTTGTTCAGGGGGATTTGAAGAGGCAGGAGAGGATTCTGTAGATGAAGGCTCTGCTCCCCCAGGCAGTGTGTGAGATACAGTACTAGCAGCAGCAGCCATAAAACCCCCATCAGCTCCTACTAAAAGGGGTCCATTGGCAAAGTTAACTGTAGATACAGACTTCATGGCAGACATGGGAACCTGGGACACGCAGTTCGAAGCTGGAGTTTCCCCAGCTTGAGAAGAGAAAGGAAGGGAAGTGGGTGAGACAGAGTTGTTCTGGGCTGCTTTGTTGAGGTTTTCTTTAACTTTGCTTGCATAACTTATTTTGGGAACTATTTTAGCACTACTATTGTCAACTGGAAAAACAGGAGGTGGTTTAAACAGTGTCCAGGAGTCCTCTTTAGAGGAAGTGACTGCAGAAGCCTTCCCTTTGGGCCGGTCATCAAACTTTTTTCCAGCAATAGGTTTGGCATCTGAGTTTTTCCTCTGTATATCACCAGAGTTAGGTTTTCCCCGACCGATGCCTGTAGATCCAGGCTCACATTTCCAAGAGGCTTTACCATTGTCCAGTCGAGCTCCTCCCTTCTGCTCTGCAAAACCATCAGATTTTAAATTGTCAGAATCCAGCTTGATTTCAGGGTCTGACATTTTGCCAGTCAGAAGGTTGGAGTTCTCAGCAGGCTTGGCATTGGTACACTTAGCTTTCCTTTTCTTGGGTGTGGCATATCCACTCTCAGACCCACTGCCATCATTATCTGCACCTTTGCTCACATAGCCATTAGTTATAAAACCAGAGTTATTTGAAAGCAAACCATTTTGAATAAGCCCAGCCTCCACTTTTTCTGTGCATCTGATATCTTTAGGTTTGCTTTCATAGGTCTTGTCATTTTTTTTGTCCATACTGTTTTTTTGGAGCAAGGTTTTAGTCTTGTTACTCGTTTTGCCAAAGTTAATAGTCTTGGCTAAGTGCCTAGAATTGGTGTTAAGGTCAGCAGTGGTCTGCTGGCTGCCGTTCGTAACCCTAGAGGCAGTCTGGTTCGCAGATTTCTCAGAACCCGGGATCCTTGAAGGGTTGTGTCGGTCTCCGGTAGTACCATTTATCTCTCCATGTCCTACAAAAGACAAAAACAATGTTATGCGGTATAAATGAACATGTACAGAGTCCCCCATCCAAAACCTGTACAGCAGGTAAAAGCTCCAAGCCACTGGTGTATTTCACCATTAATAAAGAGAAAAAGAACTTTATAAAAATGCATGGACATTTGCTATGTAGAAATATATTGCCTCCAATGATGGGTGTCCCATATGTGGATCCTGCTGTGTCAAGTAAAAATCTGCTTCATTTATTCTGTACACTATATTACGCACCGAGCTTCCAGTGCCAAGACATATACGGGTTGATTTACTAAAACTGGAGAGTGCAAAATCTGGTGCAGCTTTGAAGAGAAACCAATAGGCTTCCAGGTTTTATTGTCAAAGCTTAAAAAGGATAAGTTCACCCTTCGTTAACACATTACATGTTACACCCTGAATATGGGTGTAACATGCAACAAACAGACTGGCCCCAGCTCTAAAAGCTAGTGGGGGGGCGGGATCTTCAGCATTAAGCATTCACAGTTCTCTATAAACGGAAAACAAGTCCCAAGAGCCTTTGCGGCTGTCAGCTTGTAGTTTTCAAGGAACTACCACGCACTATGGTAGTTCATGGAGTCATCCCTTCACATTGTATCTGCCTAGCCATGAGATGTACCAGCACACAGAAAGGTCTGCAAGAGACCTGCATGGCACCAGCAATCTGCTCATCGCTGGCACAATGCTTTAGAGGTCCAATAAACGAAAAATAAATGCACATAAAAGCTGTAGTTAGAAGCCGATTGGTTTCTATGCAGAACTGTACCAGGATTTAGTAAATCAACCGCACAGTTCCAGCTCAGTAATGATAGTGGGTTGCTCACACTAGCATCTCCTCCAATCACAAAACATCTTGTATTCTTTTCACAAGATGCACAGCATTCTGTGAATGGACAAGGGGAGACAAGGTACTGATAAACACCAGGACCTCTGCTCATCCATTTGCAGAACACCCTGTATTGTGTGAAAATACAAGACCTTTTCATATAGCGAAATGACCAAAATGTGCTTTTTCTTTCCGGAGCTAGTCCCTAAAATGCCACGAACTTTGATGTTGTGGGAGTATTTGTAAGACACCACCCACATCCTACAATGCTTAGTGTAAAATATCCAGGTACTAGCACAGAGGAGTGTCTATGCTCTCCTTCAGGGCAGCTCTAAAGAGAATGATCATGACCAAAGAAAAAAAAAAAAAAAAATCACCTTATGTCTGCATTCCTCTCATGCATAAAACGTAAAATTTCCAAAATGTTGCTGCCAAGTTTGTACCACATCCCAACATCAAATACAAAAAAAAAGTTACCCCTAAGGGAAAAAGAAGCGGGACTTTACTGGTACCAAGAGAAGACACTGTTCCTTAAAATGCATACATTTTATTTACAAACGTGTTAAATTAACTTTACAATTGGGCTCGGTTCACACTGGGGCAACCTGTCAGGCAACTTAGTCCCCTGATTAGTCGTGCCCTTTTCAGTGCAATGGAACCGTTCTAAAATCGGAGCAACTTAAGTCGCTCCAACTCAAAAAAATAGTGTGTGCACTACTTGGGGGCAACTTCAGAACGACTTACATTGACTTCTATTAAAGAAGTAGTTTGCAAGCTGCGATGAAGTTGCGGTGTGGCTTCAAAGTTGGGCCAATTTGAAGCCACGCTAGCGTTAACCGAGCCTTAGGGGATTCTGTATTCCCCCTCATACAATTATATAAGGTCCTTATCAACTTGCCATTTGAGAAGTTATGTATAAGATCTGAACTTAATATGCAAGATGTAATTGTATAAAGGGGGCATACAGAACCCCTAATTTCTTTTTCTTTTTTTAAACATATCTGGAAATAAAATGTATGAATTTTGAGCAATGGTATCTTCTCTTGGTACCAGTAAAGTCTCCCTTCTTTTTCCCTTTGTGGTAACATTTTTGCAATCTCGCACAACCAGCATAATCACAAAGGGATTGATTTGCATGCAATGTAGCAAAGACAACAAGAGCAAATAAGTGAGGCTAATGACCGAAAAAAAAAAAAAAAAAAAAACACTTTCATTAATTGAACGATTGACAAACAAGTCTAGAAATAGAGCAGCTGACCAAATCTAACAATAGGGTACAACTCAGCCCAACTGAAAGTAAAAGCAATGAGGTTTCTTGGTAAAGACTACAAATGCATTCAAAAACAGCATGTATATCTTAAAAGGGACACTAAATGATAGCCTTAGGCCAGCCATATACTGTTCGAATCTCAGCAGATTTAGCAGCCCGGACAGTTAATGGGCAGGCTGAACGTTGATCAATCAACTTGGGTACAACCAGCCTGCTAGATTGTCTTGCAATTAATGCTAGCGGCTGCTGTAGCTGCTAGGGATGAGCACCGTCTCCCTCGTCGGGAGCAGACAATTGCTCGGCAGGAGGAATTCCCTTCAACATTTTCTGTGTTGATAGCGGAATTATGCAAGTTTTTCCAGCAACCCGTAGTTGGAAAGAAAGAAATTTGCAGTGTATGGCCAGCCTTATTCTCTTAAAAGAATCCATACATTACATTACTTAATAGCCCCGTAATCTAATTTATCATTAAATTATTTCTTATTGGGTTCTTCTGCCTCCTTGTAATGTGCTTCGTGAGCTCCCGAATCTCTCCTCCCCTTGTTTTTTTTTGGAACAAGCAGTGCACGTTAGGTGTGGTCACTTGCACTGCTCTATGCACATTATTCGGGAGTAGAGCTTTGCGATTATATATATATATATATATATATATATATATATATATATATATATATATATATATATATAAATAAATAAATAAAAGGAAGAAGAGCAGCTAAAAAAGTTTCACAACATTGCTCAGCTAAGAGAAAAAATTTTTTTCTGCTTTCAGCCTAGGTTTATTTACACTGAGGCGTGCTTGAAATCATGCAAGCTCAGCTAAACACACACAATTTTAAACCAGCATTTTCAGTCCGACTTTAAGGGGGATTTCACAGACATCTGCACGGGTTCCTGCACAGATGTCTATTGAAATTGCCCCCCTGAAGTCGCCAAAAATAGTGCACAAACTACCTTTGGGAACTGGTGCAGCGCTGCACCGACTTGGATGGTGCTATTGCCGGCAATTGGCTCCGATTTGATGTGTCAAATCGGACCAATGTGAACGTGGGTTTAGAGAGGGATGAACTTCGGTCTGGAAATGGGGTCAGTTTAACCACTTAAGACTAAGGCCCCTTTCACACATGCTGTCCGTTTTTCATCCATCCGTTGACGGATGAAAAACGGACATCAATGCATCTCTATGTAAAAACGGATGACAACTGATGATCATCAGTTAACATCCGTTTTCATCCACTTCCGTCAATGTCCGTTTTTTTGAACGGATGAATGCCCTATTTTTCATCCGTCAAAAAAACGGATCGGACGAAAAACGGATGACAACGGATGAAAAACGGATGTCAACTGATGACAACGGATGAAAAACGGATGTCAACTGATGACAACGGATGAAAAACGGATGTCAACTGATGACAACGGATGAAAAACGGATGTCAACTGATGACAACGGATGAAAAACGGATGTCAACTGATGACAACGGATGAAAAACGGATAACAACTGACGAAAAACGGATGAAAAACGGATAACAACTGACGAAAAACGGATGAAAAACTGATGACAACTGACGAAAAATGGATGAAAAACGGATGAAAAACTGATACATTTGACGTGACTGAACTGATGAACTGAACGGACTGTATGTGTGAAAGGGGCCTTAGCCTTTATCTTACACTTGTTGCTTACAAAGTTAAAACCAGTATTCAAAATTGAGTACACCCCTCAAATTTTTGTAAATATTTTATCATATCTTTTCATGCGACAACACTGAAGAAAATTAAACTTTGCTACAATGTAAAGTAGTGAGTGTACAGCTTGTATAACAGTGTAAATTTGCTGTCCCCTCAAAATAACACACAGCCATTAATGTCTAAACGGCTGGCAACAAAATAGAGTAAACCACTAAGTGAAGATGTCCAAATTGGGCCTTAAGTATCGATATTTTGTGTGGCCATTTTGCGTTGCCTGATACATCTGGAAATGATTGCAGCAGATGCGGCCTGCCCCTTACGAGACCTATCCCATAAGGACAAACAAGGAATCGGATTTCTGAATCTACTCAGTCGCCGCCAAGTACACCCCGATTGTCCGAACCACATCCAGGGAATGTAATGCAATCTCTCTAGGATGCTTAGGACACAAGGAAGGCAACACAAGGTCTTCATTTAAATGGAAACCAGAGACGACCTTAGGAAGAAACGACTGGCAGGGACGTAGCACCACTTTGTCCCTGTGAACCACCAGGTAAGGTGACCGACAGGACGACGCTGCCAACTCAGACACCCTGCATGCACAAGTAAGGTGGCCTTTTTGGTGGCTATTATGTGACAAAAAAGCAGAGGGAAGTTCACAAATATTTTCGAAAGGCGGTTTTTGAAGAACCGACAGTACCAAATTGAGGTCCCATGGGAGGCACCAGAGACCTTACCGGAGGACAACAACAAGAGAAGGGCGCACCGACCATGTGCATTACCAAAACATAGGATGTGTACAAGCATGTAGAAAAATGGGAACAGCTCGCCTCCAGAGCACTACTCTACTGCTAAATAGTGTGATGGCGTCCACAAAGACCTGGTTTGGCTTACGCGTTTCCAGGGAGAACCCTCTTCCTCAGAGCCAAAATTGCCACTTACCAGAGGAGCACGGTGGCGTACCCCCTGAATGAAGGTATGAACCAAGGTATTTGTGGCCAACGGCGTTGGAAGAAGATTGCCAAATTTCACACGGACTGTCCGATCAGGTCCGTCTAAGTTTTTCAGGCATACCTGATCGGACCCTCTAGGTTCCTCTATGGAGTGGCGGATGTCCGCTGACAACCGCCACCATCCGATCCAGTCGGCCAAAAACAGACGGATGATGGTCCTAATTGCCATCCGTCCAACAGATGGAATCCGATGGCATCAGACTGAAATGGACAGGCAGTCCATTTCCATCCAACTTCCCCATAGAGGAGAGCAGGACTGTGTCCATGTTCGCTCTGCATAGCAGAGCAGACAGGACCTGTCATCCAACTGCTCAGCGGGGATTAGTAGAGAAATCCTCGCTGAGCAAGTGGGTTCCGCTTAGCAGAGGTGCACATGTGAAAGGGGCCTAAGGTGGCATGAGTTACTGGATCTCCTATCGCCTCCAACTTGCTGCACTGTCATGCCCTAGTGAGCCAATGCCCATCACACCATCAAGCCAAGTACACACGAGCCGAATGCCGGGCAACATCAGTTGGTTCATTAAAAACTGGCAGCTATTCGGCCAGTGTGTATGGCGGCTAGTCTGACAGAAGCCGGCCATTCGGCCCGTGTGTACAGAAGCCGGCCATTCGGCCCGTGTGTATGGCAGCTGGTCGGACAGAAGCCGGCCATTCGGGATGCACGGAAAAAAAAAAATTGGCTCCAAAAACTTTAGCTGGCTCCTAGATTTCAAGCAAATTTGTCAAGCCCTGCTTTAGGGACATGCTGTCCTACTCCCGTTTTTAAATAGTTTCTCAATACAATTAAATTGGTTCTAATGCTATAATATTAATGAGTTTTGCAGGATTACCTATTCAGAGTGTATATGGCAAAATGGGTCAACTGCAGAAAGACCAATATGTAGCAAGCAGTTATAAAACATTACCTGGTCACGTCATCTAAATGAACATGTGGTTATATTCATGGTATGCATCATGAAAAAAAACAGGTGAACAAACTAATTGTCTGCTTGATGACAATGTCCCTTGACAACTCAGGGAAATGTTACATCTTTCACGAATCATACAAATCTGTGATATCAGGAAGGTGGGATACATTGCTCCTCAGTTTTATGTAGCGGTATAAAAATAACACATCATAGGATGGGGATTGGCAACCCTTTCCAACTTCACACAAGGTCCCCAACACACTTCAGGTGTGTAGAGATGAATTGAAAAGCAGTCAGATCAGCAGGGACTGGTCACATTTTTAAATGTGTCTGGCTGTCCCCGTTTGACACAAGTATTTTGCTGAATCTATTTTGGTCGAACAGCCGCCCTGGAAAACTTTCAACAAACAGTGGCTGCATGCTCTGATTAGTGTATTATGACAGTGATGAGTCCCCGCTGTCAGAATACAATGCCACAGTGGGTAGGACTCCATTCATGGGAGTATCTGTTTTTTTAGCTGGCAGGCTAAAGAAAAAAACAAAGCAGCCAGATAACAGCTAAATACACAGATACAACACACATACAAGGGCTGTTTCACCTACCCAAGGATTTTAAAATTTGTCAATTAAAGGAGATGTAAATCCAAAGCTCGTTTGGCTTTACATCTCCTATAGATCACAGGAGAGCAGGCTGAAGTCCATTCTCTGCTGTCGGTCCAGGCACTGTCAGCATGATCACAGAGTCAGGATCCGCCAAGTGCCTGGACCGATACACCTAGCTCAGCCTTTCAGGGAGCGGGTGAAAGCCTGAGCCGGCTGCTCCCCGCCCCTCCACAGCACTCCAAAGAGCGAGTACGGAGTAGAGCAGAGAGCTACCGACTGACTCTCTGCTTGGGGAATGTATAGAACTTTAATTTATTTATTTTTTTTAAACACAAACATGATCCTTTAGCCCCCGTTCACAATAAGGCGACCTGGTCGCCTCCCATAGGGAAGCTGCGGACCCGTTCTAATAGGAGCGACACAAGTCGCTCCAACTTAGAAAAAGGGTCCGGAGCTTCTTTGGGGCGACCGCCATAGACTTCAATGTTATGAAGTCAGTGGCGGCCGCTCCGAGGTCGCGGCGCGCTGCTCGCACCGCGACCTCCGAGGTCGCGGTGCGAAGTAGCGTCGCCCCTATGTGAACGGAGGCTTACAATCACTTTACCAATGTTTAAATGATCAAATGAAGCTATTTATCATAGAGTTGTTTGGCTTTTTAAAACTGCAGCATTCTGATGTAAACAGAAATCACCCAAATGGTCCTGATCAAAAAAGTTTCCATCCCCTGGAATGTTTGGCCTTGGTACAGACACAGGGTGACATACAATAGGTTAAAATGACAATTAAAAAGTTAATTTTCCACATCTATTTTTTCATCTTATTTTTTGCGCTATAAAAAAGACAATTTTGAAGAAAAAAAAAAAAATAATAATGTTTAACTTTCTGCTCTAAAACATATCCAATAAAAACTAAAAAAAAAACCGTTCATCAGTTTAGTGCAGTTATTCTGCTACATATTTTTGGTAAAGAAATCCCAATAAGTGTGTATTGACTGGTTTGTGCAAAAGTTATAGCGTCTGCAAACTTTGGGATATACTTATGGAATTTTTATTTTTTTTCACTAGTAATAGCGGCAATCAGCGGACTTGTAGTAGGACTGCGATATTACGGCAGACAAAATCAGACACTGACACTTTTTGGGGATCAATGACACTATTACAGTGATCATTGCTAAAAATATACACTTTCGCTGTACTAATGACACTGGCTGGGAAAGGATTATCAAGGGGTAAGCATAGGGTTAACTGTGTGCCTAGCCAGTACTTGTTTTACTGTGTGGAAGGTGTTTTTGCTAGGGAAAGGCATTGATCCTTGTCCTTGCTTTGCAGGAGCACAGGATCAATGCCTTCCCTACTGACAAAACAATCTACTTTGCTTACAGAGGCGGATTGCTGTTCTGGCTCTCTGCCTGATGATCGGCGGGGCCGGCGGACAGAGTCCACAGTACCCGCAGATCAGCTCCCGTATTTATCACAGCAGGAGTCGCTGGCAGCACGCATGTGCCCCCCCAGACCGGGAAGTGAAGAATCAAGTACTAGGTACGTGATTCTGCACAGCAGAGCCACCATATACATAAATTGATAAGGTCGGCAAGCGGTTAAATTGCAATTTGTTTCTATGTATAAGTAGACAAAGTGTTTGTTAGCCCTCACGTGTATGCACTGAGCAAGCTAGATACTGAGCCATGGGGAGCAGAAAAGCACTGTCCAATAGACAAGCATAACAAGGTAGTGAAATTTATAAAGATGGAAAAGGACATTAAAAAGACATCCAAAGTCTTAAACATGCCAGTCAGTACTGTTCAATCACCTAAAAAAATGGAAAATTCAGGGGTCTCTTGATACCAGGTCAAGGTCAGTTAGACCAAGAAAGATTGCAGCCACAAATGCCAGAAGAAGTTTTCAGAATACAGTAACGGTTTTCTGGCATCTCGACCATGCAGCTAATTTTTGTTCAAGTATTGTTGCATTGTGCTCCTTGAAACAACCACACAGACTTTTTAAAGAGTAGCTTGTATTTCTCCTAAGATCCCAAATTTTCCACTTCTTAATAAAGGATTGAACAGTACTTGCTAGCAAATTCAAGGCTTTGGCTAGCTTTTTATATCCTTTTCGGTTTTTTTTTTTTAATGTTACATTACCTTGTTAACACGAGCCTTTGACAGTTCTTTTCGTCTCCCCATGGCTTAGCGCTCACATAAAATGCACTGAGCAGCAATGTTCCCTCTAATTTTTTACTGTGCTGAGCAAATAAAAAAATTTCTGAGCGCAAACCTTTAGACTGAGCAATTTCATCAAAAATCGTATATTGTCACAAAAAGTGCATGTTGCCATTAACTATGGGCTATATAGTTTGATAGAATATTAGTAAATCGTATTAACTGTTCACAACCAATTTTACAGTATAGTATACTGTAAAATTGGTTGAACAGTTAATACGATTTACTAATATTCTATCAAACTATATAGCCCATAGTTAATGGCAACATGCACTTTTTGTGACAATATACGATTTTTGATGAAATTGCTCAGTCTAAAGGTAATAGTAATAATAAATGTTCAATAGGTGACACTCATTGCTGGACTAGCCCACTGCCATGGAACTACAAGTCACAGCATGCCAGCTGGTCCTATAGCAGGGATGGGCTACCTCAGCCATTGTGGAACTACAGGTCACAGCATAACCTACCAGCTGGTCCTATACAGGGGTAGGCTACATCAGCCATTATGGAAGTACAAGTCACAGCATGACTTACCAGCTGGCCCCATACTTAGGGTAGGCAGCCTCATTTATTGTAGAACTACAAGTCACAGCTTAACCTGCCAGCTGGCCCTTTACCAGGGGCAGGCTACCTAGGCTGTTGTGGAACTAAAAATCACAGCATTACCTGCCAGCTGGTCCTATACTAGGGGGAGGCTTCCTCAGCTATTGTGTAAATACATGTCACAGCATGACTTGCCAGCTAGCCCTATACTAGGGGAAGGGAACCTCAGCTATTGTGGAACTACAAGTCACAGCATGAAATGCCATCTGGCCCCTTAATAGGGGTAGGCTACCTCGTCTATTGTGGAACTGTTTTTGTTTAAAATAATATTAATTGGGCTACATTACAGTACTGTAAAAAGATGAGGGGGGCGTGGCATTGCCTGACCTGCATGGAGTGAGTAGGACGTTCTAAGCGAGAGCTCTGATTTCCCTGGGTATGATGGTAGCGATCCTCCGCTCTCCCCAGCAATGTCTCCTGGCCGAGTTGGTTCTTCTGGTGTTTGACCACCAGCCGTGAGTGACTTGGCCCCCGCGAGCATCCCCCCCCCCCCCCCAGTGCACTTACCTCAAGGACGGTCCGGTCACTTTTCAGTCCCCGGCTTCCCGCGTCTCCGTCCTCCCGAGTCCCGGCGCCTCCTCCTCGGCCAATGGCATGAAGTTGGCCTTTCGGCCAATCAGGAAGCGGGAGGACCCACTCCCTGATTGGCCAGGAGAAGGATCCGTGTGACAATAGCGAATTTTCATTCGCTATTGTCACACAATGGGCGTGCTCTCGGGGCGCACGCTCTGCTCCCCAGCCGCCACTTCTGTGCTGTCTAAATAGGTGCGCGGTCTACATAGCTGCTTGCGCGGGACCATAAATTTCACTGCGCGTCCGCGCATGCGCGCACTTTAGGGGGAACATTGCTGAGCAGGCAAGATACTAACAAAATCATTTATAATTTATACACAGACACAAAATGCAATTTAAAAAGCCACAGATGTGGGAAATTACCCTTTATGTTCCATTTTAACCTGTGTGTGTCAATACCAAGGCCAAACATTCCAAGGCACGGAAACATGATCTGGACCATTTGGGTGACTACTGTTAAAGCGGTAGTATCCCGCTTTTTGACATTTTTACCTACAGGTAAGCCTATAAGGCGGCTTACCTGTAGGTACAAATAATATCTCCTAAACCGGCACGGTTTAGGAGATATTTACAGTGCATGCAGCCGCTCGCGCGAGCGGCGCATGCGCTCTGAAGGTCCGGGGGGACCTTCAATTAAGTTGCCGGGAGCTTGCCGGAAAAATCACTCCCGCGCGCATGCGTGGGAGTGACGTCATCGCGGCTCCGGCCAATCATCGCGCCGGAGCCGTCTCTTCCGGCCAATCAGCGCGCCGGAGCCGCCGAACCCGGAAGAGACGACGAGGGATCATGGCAGCGCCCGCAGCGATGTCCGGGGGTCCGTGTCGGGGCTTCGTTCTAAGGTAAGTTACACATAATGGGCTAGTATGCGATGCATACTAGCTCATTATGCCTTTGTCTTGCAGGTTTTTTTTTTTTATAGGGTTTACAACCGCTTTAAGAGAAGGATATAAAAAGGAGCCAATCAACTATGCGATAATAAATGGCTCATACGAGCACTATCCTCAAAGTAATATTAACCACTTAAGGACCGGAAGATTTTGCTGCATAATGACCAGGCTCGATTTAGAGATTCGGCACTTGGTTACTTTAACCAACAATTGCGCGGTCGTGCGACGCTGTACTCAAACAAACGAATAGAGATTTATTTTGGTGGTATTTGATCACCTATGCGATTTTTTTTTTTTGCGTTATAAACAAAAAAAATAGCAACAATTTTGAAAAAAAAACAAACTATTTTTCACATTCTGCTATATAACATTCAAAAAAAAAAAAAAAAAAAACATTTAAAAATCAAAATTTAACATTTTAGGCCAATGTTTTTGTTTTCTGCTACATATTTTTGGTTAAAAAAAAAAAAAAAAAACAATAAGCGTATTTTAATTGGTTTGCGCTAAAGTTATTGCGTCTACTAACTACGGGAAAGATCATTTTTATTGTTTTTTTTTTTTTTTTTTTTACTAGTAATGGCGATGGTGATCTGTGATTTTTTGTGGGACTGCGACATTGCGGCGCACAGATCGGACCCCTGACATTTTTTACACTTTTGGGGGAACCAGTGACATTACTACAGTAATAAGTGCTATAAATATGTACTGTTACTGTAATAATGCCCTTGGCAGGGAAGGGGTTAAAACTATTAATGATCAAGGCGTTAAATGTAAGCCTAGGGGTGGGATTCTAACTGTGGGGGGGGTCGGGCTTGTGAGATCATCACAGAGACATGTGATCCTATATAGCAGGATCACATGGTCTCTGATCACTTCAGGAAGAATGACAGACGGCTGCGTTTACATCAGCCGTCCGTCCTCTGTCAGCGAGGGGAGATCGCGAGTGGCCGGCGGCCATCGGAGCCGCCTGTCACATGCACTGGCTCTCCGGCTGACGAGTGGGACAGGAGCGCGCCGCCGGTGGCACGCGGGAGCCCCCTAGAGTCTCCTGAGCGAGCTATGCAGTACTATGTCGGTTTGCCCAGGAGCGGCCGCCTGCCGCAGTAAATCTGCAGTGGGCGGTCTTCAAGTGGATAAAGTGTTTGATTAAAAAAAAAAAAAACACATTATACTTACCTGCTCTGTGCAGTTGGTTTTGCACAGAGAAGCCCAGATCCTCTTCTCGGGTCCCTCGCCAGCGCTCCTGGCCCCTCCCTCCTGCTTTGGCTCAGCTCAGCCCCGTCCCCTCATTGACTTTGGTTAACAGCCAATAGTGCCTGCTGCTGTCTGAGCCAATGAGGGGGGAAGAGTTCGGGAGAGCCAAGGCTCTCATGCAACATCGCTGGATTGAGACTGGGCTCAGTTAAGTATTCGGGGGGGGGGGGGGAGCTGCACACAGAAGGTTCATAGAATGCATTAAGATATAATAAAAAAAAAAAAAAAAGCCTATTAGATTTTTTTTCCTCATGATCAGTGTTTTTTTTGTAACTATTTTCGCCAGCCGTATAGTAAAATGACAGCGGGCGGAATGCACTCTTGTTCTAGGATGACATATGACGTTGCCTCAGAACCGGCAGGCAGCGCGGCGATCACAATCATGCCGTGTTCCTAGAACACTGTTGACCCCAATCTAGGCTCTTTACCCATGTGATCAGCTGTGTCTAATCACAGGTAAACAAGAAAATGCTGTTTATTGGCTCTCCTTGGCTCATACTGACAGTGTGTGGCAAGGAGAGCTGATTAGCGGCATCTCCTTGCAGGGGAGACCTGTACAGGTAATCAGGGCACTGATCATCAGTGCCCCGATTACACTACAACCCCAAAAGTGCCCACCAGTGACACCAATTAGTGCCCATTAGGCTACGTTCACATCTTGGCGTTGCTATTTACAGGCGTTTTTTCAGGCGTTTTTAGGTTGACAAGTGACCAATGGAAAAAAATAAAAAAACGGATGTAATCTGCCCAAAAAGAAGCTCATGTACTTTGAGCGTTAGGCGTTTTGCTTAAAACGTCAAAACGCTCAGATGTGAACAGGGGCCATTGAAATGAATAGGATTTGCTTTGTCTGGCGTTTTTTGAGCTGATATTAGAGCAGAAAAACGCCTACATGTGAACTTAGCCTTAGGGATGCCAGTCAGTGCTGCCTTTCAGTGCCACCTAATCAGTGAAGCCTATCAGTGCACATCAGTGAAGGAGAAAAATTACTCAATTACAAAATTTACTGACTGAAAATAAGAAAAAAATGTTTTTTTTAATTTGCGTCTTTTTTAGTTTGCTAAAAAAAAATAAAATAAAAAAAAAAAAAACAGTAATTAAAAAAAAAAAAAATCACCAAAATAAATCTCTATTTGTGTGAAAAAAAAAAAAAGATAAAAATTTCACTTAAGCCTCGTACACACGCACCGATTGTTGGCTGACCGATCGGCTGTCTTTTGTCCAGTGTTGTTGTGTTGGTTGAAATGTGCTCTAGATTGCACACGAATTTTGTCGGCCAACAACAACCAACTTCAGAAGTGATGTCATGTGCTGGTTTACTTTCCGTGTGTTTTTTCTTCTCTGAGCATGCCCAGTCTTGCTCATCACATTTTTGTCTGCCGAAATCTGTACTGACTGACGGACAATCGGCCGTTCTGGTGACGGCCAACAAAAATTTTATAGAATGCACACCAGATTTTGTTCGGCCGAAAAGTCACAGTCGGTTGTCGGAAGCATCATACTAACAAGCCGACAATGGGCTGATCGGACGTTGGCCGAAAATTCACGGCCAACAATCGTTGCGTGGGTACGAGGCTTTACTTACAGGTTTGCAGGACCGCACAATTTCCATTTAAAGTGAGACAGCGCTGAAATTGGCCTGGGCAGAAGGGGGGGGGGTGAAAGTGCCCAGTAGGCAAATGCTTACCCTAACATCCACGATCTAACACTAACCTATTTAGCTCTGTAAAGAAGAAATCAGCATACATACCTTTTTTGAAGCAGATCTGATCCTGTCTCCAGCGGTAGAAATTCTGCAGCGGAGAGGACCGACAACAGCTGTGAAATGAATGGGGAGTGACAACACCCAAAGACTTATGCTAGCCATACACTAAACAAAAAAAAAAAGTCATTTGGACAGTTCTCTAGTTTCGGCCAGTTAACGGGCACGAATCGGTAATCAGTTGTGGTGTTTTTGATCCGAAAAAAAAAAAAAAAAAAAGACAAGTTTGGAAATTTTCTGCTGAATGAATGGTAAATTGAAAGGTAAATTGTGTTTGCACTAGGTATATGTGACAAAATGAACAAAAACACGGATTCAGTTATGTCCATTAACCACTTTACCGCTGCTCACTAGAGCTCTACTGCGGCAAAGTGGTTCGATAACGTCTGGCGACGTAGACCTACGTCGCCAGACATTCCCCTCTCTCAGCTCGCTCCCGCTGTATTCAGTCACAACGGGAGTCGGGCCAGGGGAGGAGCGGCGGTGATCACCGCCGCTCTTCCCCGATCGTCGGGGGAATCGAGTCTGGAGATCCGCCCGCTTGTGTAAACAGAGCGGGCGGATCTCCTAAGTGACAGACAGGGACAGATAGCAGGGTTCAGCATAGCTGAACATCCGATCTGTCCCTGTGTCACCTCCCCCTACACACGTCAGTAAGCACCAGGCATACATTAACCCCTCCCTCTCCAATAAAATTAACTCCTTCACTGCCAGTGTTATTTTTACAGTAACAGTGCATATGTATAGCACTGATTAATGTAGTAATATCACTGGTACCCCCAAAAGTGTCAAAAATGTCAGTCAAGGGTCCGATCTGTCCGCCGCAATGTCGCAGTCCCGCAAAAAAAAAAATAACACCAAAAATGACAGAAATATTTCCCTTAGTTAGTAAACGCAATAACTTTTGCGCAAACCAATCAAAATACGCTTATTGCGATTTTTTTTACCAAAAATATGTAGCAGAAAACAATTGGCCTAAAATGATTAAAAAAATTTTGATTTTTACATTTTTTTGGGGAAGAATTTCATATAAAAAAAATGTAAAAAATATTTTTTCAAAATTGTCGCTCTTTTTTGGTTTATAGCGCAAAAAGTAAACATCACACAGGTGATCAAATACCACCAAAAGAAAGCTCTATTTGTGGGTAAAAAAGGACGTAAATTTCGTTTGGGTGCGGCGTTTGCATGACCGTGCAATTGTCAGTTAAAGTCGCACATCGCCAAATCGCAAAAAGTGGCCCAGACGTAAGACAGCAAAATCCTCCGGTGGTAAAGTGGTTAAACGATTTATCGATCACTACATGATGGCACGATCGTTTGCTCTCACGGCCGAGTGTTTGTTTTTTGGAAAGGACTTTGAACGATTTTTCGGACAGTTACTATGGGGCTTCTGTTGTGGGCTGTCCTCTGCACCCATCTACACAGCTCAGTGAGGAATCGGGTCAGATCAGCATGAAAAAGATATGTATAGTGGATTTCTTCTTTACAAGGTTAGTGTTAGATGGAGGAGGTGTATAGATGCAGGGATCTTAGGGTGGACTCCAGGCCTATTGCAGGAACTCTGATGTTTAGTGAATGTGGTGCTGTGTGATATTTGTATATGGGACAGGTGTAGTCCCCGCTCCCTCCCTCCCTGTCACACACACCTGTCCCCGTCCTCCTCCTGTCTATGGAAGGAATGCCACCTCAGCACGGCTCGCTCAGCCCTTCCCCCGACCGGCACACGGCGGTGACACTGAACTCCGGCCTCGCTCTCCGCCCTGGCACAGCTCCCATCGGTCACCTTGACAGCCGACTCCCCAGTCCGAGGCTCAGCAGAGCGGCGGGGTGGAGGAGGGCAGCGCCTCCGGCCATTCCAGTGCCTAGCCCGATACAGCCGACCATACTGCTCGGACAATGACTGCCCCCCCTTCCGGCCTCTCACCACCGTGCTCCTCTCATCCCGGAGCCGCCCCTGCCTCCTGCAGGCCTCAGCACGGTACCGTCTCCCCTCCGTACACCATTCAGCGGCACCGTGCCGGAGCCAGGAAGTCTCGCGTCACCACTACTTGCTGATCGCGCGAGAGTCCGGCAGGCGCTGTACGCACGCGCAGCGTTGCGCGATAACGCGAGAGGTCAGAGTGTGAGCCTGGGGCAAGGCGCATGCGCGAGGTCACACCACACTGCCTGAGAAAGCGCAGCTTTGAACGTGGCAGCTCGTGCGTAACAAGCTGGAGAGTGTGTAGAACCAAAAAAAATCTGTTAACTTCAATAAAAGTCTGAGAAGGAAGCCTTTAGAGAAATCGGCCCCTCTTCTCTCACACAGCTGTCTATGGCTGGCAGACACAGACAACACCACATTGATATTTAAAGCGGTTGCATTCCGTGTTAAAAAAAACTGCAGGATAATGGCATGATGTGCTAGTATGCATCACATTCTAGCACATTATGAAATACTTACCAAAGCCCCCACACGGTCACCTGGACACCGCTGAGGGAGCTTACATGTTCTCTCTGCGTCTCTTCGGGTTCTGCGGCTCCGGCGCTGTGAGTGGCTGGAGCCACGATGACATCACTCCCGCGCATGCGCACCGGAGTTCACTTTCCGGCAAGGAGCTCTGAAGGTCCGGCTAGATACGTCAGACCTTCAGAGGACATGCGCTGCTTGTGTCATCGGCTGCATGCAGAGTGAATATCTCCTAAAATGAGCAGGATTAGGAGATATTAATTTTACCTACAGGTAAGCCTTATTATAGATTATTATTATTGGCTTACCTGTAGGTAAAAATGAAAACGCAGAGTATACGACCGCTTTAACCACTTCCACATCGGGCCATTTCTGGCATTTCACTCCTACATGTAAAAATCATTTTTTCTGCTAAAAAGTTTACTCAGAACCCCCAAACATTATGTATATTTTTAGCAGAGACCCTAGGGAATAAACCGGCGGTCATTGCAACTTTTTATGTCACATGATATTTGCACTGAAATTTTTCAAACGCGTTTTTCTTGTAAAGAAAATGGTTGGTTTTTTTTTTTTTTTTTTTAATTCATACACAATCACACCTCCGATAAGCCCCAGTTCCTGCACCTTCACACCTCCGATAAGCCCCAGTTCCTGCACCTTCACTCCTCCGATAAGCCCCAGTTCCTGCACCTTCACACCTCCGATAAGCCCCAGTTCCTGCACCTTCACACCTCCGATAAGCCCCAGTTCCTGCACCTTCACACCTCCGATAAGCCCCAGTTCCTGCACCTTCACACCTCCGATAAGCCCCAGTTCCTGCACCTTCACACCTCCGATAAGCCCCAGTTCCTGCACCTTCACACCTCCGATAAGCCCCAGTTCCTGCACCTTCACACCTCCGATAAGCCCCAGTTCCTGCACCGTCACACGTTCGATGGACCCCAGTTCCTGCACCTTCACACCTCCGATAAGCCCCAGTTCCTGCACCTTCACACCTTCGATAAGCCCCAGTTCCTGCACCTTCATTCCTTACGCCTTAACCTCCCTGACGGTATTCCAGAGTGTGGCTCGGGGGTCAACTTTCAGTACCAAAAGCGGTAACCCCGAGCCACACTCGGGATTACCCCAGAATGTTACTCCCCTTCCCTGCGATCCCCCGCCGTCCTCCCCGCCATCCTCAGTCTTTCCCCGCTCTGTGCACGGCCAATTGCCAGCACTTGCCTTCCGGTTCCCTTCCCTGCGAGCATTGCGACACGCCGGGTGGAACCGGCGGCAAACTCAAAGTGTAAATACACTAAATGACATGATACAAAGCTGTGATCCTAATGGATTACACTGTATCATGCCATTTCACCACAGGATTGCACCTGGTGACTTTTCCAGTGCCCTGCCTCTGCTTTTCCAGTTCTTTGTGCCTGGAAAATTTTGAACGACCATGGCGTCCAAAAAGCGGTTTTTTTTTTTGCGAAAAAAAGTGCTTTTAGATGAACCGTAAAACAGCGACACCGAAATTGAGTTACTTGAAGAACTGAGCGATAGCGTTTAGTGGGAAAATTCATCATCAGGTACGGAAAGTGACGACAGCGAAGATTCTGATGTCTCTTTCTGGCACATAGCTTGTGGAATTTGGGAAGTATATCAAAGGATTCTTCAGAATTTCCAATGGAGCGATGTGCCCGAAAGAGAGATCAGAATCGTCGCTGTCGTCACTTTCTGTACCTGATGATGAATTTTCCCACGAATCGCTATCGCTCAGTTCTTCAAGTAACTCAGTTTCGCTGTTGCTGTTTTCCAGTTTGTCTAAAAGCACTTTTGCGCAAAAAGAACGCTTTTTGGACGCCATGATCGTTCTCTATTTTCCAGGCACAAAGAACTGGAAAAGCACAGGCAGGGCACTGGAAAAGGCACCAGGTGAAATCCTGTGGTGAAATTGAATGTTACAGTGTAATCCGTTAGGATCACAGATTTGTATCATATAATTAAGGGTCCATGTACACGGGACGCTGGAAATGGCCGTTTAGGAGCAGTTGGGCGTTTTTTTCAGAAGCCCCTGAACCCATCTACATTTTATCTTCTCTGTCCATGTACACAGGGTCGTTTACAGTCATTTGCAGGCATTTGCGTTCAGGGACTTTTTTTAGAACGCAATTATTTGCGTTCGAACGTGTGTTTCCCGGCGTTTCAAACGCACAAACGCGTCTGAACGCGATGACCCGCGTTTAGCGTTCGCGCTTTCCATTTTAAAGGGGAATAATTTTGACCTCTAGGAACAGTTCTAAACGCAAACGCCCGCAAACGCCGCTAAACGCGGGTACAAACGCGCCCGAATGGACGTGTCAAACGTCCTAAAAATTCCAGCATTCAAAAGGGACTTTTAACAACGTCCCGTGTACATGGAGCCTTAGTGTTTTTACATTTTTTAATTATTGCCGGTTCCACCGGGAACCGGAAGACAGGTGCCGGCATCGGCCGAGCACACGGCGGGAGGACGGCAGGGGAAGGGGAGTTTTAAAATATAAAACAGATTTCCATGCAAAAGAATGTACCGCTTTTAGCACAGAAATCTGGACATAAATCAGACCGCCAGGGAGGTTAAACGCTCATCAAAACTGCCCATAGGGTGTTTGGGAGCATTTTTAACTCATCATTAACACCTGTAAAATGCCAGTCTAAAGACCATCCTAAAGCTCTTTAACCACCTCAATACTGGTCACTTTCACCCCCTTCCTGCCCAAGCCAATTTTCAGCTGTCGCACTTTGACAATTGCACGGTCATGCCAAAAACTGTACCCAAATTTTTTTATAATTTTCTTCACACACACTGATTTTAACCACTTCGGGACCGCCCACCATGTATTTATGTCGCTACTTTGATGTTAAATACCAGTGTTATGGCAGCAGAAAGCTATCATAACACCGGTATTTTTCTACGCGACCGACGGTCGTCTTTTACATAAAGGTGGTCCCAGCAGAAGATTTGCCACAGGATCAATTTTATGGGCAGTGGGAGAGGTGCCCACTGCTTCCTGGCTAATTTCCCCCGCTTACTGGAGCCGTCCGTAGCTGGGAAAATGACCCGGTCAATTTCAGTCCTGGGCAGGAAGTCGATTGAGGGCAAGATGGCCCCCACTCGACTATGGCCTTGGAGGACTGGAGCGATGTCATACATCGCTTCTGCCCAACAGTCCTATTTTTTTTTTTTACTTAGAAACAAAAAAACGAATTTTTTGTTCTTAAGTGTAGATGTGAGACCTGAGGTCTTTTTGACCCCAGATTTCACTAACCGGTTGCCGACCGCCGCAGTATTTACTGCGGCGGTCAGCCCTGGCCAGGCAAAGTGACGTATATATACGTCACTAGCCTGGGAGCCAATAGCGGGCGGGCACGCGCCACCGGAGGCGTGCTCCCGCCTAGGCTTGTTCACGGACACCTCCTTGCGTGTGACCGGCGGACCCGATGTCCGCCGGTCACTCGCGATCGTACGCTGTGAAGGGAGAAAGGCAGGCGGCTAATGTAAACAAAGCCCGTAAATTTTGGGTCTATAACCCATAGGCACTCAAACCATCTCATGTTCATTCATGAATTTTGTTTTCTGTTTCTTTTGAATAAATTGTGATATTTTACTTATTATGGTCATATGATTATCTGACTAGCCCATAAAGTCCCATACCTTTGGCCTGAGGCACCAAACACCTTTTAAATGTAAACAAAGCCGCCTGTCATTCTTCCCTGTGTAAAAGCACTGATCTAACGGTCCTGCTATGTAGGACTGTTGATCTGTGCTGTTACACACACAGCCACATCCCTGCACAGTAAGAAGCACGCCCCTAGGGACACACATAGTCACTGCATCTCTAATAAAGTTAACCCCTTCCCTGCCAGTGTAATTTTTACAGTAACAGTGCATATGTATAGCACTGATTACTGCAGTAATGTCACTGGTACCCCCAAAAGTGTCAAAAATGTCAGTCAAGGGTCCGATCTGTCCGCCGCAATACGGAGAAAAAAAAAAAAAAACACAACAAAAATATTTCCCTTAGTTAGTAAATGCAAAAACTTTTGAGCAAACCAATCAAAATACGCTTATTGTGATTTTTTTTTACCAAACATAGGTAGCAGAAAACAAATTGGCCAAAAATTAAAAAAAAATTTGATTTTTACATTTTTTTTGGGGAATTTCATATAAAAAAAATGTGAAAAATATTGTTATTTTTGCAAAATTGCTGCTCTTTTTTTTTTTATTATAGCGCATGATCAAAATATCGCACAGGTGATCAAATACCCCCAAAAGAAAGCTCTATTTGTGGGAAAAAAAAGGACGTCAAATTCGTTTAGGTACAGCGTCGCACAACCGCACAATTGTCCGTTAAAGTCACGCAGTGCCGAATCGCAAAATACCCCCTGGTCAGGAAGGGGGTAAAATCTTCCGGGGCTTAAGTGGTTAAAGAGGACCCTTCCTGCTTATTTTTATTACAAGGGATGTTTACATTCCTTCTGATAATAAAAAGGGACAGTGTAAAAACAAAAAAACAGCAAGATAAAGAAGAAAAAAAAAAATTGAAAGCGCTCCAAGATCGCGTGCAGAAGTGAACGCATACGCAATTTGAGCCCACATATGTAAACAGTGTTCAAACTCCACATGTGAGGTATCGCCGCGACCGTTAGAGTGAGCACAATAATTCTAGCCCTAGACCTCCCTCTGTAGCTTTAAAAACTTTCACAGGTTACAAATCTAGAATTCTAAGTACCAATGTTTGTCGCCATTCCACGAGCGTGCGCAACTTTGGAGCATGACATGTTAAATATCAATTTACTCGGCGTAACATTTTTCTTCACATTATAAAAAGAAAAAAAAAATTGGGCTAACTTTACTGTTTTTCTCTCTTTTTTTTTTTTTTATTCATTTCAAAACGTGTATTTTTTCCCCAAAAAATTGCGTTTGTAATGGGCCATACACACTATACAATGGTCTTTAGATTTTTCCCTTTAGATTTACCAAAACCATATAATATGAGGTCAAATCGAAACACTTTCAATTTGTATGTAATCAGGCAGGCCCTTGCACTACATAGAAAAGGTAAATCTAAAGGAAATCTAACAACAAAAGTTGTATAGTGTGTATGAGGCTTAAGACTGACCGCTGCACAAATACAGTGTGACAAAGTATTGCAACGATCTGCATTATATTCTCTAGGGTCTCTTTAAAGCGGAGTTCCACCCTGGGAAAGTTTTTTTTAATAAAAATACCCAGGGAAAGTCAGGGCTAGTACATTCCACAATGGCTAGCCTCTGATCTGTCCCGGGTTGCACTTACCTTTTAGAAGAAATACTTACCTTGAAAATGTATTGTCCAGCACTGTTACCTCAGGTGTGGGCAGCTTGAAGCCAGCGCGATCCTCTTCTGCGTCCTCTTCGGTCCCATGATGCACTGCACTGGCCCCGCCGTCACTTCCGGTGCCGCAGCGTCATCCCTGCACAGCTTCTGGGCATGCCCAGAAGCTGTTTAGCAAAGTATGACGGCGCCTGAACCGCAACTGACGTCGGGGCCGGTGCAGGCGCATGGATTCCTGGGAGCGATGATGTTCAGCTCCCAGGAATCATTGCAAGCCAGGAAGTGACGAATCGCCGTGGCCGCCGAGGGGAGGAAGAGGAAGTAAGGTGAGTATACTTTCTTCTAAACAAGGTTCATAAAAAAGAAAAAAAAAAAAATTGCGATTATCCATTTGTTTTTCAGGTGTCCCGGAGCAAGAAGATGGAGGTAAGTATAATTTTAGGGTGGAACTCTGCTTTAAATAAAAAAAATATACAGATGGTTTGGGGGTTCCAAGTAATTTTCTAGCAAAAAAAAAAAAAAAAAAAAATACTGATTTTAATGCCCCGTACACACGTGCAGATTATCTGAAGATTTACCTTTTCTATGTAGTGCAAGGGCCTGCCGGATTGCATACAAATTGAAAGTGTTTAGGTTTGACCTCATATATTATATGGTTTTGTTAAGTCTGCAGACAAAAGTCTTCAGATAATCTGCACGTGTGTACGGGGCATCACTTGTAAACAAGTGTCAGAAATAAGCCTGGTCCTTAAGTGGTTAATCACCGCCTTTTTTATTATATATATATATATATATATATATATATATATATATATATATATATATATATATATATATATATATATATATATATATATATATATATATATATATATATATATAAAAACAACAACAAAAAGACCAAACATTTTGAAATAAAACAAACACCTTTTTCTTCATTACTGTCAAAAAATGTTGTTATTAAGTCATTTCTCTTCACTGATGTGTGCAGATGGGGCTGCACTAATGGGGTGGCACTAATATGCAGCACTGATAGGCACAGGCTGGCGTTACTGATGTGGCTGCATTGTAATCAGGGCACTGATAATTAGTGAAGGAAATGCAAGGTCTCCTGGGATAAGCAATGCTGATAACCCAGGATGAATTTGTAGAACAGAATGTAAACAGAGGTCATCAGGAGGGGGCTGAAGAAGCAGGTAAGAGACAGTCGCTCCCTGAGGAGGAGGTAAAGGCATGAGAGGAGGACAGTGCCAGATCCATTAGGCTAATAAGTATGTGATTACAGTGGAAAATAAAAACTAAGTGAGGGGATTTTACAAGACATAACTTCCACTTAAGCCCCGGAAGATTTTACCCCCTTCCTGACCAGGGCCTATTTTGCGATTCGGCACTGCGTGACTTTAACAGACAATTGCGCGGTCGTGCGACGCTGTATCTAAACGAATTTGGCGTCCTTTTTTTCCCACAAACAGAGCTTTCTTTTGGTGGTATTTGATCACCCGTGTGATTTTTTGATCATGCGCTATAAACAAAAAAAAGAGCGTAAATTTTGCAAAAATACCAATATTTTTCACATTTTTTATATGAAAATCCCCCCCCCCCCAAAAAAAAATGTAAAAATCAAAATTTAACATTTTCGGCCAATTTGTTTTATGCTACCTATGTTTGGTTAAAAAAAAAAAAAAAAAAAAAAAAAATCGCAAAAAGCGTATTTTGATTGGTTTGCGCAAAAGTTATCGCGTTTACTAACAAAGGGAAAGATTTTTGTAATTTTTGTTGTTTTTTTTTTAACGCGTAATGGCGGCGATCTGCGATTTTTTTTGCGGTACTGCGACATTGCGGCAGACAGATCGGACCCTTGACTGACATTTTTGGGGTTACCAGTGACATTTCTACAGTAATCAGTGCTATACATATGCACTGTTACTGTAAAAATACACTGGCAGTGAAGGGGTTAACTTTTTTTGAAAGGGAGGGGCTATGTGTCCCTAGGGGCATGCTTTCTACTGTGATTGGCTGTGGCTTCAGATGTATGAACAGTGATCAACGGTTCTACATAGTAGAACCGTATGATCAGCCTTCATACACAGGGGAGAATGACAGGCAGCTTGTTTACACAAGCCGCCTGACTTTCTCCCTCTCCCCCGACGATCGTAGAGTCACACGCGCGGGGGGGGGGGGGGGGGTTGGGCGTGACCGCGCAGGAGCGCGCCGCTCGCTCCCTAGACCCTCACAAGCTAGCGACGTAGACCTACATCACTTTGCCTGTGAGGGGCTGACTGCCGACGTAGATCTGCATTAGGCAGTCGGCAAGTGGTTAAAGAGACCCCTGTCAACAAATGTAGCAGCAATACCGAACCAATATAACAGCCCGATGCCTCGTTCACACTGGTGGTCAGATGGGTTTGGAAAAAAAAAAAAAAAAAAAAAATTAGGTGTTTGAGCTGTGGTTTGACCACCTGCCTTAACCTAACATGACAGCCAAAGGATGTGGTGAACATGAGGCAGCAACATTTATACTACACCTCAAGCATGTCTAAGCATGGCTTGATAGGCTACAATGGTTAAACAGGGGTTGACATTACGCCCCCAAGCCACAAGTTAAATACCCTCTAAAACTGATCCACCATGAATCACTTTACAGAGGGTACCGCAAGTGTAAAACGAGGGCTCGCCCACACCAGCCCCATTGTGCTGCGCTGGGCAGAAATGCCCAATGTATACCCAAGATAATTTGCTTTACGCCCTATTGCTTTAGTTGATGTGGAACTTTGCCCTTCAGATTGTAATCCTGAGAAATAAGCCGACAGAGCCATAGACAAATGGAAGGCTTGGAAGCTGGACGACCTTTTTCTTGGGTCCTCAGTCAAAAGGGGAATCTGACGAATAGCAGTGACCCCTACATCTCTTCCTGCCCCTGGGTTGACAATGAGGGCTCAGTACAGAGGAATGATCTCTCTGTTTCTTATCTCTGCAAAGCAGGGATAAGAAACAAAGATCTGTAGTAAAAAGCAGCACACATTACAGTGTTAAGTGGGGTACACACTAGTAGAAAATCGGCCGAAAATTCCCATCCGAGGTAAAATCGTCCGATTTTCGCCTAGTGTGTACACAACTTTTAGCAACCGATGCCGACATTTTGAACGAAAAAAAACGGAGGAACAAACACCAAAATTTTTTTCGTCTGTCCCCAGACGACCGATTTTCATTTAATGTGTATGCAGTACGTCCGTGAAAAATCGGATACGAAAGACCACGCATGATCTGAAGTTGCTGACAACCCGGAAGTCTAGGAACAAATGTGCCAAAAAAAAAGAAAAATCGGACGAGAAATTTCGTGAACATTTATGCAATGTCAACTAAAAACGGTTATGAACGCTGAGAAGACAGAGAAAAATTGGAGGATATTTTGTCCGATTTTCGTCAAGTGTGTACGGCCCTTTAGGGCACACTTTACCCTTCCCCATCCAGTGTCAGAACAGGGACAGTGCATATTATTAGCAATGATCACTGTATTAGCATTACTGGTGATTTCAGCTGCAGTTAGTCAGTACCCCCCCACCTTTAGTTAGTTTTAGATTGCCCACTGCACTGATCGGAGTCCCATTATAAGTCGCTGATCAATGCCATTAGTAGTATAAAAAATGCCAGTATACACACACACACACACACACACACACAATATTTTGTAGGGGCTATAACTTATGTAAACCAATCAATATGTGCTTCCTGGGTAGCAGAATACATTTTGGCCAAAATTTATGAAGACTTTTTTTATTGGATAGGTCTTATAGTAGAATAAATAATCCCCCCGCCAAATGTTTAGGTTTTTTTGTAATTTATAGCGTAAAAAATGAAAAACCCAGTAGTCATAAAATACCATCAAAAGAAAAATCTATTTGTGTGAAAATAATTATATAAAATTTTGTTTGGGTACAGCGTTGCATGACCAGGCAATTATAGAACGGTCTGACTTATAGCAGGTTGATTAATCACTGCATCCAGCGAGTAGCCAATATAAAAATGCAGCTATCAAATGTGGCGACAGGTTCTCTTTGTAATTAAATCCCTCTGTCCACCTTTTTTTTTTTTCTCTCTTTTTGATATGATGAAGAACTTATATTTATACATTTATGTATTTATAATGTACTGAAACTACCAGAATAGTTTTATCCAGACTCCATGAGAAATATTAAAAGTTATTATAATCAGTCTTGCATGTGTTACACAAATTCTCCACAATGATCCTCTCCAAGGTAAAAGCTATCCATTACATCTGTACAAAAACAAATGTGTAGTCTGTGTTCCCTATATTCAATAAATCAGCAAATCTGATGAAAAAAAAAATAGCGATTTCGAAGCAATCATATGATAATCTGATCATTAGTACACAGCCTTTGAGAGCTGATCACGACAGTCCATCTGACATTATCAGAAAAGACAAAACAAACATTTTTATTGCACAATACCAGCTTGTATGATTTTCGGTTACTCCGTACAGTTTGTTTCGAAAATGCAATAGAATACATCACTCCCGAAGTTATATTCTGACGTACAAGAATTTTCATAGGTAGAGTAACCTCTTCATTTTTCGATATGAGACTAGCATGCCAAAAAAAAAAAAGTCGATATTCTTATTGTGTTCATGAGGCTTTAGCAACAATACCCGAACAGGTACTAAGATATTTCATATTCCTAATATGTACCTGCTGTACCAAGTACTTGTATAAAAAGTTGTCGTTTACAATCAATCAATTTAAGGTGTGTAAGGTGTAAATGAGTGTTTAGGCTAAAATAGGTAACAAATGCCCAGCTATGCGCAAACAAGCACTGAATGCAGAAATCCAGGAGAGGCATTACAATCTAGGGCTGCACGATATTGGGGGGAAAAAAAACGGAATTTTTGTAAAATCTTACCTGTAAAATTCCTTTCTCTGAGTCCTCCGACAGTCGCCGCCTCTTCATATTCGTCACATATGGGGTATTAGACTTTGCTCCGAAGGAGTAGCTAGGCAACAGAATATGTTAACAATAAAGCTTTAACATATCCCACCCTCAAGGGGTGGTCCCCTCAGTCAATACCCTCCTACTTCCTGCAACCATATCTCAGTTTTAGTGGAATAGCAGTAGAGTATACATTCAAACCCCAAAAGAGGGGCGGGGGCGGCGACTGTCGGAGGACTCAGAGAAAGGAATTTTACAGGTAAGATTTTACAAAAATTCCGTTTTCTCTTACGTCCTCCGACAGTCGCCGCCTCTTCATATTCGTCACATATGGGGACGTCCCAAAGCAGTGCAAACATGAGGGGTGGGAAACGCATCCGCGCCGAAAGGCAACGCAGTCTCCACATCAAAGAAAGGAACCTTACCAAAGGAAGGAAACCAGCTGGGCAACAGCAAAAATAAGTGCTCAACAGGAGCAACAACCCAGGAAAAGACAAAAAACCAGGGGATACAAAACTTATCCCAACAGCCAGGAGTCCCCAACAAGGGACCCTAGGGAACAGCCGCACTAAGAACCTTGCGGCCAAAGGAAGCATCCGCCGATGCCTGAACATCTACTTTGTAGAATTTTGTGAAAGTGTGTACGGTCGACCAAGTCGCCGCCTTACACACCTGGGCTACAGAAGCCCCATGACGACAGGCCCAAGACGTACTCAGAGATCTAGTAGAGTGCGCCTTCACAGGCACAGGGGGAACCTTCCCCTGCAAGGCATAGGCCTGTTCAATGGTCTGCCTGATCCATTTGGCAATGGTAGAGGCGGAAGCCGCCATGCCCTTCCGAGGACCCTCTGGAAGAACAAACAAGGAGTCCGTCTTTCGAAAAGACTCAGTCGATTTAAGGTAAACCCTAATCGCCCGAACAACATCCAGAGAATGTAGTCTCACCTCCTTTGGATGTTTAGGCTTCGTGCACAACGAAGGCAAAACAATATCCTCGTTAAGATGGAATTCCGAAACTCGTTTCGGCAGAAAAGAAGGATTAGGTCGCAAGACCACCTTATCCAAATGAACAACCAGGTACGGAGACTTGCAGGACAAAGCCGCCAGTTCCGACACTCTGCGAGCCGAAGTGATCGCCACCAAAAAGGCGACCTTTTTGGACAACATAGACAACGATATCTCCCTGATCTGTTCAAAAGGAGCACGTTGTAACACAGACAGGACTAGATTCAAGTCCCAAGGGGGCAAAGGATCCCTCCTAGGAGGAACCAGATGCCGCACACCCTGAATAAAAGTGCCAACCAAGGAGTTGGAAGCCACGGGACGTTGAAACAGAACGGCCAGCGCAGACACCTGACCCTTTATCGTAGCCAGCGCCAAACGCTGATCGACACCCGTCTGAAGGAAAGACAGCACACGGGAAACCGAGTACGTGCGGGGTGAAAACCCCCTGGACTCACACCAGGCAAAATAGGCCTTCCAAGTACGGTAATAAACCTTTCCCGAGGAAGACTTCCTCGCGTTGATCAAGGTATGAACAACCTCTGGAGAGAGACCCTTCTCCTTCAGGACCTCGGTCTCAACAGCCAGGCCGTCAAAGCCAGCGACTGTAAAGCAGGATGGTAAATCGGTCCTTGAGACAGTAGATCGTCCCGAAGAGGCAGACGCCAGGGGGCGCCGACCGCCAGATTCACGAGGTCTGCGTACCAGGACCGGCGAGGCCAGTCCGGTGCCACAAGAATCACCGTGCTGCGTTCCGAGTGTAACCTGCGAAGGAACCGGGACAGCAACTGAATCGGTGGAAACGCGTACATCAGCCTGTACTGATGCCACGGGGCCACTAACGCGTCCGACGCGTCTGCCCGAGGGTCGCGCGTCCTTGCCACGAACCTCTTCACCTTGTAGTTGAGGCGAGACGCGAACAGGTCCACATCTGGAAGACCCCACTTCGCGCACAACATCTGGAAGACAGCCGGGTGGAGAGACCATTCCCCCTGATCCAGGGTCTGGCGACTCAGATAGTCCGCCTGCCAGTTCTCCACTCCCGGAATGTGAACCGCCGTTATCGCCGGGACATGAGTCTCGGCCCAAGACAGAATGTCGGCCACTTCTCGAGCCGCTCGGGCACTCCTGGTGCCCCCTTGGTGGTTGATGTAGGCCACCGCCGTGGCATTGTCCGTCTGCACCCGAACCGGGCAGCCCTGCAGCCGGTCCGTCCAGCGATGAAGACAGAGCCTTATCGCACGCAATTCCAGAATGTTGATCGGGAGGGAAGACTCCCCCTCCGACCAGGTCCCCTGGGCGGACAGAACGCCCAGAACACCACCCCAGCCCGACAGGCTGGCATCCGTGGTGATTATCGTCCACGAGATCGGACGAAACGACTTGCCCCCGGACACCAACGGGGACTGGAGCCACCACAGAAGGTTTTCCCTGGTGCGATGACTCAACGAGATCTGAAGATCCAGAGATTGAGGTCGCCCGTCCCACTTGGACAAGATCTCCGCCTGGAGACCCCGCGTGTGAAACTGCGCGAAAGGAATCGCCTCGAAAGCCGAGACCATCAATCCCAGACATCTCATACACGTCCGCAGAGACGAGTTCGGAACGTCCCTGAGGGACCTGACTTCCTCCTGAAGAGTCCTGAGTTTGTCTTCCGGCAGGAAGACCTTCGCCTGCACCGAGTCCAGTATCATTCCCAGATAGGGAAGACGAACCGACGGACTCAGTGTCGACTTTGGAACATTTATCGTCCAACCGAACTCCTGCAGAGTTTGCATCGTGACAGACAGGTCCTTCTCCAGACCCTGACTGGTCGCAGACCGAATCAGAATGTCGTCCAGATACCCCAGGACAGAAATGCCCTGGGCTCTCAATAATGCCAGAACCGGTGCAAGCACCTTGGTGAAGACCCGCGGAGCCGAGGCGAGCCCAAAGGGCAACGCCACGAACTGGTAGTGATCCTCCGCAATGGCAAATCGAAGGTATCTCTGATGACCCTCGAATATGGGGATGTGAAGATACGCATCCTTCAAATCGATGGAGGCCATGAATTCCCCCGGAACCAGGGCAGCCACCACCGAGCGCAGGGATTCCATGCGGAACTTGCGAACCCGCACAGAGCGGTTCAGAGCTTTCAAGTCCAGAATTGGACGAACCTTGCCCTCCTTTCTGGGCACGGTGAACAGATTGGAATAAAACCCCCGAAATCTGTCCCGATGAGGCACCGGAACCACCACTCCCTGAGCCCTCAGGTCCCGCACCGCCAGGTGCAGATCCCGCAGGCGCTCTGGAGACAGTTGTAGATTTGAGGGAAAAAATCTGCTCTCTGGCCGAGAGAGAAACTCGATCTTGTAACCAGATCGAACGATTTCCAGAACCCATCTGTCCCGCACACGGGCCAACCAGGGCTGAAGAAAACCGAGCAAGCGTCCCCCCACCCCAAAACTGGGTGAGGGCGCCCCTTCAGGCCGAACTGTTATGGGCCGCAGGTCCGGATTGGCCGGACTTCTGTTTCCCAGACCAGGGTTTCTTCTGAGAGCCCTGGCCCTTGAACGGTTTGCCCTTGTAGTGCGGCCGAAAGGCACGAAAGGACCCCTGAGGGGGCCGAAAATGAGCATGCTTCTTCCCAGAAGCCCCCTTAGCCTTGGGGAAATGGGGCAAGAGAGTGCTCTTACCCCCGGTAATCCCCTTAATCAACACATCCAGGGACTCCCCAAAAAGGCGAGACCCATCATAAGGCAGATTGGCTAAGGTTTTACGTGAAGATTGGTCCACCGACCAACATTTCAACCAAACCAGGCGGCGAGACAACACCGCCACGCTGTGCACACGCGCGGCCAACGGAATCAGGTCCAGGTCCGCATCACACAGATACATGACACCCTGGTGGATCTGATCCACCATATCCAGGGTCGCCGCCGAGGCCGAATCGGCCACTAGGACGCGCCTAAGCATCTGCGTCCAACTTGCGATCGCCTGGGCCGCCATGAGAGAAGCAAACAGAGCCTTAAGCATAGAACCCGTAACAGAATAAGTATGACGGGCAAGAGACTCCAGTCTCCTATCCGTGGCATCACGGAAAACAGGGGATCCCTCTGCAGGGATCGCAGTGGCTTTGTTCAAAACCGCAATAGCATGATCCACTGGCGGAGGCACACACCACCGTTCATCAGTGGCAGGCGAGAAAGGATAACGCAGCTTAAATTTACTTGGTACCGCAAAAGGCTTGCGCAAATCGCGCCATTGGTCCTTAACAGCGCGCTGAAAATCAGCATTGCAGGGAAAAACCTGCGGCGTCCTGCGTTTTCTCTGCGTCCCATAAGCCGCCAAGGCAGCTGGGGGACACACCTCGTCCTGCAAACGTAGCGTCTGCTTAATGGAAGCAATCAACTCATCCATGATTGCAAGCTCTTCAGGCGAGCCAGGGGGAGAATTATCAACCCCCTCAACTTCAGCCTCTACCTCAGACCCCACTAGATCAAGAGAGGAGCGGGACCCCGATAGGGGGGTCCCCGCCAGAACAGCCCCATCACCTTCACCCTCAGAATCAGAGGACAGAGTAACTCTGGGCCGTTTAGTAGATTGAGCAGCCACCAGCATTTGCACCTGTGCAGCAAGGCCAGCCACAATAGTGGCCAAATCCCCCCCTGGGGGGGAAACAGCGGTCCCCTGGCTTTCCACCAATACTGTGGGAAACTTGCCCTCCTGAGAATCCATTGCCCCTGTATGCCAGACAACCAAGGGTTAACTGCCCCCTTACAGCAAGCGCGGCAAGCGCAGCCCACCGCACCACACTCAGGCACAATGAGACCCCCACAGGGAATATACAGACTGAATACAGGCAATGGAATACAGGAACAGAAGGATAAAACCTGAGGAGACTCCGCTGCTGCTGCTGCCTCGATCGGTGCTTCCAGGAGAGAGGAAGTGATGCTGCCAGGGCGCTCTATGTAAGCCTATGGAGGCTACAAGAAAATGGCCGCCGTGCATGTAAACCATGCGGCCGGAGCGGGCGCCGGTAAAATGGCGCCGTTTGGCGCCGAAATCGCCGCTCCACAGTGCATAAAATCACACACAATATTATCCCATAATATGGATACATGTTAGATCGCCGCAGCGATCGCTGTATATGCCCCAACATGCCATTAAAAACATGCCCCACAGCACACAGCTCCTCACACTGCCCAGCCTGACATACTCAGTGTCATACAGCTCCCCCCCCCCTTGCAGCCCACAGCATGCAGCCGAGATATAGGGAGACAAGCAGTGTGATTAAAGGCAGGTTACACAGTCCCAGACTGAGACCCCCCCCAGACAGACAGGTCCCCACATAGATACACTTACCTCACATGGCGTGGGGAACCCGCACAGGCGAACAAGCCGCTGCACATGAGGCAGGGAGAGTCGCAAGTCAAGACGCACACAATGGCGGTTCAGAAACCGCACAGCGTCCGGTGAGGTAGCCACCTCACCAATCATCCCTGCACCGAACAGGGATGGGTCGTTCACCGTGCCAGGAGCGTTACCTGGCTGAACGCTCGATGGCAGACTGGGAAGCCACTGACCCACGACCTGCGACCAGGGGGATCAGCCCGAGACCCAGTCCGCATGATCCTCTTCGTCCGAAGAACTAACTAATGCTGACAAAAATAACAGCTAAGTAAAGGTAGAGAGAAAACTCAAACAAAATATCAAAAAGAAGAAAGAGTCTGGGACAAAAAGTCCCAGCACAGAGAGAGCCAGCCACTCCTGACAAGCTAGACATTAAAACTGAGATATGGTTGCAGGAAGTAGGAGGGTATTGACTGAGGGGACCACCCCTTGAGGGTGGGATATGTTAAAGCTTTATTGTTAACATATTCTGTTGCCTAGCTACTCCTTCGGAGCAAAGTCTAATACCCCATATGTGACGAATATGAAGAGGCGGCGACTGTCGGAGGACGTAAGAGAAAAAGTACATTGGGATATTTGGTTTTTAATGATATATATCGCGATTTTCTCCCGGACAGTCTCCGGAGGAGGGATCAGTGAGCAGAGCTCAGCTCTCCGCCAGGGGTTCCGCCACACTTGTAGAACTTCTCCCGCCCGGACAGCCCAAGCCTTGTGTCGGAGCCGGAGTGTAGAGGAAGCGGGCTGAGTGAAATGTCCCAGCAGTAGTACGGTAGCAGCCTTTGTCCCCCGGTGCTCCTCCGCCATGCTCCGGACGTCTCTCCCCCCTCTCCTGCTGCTTTGCACTGTAGCGCTCTGCAGCCTCTCCGCCGCCATGCAATCCAGCTCTGCCTCAGTCTCCAGGCCGACCATTACTCCGCCCTGCTCCGCCCATTGTCTCTCCATTGAATCTATTTACAAAACATTACAGCCTGATCCCGCCCACCGATGCAGCCAGGAGAGACCAAGGGGCGGAGTAATGGTCGGCTGGATACTAGAGGCAGAGCTGGGAGGGCTGGATTGCATCGAGCTGGAGGGGCGGAGTTCCGATCACAGCCGAAAAGCAAAACGGATGTGTCAGCTGCCAGCACTGTGAGTCAGCCAGCACATCGACTATCGTTCAGCCCTATTACAATCTGTGTCACACATTTCCCTTGGCAGCTTCCCACACATGTAAGTTGAAGTATAGCTAAAGCCAAAACCTTTTTTCTTTTATGAACTGTATATAGTATGGAATTGTTAGGCTAGATGGGGGAAACTACGTGTAAAAAAAAAAAAAAAAAAAACACGCAAGGCAGTGGAGATCTACAGCAGGTACCAATGTAAAGTTAACGACACCCTAAATGCAGGTGGCACGTACACCATGTACCCAAAACCCAAACACATAAAAAGTACCATGTGATCTGGTTGCAGTGGGTTTCCAAAAATAGTGCAATGAAGTGCGATTTGAGCCCATTCAAAATTAATCCTATGCGAATCACACAGGAATTTGCAGTACATTCCTGTGTGATTCATACAATGAACCGGGGCTAAAAGCCCATCAGATACACAAGTATGAGGAAATCTCTCCAAAATAAGAGAATTCTTATCTTAGGTAGTTGTCACCAGAAAAAAATATCCCGTTACAAGATTTCCCCTTTTATTCTGGCCTCGGTAATTTGGGGGATGATGGTCACTAGAATAGATGAGATTATTCTACCCTGAAGAGACAGACAGCAATAAAACACCTGGCTGAAGTGCTAACCCTTCCAAAGATTTTGAGCACCTTAGGCAGCTTTCACACATATGGTCTGTTTGTCCATTTTTCATCAATCCGTTGATGGATGAAAAACGGACATCAATGCATCGCGTTGTAAAAACGGATGATCATCCGTTAACATCCATTTTCATCCGCTTCCGTCAATGTCCGTTTTTTGAACGGATGAATGCCCTATTTTTCCACCCGTCAAAAAAACAAATGTAAAAACGGACAAAAACGGTCCGTTTTTCATCCGTTTTTGCATTGGTAGTGGATGTAAAAAAAAAAAAAAAAAAAAAAAAAAAAAAAAAAAAAGGGACAAAAAACGGCGACCTGGAGGCGACTTGCATTGACTTAAATTATATGAAGTCCCTGCAAGTCGCGCCGAGGTCACGGTGCACAGTGTGCACCGCAACTTCACAGGTCGCCCCCAGCAAGTCGTGTCGCGCCAGTCTGAATGGGCGCTTAATGATGCCTATTGATAAGATACAGTGTACTATACGAGTCAGGATCGCTAGGACACCAAGCCCTTTAATAACAGGGGTCCAGTGAAGATACATCCAAGAATCTGACCCCATAGGAAATTATCTGTTTATTGTGGATAAAAAAAAAAAAAAAAGACTATTAATGTGCGGGCTCCAACTGGGTTCCTTCAAAAATTAGGGACCTAAAAGCAATTTTGTTTACACTGATCTTACTGTAAAAAGAAATGCCATGCAACAAAAGTCTTTGAAACATGGCTTAAAGAGGTTGTAAACTCGTATAAATTTTTTTTTTTTTTTTTACACCCTGCAAAAGAAAGACATAATGAGCTAGTATGCATCGCATATTAGCTCATTATGCAATACTTACCTCAGAACGAGCCCCCGCCGTGCCGCTCACTCACCTCTATGACGGCGACATGTCTAGTCGCCAGTCTTCCGGGATTGCGGCATCCGGCCATCTGATTGGCCGGAGCCGCGGTGACGTCACTCCCGCGCACGCGCGCGGGAGCCGACAGTCACGGCACGGGGCTCTGAAGGAACGGCACGATCGGCCGTTCCTTCAGAGCGCATGCGCCAGTGACGTCACTGGCGACATGTAAGGTAAATATCTCCTAAACGGTACATGTTTAGGAGATATTTACAGTACCTATAGGTAAGCCTTATCATAGGCTTGCCTATAGGTACAAGTTGTAGAGGAGGGTTTACTTCCTCTTTAAATACCTTTTCCTCAACCTTTTTACCCCCAAAGGAACCCTGCAAAACAATTTTCAGGTCTCAAGTATAATATATATATATATATATATATATATATATATATATATATATATATATATATATATATATATATATATATATATAAATAAATAAATAAATAAATAAATAAATAATGCTGCTAACCCAGTATAAGGCCTTATGCACACTGGACATTATCAAGACGTCAATAGAAGGATGTAGCTGTAGAATGCGTTTTTCAGCTTTTTTGCAGTAGCGTTTTTTAGCTTTTTTTGTAGCAAAGCTATACTCCAATAACAGCTCATGGACCAAAAACGTTGATAAACGCCAAATAGCCACGTTTTTCGGCGTTTAAGCTTTTAATCAGGGTTAGAGCGTTTTTACGGCTGAAAACCCCCTGCCAAAAACTGCTGATGTTGTCCATGCAGTATGTATGCATGGACACATAGGATAACATGCTGGGGAGTTTACTGGCTGCAGAAAAAAAAGTCAGACCAAAAACAGCCGCTGTAAAAACGCCCAGTAAGCATTAGGCCCAATTGATACCAAGGGCAGATTATTTTTGTTACAAACTCCTACAAAAGTAATTTCCAGTAATATTCTTGAAATTAATAAATTACAGCAGAAAATAATGCAGACATCAAAATTTGTGGTCTCCTCCAACATTAGTGATCAGTTTAGAAGCATCTTGCACCCCTGCATTGGCTGTAGGTGGGAGATCAATCCACCACTGCTCATGGACCCCCAGCAAATTCACCCTAGTCAAGAAAAATTAAAAGTACACTAGGATGACTTGAACTATTCTAAAGAGTTACCTCACCTTCAAGACAGATATTTGGATAATAAACCAGCATCAGTGTCTCAAACAAATCTTGAATATTCATATGATGAGTTTAGAGGTGCTGGTCCCCCCTTTCCTGACCTGCCGGGTTGCATGATCGGATAAGGGTCTGGTATGGATTTTCGAGAGGGACCCAACCAGACCCTATTGAGCATCTGTGGGGCATCCTCAAACAGAGGGTGGAGGATCACAAGGTCTCTAACATCCACCAGCTCCGTGATGTCGTCATGGAGGAGTGGAAGAGGACTCCAGTGGCAACCTGTGAAGCACTGGTGAACTCCCATGCCCAAGGAGGTTAAGGCAGTGCTGGAAAATAAATGGTGGCCACACAAATTGACACTTTGGGCCAAATTTGGACATTTTCACTTAGGGGTGCACTCACTTTTGTTGCCAGCAGTTTAGACATTAATGGCCGTGTGTTGAGTTATTTTGAGGGGACAGCAATTTTACACTGTTATACAAGCTGTACACTCACAAAGTATCATTTCTTCAGTGTTGTAACACAAAAAGAGAAGTATTTATAAAAATATGAGGGGTGTACTCACTTTTATAAGATACTGTACACATACAAAGATATAGATAAATATATACTAAATAAATACACATAATACACACACACACACACATGGAATAGACCAAGAATAGAAATAAATGCACACACACACACAGGCAGAGAAAGTCCATGTCGGTGTAGAACATGGGTGTCCAACCTTTTGGCTTCTCTGGGCCACATTGAGTGTAGAGAAATTCTCGGGCCGCATATAAAATATATACTATAGTTAAAGCGGAGTTCCGGGCACAGAAGTCATTTTTTAATAAACATACCCCCGGGACAGTCAGGGCTAGCACATTCCACAATGGCTAGCCTCTGATCTGTCCCGGTTCGCACTTACCTTTTAGAAGAAATACTTACTTATAAAATTTCTTCCACAGCGTTTCCATCTCTCTTGTGGGCAGCTGAAGCCGGCGCAGTCCTCTTCTGTGTCTTCTTCCGCGTCTTCTTGTCCCAGAATGCGCCTGCACCGGCCCCTCTCGTCACTTCCGGTGCGGCGCCGCATTCCTCCACAGCTTCTGGGCATGCCCAGAAGCTGTTTAGCAGGGGAATGCCCTGAAGTGACGAGCGGGGCCGATGACGTTCAGCTCCCAGGAATCATAGCGAGACAGGAAGTAACGGGGTGAGCCGCGGCGCCGAGGGAGCAAGTACTCTGAGGTGAGTATTTACGATCTTCAATTAAAAGGTGAGTAAACAAAAAAAAAAAAAATAACTATCCAATTCCTTTTCAGGTAATGTCGAACTAGCCGAGGGGCACAAAAAAAAAAAAAAATCGTTTTTGTGCCCGGAATTCCGCTTTAAGGTACATAAGTAAAAAAAACGCTGCTGCGCCCTTCCCGTACTGCCACGCCCCCAGCACTAATTTAACACAACTAGTGGATGATCCCCTCCGAGGCAACCTCTGCCTACAGTTAGTTGGAAGCCTCTGTGGCCGTGCCCCCGACTCAACTTCCTTCCTCCCCAGCAAAAAAATAAAAAAATTTGTTAGGGGGCAGTGGGCCACATACAGTATATAAGGATATTGGAGGATTGTGGGGCGGTTGGTGAGCAGATCGGTAGGTGAACCGGTAGAACCAGCCTGGGGGGGGGGGCAGTTAATATCGCATCGATCACACAGATTATACAATCCATAGCTGCCCCCTCCGTGCTACTTTCCCCAGCACTTACCCCCGGCAGTATCGTCTCCAGGGGATGAGAAGCCAAAAACCGGAAGTGAAACCATGACAAATATTGATTCACTAAAATCAAAAAAGTGGGAGGGTTCTGCAGCCCAAGGACAACCTGAATCAAGCCAATTAAAGCCTCAGCTTGGAATCACATGCTCACATCACATTTACGGATCTAATAGACACCCATTAGTCCAGTGCCCCGCACAGTGCACACACATTATGTGAAACAAATGAATGATTAAAAAAAAAAAAAAAAATGATAATAGGACTAAACAGTTTAACATAATAAAGTAGCTTTCTTCTTTGGAAAGCCCTTATGGACCGGCCGCCACTGCTCATAAGTAATGAGCAATCCAGTCCCCCACACAGTAGCATCCAGTGCATGTCAGGAACACGTGTAAATCATTCCACTGGTTTGGTGATCCCTAGATATTCGATTACCACAACTGACAGACAATCAAATCTGTCATATCACAAGATCTATTCTACGCTTGGGTTTATACCAAAAGCATGCCCATTGTTTACATGCACAATATGTTTAAAAATTCATTAGGTTCACCTAGCTTCTATGGAAGATGAAAGCGTGAGACTGCTAGGTGGCTTGCAGGCTCAATATAGACAGAAGCAAGCCTACATATTGACAGTGTGAAGAGACAGAGGAGTGGCGTGAAGCCGAAAACTACACAAGTGACTAGCTCTCCTGGGAAAATGGCTCCAAGGGTCAGAGGTCTAGCAGGTGTGTAAGAGCTCCGATTTCCCACTGCAAGACCCATCAGCCAAAGACCAACAGCAGACTTAGCAATTCAAAAATATAGTGTCACACATGCCAAGCAAACAAGCAGGACTTGGGAATAATAAAGATTGGAGTCTCCATGTTTATTCCAACTGATATACCAAAGGCATCATAGCATTAAAATATAGCACTGGACAAGTGTATACACGACAAAAGGAAAAAAAAATCTATTCACCTTAGTCAATATAACTAATATTGATAGTAATATAATAGTAACTCATGAGAAGTGCAGTGTATACACAAGGGCTGGCAAAAAAATATATATATATTTTAATAAGAATAAATAATATTATTATTATAATTATTAATTTAAAAAAAGGGGGGGGGGGATTCCTTATCACTACATCGGTTTTGGGTAAAGATGGAATGGATTCTGCCATTCACACATTTGGAGGTGGGTGGAGGAATTCTCCCTACTGCACTATTATATGTCAGAATACAGGAGGATGACAATATTAAGACGCTGAACAGAGTGGTACGAATGTGCATATGGCTCTAAATGTTAGAAACACACTTTTGTGCAAACCAATCAATATAAGCTTATTAGGGACTTTTTTTTTTTTTTACCAAAAATATGTAGCAGAAAACATATTGGCCTAAATCGTATGTTAGTGCAAATAAAAAAAAAGTATCACGGACAGTACTCAATTGTCTCTGTCGCAAGTGCACTAATACGGCTACAATTTTACATTCTTTGTTGGGTAGATCTTATAGCAAAAAAGAAAAAAAAATATGTTTTTAATTCTTGGTCTTTTATCGTTTATAGCGCAAAAAATAAAAACCTTCAGCCCTGGAAGGTTTTACACCTTAATGACCAGGCCATTTTTTGGGATTCGGCACTGCGTTGATTTAACTGACAATTGCGCGGTCGTGCAATGCCAAATACAATTGATGTCCTTTTTTCCCAATAAATAGAGCTTTCTTTTGGTGGTATTTGATCACCTCTGCGGTTTTTCATTTTTTGCGCTATAAACAAAAAAAAAAAAAAAAAAGGAAGAAGAGCACCAATTTTGAAAAAAAAACAAAAACACCAATATATTCCACTTTCTGCTTTAAAACATTGCCAATAAAAAAAAAATAAATAAAAAAAAAAAAAAAAAAATAATTTTTTTTAATTTATCAGTTTAGGCCAAATTGTATTCTGCTACAAATTTTTGGTAAAAAAAAAAAAAAAAAAGCGTATAATAAATCGGTTTGCGCAAGAGAAACGTTTACAAACTATGGGACAGATTTATGGACTTATTTTTATTTATTTCTTTTATTAGTAATGGCGGCGATCAGCGATTTTTAATCGAGACTGCGACATTGCTGCAGACAAATATTACACCAAGTGACACTTATACAGTAATCAGTGCTAAATAATCTGCACTGTTACTGTAAAAAGGACACTGGCGGGGAAGGGGTTAACACTGCGGATGATCAAGGGGCTAAATGTGTTCCCTAGATTTTCTTGCTAGCTGTGTGGGGGGGGGGGGGGGGTGGATTGAACAGAGGCACAGAGAGATCTGCGATTCAGCTTAGCTGAATCACACAATCTTTCCCTGCCTCTCTGACAGGAGAGCCGTCTTACATTGTGTACATTCCACACGGCTCTCCTGTCAGTTTTGCCAAAGATCGCAGGAGGCCGGCGGTGATCGAGCCCACTCGTCCCACAGTCTGCCTCCCGCTGTGTCTAATCACAGCGGGAGCGCGACTCCGGCGGGGTGCGCTCCACCAAAACCGCGCGCACATAATCACGTAGATCTACATGATTATGCGCAGCGGAGCCGCCCTGCCGCAGTAAATCTGCGTGGGGCAGTTGGCAAGTGGTTAAAGGCTAAGTTCACCTTTTATTAAATAAAGTAAGGCAATGCAGTTTTGGAAACAAACAATGGCCTGGTCATGAAGGGGATGGGGGTAAACCTTCCAGAGCTAAAGTGGTTAAATTCTGGAGGTAAGGGGAGAGGTTTGTAGTTCACCATAGGCTGCAGTCATGAATTGAAAATGCCACGCCACTAAATATAAGTAAGCATGGTCACCCCAGGAATGGTTATTACCTGCGGGATCATCAGGAGAAAATAAAGTGCAAAAAAGAGCATAATAAAAGAAAAAAAAAAAAAAAAAAAAAAAAAAAATATATATATATATATATATATATATATATATATATATATATATATATATATATATATATATATATATATATATATATATATATACATACATACATACACACACACACATATACATATACACATATACACACACACACACATTTTTAATAAACTCTAAAAAACACAACATACTGTAACATGGAAAAGCCATTAAGGAATACGGGGTTGCGTGCATTTTCCTCGTCGGAGCTCCCAAGACAAAAAAAAAAAAAAATGGAGGAATTACCTCCCCACCAGCTAAGGCTGCAAAGAATAAAACAGACCACATCACATGCCTAAATCCTAAAAAGAAAAAAAAAAAAAAAAAAAAAAAAAAAAATTATACACACACTGACTATGCAACATATAAACACGAGGGATAAATACTGGAACCTTGGATGACCCCAGTACTGCAACATGTTGGATTGTCCTTGTGCTATCAGGGAGTTTGGAATGTCTTTCTGCAGACTAAGCAGAGCAGAGTCATTTCTGACACCGAAAACACAGACAACACACATGGCAGGAACAGAACTTTAGAACTTATTTTGGAGTGTAAAATCCATACAAAATCCTTGATAAGAACTAATGGCAAACCTAAAGTGGAATTTCATGCTAAACCTAACTAATTTTAAAAACCCCCCCTTCTCCTCTCCTAATATCTATGCTGACTCACCTGTGTAAGAAAAGGTATATACTGCGTTTCCCCAAAAATAAGCCCGGGTCTTATATTCATTTTAGGTACAAAAAAATGCACTAGGGCTTATTTTCGGGGGATGTCTTATTTATCCCCGGTCTTCTCAGGAGTTGGCATCTCTGTTTAAAAAAACAAAAAAAAAAAAAAAAAAAAAAAAAAACACTAGTTACAGCCCATTCAGACTGGCGCGATCCGACTTTGAGGGGCGACCTGTGAAGTAGCGGTGCACAGCGTGCAGCGCGACTTGCAGGGACTTCACATAATAGAAGTCAATGCAAGTCACTCCCAGGTCGCTCCAAAGTAGCACAGGACCCTTTTTCTAAGTCGGAGCGACTTGTGTCGCTCCTATTAAAATGGGTCCTATGCTAATCAATGGCAAGCAACAGAGCGCGACTGTCAGGCTGACAAGTCGCGCTAGTCTGAATGGGGTCTTAAAGTCCTTATAAAATCATTGAATACGTTCTGTATATGGATTAAATAATGTCCAGTGTGTGTCTTTATGTAACGTTGTAGAAAATACCTTATTTACAGAGTAGATGGGCGCTCACATGACCCGCCCGGAGCTCTTCTTTCCCGCTCTGAGCGCTGCTGAGGGAGATGCCGGTATCCCCGCTGAGGTCAGCCCTGCTCCGAGCACTGCAGAGGGAGATGCCGAGATCCCCGCTGAGGTCAGCCCTGCTCCGAGCACTGCAGAGGGAGATGCCGAGATCCCCGCTGAGGTCAGCCCTGCTCCGAGCACTGCAGAGGGAGATGCCGAGATCCCCGGTGACGTCAGCCCTGCTCCGAGCACTGCAGAGGGAGATGCCGAGATCCCCGCTGACGTCAGCCCTGCTCCGAGCACTGCAGGGGGAGAGGTTGTTGACATCAGCCGGGAGGAGGAGAAGAGCTCCGGCAGGTCACATGAGCGTCCAGCGGTGCTGTTAATAAGGTATTTCTACATTCATGTTACATAAAGACACACACTGGACATTATATAATAGTTTTACAGCGCAGATTACATAATTTTTACAAAGGATCTAACTAGGGCTTATTTTTGGGGTAGGGCTTATATTGCAGCCATCCTAGAAAAACAGAGATAGGTCTTATTTGCTACGATTTGCTGCGATTTACACCTGTGGAAAAAAAAAATGCACCAATAACACAACCGCATGCGCATTTTCCATTCATTTAAAAATGGTTGCAAGTGCCGGTTCACACTTCCGCGTGTGCGGCGATCGCATGTAATATCAGAGCGCACTGCTCCTTCATTACATGCGATCGGATGTGCAGTGCGAATTCAGCCATACACTTTGTATGGCTAAATTCGCACTGCATCTGCACCAAAGACGCACATGTGGCATTTTTTCAGCCGCATCAGGATCGGATCGCACAGTGGTTCACACTTGTGCGATCCGATCCTGTGCGAACTGTCAGATCGCACTGCGATATGCGATATGCGATCAAACTGGGGGTGTCGTTAACATTTCATTGACACCCCCAGCGTATTGCATATGGCAGTGTGAACTGCCAGATGTGCGTTTGCGATGCGGGAACAGGCTGCGAATTCGCAGCCTTCCCGCATCGCACAAGTGTGAACCGGCACTAAAAGGTTTTTTTTGGTATTTAAAATAAACAAAAAAACATGTTATATTTACCTACTCTGAGCCAAGGATATACACAGAGCAGCCCCAATCCTCCTTTTCTGGGGTGCCCCCAGCGTGGCTCCTGGCACCTCCTCTTCATCGAATGCCCCCACGGAGAGCCGTTTCCTATGGGGGCACCCGTGCAGGCGCGCTCATGAGTCCTGCTGCTGCGTCCAGTGACACAGACAGCAGGACTCGGCCCTACCCCCCGGCTCCCATGTCACTGGATTTGACTGCAATCAATCTATCCAATGAGGACCAGAGACAGCGGCTGGAGCCAATGCGTTCGAGCTTATCACTGGAACAATCGGGTTCAGGTAAGAAAAAGGGGGCAGCTGAAGCAGAAAGGGTTTTTTTTTTAACCGCATGCAACATGCAGCACTTTTAAAAATGCAATTGACCTGTAAACAGTTTCATAGGTTTTGTGGTCATGCATTTTTCTTCCACTTTTAGCAAAGCAAAAAAAAAAAAAAAAAAAAAAAACCTGGACTAGTGTAAAAAGGGCCCTTACCCGTTTCAACCTGGTCACGTGATCTTTCCCCTGCAGCCACCACTGGTTGACACAGGGAAAAGAGATTGTTTGACAAAGACTAGATAGCCTTGAGCAGTGATATCACTCATAGGCTCCTATGGCCTAGCCATTGTAGACTGACACAGGCTCACATAACTAGACTGGAGTGGGCTGAAAATAGTGAAGTATATACATCTCTACTTACACAGTTAATAAGCATATGTGTTTGGGGGGGGGGGGGTCTGGAAAACGACTTTAAGGGGCAGTTCACACCACAAAAATGCACTCAGGCTACAATCCGTATGAGTTTTTGGTTACAGTTCACACCTGGGGCATTCCGGGGCATTTTTGATACGTTTTGCTGTGTTTCTAGAACAGTTCTGTGCAGAAAAAAAAAAATAATAATAAAAATGTAGCATGTTCTACTTTTTTTTCTGATCTGGGAAATGACGACTTGAATGGACTGCACTGGTGTGAACTAGGGCCATAGGATTACATGGAAAACTCTGTGCATGCATTTTTCATGCAGACAAAAAGATAAATAAGATGCACTGGACTGCATCCGGTGTGAACTAGCACTAAAGAGAGTAAAGCCGAAGGTTTTACTTTTGCACTCCTGTTACCCAGCTGTCGGCTGATGTGAACGAGCTTCTCGAGGCTGTTAGGATCCCAACAATAATGTTGGGATCCACCTAGATGTCCAATTTGCATCTGGCTCAACCTCTCAGTGCACTACTAAGAGCCTAAGCCAGTCACTCCTGCCCCATCTCCAGCCCAGTGCTCCAGTGACCCCTGGAGGGACAGAGCAGAGAGCCGGTGGCAGACAGTAATCTCTCTCTGCTCCGAGTAGACCGAGAAATGAACGAAGATTAGGTCATGCGATCGCTCAGTTGTTAGACTTAGAGCCGGTGGGGGACTGATGCTGCAGCCGTATAGGGGAGTATAGTTTGTAAGTAAGCATCACCGCCTGTCTGAAAGAGCCCTAATAATAAGAAAAGAAAAGGTCCAACTAAAATTACAATGCTGCCCCTCCCTCTCCCAGTCTAAAGCCTCGTACACACGATCAGATTATCGAACGATCTTGCGTCCGATTTTTGTTGCATCCTAGTCTCATAAGGAAAGTGAAGAGGTTACTTTCATACCAAAATTCCCATACGACGGATTTCAAACTTCAGAAGTGATGTCATGTGTTGAATTGTTTTGTATGTGTTCTTTCGTTTCTGAGCATGGCTAGTCTTGCTCTTCCGATTTTTTTCGGACGAAAACTGTACTAATTTAACGAAAATCAGACGTTGTGTTGACGTACCATAAAAATTTTATGGTCTGCACATCCAGATTTTGTCATCTGAAAATTAGTAAATCGGCTGTCGAAAGCACCATACGAATAATCCGAAAATCGGCAGATCGTTGGTCGGATGAAATTTTACTTCCGATTTTCGTATCGTGTGTACGGGCCTTAAGCGTTGCTGTATAGGGGATCATAACAATGACAATATTACAGCGCTTACACAAAAAACTCCAAAATACAAAAAGGTGCAGAAGTGCCACACTCCCCTCTTGTATCCCCACTCACCAGAAAGAATAGACCCACAGCTTTTAAGTCTGAGGGTCAACCAAATTTGTGTCTGGTGATATGGAATCCAGTCCGCTAAACAATTAAATCCGGTCCGACCAATTGCTGGTCTTGGGGTGACTTTAGTCACCTTTTGACTAAATGGTACCCATAGGGAAGTACAGAAAAAAAAAAATATTGTGCATAATAAAAATCATTTACAAGATTTGCAGAAAACACAGGCATATAGCAATATCAGAGGCTCTTCCAGGTTCACCACTGGTAGCGTGCATTCCACGGAGGACAGTAAGTGACGTCGCTGTGCAGGCCAGATCTGCCTTTGGAAGCTTGGTTGATCCCCAGACTGAAAAGCTGCGGGTCTATTCTTTCTGGTGAGTGGTCATGTCACATATATGACAATATCGTGTGTGTGTGTGTGTGTGTGTGTGTGTGTGTGTGTGTGTGTGTGTGTGTGTGTGTGTATGTATGTATGTATGTATGTATGTATGTATGTATGTATGTAATCTGAGATGGAAGGCACTGATGATGTAGCCCTTCCAGGATGTACAGTATGTGTATGTTGGTGTGCCATTTGCAGAAAATGGAGATGTACCACAACACTCCGTTTGCACCCTGAAAGTTATCCTAGTTGGAGATTGTCACCTCTAAACCAGTTCTGGTGAGCACTGTAAAATGTTGAATTTCACATGTGTAGGTGACAATGAGGGATGGGTTCAGGCGTCCTCTGAATTCACTTTTATCTGAAGGTCACACTCTTTCATAGTCCAGCGGAGCGGTGAATGACCCAGCTCCTTGCAGGACTAGGGAGAGCAACTTTAAGATTTGGACAAAAGCGAGTTCGGAGTATACCCAAGCCCATCTCTAGTGACCATGTACCATACCTGGACACATGGGGAGGTCAAATCCCCCAAGTGAGGTCACAAAAAGGAATTAAATGGGACAGGAAAGGTAACCTTTCCTTGCCTTGTCCAAACCTTAAAGGCTAGTATGTAGCTTTGTTAGATTGCTTTTGACCACCCATTGGCTTCAAAAACGATTGGAAACCATGCTTTCAGGCTCGGTTCTATTTTTGAGTCTTCTAGCAGGTGAGGTTACAAAGGAACAGTAATGCTCCAAAAGAGTCAATATTTTTCTCCTTAATAGAGATTGTTAACGATGCCCCCATATTAAAAATTAAAAGCTTTTCTTGCCTTCTTTGTCACACTAACATGACAAGCCCTGCTGTTTATTCTCCTGCTCACAGCAGCCTATGTGAGTTGGTTGTCACAAAGACTACAAAGAACTTCTTCTGAACTTCTATCTTATTGTGATCTTCCCAAGGTTTGGAGGTTTGAAGCTGCTTGTCAAATAGGATTGGATGTCTTGCTGATTACAGGTATAAAAAAAGAGAATGCTTTATACAGCAGTTCCATGTAACACGTGAAACGAATTTGATAACTGAAAATGTTATTCAGCCAATGCTGAAACTCTGTTAAGCGCAGTCCATTCAGACATTTTATTTAATTTCTTTTTTTCTTTCTAGCTGGATTACTAAAAATGCAGATCTTGGTGCTATACTCGCCTTCTAACTTAAAGAGGAAGTAAACCCTCCTCTGTAAGTTGTACCTATAGGTAAGCCTATGATAAGGCTTACCTATAGGTACTGTAACTATCTCCTAAATGTACCGTTTAGGAGATATTTACCTTACATGCAGCCAGTGACGTCACTGGCGCATGCGCTCTGAAGGAACGGCCGCTCGTGCCGTTCCTTCAGAGCTCCGTGCCGTGACCGTCAGCTCCCGCGGGAGTGACTTCACCGCGGCTCCGGCCAATCAGATGGCCGGATGCCGCGATCCCGGAAGACGGGCGATTGGACTTGTCGCCTGTCATACAGGTAAGCGGACGGCACGGCGGGGGCTCGTTCTAAGGTATTTCATAATGAGCTAGTATGCGATGCATACTAGCTCATTATGTGTTTCTCTTACAGGTTGCAAAAAAAAAATTGTATGGGTTTACAACCTCTTTAAGCGCAGTCCATTCAGACATTTTATTTAATTTCTTTTTTTCTTTCTAGCTGGATTACTAAAAATGCAGATCTTGGTGCTATACTTGCCTTCTAACCTTATATGTCTCCAGTAGTACTTTTACGCCACAATGGCACCTAGCAGGGTTATTCGTACAGGGGCACTTGAGATTTAAACTCCACGCAGGTATAATAAGTTACATTTGTCCCAATACTTTTGACAATATAATATAGGGTGTAAGTAGTGAATAATTGTTGCTTTCTTTGCATTACCAAACTAATAATTCCATTATTGTATTGTATGGGATGCATTAATGTTTCCAGCAAATTCTTCTCTCCTCCATTCCATCCCTTAAGTCTAACTTCAGGTTTGCTTTCACTTTAAATAGTTTGTTAGGGATAAATCATCTGTTTCCTTTACTTATAGATGAGCCTGCTGTCAGCACCGTATGAACTGTACTTCACATCAGCTAAATACAGTTTATAGACCTCTATTCCAGTAGCGGTAAGGAAACTTTGCTGCTGGAACAAAATTGAGCCAGACTAAAGTACTGCTCAACCATTCACAGAAAGCCATATACTTTTATCAGTGAATAAAAGACTTCCTCTGATTGGCTAAGGAAGAGAAGCTGGTAAAAGATTACGATTTCCAATGGGAGACTGAGAGACATGGACCACAGGTTTGCTGCAGTGCTTAAAGAGGTGCTCCAGTCATATGTGTATATTAAAACTCAGCAGCTACAAAAACTGTCGCCCTTTTCGTCCACACGGCATCCTAACATTGGGCACCCAGCTGTGATGGCTTACAGGTTCACAGCCAGGTGCCCACTGCACATGGGAAAGTCGTGCCGAGCATTGTGAATGGTCCTTCAGCCTTCTGGGACCTCTGACAAGTCCCAGAAGACTGTGGGGGGGGGGGGGGGGTGGGGATAGAACTTCTGGGAGGAAAAACAAACACTCAACTGTATTACATGCTGTTACCCATACCCGGGTCGCTAGGAAATTTGTTTTCTGTATTCTGCAAAATACCTGGTTGATCCTGCTGCTCTGTCTCCAATTCAACTAGGAATTTTGCAGCTGTGGCAGCCACTTTGCACATGCTCGGTTTTCAGCGATTTTCTATGCTGAGCATTTCCTCCTCATCACATCTGAGCAGCCCATGAGACTATAGAGTCACACATTTGGGCGCATACACAATGGTAAAGGACAGCCCACTCCCTCCCTCCTCCTCCATGCCCACTAACCAGCTAAAAACACAATGGGAGCAGAATTCTGTAAAGCAAAAATTGCTATATTTACCTATTTTGCAGCCGATCCGGTCATGTCAGGTCCCAGCATCAACTGTCACCAGCCGGTTCAGTGTGGAGGCGGGTGCAGGAGAGGCAGCTGACAACGGAAGCCCCATAGTAACTGTATAGGTGATGTCACTTCCTAGGCATTGTCGGTCCTCCCCTGCACACAGCTTCTGTCGCTGGATACCGGACCAGATTGGCTGCAGAATAGGTAGTATTACAGTGATTTTTGCTTTACAGGGTTAGACAGATTAGGTTTAGAATGTGGCAGGTTTAGCGTTTGTTAGCTTTTGCCTGAACTTGCACTTTAAAAAAGGAGAATTATACAAAAAAATTGATTACTTAAACCCACAAGTACTTTTTTTTACCACTACTATTCCTTTACATTGGCTTTTGAAATTTGCAAATGCAGCAATTGGATGAAAGGTTTAGCATTGGTAAACACCTTTTAAAAGATAAAAAGTGCATTTTAAAAAACAACTATATATGGATCAGACCAAAATGAGGGACAAATGAGGAGGAAAGAGGAAGAGGGACTTTGTTCCAAATCAGGGACAGTGCCTTGAAATCAGGGACAGTTGGGAGCTATGCAACTTAACAGTCTGTATATAATAAATGTTAGTGCTAATCACTAGCCACCTGCGTAAAAGATTATTTGTCTGTATTGATAAGACAATGTGTGTAATTAATTAAAACAAAGTGTGTGAGGTTTCTTCCTACCATTGAGCTGCAACGTAAGAAACGTGAGAACGTCAATTGTGAAATATTTATGTGTATATCGCGCTCAAACTGGTGACACACACTAGAGTGTATAAATATGTGCAAAAATAAATATATTTAAAAAAAATTATTATACATGAATAATAATCAAATACATTCATATTTAAAGTGCACAAAATTCTGTGAGGACTGGTATGTGATTTAAACAATATTGATGCAAAAAATATTTCGGCAGGCGACACCGCTTCCGCGCTCCACCTGCATGCCAGACAATCGGGAAATGGCGTGTTGCGGTCCACGTCCCGACGCATTTCGTCAGCACGAAGCCAACGTCATCAGGGGGTCATGTGCCGAAATATTTTTTGCATCTGATAACTCTCATATCTTTGAAGACATTGTAAGTGCAAGATTTGTTTTTAAATATTAAAACTTTTAAACGATACTGCACCATGGGAGCTTCTTTCCTTTCATCTCTCTCAACATAACTGTATCCATCCATCCGAGGCATCTTGAGGGTTGATTACACTATATCAGAGCTCTGTTCTAAGGATAAGAGAGTGGAACTTCCTACGAGTGGAAGTGGAATTGTCCCTCGTTATATGCCAGTGAGGTGTGAACTCTGTATCTGACCCCCTGTAAATAAGGGGTCTGATAGCTCTGGTAAGCTGCATGTGTGTGTGCATAGGGTGAAGGCAAGTGCACACTGCATGATCAAAAGTGCCTTTGTGAAAATTCCTCGGAATCAGGATACCCTTGGCAGCTAGTTTGCACTAGATAAATTGGAATTATCATATATTATCATATATCACAGATTATCTTTGCACTAGAATTGTTTAATTTATCACAGACTTGTTTTGCACCAATATTGTTTAAATCACATATATCAGTCCTCACAGAATTTTGTGCACTTTAAATACAAATGTATTTGATTATTATTCATGTATAATAATTTTTTTAAAATCTAGTTAATTTCATATATTTATTTTTGCACATATTTATTTATTTATTTATACACTCTAGTGTGTGTGTCACCAGTTTGAGCGCGGTATACACATAAATATTTCACAAATAACATTTTGTACCTATTAAAAACATTGGCAAGGTTATTTTTCCTGGCCTTTGCACAATTACTGATACACATTTTTAATAAATGATCCCGCTTACAGAGCCCATTAGAACTCTTGAGAGATACTCCAGTAGTGGTGTGAGTCAAGACTTTCACACAATGTAAGTACTCAAGACATTTAGGTTTATCACACTGTTAGGCATTGATGGTGATCACAATATATTTCACCACCAACGCTGTGCATGTGCTGGCTTGTAATAAAGTCAGATTAGCAATTACATCATGGTTAGAATTATGTTGAAACGTAAAAAGTAGGTAGAGCAAGAAACAATGAAGCTATGCAATGCAGGCAATCATCCGTGCTCTTCATACAATTTCAGTAGAAAGCCATTAAAAACAGAACTCCAGATAAAAGAAAAGAAGCAATAGCCTTGCATGTTAGTGCAACATAAAAAAAGAGCCAGTGGGTGGTTCAATCCAACATTCCCTCGAAGTTGAAATAGCAACTTGGTGTATACTCAAGGTTGCCATAAAACGTGAAGAGAAAGTCAAATAATGGTCATGCAATATTTTCACCATGAATGCTCATTTGAAGTCAGTTTTTGTTTTATGGGAGATTAACAGGTTTTTTTGCATATAAAATGTAAAAAAACTGATTTTATTTTTATGTAACACTATACTAGTGTTTAACCAAAGAAGAAAACACTTTCAATGTTAAAGTGGAGTTCCACCCATTTTTAATAAATTGGATTACATAGATGTATGTAATGCCCTTTAAAACGACTTAACAATGGAAAGTTTTGTTTTTTTGTTGTTGCTAGTAAATACCTTATTTTCTGCTTTATTTATCCTCTTCTCACTTCCGGGTCTGGTCGGCGATTACGTCATTCGGCGATTCGCAGTGTGTGCTGGGATGGCATGAAATCTCGCTTTATTATACAGGAGATGAGCTGCACTGCGTGCTCTGCCCCGCCTCCGCCCCGCCTCCTCTCAGTGAGCTGTATGTATGTAATTTATTGAGGCCGTGCTCCGTCCCGCCTCCTCTCAGTGAGCTCAGTGATATAATGCTTTCAGTCCTCGCTCACTGAGAGGAGGCGGGGCAGAGCACGGCCTCAATACACTATATACATACAGCTCACTGAGAGGAGGCGGGGCGGAGGCAGGGCAGAACATGCAGTACAGCTCATCTCCTGTGTAATAATGCGAGATTTCATGCCCTGAGATACATCCCAGCACACACTGCGAATCGCCGAATTACGTAATCGCCGACCGGACCCAGAAGTGAGAAGAGGATAAATAAAGCAGAAAATCAGGTATTTACTAGCAAAAAAAAAAAAAAAACTTTCCATTGGTAAAAGTCGTTTTAAAGGGGATTACATACATCTAAAGTGACAAAAATGGGTGGAACTCCACTTTATCTCAAAAAAGTCCCTTCCATTGCGCTCAGCTGTGATCCAGCCTCCTGTTAGAAGGTGGCCATGTACAGTATTTTCTCCATTTTCCCACCGTATACAGGAATATATCCACCCTCGCTTACTTGCTCCTGAGATCGACTAGGGATAATGTTCGCACAGGACCACAAATAACATGCACTGTTCATTCTAAAAGAATGGAAGTGAAGGGGAAAAGGAGAGGTTCAGGAGCTCATGGGAGGATGCTACAAGGAGGCTGAAAAAACATAGTAAGAAAAATTCGCATTAAAAATAGATTAGATTACAGGACCATAAAGTATTGGATGTGTATGGAATATTTTTGGAGAATAAGAATATCATTTAGGGTGACTTTACGCATGGAAAAAGCCTCCTGATTTGAGCATAAAAAGGACAACTTATGCAAGAAAAATGTTACAATATGCAAAGCTTTTGAGGACTTGATTTAGGTGTGTGTCACCAGAATTAATACTTTAGTCATCCAACACCTTGAGATGTGATATTGCCTACTAATGAGGGAATGACTAATGAGAGGACAATTATGAATTAGTATTGCTGAGCAAAATTATTTTGACATGAAACAGTTATTTACATGAGAAACCAGTTTTACATATTGTAACATCTTATTACTAGCACAATCGCAATATGTGTGTGGCCGGGGGGTGGGCGCAATTAATCACTGCTGTTTGTAGGTGCCAATATGGGGAGGCTGTAGGTGCCCTGAAAAAAAATCTGGATCAGATAGGCTGTAAAATCTCTTTGAAGAGCCGGAGTAACTAGGGCTGTTATTTACATTCTTGCGTTATATTAACCGACGTCATGTTGTTCATTTATGTGCATTGCAATAGGGCAGTCCACTGAAACGAACATGCAAAATAAATTGAATCTTCAACATTTTGGCAATGCACTATTGTGTGTTGTTAGGATGCTTTGGTGTGCCATTCAAAATGAATGGCACCGCAACACATTTAAAATGTGTTGCCACGCACTACAAATGCAATAGTGCAAACCGGCCCTCAATGTATATCCCAAAGCTGTTACACTCCAAGTTCAAAATATCCTTTTTTAAAAAGGGAAACATGGTGTCAGGTGGCAGGAGGGTGTAAGAGGATATCTTCTGGAGGGGCACTTTGGTAGGGGAGAGAACATGTGCTGGAAGGGGGATTGCATTTGAAAAATCGCCCACCTTCAAGTCCTCTCCCGCCCAAAGCATCCCCCCTCACGTACATATTTGACCTCCCAGCACAAGTTCTCTCCACTCCCAAAAGCACCCCCATACGTATCTGACTCCCCCACCCCCTCAGCACAAGTCCACTCCCCTTCCAAAGCACCCCCCCCCAGTACATATCTGACCCTCACCTTCTAGCACAAGTCCTCTCCCCTCCCAGTATATATCTGTCCCCCCACTCTATCCCACATTCTAGCACAAGTCCTCTACCTTCCAAAGCAAGCCCCCAGCACATACCTGAAGCATGGGCTTTGTTTAACCTTGCCTCTTAACCACTTAAGCCCCGGAAGGTTTTACCCCCTTCCTGACCAGGGCCTATTTTGCGATTCGGCACTGCGTGACTTTAACGGACAATTGCGCGTCGTGCGACGCTGTACCTAAACTAATTTGACGTCCTTTTTTTCTCACAAACAGAGCTTTGTTTTGGTGGTATTTGATCACCTGTGCGATTTTTTGATCATGCGCTATAAACAAAAAAAAAAAAAAAAAAAAAAAAAAAAAAGAGCGTCAATTTTACAAAAATAACAATATTTTTCACATTGTTTTATATGAAATTCCCCCAAAAAAAAAAAAAAAAAAAATGTAAAAATCTAATTTTTTTTAACATTTTAGGCCAATTTGTTTTCTGCTACATACGTTTGGTAAAAATCGCAAAAAGCGTATTTTGATTGGTTTGCGCAAAAGTTATTACGTTTACTAACTAAGGGAAAGATTTTTGTCATTTTTGTTGTTTTATTTTTTTAACGCGTAATGGCGGTGATCTGCGATTTTTTTGTGGGACTGCGACATTGCGGCGGACAGATCGGACCCTTGACTGACATTTTTGGGGTTACCAGTGACATTACTACAGTAATCAGTGCTATACATATGCACTGTTACTGTAAAATGACACTGGCAGTGAAGGGGTTAACTTTTTTTTGCGAGGGAGGGATTAAGTGTGTCACTAGAGGCGTGATTCTAACTGTGATTGGTTGTGGCTACTGGTGTAAGAACAGTGATTCTTACACAGGGGAGAATGACAGGCGGCTTGTTTACATTAGCCGGCTGCCTTTCTCCCGGTGTAACGGACGATCGCGAGTGCCCGGCGGGCACACGCACGGGGGGGGGGGGGGGGGTCGAGCGGGAGCGCACATCCGGCGGCGAGTGCTCGCTCTCCAGAACCTCACAGGCTAGTGACGTACCTATACGTCACTTTGCCTGTGAGGGGCTGACCGCCGCAGTATATGTACTTGCGGCGGTCGGCAAGTGGTTAAGCTCTTCTCACTGTAATGTTTGGCCACACCCATTTTACCACAGTGCGCTCCAGGCCTCTACCTCCCTCATTTTCAAGTTGGAATGTTCGGAGAATATATTTATTTTACATTTCTACTGACTACGTATTACAGTTGCTTTAGTACAGCAAGACAGACTAAGGGTCAGGTCTTTACTGCAGAAGTACCATTCTGACACATACAGTGGGTACGGAAAGTATTCAGACCCCCTTAAATTTTTCACACTTTGTTATATTGCAGCCATTTGCTAAAATCATTTAAGTTCATTCTTCTTCCTCATGAATGTACACATAGCACCCCATACTGACAGAAAAACACAGAATTGTTGACATTGTTGCAGATTTATTAAAAAAGAAAAACTGAAATATCACATGGTCCTAAGTATTCAGACCCTTTGCTGTGACACTCATATATTTAACTCAGGTGCTTTCCATTTCTTCTGATCATCCTTGAGATGGTTCTACACCTTCATTTGAGTCCAGCTGTGTTTGATTATACTGATTGGACTTGATTAGGAAAGCCACACACCTGTCTATACAAGACCTTCCAGATCACAATGCATGTCAGAGCAAATGAGAATCATGAGGTCAAAGGAACTGCCTGAAGAGCTCAGAGACAGAATTGTGGCAAGGCACAGATCTGGCCAAGTTTACAAAAAGATTTCTGCTGCACTTAAGGTTCCTAAGAGCACAGTGGCCTCCATAATCCTCAAATGGAAGACGTTTGGGACGACCAGAACCCTTCCTAGAGCTGGCCGTCCGGCCAAAACTGAGCTATCGGGGGAGAAGAGCCTTGGTGAGAGAGGTAAAGAAGAACCCAAAGATCACTGTGGCTGAGCTCCAGAGATGCAGTCAGGAGATGGGAGAAAGTTGTAGAAAGTCAACCATCACCGCAGCCCTCCACCAGTCGGGGCTTTATGGCAGAGTGGCCCGACGGAAGCCTCTCCTCAGTGTAAGACACATGAAAGCCCGCATGGAGTTTGCTAAAAAAAACACCTGAAGGACTCCAAGATGGTGAGAAATAAGATTCTCTGGTCTGATGAGACCAAAATAGAACGTTTTGGCCTTAATTCTAAGCGGTATGTGTGGAGAAAACCAGGCACTGCTCATCACCTGTCCAATACAGTCCCAACAGTGAAGCATGGTGGTGGCAGCATCATGCTGTGGGGGCGTTTTTCAGCTGCAGGGACAGGACGACTGGTTGCAATCGAGGGAAAGATGCATGCGGCCAAGTACAGGGATATCCTGGACAAAAACCTTCTCCAGAGTGCTCTGGACCTCAGACTGGGCCGAAGGTTTACCTTCCAACAAGACAATGACCCTAAGCACACAGCTAAAATAAGGAAGGAGTGGCTTCACAACAACTCCGTGACTGTTCTTGAATGGCCCAGCCAGAGCCCTGACTTAAACCCAATTGAGCATCTCTGGAGAGACCTAAAAATGGCTGTCCACCAACGTTTACCATCCAACCTGACAGAACTGGAGAGGATCCGCAAGGAGAATGGCAGAGCATCCCCAAATCCAGGTGTGAAAGACTTGTTGCATCTTTCCCAAAAAGACTCCTGGCTGTATTAGATCAAAAGGGGGCTTCTACTAAATACTGAGCAAAGGGTCTGAATACTTAGGATCATGTGATATTTCAGTTTTTCTTTTTTAATAAATCTGCAACAATTCTGTGTTTTTCTGTCAGTATGGGGTGCTATGTGTACATTCATGAGGAAGAAGAATGAACTTAAATGATTTTAGCAAATGGCTGCAATATAACAAAGAGTGAAAAATTTAAGGGGGTCTGAATACTTTCCGTACCCACTGTAGGTAAAACATGTAATAAGGCAGCCAAGGACTGTTACAAAATGCAAGACTACACAAAGAAATTCTCTAAATTACATTAGGAAAAATACAACACTGCTGACCGCCATTTCAGATGTGAGGGTCATTGGTTGTCTACTGGTGCTGACTTGACTATCAATGACCAATCTTGTGCCTCAAAATGGTTGGTTTGAATCAGAGGGGACAATCCTCTCAGGGCCATCCATGAAAGCAGTAAAACCGTAGAACAGCAAGAGCTGCCACCTATTTTTACTGCCCCCAACCCCAATATTAAGGATATCTTCCAAGTCCACCTGAGCAATTTGGCTGTCATCTGTACTAGGCCAAATCATAAGCTGCCGAGGCATGCCCCACTCACACGTATACAAGGGGTTTATAGACCTTTGGCTGTGGGGTATACAAGGGGTTTGTAGTCCTTTGGCTGTGGGGTGGAGATAACCATAGCCCCTTATGATTGGAAAAATACCGATGACAGCTATCCGACGGGATCGCTAGGGTGGGTCTGGACTAGGACCAGAAGACCATTTAGAGCTAAATCCACTCTTTTTTTGGTCTGTGTCTCCCTAATGGAAGACATTTCTCTCCACTTTGTATCCTAGAGATGCGACAGGAGAATTCCTCTCTTAGATAGATAGTTGCCAATGGAACAGATATCACCATTGGAGGACTTCTCCTCACCTCTTTGTTGCAATGACTACTGGAAAATTGTGACTTTCCTGTTAACCTGGCCATACATGGTTCAAAATGTGGCCGGTTCAGCAGGTACCGGAAGAACTTCAATCCATGTATATGCAGGGAGATCTACCGATGGACTTCTGTACAAACACCCCGTTGGATTTTTCCCCCCTTGATCAACGCTGCTGGCTATACCGGACAGCAATCATCAAGTGTACTCTGATGGTAGGGGGAAGTCTCCCTGCTGTCAGAATACAACAGCTTAGAGGGGAGGATTCCCCCCATTGACATCAAATACGTGGATCAGGGAAATCATTTTTTCGTTCAGCCGACTGGCTAAACGCAAAAAGGTGAATTATCTACTGGTTGCCTTACTTTCTGTATCAGTGACAGTGGTCAGATAATTAGAGGGGGTGAAACTATCCTGCAGGGACAGACAGCAGTAAAAGCTTGACAGAAGTTCTAGTCTTTCCATGCTCTATTCACAATAAAAAAAACTTGGTTATACAAACATTTTGTACCTTTCTTCACATTTTAGACAAGAGTAATAATGTGAGCAAGGGAATAAAGAGTAATTTTTTTTCTTAGCAATAATGATCTATTTAGAGTGTACAAGTTTTGGGAATCTGCAACAGAAGTGTCGATGCAAGCATTTCTATTGCAGAGAACTGTAGACTGAATGAATAACCCACCCCATGGCAAAACAAAAAAGTTTGAACATTAGTCACTGAACACAGAACATACCTAAAATGCTTGTAGAGGCTCAATATAACATGAAGACGAGTGCAACACCCATGGCCCCCCAATTACCCTGTTATATGCAATCACAAGGGTGGTGTGATCACTTCTGTTAGTAATAACTTAATTTCAGATTATACACACACACACACACACACACACATATACATATATATTTCCCCCCCCCCCCCCCCCCACTGAACAGATTACTAATTGGAGAACTTTCACAATCAGTCAAGTTATTGGTTTACGAATAAACTATTACAAACTAGAATGATTTCACTCTGTGCAGACACAAGGATGCAGTATATATTATTCATGATCATTCATAACCATGTGATATGTCATCTACTTTTCTGTGGTTGTAACCATGGTCAGGTGGGGCCAAATATACAGAAGGGTGACCTAACCTGACTGTATAAAAAGGCATATTGAGTGTTGTTTTTTTCACGTTTAATTTCAGTGCACACATTAACCACTTAAGCCCCGGAAGATTTTACCCCCTTCCTGACCAGGGGGTATTTTGCGATTCGGCACTGCGTGACTTTAACGGACAATTGCGCTGTCGTGCGATGCTGTACCCAAACGAATTTGACGTCCTTTTTTTCCCACAAACAGAGCTTTCTTTTGGTGGTATTTGATCACCTGTGCGATTTTTTGATCATGCGCTATAAACAAAAAAAGAGCGACAATTTTGCAAAAATAATATTTTTCACATTTTTATATGAAATTCCCTCCCAAATAAAAATGTAAAAATCAAAATTTTTTTTTAATTTTTTGGCTACCTATGTTTGGTTAAAAAAAAAAAAAAAAAAAAAAAAAAAAAACCACAATAAGCGTATTTTGATTGGTTTGCGCAAAAGTTATTGCGTTTACTAAGGGAAAGATTTTTGTCATTTTTGTTGTTTTTTTTTTTTTGTTTTTTTTTTTTTAACGCGCAATGGTGGCGATCTGCGATTTTTTTGCGGTACTGCGACAGACAGATCGGACCCTTGACTGACATTTGACACTTTTGGGGGTACCAGTGACATTACTACAGTAATCAGTGCTATACATATGCACTGTTACTGCAAAAATTACACTGGGAGGGAAGGGGTTAACTTTATTGGAGAGGGAGGGGTTAAGTGTGTCCCTAGGGGCGTGTTTCTAACTGTCATTGGATGTGGCTAGTGGTGTAATAGCACAGATCAACGGTCCTACATAGCAGGACCGAGTGATCTGTGTTTTTACACAGGGGAGAATGACAGGCGGCTTTGTTTACACTAGCCGCCTGCCTTTCTCCCTCTCTGCCCGAAGATCGCAAGTGACCGGCGGACATCGGGTCCACCGGTCACACGCGTCGGCTTCGTCGGGTACGAGCGGGGACGGGAGCACGCCTCCGGCGGCGCGCACTCGCCCCCTATTCGCTCCCAGGCTAGTGACGTACCGGTACGTCACTTTGCCTGGGAGGGGCTGACAGCCGCCGTATATAGTCGGGCATATATAGTCGGGCGGTGGTCGGCAAGTGGTTAAAGAGACATGGCCACCTTGCCCATGCAGCTCCAAGGTAAAAGGGGTTCTGCAATGATCCCCCTGACCCAATTATACTTACCTTACCAGTGTTCCTCCCTCCTCTGCGGCTGATGCTGAAATGTCTAGTGACCCTTACCAGGAAGAGTGGTGACATCACATCGATCATATAATAGTGCTTGGGCCTTCGATGGATCAAAAGTTGGCCTTTTCAGCACTGCCCTCCCCTCTGTAAACTGACCACGGTGTATCATGGCTGCTGAGCCCTGACACCGTGGTCAGGTCATGTGCCTCCATCATCCGCAGCTCCCCTGTCCTCCCTGCTGTCTGCTCCTGTGTCAGTGCCCCTCCCCTTCCCGTCCTGCTACTAAAATACATTTTATGAGCCTCTATAATCCTCTCTGTACCCTGATTACAAGTGGTCTGGTCTATGTGTTTTATAAAAACAAAATGCCGCCTTTACTGTATTTCAGAGCAGCTCCCGAAGATCACGTAACTGGCTGGCTCTCTCTCTAGCCCGCCTGACGCCAGCAAAGAAATCTCAGCCCCACCCCCTGCATCTGTCGGACAGGAAGAGGAGCAAGCTGGCCAGTCATGTGATCGCAGGGAGCCGCTGTGAAATATGGTAAAAGCAGCATTTTTTTTTTTTTTTTTTATAAAATCGAGACAGGAGCACTTGTGATCAGGGTACAGAGAGAATTATAGTAAGTTGTCATAGTAGGTTAACAACCACTTTAGGAAAAATAAAAAATACGATTACACATATACAAGGGCCGATTCACACTTGCCCATTTTCTTGCAGCAAAACTCATGCCCTTTTTCTATATAAAAATGCATTTCTAGTAGAAATCCTATACATTGCTATTTGGCTGATTCACAACTATGTGCGGCAATTTAGACAAAAATGAAAGAGAAACTACATGGGTGTGTATATAGTGACTTGAGCTGTAACGCACATGGAACAGTTTGAACCCAGCCTAAAAGGAAATCTTTTGAGAAAAAAAAAAAAAAAAACACAACAACAACAGGTTGCCGTTGGTGATCTCCTTCTGAAAAGGTTTGCTTTTGTTGGTTTTATTTCAAACTTTGACCACTTCTGGACCGGAAAGTTTTTTCCCCCTTAATGACCAGGCCATTTTTTGTGATACAGCACTGCCTTACTTTAACTGACAATTGCACAGTAAATAAAATTGATGTCCTTTTTTCCCCCACAAATAGAGCTTTCTTTTGGTGGTATTTGATCACCTCTGCGATTTTTATTTTTTGCGCTATAAAAACAAAAAAAAAAGTGACAATTTGGAAAAAAAAAACAATATTTTTTACTTTCTGCTATAGAACATTCCCAATAAAAAAAAATCATCATTTTAGACCAATATGTATTTTGCTACATATTTTTGTTAAAAAAAATCCCAATAAGTGTATATTGATTGGTTTGCACAAAAGTTATTGCGTCTACAAACTAGGGAAAAGATTTATGCCATTTTTATTTATTTTATTTTCACTAATAATGGCGTTGATCAGCAATTTTTAGCGGGACCTCGACATTGCAGCGGACACCCAAGTGACATTACTACAGTAATCAATGCTAAAATTATGCACGGTTACTGTACTAATGACAGGCAGGGAAGGGGTTAACACCAGGGGCAATCAAAGGGTTAAATGTGTCCCTAGGGGGTGCTTTTTAACTGTTTGGGATGAGCTTGCTGAATGAACAGAGATCTGTGTTCCGAACTAGGAGGAACACCGGATCCCTGTGTTCATTACTGGCATAATAGCAGTCTGTCGGGTTTACATTGGCAGACTGCCGTTCTGTCTCCACGGGGAGCAATTGAGGGTGCCCAGCGGCTTTTTGCGGCCGCCAGACCTGCTGGTTGGCTCCTCCTGTAGCTAATCGGTGCGTGCTCCCACTAGCAGTCCCGCGAAATGACGTACAGTTACATCTTCTCGCGGAACAGAGCCGACTTGCCGCAATATACAGAATGTACTGCTGGCGGTCGGCAAGTGACTCAATAGAAGAAAAAAAAAAAAAAAAAACACACACACACACACACACACACACACACACACACCACACTTTTAAGCAAACAGGGTTTCGGGAGTGTTGGATGCCTATTCCCCTGCTGTACACGGGTGTTTGCACCCACTACATCATTACAGGACACAGCCAGTGAGTGAAACCACAGTGCACAGTATGGGTCAGGGGGGTCTAGCATAACACTCCAAGGTGCGTGTTGGACACTGAAGATACTTGGTGTAACTCTTCAAGAGGGTATATATTCAAGGCAAAATGTAAATAAACTGCCAATTACTGCCCACAATCAGTGCCCATAGTGCTGCCAGTCAGTGCCTGCTCATCTAGGCACAGATGGGCACTGACTGGCAGCACTATGGGCACTGATTGTGGGCACTGATGGTGCTGCCCATCTGTGCCACATTTCAGTGCGGCATATTAGTACCTCCTCATCAGTGCCACCTCATCAGTGCAGCTTCATCAGTGGAGTAAAAAAATTTATTTTCAACATTTTCTGTTTTTTTTTTTTTTAAGAAATAAAAAAACCCAGCGGTGATTAACCACTGCTCACTAGAGCTCTACTGCGGCAAAGTGGATCGTTATTGTCTGGCGACGTAGACCTACGTCGCCAGACACTCCACTTTCTCGGCGGCGCGCGTGTGCCGCTGGAGGCTCGCTCCCGCTGTTTTCAGTCACAGCGGGAGTCGGGCCAGGGGAGGAGCGGCGGTGATCGCCGCTGCTCTTCCCCGATCGTCGGGGAATCGAGTCTGGAGATCCGCCCGCATGTGTAAACAGAGCGGGCGGATCTCCTAAGCGACAGGCAGGGTCAGATTGCAGGGTTCAGCATAGCTGAACCTGCGATCTGTCCTTGTGTCACTCAGTCACCTCCCCCTACACACATCAGTAAGCACCAGGCATAGATTAACCCCTCCCTCTCCAATAAAATTAACCCCTTCCCTGCCAGTGCCATTTTTACAGTAACAGTGCATATGTATAGCACTGATTACTGTAGTAATGTCACTGGTACCCCCAAAAGTGTCAAAAAATGTCAGTCAAGGGTCCGATCTGTCCGCCGCAATGTCGCAGTCCCGCAAAAAAAAAAAAAAAAAAAGAAAACACACCAAAAATGACAGAAATCTTTCCCTTAGTTAGTAAACGCAATAACTTTTGCGCAAACCAATCAAAATACGCTTATTTTTTTTTTTACCAAACATAGGTAGCAGAAAACAAATTGGCCAAAAATTTTGATTTTTACATTTTTTTGGGGGGAATTTCATATAAAAAAAAAAAAAATGTGAAAACTATTGTTATTTTTTCAAAATGTACGCTTTTTTTTGTTTATAGCGCAAAAATTAAAAATCGCACAGGTGATCAAATACCACCAAAAGAAATCTCTGTTTGTGGGAAAAAAAGGACGTAAATTTAGTTTGGGTACGGTGTTGCATGACCACGCAATTGTCAGTTAAAGTCGCACAGTGCCAAATCGCAAAAAGTGGCCCAGACGTAAGTAAGCAAAATCCTCCAGTGGCAAAGTGGTTAAATACCACCAAAAGAAAGCTCTATTTGTGTGTAAAGAAAATGATAAAAATGTCATAGGGGTACAGTGTAGCATGACCATGCAATTGTCAAAGTGTGACAGCGCTGAAAGCTGAAAATTGGCCTGGGCAGGAAGGGGGTGAAAGTGCCCTGTAGGCAAGTGGTTAAAGGAAAGGTACGTTTTACCAGCATTTAACCCTTGCAGTGTTGAGGGACCTACTACAATTGTAGTTTTTATGTAATTCCTGGAGTTTTGAGGCAGGTCAACACAATATGACCTCCAGGGTGAAAGTCCATTTTAAGATGCCAGTCATGCCGCTGTGCCGCATTTAGCGCCTATGCCTGCAGCCTGTCAAAAAAATACTCTGCGGCTGGAAGGCCTAAACCATAAACTGAGTGGTTTGGGGCTCTGTCTGTTCAGGGAGGACTGTGCAGGACACAGGCCTAAAGCTTTATTCATCCTTTACACAGGGCCCCTGGTAGACATATCTCAGCCCAGGGCCATACACAGGAATCCTGTGCTGAGAGGAAACCATTGGCTGTCCATCAATCATTACTGAACTGAATAATTAGGGGCTCTGACTGGATTTGCTGCATGCTTGTTCCAGGTCAGTGACAGAAAACAGGATCAGTGTGAGTGCCGGGGAACTAGAGATCTCAGAATGAAGTCAGCAATGGCAGCCTCCTTCCATAGAACTCTCTGGACCTGATGTATGAATCCATGCAGGAAAAAGGATGGCATGTTATGTAACACACACTGACACATCTTTTAGAATATTCGTGTGCAGCCTGCCCTGAGAGAGCTTCACACTGCACCAGCAGGCCGTGTGTGTCCTTATTAATACCACACATGGACCCCCGCCGGGCTGCTTGTAGCCCCGTCTAGACGTCCAGAGAACGGTAGGCGAGTCCCCGGCTCCAGCCCCCAGAGCAGGCCGCACCGACCAGCTGACTGGAGAGGGGAGGAGGAAGCACGGAACTGTCCGGGAGGATTCCATGAACCCTCTACAGCAGGCGGCCTTCCACACAGTGAGCGTAACTACACCACACCGAGCATAGGTGACAGACACCGGCCGAGGCCTGCTGATCATTGTCAGCCTGGATCGGTGACTGCACACCGCCATTTGGGGAGAACACTGCACAGTAAACACCCAGCACCAAATCATCGATCAGTCGCCACCATCACACACGGTGCTCTATAGATCAGTGATCATCGCCGTACAGTGTATGGCCTATAGATCAGATCATCAATAATAGATCCCCTATTGAAATGATATGGACTATAGATCAGTGATCATCAACGTACACTGCATGGCCCTAAAAAACAGATCATCAATATACACTATATGGCATATAAATCAGTGTTCATCAGTGTACACTATATGACATATGGATCAGTGCTCATCAATGCACATCATTTTGCCTATAAATCAAATCGTCACTGTACACTGTATGGTCTATAGGTCAGATCATCAATGTACACAGTATAGCTGATAATCGAATTCACACTGTATGGGCTATGAATCAGTGGTCATCAATGCACACTATATGGCATATATAGATCAGAGCTTATCAATACACACTGTAGATCAACTCATCAATCAGACATGTGTCATCAATATACATTATATGGCTTATAGATCATTGTTCATTAATTCACACATATAGATCAGTGCTCATATGGACTATGGGATCGTAACATAGTGTGGCCAATAGGTCAATACTCAGCAATATAAACTAAATGGCCTATAGATCATAGCTCAATAGTGTTCACTGTATGGCCTATAGGTTAGTACTCAGCAATGGACACAGTAATATATATATATCCAGCTTTTATCATTAAATGGCCTATATACCAGATCAGTGTACCCTATATATCAGCATTCACAATGTACACTGTATGACCTGTAGACCAGATCAATGTATACAGAGCTCATCAATGCACACTATGGCCTATAGATCAGTGATTATCAATGCACACTCTATGGCCTATAGATCAGTGATTATTGCTCCATGGCCTATATCAGTGATTATCAATGCACACTCTATGGCCTAAAGATCAGTGATTATCAATGCACACTCTATGGCCTATAGATCAGTGATTATCAATGCACACTATATGGCCTATAGATCAGTGATTATTGCTCTATGGCCTATAGATCAGTGATTATCAATGCACACTCTATGGCCTATAGATCAGTGATTATTGCTCCATGGCCTATAGATCAGTGATTATTGCTCTATGGCATATAGATGAGTGATTATCAATGCACACTCTATGGCCTATAGATCAGTGATTATTGCTCCATGGCCTATATCAGTTATTATCAATACACACTGTATGGCCTATAGATCAGAGCGCATCGATTCCCGATCACACATTGGGCCACCCATGATCTAATAATCACTTATTAGACCCCTCACGGAGCACAAAGCCCCCAGAATGCACCGTGCTGGCACTCAGTAAGAGGTTCGTGAGGTTAAATGGAACTTTGACATCTGCTAGAGAACACAGGGTGACAATGTATCAGTCTCTGCACGATCTCCCAGTGGCGGAAGTCTCCAATGTATCAGAATGCAGATGTCAGGCTGAGCTGTCACAATGTAGCAGACAGATCTGTAGGACCGATCCCGAGCTATCAGTAGAAATACATCCTGACACAGCCATCGTTCCAATGATAAGTACACTGATCGGCCCTATAACCTTCACACCAGTCACCACAATGTCCACCCGACCATTAAATGTGAATGCCAGGCTAGAGACACAGGATCCCTGTAGATCCCATACAGGCCACAGCCCAAAGAAAGGCACACATGTACATTGCATAGCTTGCAGCCCATCACCCCTCCCCCTCCAGTACCCTTTACCCCCAGTGCTCCCTCCACAAGCGGACCTGTTTTCTTCTGGTGTGCTTCCTGGTGCTGTAGGGCGTGTTTGTGGTCATGTTTTAGCGGCTTAGGCTGATATCGGAGGTTGCCCTCTGCTCCATGCTGCAGGCTGGGGGTGCTGTAGTAGTAGTAGGTGCTGTGCGAGGATGATGAGTGGTGGAGGTGGTGATGATGGTGGTGGTGGCCAGGCTGCTCCTCCATTGAAAGTGTCTGGGCTCCCCCTGTGCTGGATCCAGAGCACAGAGCCCCCTCTCTCTAGATGGGAGAGTGCAGATGTGCCTCCTTCACTAGGACAAGCCGGTTGGCTTAGGGACTTTCTAGAAACGATTGACTGTTCCTCTCCAGCAATCAGCCTCCTCCAAGTGCCTCTGATCCCCTCCCACTACCCCCTCCATGTATCCACCCCCACATGTGTCTCCTCCCCTCTCACCTTCCCTCCCTGCACAACTTTGCTTCTGCACGATCACAGGGCTGGGCTTCAACGTCAGCACTAGGACTGTACTTGTGTGCAACAGCACTTTCCACACACAGCACAGCACACACAAGTGTTCTTCTGCAGTACACAGCTTCATCTGGGATCACAGGCACTCATACTGGATGTGCATGCTGCTGATTGATCGCATGGCATGTGATCCAAGTCTGCAGTGTGTATGGGGGGTCAGCTAACAATGGGATCCCAAAAAGAAAGGAAAAGTTGTCCATATATGGTGTAGGTGGCTAGAGGTTGTGCTGCATGCATATTCAATTTGATCTGGTCAGTCCTGGGTACAAAGCAATCGCTTGTTTGTCTCATTTCCTCTAGACCTGCCTTTCCCGGCATTACAGTATTTATCCTGGAGAAACCCTTAACCACTTAAGCCCCGGAAGATTTTACCCCCTTCCTGACCAGGGGGTATTTTGCGATTCGGCACTGCGTGACTTTAACGGACAATTGCGCGGTCGTGCGACGCTGTACCTAAACGAATTTGGCGTCCTTTTTTTCCCACAAACAGAGCTTTCTTTTGGCGGTATTTGATCACCTGTGCGATTTTTTGATCACGCGCTATAAACAAAAAAAGAGCGTAAATTTTGCAAAAATAGCAATATTTTTCCCTTTTTTTTATATGAAATTCCCCCAAAAATAAATGTAAAAATCAAAATTTTTTAATATTTTCGGCCAATTTGTTTTATGCTACATATGTTTGGTAAAAAAAATCGCAAAAAGCGTATTTTGATTGGTTTGCGCAAAAGTTATTGTGTTTACTAACAAAGGGAAAGATTTTTGTCATTTTTGTTATTTTTTTTTTTAACGCGTAATGGCGGCGATCTGCGATTTTTTTCGCGGTACTGCGACAATGCGGCGGACAGATCAGACCCTTGACTGACATTTTTGACACTTTTGGGGTTACCAGTGACATTTCTACAGTAATCAGTGCTATATATATGCACTGTTACTGTAAAAATACACTGGTAGTGAAGGGGTTAACTTTATTTGAGAGGGAGGGGCTGTGTGTGTCCCTAGGGGCGTGATTCTAACTGTGATTGGCTGGGGCTTCAACTGTATGCAGAGTGATCAATGGATCTACATAGTAGATCCATGTGATCATCTCTCATACAGAGAGGAGAATGACAGGCAGCTTGTTTACACAAGCTGCCTGACTTTCTCCCTCTCCCCCGCCGATCGCAGAGTGGCCGGCGGCGATCGGGTCCGCCGGTCACACGCGCGGGGGGGTCCGTGACCACGCGGGAGCGGGAGCGCGCCTCCGGCGGCGCGCGCTCGCTCCCTAAACCCTCACAGGCGAGCGACGTAGACCTACGTCACTTTGCCTGTGAGGGGCTGACCGCCCACGTAGATAGTCGTGCGGCGGTCGGCAAGTGGTTAAAGGAGAGGTTTGGGGTATACAAATAAACCTTCATACTCACCCCTGATGCTGCAGCTGTCCCACGTGGGGTCTAAGCCCAAGAACTGAGCATTCACATGACCGCTGAACGCTCAGTAAAGGCCCGTACACACGTACCGATTGTCGGCCGTAAATATTCGGCCAATGTCCGATCGACCGATTGTCGGCTTGTTAGTATGATGCTTCCGACAACCGACTGCGACTTTTCGGCCGAACAAAATCTGGTGTGCAGGCTATAAAATTTTTGTTGGCCGTCAGCAGAACGGCCGATTGTTCCTCAATCAGTACAGAATTCGGCCGACAAAAATCAGATGATCAAGACTGGGCATGCTCAGAGAAGAAAAAACACACGAAAAGTAGACCAGAACATGACATCACTTCTGCAGTTGGTTGTTGTTGGCCGACAAAATTCATGTGCAGTCTAGAGCACATTTCAACCAACACAACAACACTGGACAAAAGACGGCCGATCTGTCGGCCAACAATCGCTGCGTGTGTACGGGGCTTTAAAGGAGAGGTTTGGGGTATACAAATAAACCTTCATACTCACCCCTGATGCTGCAGCTGTCCCACGTGGGGTCTAAGCCCAAGAACTGAGCATTCACATGACCGCTGAACGCTCAGTAAAGCCCCGTACACACGCAGTGATTGTTGGCCCACCGATCGGCTGTCTTTTGTCCAGTGTTGTTGTGTTGGTTGAAATGTGCTCTAGACTGCACACGAATTTTGTCGGCCAACAACAACCAACTGCAGAAGTGATGTCATGTTCTGGTCTACTTTTCGTGTGTTTTTTCTTCACTGAGCATGCCCAGTCTTGATCATCTGATTTTTGTCGGCCGAAATCTGTACTGACTGAGGAACAATCGGCCGTTCTGCTGACGGCCAACAAAAATTTTATAGCCTGCACACCAGATTTTGTTCGGCCGAAAAGTCGCAGTCGGTTGTCGGAAGCATCATACTAACAAGCCGATAATCGGCCGATCAGGCGGCGGCCGAAAATTCACGGCCAACAATCGGTACGTGTGTACGGGCCTTTAGACATACTGGATGTACATTGTGTTGATTGATTGCATGACATGAGATGCAAGTCTGCAGTGTGTATGGGGGGATCAGCTAACATTGGGATTGCAAAGAGAAAGGAAAAGTTTTCCATATATGATGCTCTCTGAGTGGAGATCAGTAATTGTCAGTTACTGCTCTCTACTCTGTCCCTCTAGTGCGCACTAGAGTAACAGGCTAGAGAAGGCGCAAGCTTAGCTGGCTTTAAAGAAAAGTTGTCTTATTTTTGTTTGTTTTTTTTATACTTATCTAGGTGGATACAGCATCAGTCCCCTAGCATCTCTACACTGAGAACCGAGTGATCGAACACCGCCAATCGCTCAGTTCTGGCAGCTCTCTGCTCTGCCCATCCTCGCTCACTGGAGTGCTGGGCTGTGGAGGGACGGGCAGCAGCCAGCTCAGGCTGTCAGCGACTCGGTCCAATGCTGCATCTGTCCCCGACACCTCTGCATTGAGAACCGAGCAATCAAACACCACCGATCGCTAGGTTCTGACAGCTCCCCGAGCAGAGAGCTGCTGATTGTCAGTCAGCAGCTCTCTGCTCTGCCCTCTCCTCGCTCACTGGATTGCTGGGCTGTGGAGGGATAAGAAGCCGCCGGCTCAGGCTCTCAGCGACTCGGTCTGATCTTGCATCTGTCCCCTGGCGCCTCTGCACTGAGAACCGAGCAATCAAACACCACAGATCGCTCGGTTCTGACAGCTCCCCGAGCAGAGAGCTGCTCTGTCCTCTCCTTGCTCACTGGATTGCTGGGCTGTGGAGGGATGGGAAGCCGCCAGCTCAGGCTCTCAGCGACTCGGTCTGATGCTGCATCTGTCCCCTGGCGCCTCTGCACTGAGAACCAAGCAATCAAACACCACCGATCGCTCAGTTCTGACAGCTCCCTGAGCAGAGAGCTGCTGACTGTCAGTCAGCAGCTCTCTGCTCTGCCCTCTCCTCGCTCACTGGAGCGCAGGGCAGTGGAGGGGAGAGAGGCAGCCAGCTAAGGGTGTCAGTCCAGGCACCTGGCAGATCCCGACGCCGTGGTCATGATGACGCGGTGCCTGGACCGACTTCTGTGATGTCAGCAGAGAGCGGACTTCAGCCCGCTCTCTGCTGAAAACGGGTCACAGGAGTGCAGAATGAACTGCACTCCTGTGATCCATAGGAGATGTACAGCCAAACCAGCTTTGGTTGTACTTCTCCTTTAAAGCGGAGTTCCACCCAAAAGTGGAAACTCTGCTTATCTGATTCCTCCCCCCCTCCGGTGCCACACTTGGCACCTTTTCGGGGGGGGGGGGGGGGTACCTGTTTTTGACAGGTATCCTGTCTCCACTTCCGTTGGACCTTGCTGCGGCGAGGTACGTCACCAGTTCTGCCTCCCTCCTCCTTCCCCCGCTGGTGGGCCAGTAAGAGAGAGCAGCATGCTTCGCGCATGTGCAGTAGCGAACCGGCTATGAAGACACAAGGCTTCACTGCCAGGCTCCCTTACCAGCAATGGGGGCAGCAGCACCCAACAGCCAATGGAAACATCGGCTGGGGTACCAACATCGCTGGATTCCAGGACAGGTACTGTAAGTGTCCTAACATTAGGGGGGCAGGGGGGTGGAACCATACACACTATAAGAAAATTAGAAGTAAAATTTCGTATGAAAAGCGATCTGCTGATTTTCTGATCGTTAGTATAGTGCTTTTGTATTTTTTTGTACGAAAGTTTTCGTATGTTGAGGAACCTCTTCACTTTTGATACGAGACTAGCATGCAACAAAAAATGAACTAATATTCCTCCTCTCTGGGCCACATTGAGTGAAGAGAAATTTTCTCGGGCCGCATATAAAATATATACTATAGTTAAGGTATGTAATCAAATGCCGCCGTGCCCCCCGCACTAATTTAACACAATTAGAGGATAATCAAATTAAATGCAATCAGTATACTGAGGTTTACTTCTTCTGAGAGACAATAAAGGAACACTCTAACCACCATGACCACTTCGGTGATTTGAAGTGGTCATGGTGGTAGGAGTCAGAAACACTGCACATGCTCGCCTCCCCCGCTCCCCTCAGCCTCTGCCTACCGTTAGTTGGAAGCTGCTGTGGCCATGCCCCCGACCCGACTTCCTTCCCCCCCCCCCAGCAAAAAAATATTGGCAGGGGGCAGTGGGCCGCATTGCCTGCGTTCTGGGCCGCAGGTTGGACATGCCTGCTTTAGACTCTCAGCTGTGTGCTGCGAGCTGGAGTCAATTGGCAATAAGTTAGCTAGGCAGATCACAACAATATGTTCGGGATCCTTCTAGAGCTTGGAGCGGCTCTGTGACATCAACTGATAGCAGACAATAGCCTGCTAAGGGCCAATTCACATTGCAATGCTGAGCAAAAGGAGAAATTTACTGCTCTGGCTGCTTTGCGTTGCCAGGTGCATTAGGGGACGGTGAGTTGTGCAATTCATTGCACCGCTCTCTCTCTTTTGTTTTTGTTTTGTTTTGTATGAGCTTTATTCGAAGTGTACAAAACAAACCGGAAGTTTTCCTTTTTTGTTTTTTTTGTAGACAGACTTTCTGGAGAATCATCTAGCATGTACTGAAAGCCCATTCACACCACAACACATTTTAAATGAGCTGGAAACACACTTCAACAAACAATAAAGCTCCCTTTTAAAAAAAAAAAAAGCACACCGCAAGGCACAGGGCATTTTATTTTGTGCATTGTGGTGCTCTGTAGTGCAAGTGCTCTGCAGCACCCGGAGAGAGCAGCTGGAGAGAGCAAAATCTGGTGCAGCTCTGCATAAAAACCCTCAGCTTCCAGGTTTATTGTCAAAGTTTAATTGAACAAGCTGAAATTTTAGAGAGATATAATTCTTCTCCTGTAAAAATCATTAGTAAGACCCAGGGCCAGTGCTTCCACTAGGCAAACTAGGCAGCTGCCTAGGGCGCATTGCCACCTAGGGGCGCAGCCATGAGTCAGCATTCTCTCGCCATCATGAATGATCCTTGGGAGCTGGGGGGAAGTGCAGCAGTGGGGGATGAAGAAGGGACAGAGGAAGATGCCAGGTGTCTAGGGCAATGGCGGAACTACCAGGCCCTGGATTTCCACCGTTGTTGGGGGGGGGGGCCCAAGAGGCAGGAAGGGAGCGGGGGGGGGGCCCAAGAGGCAGGAAGGGAGCCCACCGGAGTGCTGCCTGCATAATGATCCTCTTCATCTGGAGCTGAGTGGCCTAAACCCTGGGCAGGTTGTGATGCCCTTGTGACTGGAGGGCGGCACCTTTACTGGAGCAGAAGCGACGAGGTACCGGAATGGTCTGAGGAGGTTGGTGATGAAGGAGGTGCGGCGCTCTCTGACTGCTGCTTCTCCCTCCACCAGGAGCCAGTTGGAGCTGTGGTGAGCACTGTGGTCCAGGAGAGGAGCGTCCTGAGAGAAGGAATTTAGCAGGATCACAGTGAAGGAGGGCAGAGTGCGGGCCACTCTCTTCATACTGCCCAGTGAGTGTCCCCAGAACAGGGGATCAGGGTCCCTGGGTGTGACATGGAGGATCCCTGGTGTGAAAGAGAATTGGGGTCACCAGGTGTGCCATGGGGAATCTGAGTCATAAAGGTATGACATGGGGGATAGGGGTCACAAGTGTAACAGGGGTTTGAGGTCACCAGGTGTGCAGTGAGGAATTGTGACCCCTTGGTATGCCATGGGGGATTGAGGTCCCCAGGTGTGACATGGAGGAACATCATGGTCCCCAGGTGTGACATGGAAAAACATCAGGGTCTCCGGGTATGAGATGGAGGAGCATCAGGGGCCCCTGGTGTGACATAGAGGAACATTGGGGTCACTGGGTATAACAGCACGACATGGAGGAACACAGGGGTCCCTGGGTGTGACATGGAGGAACATCAGGGTCAGTGGGTATGACAGCACAACGTGGAGAAATATTGGGGTCCCAGAATGTGACATGGGGAAACATTATTAGGGTCCCTGGATGTGACATAGGGGACATCAGGGTCCCCGGGTGTGACATTGAGGAATATGGGGGTCACTGGGTATGAAAGAATTACATGGAGGAACCATCAGATCAGGGTCACTGAATATGACATAGAGGAGTTTTTAAACCCTTCCCTTTTTGTTTTATTTTTTTTTTGGGGGGGGGGGGCCCCGAGTAGCTGGTCTCGCCTAGGGCGTAAAATAGTCTAGCACCGGCCCTGGTAAGACCTGACCTGACACACAGGGGATGAAATGCCTCCGAGTGTAGGGACCACTCCCCGTGATCCAACACCGGTGACTCAGGTAATCCGCTTGCAAGTTCTCCACACCTGGGGTGTGCACATCAGAGAGAGCTGGAACAAACTTTTCCGCCCAAGTCAAAATTTCGGTCACCTCCCTGGCTGCCAAAACACTCTTGGTCCCCCCCTGGTGATTGATGTAAAAAGCTCCAAAACATTTATTGGTAGTTTGGACTCTTCTGCTGTCCAGGTTCCCTGGGCACAGAACTTCCCCAGTACCCTGCCCCAGCCCGACAAGCTGGGGTCCATGGTTACCACCGTCCAAAACAATGGGAGGAAGGACTTGCCCTGGCATAGTGCTGGAAAGTGAAGCCACCATAACAAAGCAGATCTTGTGTTGTGGCTCAACCGAATCAAAGTGTCTAAAGACTTTGGATTCTTGTTTGACCAGAATCTCTCTTTGCAAAGGTCTGGTATGGAACTGAGCCAATGGAACCGCCTCGAAGGTTGATACCATCAGACCCAAGGCCCGCATGCAAGTTCGCAGAGAGGACAGATTGTTTGCAAACAACAAACGGATCGCCCCCTGCAGCTTGTTTGGGGGAAAAAAGACCCTCGCTAAGGCTGAATCCAGAGTCAGGCCCAGATAATCCAGTCTCAAGGACGGCATCAGGGCGGATTTCCTGAAATTGATGGTCCACCTGAATTCCTGCAGGGAGCTGACAGTGATCGCCAGGTCACCCATCAGGGCTGAAGGAGAGTCCACTTTCAATAGAAGATTATCCAGCACCGCAATCCCCCCCGTTGGCGCAACAGTGCCAACACCGGGGCCAGTATTCTGGTAAACACCCTGGAAGCGCAGGGGAGACCAAACGATAACGCCACAAATTGATAATGTTCTTCTGCTACGGCAAGGCGCAGAAACCGCTGGATCCAGCGTAGATAGGGATGTGTAGATATGCGTCCTTGATATCTATGGAAGCCAAACAGTCACCCTGGTGTAGTGACGCCACTACCATTCGAACGGATTCCATTCGAAACCTCTGTACCCGCATGAAGCAGTTCAGAGCTTTGTGATCCAGAATTGGACGCACTTTGCCCTCTTTTCTGGGCACAGTAAACAGGTTTGAATAAAACCCTTGAAAGCATTCCTGAGAGGGAACTGGTACAATCAGCCCTTGCGACAGCAGATCTTGTACCGCCTCCCGTAGATCCCTTAACCGGTCTGGAGAGAGGCACAGGTTGGACTGAAAGAATCTGTCAGATGGATGAGACCAGAATTCGATCTTGTACCCTGATCGGGTCGGTTCCTGAACTCATTCATTTCTCTTGAATCAAGGAAGTCCAGGGTTCCGGAAAGAAGCGAAGATGTCCCCCTTCCCCAGAAGCGGGTGAGGGTGCCCCTTCATGCAGAAGAGGATTTGTCCGCAGATCCAGACTGGCCGGTCTTTGATTTACCTGACCATAGCTTCTTGGAATTCCCAGAAGACCTGAACAGCTTCCCTTTTTCTTGCGACCCGGAGGTACGAAAAAGCCACTTATGAGCATTGAACTAAGGCCCCCATCTATGACGTGGCACCTTGCCCTTAGAGGACTGAGGAAGAAGAGTACTCTTCCCCCCTGTAAAGTCTTTGATCAACTCGTCCAGAGAGGATCCAAACAACCTCTCCCCCAAATAGGAAAGATCTGTCAAAGCCTTTTTGGATCCCGGTCAGCAGACCAGCTTTTTAACCACACTATGCATCTAATCGCAAATCCCCACTGCCGACACTCTGGCCACTAGGCGAGCCGCATCTAGGTACGCATCACACATGAACACCAGGGCTTGAGCCATCTGGTCCATTAGTTCTAGCACCACTGGGGGGAGCTGCTCAGCTTCCAAGTTACCTCTTAGTAACTTCACCCATTCAGTAGCCGTCTGTGACACCATGACATTCACAAATATTGGTTTCAAAATGGAATCCGCAAGCACGTGCAGATGGCAGGATAGACACTCAACTCGCCTATCCTCAGGGTCCACGAAGGCCGGAGATTCTTCCACCGGAACCACAGTAGACTTTTTCAGCCTGGAAACCGGTTGATCCACCTTAGCTGGCACGGTCCACCTAGTGGACACTGCAACTGCAAAAGGATAACGTAGTTTAAAGGGCTCAGACACCACTAGCATGTGCTTGATGTGCCGCCATTGTTCATTGATAATATTGTCAAAAAGTTCCGGACAAGGGAACACCTTTTCGGGATTTGCGGGAGCCAAAGGACAACTGTGAACCCGATGCTGTAGATTCATCTGCCAATTTTAAAGTTACCCACACTGAACCTATAAGTGTTTCCACCATTGCGCGTTCCCGCGTGGCAGTGGACGAGGACAGGTCCTCTTCACCATCAGAATGTGAAGACACCGACCCCTCAGGGTGGGGTGCATCTGTGGTGGCCAAGTCTGCCTCAGAATCTGAGGAAACTACCAAGGGAGGTGAAGGCAGAGGGCGTTTGAGGCTAGCAACGCTTATACATACAAAATCTACCTTAGACACAAGGCTTTCCAAGACTGCCGTATGCGCAGACAAGGGCTGCGACCCACAAGGTTTGGCAGCCACTCCTAGGGGGTCTGTAGGTGAAATAGTACCCTGGGACTCCATATTTCACTGATATGAAAAAAATGCAGTGTCACTTTAAAAGTCACTAAATAAAAAGGTAGTGGTATACCTAGTCCCAATCCAATACAAGCCGATAGCAGAGTTGGTGAGTAAAAGCTACGGAGGACCCCAAAAAAATTTACTAGACGGCTAAGGAGACTGCCAGCACGTTCTTGTGAAATTGAAAGTAAAACGTTCCTTCACAGCAAATGACAAGCACAGCCTGTCATAGATTTTCATGTTACATGCCGTTCGCCTGTCCAGCATTGTGGACTACAAGAAAATGTCCACCCCATGTATTCCTTTGGGGAACTAATAAAAAATGACTGCCCATGCATTTTAATGGGTGAATAGAAAGCATGAATCTACAGCAAAATGGCAGCCCCCGCGGCGTGCCATGCGGTCTCCCGAACCCCCCGAGTTGGTCCCAGACAAGAGGCATCAGAGGGTCCTTAGGAAGGGACCCCACCAGGACAAGGCCACCCCCGAAGACAAAAGCTGCCGCGGCCCAAATTTTCCTGCCCCCCTGGAGGTAGGATCTGCTATGGGTAGGGAAAAAGACTTGGAGGAGGTAGGTCTAGTATCCCAGAGGCCAGGGGAACCGAGGGTCCGACTATGCCAGGGAGGGGGCCTACGTCCACCACGAGACCACCAGAGGATTGGGGGGACAGTATTACTCACCATACCACGGTACCAGGTGGGCACTACTTCGCACAGACCACCTCCCACCCGGGATGGGGGTGCTGCCAGCCAGGGGGTACGCTGCGACTCAGGGCGTTCCAGGACTTGTCCACTAGCAGGCTTGTTCCCCATCCATCGGGGCTCTGTCGTGGCAAGGCCTAGTTTTGAACTATAACCTGCTCCGTAACGTGCGACCGTAACCACTTCCGGGTTGGAGGAACACTAGCGTCCAGCAGTGCTCATCGTCCCGCCAATGTGATACTTTATACAGGCGATTTTGACATGGAGATTGTAGTAAGTGCAATATTTTATCAATAAACTGAAATGTTTTAAAACTTACTGCACCATGAGAAGTCTCTTTTGCTTTACACATATGTCTGCATTGAGATCCCGGTGTTATATCTGAGAGCTCGCCATAGGAGTATGGATAGTGGAGCTGAGAATCTGAGGATCGTTATATTGAGTGGATTCAAAGTCTATATGACCCCCTGTAATTAAGGGGTCATATACTTCTGGTAAGAAGTACCTTGCTTGAACACTGGGTGGAAGTGTGGAGGTGGAGGCTATTTCAACACCACTATCAAGGCTCTGCTTTATCCTATATAGTACTGTCAATGCTTCATGGACTCTGATTCTCTGTTGCTGTATATGGACTTTACTTTTTTGATATTAAGCTAATTTTGAGACCTTTTTTCACAATAATTTTTTATGTAAATTATATTTGCACAAGCACTTTTGATTATGATATATGTTGAGCGCAATATCTTATCCTTTTAAAATTTATAACCTGCTCACGCTCGCTGGCCTGGCTGGGAGACCATAAGGATCTAGAATATCCAGTCCGAAACCACAGCCGGCTGTTGCTTGTAGTTCTCCAGGAACTCTAACTAGTGAAAAAAAAAATCACAAAATAACAAATTTCCCTATGATAGCTAAGACTGAAGTCCCAGCAGGGAGCTAGATCCCATTCCTAAACTAGGCAGAAACAAACTGGCTTTTGTAGCAGAGTGTGTGGGTGTGGGGTTATGCCTGCAGGGACAGCCCCCATAGGCGTGGTAAAGCTTTTTCCTGCCTAGTGTCCTATTACTGATTGGAGGAGCATAACCCAATGGTCTAAGAAGATGTGGAACTGTGTGTGTTGATGAACGAATGAGAAAATAGGCAATTTTTGCTTTATTTAATTGCTGCAATGCAATTTTTTTTTTTTTTAATGTGTTACATTAAGGTTCATTTTTTTCCACAGCAGAAACCAAAATCTTTTAATTTGTGATGCTTTTTTATAACACAAAGCAGTCTGGCAAAATACAACCTTTCCTACGTTTTTCTAGGGCACACCAATACAGCCCCATGATGTCAACTGGAACAAATACAAATAATGGCTTCCCACTGACTGAAGTTTGTGTCACCTTGTAACCAGGGCTGGATTTACCATTTTCCGTTCACTGACCTTGCATTGTTCCTAATAATAAGTCATAATAAAGACATGAAATAAAAGCTTTTTACACACAGCCACAATGTTTCATACCACATTAAAGAATATAAAGTTTTATGCGAAAAGGATTATTATACAACACGGGGTATCACTATAGATCTCAAACAGAGGCATGCGCAGGCATGCCAAGCACACCCTAATCACTTTTTTGCCGATTCCCACTACTTCCAAGGCTCCCCTCCCCTTGTTGGCTCCCCCACCCTGCAGTGCTGCTGGGGCTAATGAATAGTTCCTTTTCTAAATGAACACAGTGAACACACACGCTTACTGTGTCCATTCATTACTGAAGCATAGTAAACTGTATCTACTATGCTTCAGTTTGTGAATTAACAGGAAGCCATTCAGTCCAGATAATTTACCATTCATTCATTGCCCCCTGCAGAGGCTGCAGAGAAAGACATGCGTGTTTGAGATTTGGGGTGCACTTCCTAATGCAATAGGCTGCGCACACCTATGATGTCAAAGCATGTGTGCCTGCTGTCTGCACCAGGGATTTTCAACCAGGGTTCATTGTAACCCTAGACTTCCTCCAGAGTTTCTTAGGGGTTCTCTCTCTCTGTCACTCCCCTCTCTCTCTGTCACCCCCTCTCTCTCTGTCACACCCTCTCTCTCTGTCACCACCCCCTCGGTCACCCCCCTCTCTCTCTGTCACCCCCTCTCTGTCACCCCCTCTCTCTCTGTCACCCCCCTCTCTCTCTCTGTCACCCCCCTCTCTCTCTCTCTCTGTCATCCCCCTCTCTCTGTCATCCCCCTCTCTCTCTGTCACCCCCCCCCTCTTTCTCTCTGTCATCCACCTCTCTCTCTCTGTCACCCCCCTCTCTCTCTCTGCCACCTTCCTCTCTCTCTGTCACCCCCTCTCTCGTTCTGCCACCTCCATCTCTCTCTCTCTGTCACCCCCTCTCTCTCTGTCACCCCCTCTCTCTCACCCGCTCTCTCTCTCTCTCTCTCCATCACCCTCTCTCTCTCTGTCACCCCCTCTCTCTGTCACCCCCGCTCTCTCTCTGTCACTCCCTCTCTCTCTGTCACCCTCCTCTCTCTCTCTGTCACCCCCTCTCTCTCTGTCATCCCCCCTCTCTCTCTGTCAACCCCCTCTCTCTCTGTCACTCCCCTCTCTCTCTCACCCCCTCTCTCTCTCTGTCACCCTCTTCTCTCTCTCTGTCACCCCCTCTCTCTCTCTCACCCCCCTCTTTCTCCCCCTCTCTTTCTATCACCCCCCTCTCTTTCTCTCTCTGTCATCCCCTCTCTCTCTCTCCCCTGTCTTTGTCACCCCCTCTCTCTCTGTCACCCCCCCTCTATCTCTGTCACCCCCTCTCACTGTCACCCCCCCTCTCTCTCTCTCTTTCTGTCACCCTCTCTCTCTGTCACCCCCCTCTCTCTATATGTCACCCTCTCTCTCTCTGTCACACTCCTTTCTCTCTGTCACCCCCTCTCTCTCTGTCACCCCTCTCTCCCTGTCACCCCCTCTCTCCCTGTCACTTTCCCTCTATCTCTTTCTGTTACCCCTCTCTCTCTCCCTCTGTCACCCCCTCTCTCTCTCCCTCTGTCACCCCCTCTCTCTCTCGGTCACCCCCCTTTCTCTCGGTCACCCACCTCTCTCTTTCTCTGTCACTCCCTTCTCTCTCTGTCACACCCTCTCTCTCTCTGTCACCCTCTCTCTGTCACCCCCTCTCTCTCGGTCACCCCTGTCTCTGTCACTTCCCCTCTATCTCTTTCTGTCACCCCTTTCTCTCCCTCTGTCACCCCCTCTCTCTCTCTGTCACCCCCTCTCTCTCTCTCTCTGTCATCCCCTCTTTCTCTCTGTCACCCCCTCTCTCTTTCTCTGTCACTCCCTTCTCTCTCTGTCACTGCTTCTCTCTCTGTCACCCCCTCTCTCTCTCGCTGACACCCCCTCTCTCTGTCACCCCCCTCTCTCTTGTTCTCTCTCTGTTACCCCTCCCCCTGTCTGTCTCTCTCTCTCTGTCACCCCCCTCTCTCTCTCTCTGTCACCCCCTCTCTCTATATCTCTCTCTCTGTCACCCGCCCTCTCTCTCTCTGTCAACCCCCTCTCTATCCCCCCTCTCTCCCTTTCTCTCTCTCTGTCACCCCCTCTCTCTGTCACCCCCTGTCTCTCTCTCTCTCTGTCACTCGCCCCCTCTCTTTTTGTCACCCCCTCTCTCTCTCTGTCACCCCCCTCTCTCTGTCACCCCCTCTCTCTCTATCAACCCCCCTCTCTTTGTCAAACCCCCCCTTTCTCTCTGTCAAACCCTCTCTCTCTCTCTTTTTTCTGTCAAACCTTCTCTCTCTCTCGGGGGGGGGGGGCACTAATACAGCCCCTCGCCAAGGGAGCTGGAGGACCTAGGTACGCCTCTGTGTCTGCAGGGATTCTCAACCAGGGTTCAGTGGAACCCCCAGGCTTCCTCCAGAGTTTGTAGGGGGTTCCTTGAGCTGTGACTGATTGCCCTCCCATCCTATGGTAACTTCCTGGTTCCAGGTCCAACACCACTTAGCAGACACCACTGAACATTTAGCTTTCTGTGGCATTCTGACCACCACTGTAAGACTTTAAAGTGATTGTAAAGCTTCCATTATTTTTTCATTAAATAAACATGTCTTACTTACCTGCTCTATGCAATGGTTTTGCACAGAGCAGCCCTGATCCTCTATTTCTGGGGTCCCCGCCGGCACTCCTGGTTCCTCCTCTTCAGTGAGTGCCCCCATAGAAAGCCCCTTTATATGGGGGCACTCATGCAGACTCACTCTTAAAGACACAGACAGCGGGTCCCAGCCCCACCCCCCACTCCCTCGCCATAGGAGAGAGAGAGCCGAAAGAGCCGCTACTCTTGTGCACAATGCTGAATCCAGTTGGGGCTCAGGTAAATGTAAGGGAATGGGGGGAATCCTTTTGCAACAGATGGGTTTTTTACCTTATTGAATAGAATGCATTAAAGGAGTTGTAAAGGCAGAAGGTTTTTAAACTTAATGCATTCTGTTCATTAGTTAACCGCTTGCCGACCGCCGCACGACTATTTACGTTGGCAGTCAGCCCCTCACAGGCAAAGCGACGTAGGGCTACGTCGCTAGCCTGGGAGGCTCTAGGGAGCTCCCGCGCGCCGCCGAAGGCGCGCTCCCGCGCGGTCACGGACCCCCCCCCCCGTGCGTGTGCCGGGCACTCACGAACGTCCGTTAGAGCAGGAGAAAGGCAGGCGGCTAATGTAAACACAGCCGTCTGTCATTCTCCCCTGTGTAAGAATGGAGATCAGACGGTTCTACTATGTAGGACCGTTGATCTCTGTTCTTACACTAGTAGCCGCAGCCAATCACAGTTATAAACACGCCCCTAGGACACACTTAACACCTCCCTCTCCAATACAGTTAACTCCTTCACTGCCAGTGTCATTTTTACAGTAACAGTGCATATGTATAGCACTGATTACTGCAGTAACCCCAAAAGTGTCAAAAATGTCAGTCAAGGGTCCGATCTGTCCGCCGCAATGTCGCAGTCCCGCAAAAAAATCGCAGATCGCCGCCATTACTCGTTAAAAAAAAAACAACAAAATTGACAAAAATCTTTCCCTTTGTTAGTAAACGCGATAACTTTTGCGCAAACCAATCAAAATACGCTTTTTGCGATTTTTTTTTACCAAACATATATAGCATAAAACAAATTGGCCGAAAATGTTAAAAAATTTAGATTTTTACATTTTTTGGGGGGAATTTCATATAAAAAAATTTGAAAAATATTGTTATTTTTGCAAAATTGACGCTCTTTTTTTGTTTATAGCGCATGATCAAAAAATCGCACAGGTGATCAAATACCACCAAAAGAGAGCTCTGTTTGTGGGGAAAAAAGGACGTCAAATTCGTTTTGGTACAGCATCACACGACCGCGCAATTGTCCGTTAAAGTCACGCAGTGCCGAATCGCAAAATAGGCCCTGGTCAGGAAGGGGGTAAAATCTTCCAGGGCTTAAGTCGTTAAAAAGCCTTTTGTGTGAAGCAGCCTCTCCAGCACCCCCTAATACTTATCTGAGCCCCATCTCTGTCCAGGGATATCTAGGAGTCCCTCGGCTGTCTGGGACTCTCCCTCCTGACTGGCTAAGACACAGCTGCGGCGCCATTGGCTCCCACAGCTGTCAATCAAAGTCAGTTAGCCAATCAGGAGAGAGGGGGCAGGGCCAAACTGCAGCTCCGTGTCTAAATGAACACACAGAGCTGCAGCTCGGCTCGGGTTCCCTCATAGCAAGCTGCTTGCCCTGATGCCCTCCAATGTAATTCATTATTGTAGGGGTTTTACAAGACCTGAAAATTATTTCAAAGGATCCTCTGGGTAAAAAAGGTTGAAAAATGCTGGTCTACAGGATTTAGTGGTGAAAATGTGACCATTTTAGGGAAACTTCTGCATATTCAAACACTATTTTGTAAGCTATCTATTCCATTTAGGGTAAGCTTATAAAGACCAACAGATGGGAGCTGCCATTACTTTTAAAGGTGCAAGTATCAAAGCTGTAAGTCTGATCCAGTCTTCACTGCACAGTAGTCACTGCCCAAACACAAGCACTGATGTCTAAAAAGTCCTAACTCCTGTGTTGCTTGCTTACATTCAGTGAATCACTAGAATGTAAAAGCAAGATCCGGATGACCACTGCGGAGGCTACAGCTGTGCAAAAAAAAATCAGCAATCGCTAAAAGTAGAATGATTACTGGTTGGTCAAGAAGACTTTCCAGTATGTAGTGCTGTAAATACTTTCAAATGTTTCTTATTGTTCTGGAGTTAGAGAAAAACTATACAAAGCTTAGTTTGAATCTAAATAACACAGTTTACTGTACCTGTACAGTGTTCAAAAATTGACTCCCTTTACTCCACTCCCCCCACAAATTCTTATATTTTCAGTAATAACCCCCTGCAACAAAAACTTTGTTTTTAGAGACTGGACACATTTCTCAAAGCACTTGTTGCACAGTAAGTGGAAAGGGGAACTTTCATACTTGCTGTCAGTTACAGCCCTGTTCCTCTATTTTATTGAAGCTACCATTTATTAAAGCCGTAGTAAACAGTGCTCACAGGGATTCAATCTTCATGAGCTCACGAGCTCGGGGCATTTGAATGGCTAATGGGTAAGGCATTCACCCCCGCGCATGTATGTGATAGTCACGGCACAGCTTTGCTGTCGCATGCACTGTGACGTCACCAGCTGTTGTTGCACATGTAAATAGCTCCTAAATGGTGCATGTTTAGGAGATATTTACTGTATCTACAGGTAAGCCTTATTATGATCCCCTGATGAAGTCACGTGTTGTGACGTAAAGTGTACGGCCCCGGCATACCGGAAGAGATGTTATACGAGCTTGGCGTTCGTGGATGTCACACTTTGATTTTGTTTTAAAAAGTGGGTACCCTGTTTTAATTTTATAATACAAATAGAAACAGTTATTACTCTATGGAGTTCTATTCTTTTGCCCACATATAAAACGAAGTGGACCAGTTATTTAAAAGGAAAAGCTATCCAGGAGACCCATCCTTAAAGCGGTGTTCCAGCCCCCCCCTCCAAAAATTAAAAGTCAGCAGCTACACATACTGTAGCTGCTAACTTTTAATATTAGGACACTTACCTGCAGTGGCGGCTGGTCTATAGGGGGCGCAGGGGCGCCGCCCCCCCAATCTGTGGCCAAATTAAAAAAAAGGGGAAAAAAATACAATTTTCAGCCCACTAGGGGTGCCGGACTTACTGGTGGCTATGGGGGGGTGGGGTTTTGCACCCCACGTGCGTGCAGCAGAGGCGCCGATTGGCGGCCTTATGGGTGTCATCGGGACTCCCCACTTTAGTGATGTCCTGGCTGTGATTGGTCCAGACTCCAGCCTGGACCAATCATAGAGGCCTTTGGGGTGACGTCGCGTGGGGGGCGGTGCGTGCGTTAGTCGCGCACCGTCCCGACGCCACCTTCCTGCCCGCCGTCAGAGAGGAGGGCAGCGGCGCGCATGCGAGGTCGAGGAAGAAGAAGACGTCCGACCGAGTCTCCCGAGTCCGACTCCCGGCCGTCAGCAGCAGCACGCCAGGCACGGTGACGGCACTGCACCAGTGTGAGGTAAGTGAAGTGATGCCTCAGGGGGGGGGCCCACGCACTGCTTTGAAGGGGGCACGCATGCACGCTGAACTCTGCATTGAAAGGGGCATGTATACTGGTCACTATATTGAAAGGGGCATGTATACTGGTCACTACATTGAAAGGGGCATGTATGCTGGTCACTACATTGAAGGGGGCATGTATACTGGTCACTGCATTGAAAGGGGCATGTATGCTGGTCACTACATTGAAAGGGGCATGTATGCTGGTCACTGCATTGAAGGGGGCATGTATGCTGGTCACTACATTGAAAGGGGCATGTATGCTGGTCACTACATTGAAGGGGGCATGTATACTGGTCACTACATTGAAAGGGGCATGTATGCTGGTCACTACATTGAAGGGGGCATGTATGCTGGCCACTACATTGAAAGGGGCATGTATGCTGGTCACTACATTGAAAGGGGCATGTATGCTGGTCACTGTTTTGAAGGGGGCACGCTGGTCACTGTTTTGAAGGGGGCACACTGGTCACTGTGCATTGAAAGGGGGCACGCTGGTCACTGTGCATTGAAAGGGGGGTCACTGTGCATTGAAAGGGGGCACGCTGGTCACTGTGCATTGAAAGGGGGGTCACTGTGCATTGAAAGGGGGCACGCTGGTCTCTCTGCATTGAAAGGGGGCACGCTGGTGTCTCTGCATTGAAAGGGGGCACACTACCTTAACCACTTGCCTACAGTGCACTTTCACCCCCTTCCTGCCCAGACTGATTTTCAGCTTTCAGCGCTCTCACACTTTGAATGACAATTACTCAGTCATGCAACACTGTACCCATAAAAAATTTGCGCCCTTTTTTTCACACAAATAGAGCTTTCTTTTGATGGTATTTAATCACTACTGGGTTTTTTATTTTTTGTGCTTTAAATAAAAAAAGACTGAAAATATTGTGAAAAAACGCATTTTTCTTTGTTTCTGTCATAAAATTTAGCAAATGAGTAATTTTTCTTCACAAATTTTGGCCAAAATTTATACTGCTACTTATCTTTGGTAAAAATAACCCAAATAAGTGTATATTATTTGGTCTTTGTGAACGTTATAGAGTCCACAAGTTATGGTGCTATTCATTGAAAATTGATCACACTTGACCACACCTGATGTACTGAAGGCCTATCTCATTTCTTTAGACACTAAAAAGTCAGGAAAGTACAAATACCCCCCAAATGACCCCTTTTTGGAAAGTAGACATTCCAAGGTATTTAATAAGGGGCATGGTGAGTTTTTTGAAGTTGTAATTTTTTCCCACAACTCTTTGCAAAATGAAGATTTTTTTTTTTTTTTACAAATTGACGTATTAACAGGTTATTTCTCTCACACAGCATATGTATACTTGCAACTACACCCCAAAACACATTCTACTACTCCTCCTGAGTATGGCGATACCACATGTGTGAGACTTTTTCACAGCCTGGCCACATACAGAGGCCTAACATCCAAGTAGTACCGTCCGGCATTCTAGGAGCACAAATTACACATATAATTTCCTGACAACCTATCGTACTTTTGAAGGCCCTGGAGCACCAGGACAATGGAAACCCCCATAAAATTAGCCCATTTTGGAAAGCAAACAGCCCAACGTATAATTTTTGAGGCATAATGAGTCTTTTGAATATGTCATTTTTTTCCACAAATTTTTGGAAAATGTGGAAAGAAAATGAAAACACATTTTTTTTACACAAAGCTGTCCATTTATGCAATATTTCTAACACATAGCATGTACATAGCAAAAATTGCACCCCAAAATACATTCTGCTATTCCTCCTGAGTATGGCGATACCACATGTGTAACACTTTTTCACAGCCTGGCCACATACATAGGCCTAACATCCAAGTAGCGCTTTACACAAAGTTGTCCATTTATCCACTTTAAGACTGGGCCTATTTTTGACACTTGGTGTTTACAAGCTAAAATCATTTTTTTTGCTAGAAAACTACTTGGAACCCCCAAACATTATATATTTTTTTTTTAGCAGAGACCCTAGAGAATAAAATGGAGATCGTTGCAATATTTTTTATCACACCATATTTGCGCAGCAGTCTTCCAAATGCGATTTTTTTGAAAAAAATTCACTTTTTTTAACTAAAAAATAAGAAAACAGTAAATTTAGCCCATTTTTTTTCCATAATGTGAAAGATAATGTTACGCCGAGTAATTAGATACCCAACATGTCATGCTTCAAAATTGCGCATGCTCACAGAATGGCGCCAAACATTGGTACTTAAAAATCCCCATAGGCAACATTTTAAAAATTTCTGCAGGTTACTAGCTTAGAGTTACAGAGGAGGTCTAGGGCTCAAATTATTGCTCTCACTCTAACGATCGCGGCGATACCTCACATGTATGGTTTGAACACCGTTTATATACGTGGGCGGGACTTGCGTATGCATTTGCTTCTGCGCGCGAGCTAACGGGGACAGGGCGCTTTAATTTTTTTTTTCTTTTTTTCCTATTTATTTTATTTATTATTTTTTTATTTTTACACAGTTTAAAAAAAAAAATGTTTTGATCATTTTTATTCCTATTACAAGGAATGTAAACATCCCTTGTAATAGAAATAGGCATGACAGGTCCTCTTTATTGTGAGATCTGGGGTCAAAAAGACCTCACAACTACACTAAAAAAGAAAAAAAAAAAAAATTGTTGAAAGAGGAAAAAAAAAAAAAGAAAAAAAAAGCGTCCCTTTAAACCGGTTGCTAGGCAACGTCTTTTGACGTAGCTCCGGTCCTCCAAGACCATAGAGTCGAGTGAGGGCCATCTTGCCCTCACTCGACTTCCTGTCTCTGAGGATCCGGGACCGGATAGTTTTCCCCGCTGCCGGCAGGTCCGGTAAGCTGGGAAAACGTCTGGAACACGGCAGGTAACATCACGCAAACAACGCATGGCGCCCCAAAGAAGCTCTTGTACCTTTTTTGGGCGTCATGCGATGTTTGCGTGATGTTACCGCGATTCGGCAGGTGGAAATGGCGGCAACATCGCACAGCGTTTGGGGTGCTATTGCAAAAAACGGGCAACGCACAGGCGTCCCGCAATTTGCAATGATTTCCGGATCGCGGGCAGAATCGCGGTGATTCTGCCTGCGATCGCTGCGCTCACATGTGAACGTAGCCTTATGGGTGTCAATTTCTGGGCACTGATGAGGTGACTGTTGGGTGACAGGTGACATTGGGGGGGGCTGAGGACTGTGTGGGGGGACCTTTATTTGTGGGATTTTACTTTTTTACATGTGTACAGAGCAGTAACTCACTATTTCTAGCTCTGCTCCCCTCATACTGGAAACTGTATGAGGAGAGAAGAGCTAGTAACAGTCAGTTACTGCTCTGTGTTTACATTTTGTGATCGGCTGTGAATGGATTGTGACTGTTTACTACCGCCGGTGACAGCTGTGTTCCTACGGAACACAGTGCCACCGACATGACCGCGCTGCGTGCTCCCGATCGCGCATGCGCGGTCATCTTCCGGGCTCCGCTATTGTGATCGGCTGTGTCATTGGAACACAGCCGATCACGTGGGAAACAGCCATGCCTATTGGCTGTTTCCCCCCTGCCGGTGACCGGCTGTGTCCCGGGAACACGCCGACACCGGCAGTGCACGGCGGCGCGCCCGCGATCGCGCGCCTGCCCTGCATTTCCTGCGGACGTCATGTGACGTCCGCCCAGGATAATAGCCGCACCGTCCCGCCGTCATATGACGGCGGGCGGGCGGTAAGTGGTTAATTACTGAAGGCCCCTTTCACACTTTTGCAACCTCAAAGTCACGCAATTTTTACAGCTTTTTTTGCCGCAAAGCAATGCCTATTACATTTTTCTGTTTGCGCCCCCCCCCCCCCAAAATTTTGAGCACCAGCCGCCACTGCTTACCTGTCCTGGAGTCCAGCGATGTCGGCACCGCAGCCGATGTTTCCATCGGCTGTCGGGTGCTCCCGCCACCATTGCCGGTCAGGGAACCCGGCAATGAAGCCTTGCGGCTTCACGGGCGGGTCCCTACTGTGCATGCGTGAAGGGCGCTGCGCATTTGGATTGGCTCGGCGGCAGAGGAGGGGTCCTCACTTCGCCACGGCGCCGTTCCTGGAAGTAGGGAAGGGTACCTGTCAAAAACAGGTACCCGTTCCTTCCTCCCCCTTGAAAGGTGCCAAATGTGGCCCCAGAGGGGGGGAGGAAGCAAATGAGCGGAAGTTCCACATTTGGGTGGAATTCCGCTTTAACCCTGGATGCGCTGGAAATGGAGGAACAATAGAAAAAAGTTCTATCTTAACGCTTTTACCTTACAGCAGTAAGGTGAGCGGCTTGTGCACACAAAGGTGTCATTTGCACTGAAGATTCACATATTTTGGCTTTCACTGTTTGTTTGCACAGAAGACTGTTCATTCAAGTAGAAATCACTGGAAGATGCACAGCAGTTTTTTTTTTTAATCATCCACAGTTTTATTTGTCACATGGTAACAGACACTATTTTATATTTATCAGATTTGCATGGTAGAGGATATTTATGCACCTTGTTATGTTTATTCATCTCGTGTTATTACCAACACCATTATGGTCTTGTCTTTTTAGATTTGTTTATTCATTCACTTCATCTTTTCAGATTTATTTATCATTTATTTCATGTTTTTTTTATCACATCATCACTTATGAATTTGTCCTTTTAGGTTTTTATCATTGTTACTTACAAGATCACTCACTAATTAGCACACCACTCCCACAGCGCAACAATCCATATTATCAGTCCTATTATAAGTTTACCTGTAAGTACAAGAAAAAAAAAAAAGCAGACAGACTTTTCTACCGCTTTAACCACTTGCTGACCGCCGCACGACTATATACTGCGGCAGTCTGGCTCCCGCCCCCGCTCGTTCCCTGACATCCCCGCGCAAGTGACCGGCGGCTCCGATGTCCGCCGGCCACTCGCAATCTCCCGCTGGAGAGGGAGAAAGGCAGGTGGCTAATGTAAACAAAGCCGCCTGTCATTCTCCCTGGTGTAACTGCAGAGACTATACGATCCTGCTATGTAGGATCGTATGTCTCTGTGGTTACATCACAAGCCACGCCCCTTGACAGTTAGAATCACGCCCCTAGGGACACACTTAACCCCTTGATCACTAATAAAGTTAACCCCTTCCCTGCCAGTGTCATCTTTACAGTAACAGTGCATATTTATAGCACTGATTACTGTAGTAATGTCACTGGTACCCCCAAAAGTGTCAAAAATGTCAGTCAGGGTTCCGATCTGTCTGCCGCAATGTTGCCATTACTAGTTAAAAAAAAAAACAATAAAATGACATAAATCTTTCCCGTAGTTAGTAAACGCAATAACTTTTACGCAAACCAATCAAAATCCGCTTATTACGATTTTTTACCAAGAATATGTAGCAGAAAACAAATTGGCCTAAAATGTTAAAACATTTTGATTTTTACATTTTTTTAAAAAAAATTTCATATAAAAATAATGTGAAAAATATTGTTATTTTTTTCAAAATTGTCGCTCTTTTTTTGTTTATAGCGCAAAAAGTAAAAATCGCACAGGTAATCAAATACCACCAAAAGAAAGCTCTGTTTGTGGGAAAAAAAGGACGTCGATTCAATTTGGGTACAGTGTCACACGACCGCACAATTGTCCGTTAAAATCACGCAGTGCCAAATCGCAAAATAGGCCCTGGTCTTTGAGCAGCCAAATCCTCCGGGGCTTAAGTGGTTAAAGAACCCTCATTTCACCCACCCCTTTTGCACTGTGGAGTTTATAACCCATATGTACAACATACCTCCAAAGTACAACAAAACTTTCTGTAACAAAAACACTGCCATTGGGAGAGTTCAGATCTATAAGTCTTACAGAAAACTAGGACCAATGGTGGCCCACTTTTCCTATCAGTGTATATGTTAGAGGTATGATACTATGTACCAATCAAAATTTTCCTTCATGGTCTAATCAAGATGCCATGGTGCCAATCAAGATGATTCAATGATAGGATGCACACACATACAGCTTTGCACTCCTGAAAATCTTAAAATTACTTTGTCACCTTGTAAAATAACATGGTGAACCCCTACTTTTTCGGTAGTCAGTAAAATGGTTACTGTCTTGAACAACTTTTGGATACCACTACTGTCCAAAAAAATCATGTGTGGCAGATAGCATGTCTACAGCTTGGCACTGCGGTTCTTCATGAAAGCCGCTATGTCACTATTGTGGTAACACTGCCTCCTGAGGGGAAGGGTAGATGGTGACAGACTGTCCCATGCATGGAAATACTGGGTATTTTTCATCCCTCCCTCAAGTTAATGTGGGAGTAGCGAAGGAGAGCCTTAGTAGCGTGGGGGTGGGGAGCTAACAACACTGTATTTCAATTTTACTGTTTAGTAAATGCTAGTTTAATATCCCAACAAGTACCACGTGGGAGATGATACATTCTGTCTCCTCCTATGCTCTGCCTAGGGAAGATGTCTGCTTATGGTCATTTTAACCACTCTACTACCGCTCACGGTAATAGTACTGCGGCAGAGTGGCTCGTTCCCGTCCAGTCACGTAGTATTAACGTGACTGGACTCCTCCCCTTCTGGGCGGCGCTTGCGCGCCGCCGGAGGCTCGCTCCCGCTGTTTTCATTCACAGCGGGAGTCGGGCCAGGGGAGGAGCAGCGGCGATCGCCGCTGCTCTTACCCGATCGTCGGGGATCGAGTCTGGAGATCCGCCCGCTGTGTGTAAACACAGCGGGCGGATCTCCATAGTGACAGGGAGTGACAGATCGGACTGTTCAGCATAGCTGGACATCCGATCTGTCCATGAATCACATAGTCACCTCCCCCCCTACACGTCAGTAAGCACCAGGCATACATTAACCCCTCCCTCTCCAATAAAATTAACCCCTTCCCTGCCAGTGTCATTTTTACAGTAACAGTGCATATATATAGCACTGATTACTGCAGTAATGTCACTGGTACCCCCAAAAGTGTCAAAAATGTCAGTCAGGGGTCCGGTCTGTCCGCCGCAATGTCGCAGTCCCGCAAAAAAAATCGCAGATCGCCGCCATTACGCGTTAAAAAAAAACACCAAAAATGACAGAAATCTTTCCCTTTGTTAGTAAACGCAATAACTTTTGCGCAAACCAATCAAAATACGCTTATTGCGATTTTTTTTACCAAACATATGTAGCATAAAACAAATTGGCCAAAAACTTTTAAAAAAATTGGTTTTTACATCTTTTTTGGGGGGAATTTCATATAAAAAAATGTGAAAAATATTGTTATTTTTTCAAAATAAACGCTCTTTTTTTGTTTATAGCGCAAAAAGTAAAAATCGCACAGGTGATCAAATACCACCAAAAGAAAGCTCTGTTTGTGGGAGAAAAAGGACGTAAATTTCGTTTGGGTACGGCGTCGCACGACCGCGCAATTGTCAGTTGAAGTCGCACAGCGCCGAATCGCAAAAAGTGGCCTGGACGGAAGACAGCAAAATCCTCCGGTTGTAAAGTGGTTAAATTTAAACTTTTTTTTTTTTTTTTTTTTTTTTGCTCATGTTAACAACAAATAAAGACAAAAAGACAAAAAAAAAAAAAAAAAGGAAATTCGTACATCAAGGCACAACATCGAGATGCAGCTCAGAACAATACAAAACAGAAGAGAATATCAGATTATCCCTACATAACATTACCAGATGATGTAATAGGGACCAAAAACGAAGGTCCCAGCTTCAGACATAACATAGCAAAAACAATATCCCATGAAATGTAGAAATAAAAAATGCATGAAATACCTCTCAGCCATCGACATAGAGGGGTTATGAACATAGAGATCCATAACATTACCATACCTCCCAATTTTCTGAGATGGGAATGAGGGACACCTATTAGCAAAAGTATGTAGGCATAGGACACACTCTCTGCCAAGCCCCCTTGAAGGACAATTGTACAAAAAAATGATTGGTTAAACCCACAAGTGCTTCTTTTTACCACTAATATTCCTTTATATTGGCTTTTTAAGTTTATAAATGCAGAAATGTAGAAACTGGATGATAGATAAAAAGTGCTTTTTTTATACATCTATATAGATCAGACCAAAATGAGGAAGAAATGAGGAGGAAAGAGGAACAAAGGGACTTTGTTCCAAATGAGGGACAGTCCCTACAAATCAGGGACAGTTGGGAACTATGCATTACTCTAGAGCAACCATATCTTGGGAATCCAGCCAGGGGTGCAAAACGTTAGTACATTTATTGGGGCAGTCTTGCACTTTGTAGGTTAGTTTTTACATTGGTACAGCTTGGTTAACAAGATGAAGCCATATGGGTAAGAATGGTGGGGACTGAGACTTCCAGTACATGAGTATTTTTTTTTTTTTTTTGAGTAGAATAAACAGTAAACATATTAGTACTTTTGTCCCAATAGGGAGAGTATCCTCCACCACATAACCCAGTAAACATCATAGTGGATTACAGATACTGGGAATCTGAAGAGTTGTAGTAGTAAAATCCTTAACCTCAAACTAGTAAACTGGGATAGGTGGGCACTCCCTGGCCATATGGCAACATTAACCTACAGTTCAAGAGCATTTATTACAAGCAAGAGAGGGATCTTTGCCCAACTTGCAAAGAATATAAGGGGTATAATAAGAGGGATGGAGGAATTTGGTTTGGAGGGCCTTATCTAAGGCAGATATGACCATAGGGGCAGAGGCGTAACTAGAACCTTCAGGGCCCCGGTGCAAGAAGCCATGAAGGGCCCCCCGGACCCCTTCAAGCCTGGGGCTCTTCCCATTGATCCTGGGGCCCTTTACTCTCATTGCAAGGCCCTTTATTACGGCCCCCTTCCCACCATCTGGGGGCCTGCCCACGGTGATGGTATGCCAGGGCCCGGTTGAAAGTGTGACCTTTGCGATCCTGGAAGTTCACCCACTGGAGTCAGTAGTTTTTATTTTTTGGTATTTTAATTGTATTATTTTTTATCATTTTTATTATTTTTTTTTTACAATGTCACTGACTATGACTCTGTCCATTCAGAAAAAGAAGGAGCTGGTAAATTACATATTTATCGACCCCTTACTGCTTCTCTATTGTGACACATCCCCTGCAGAAGCCAGCAGGAGAGGGGGGGGCACAGTGGGGAGGGGGGGACACTACGGGGGGGACCAGGGGAGCACACAGGGGCCCAGAGACAACAGAACACAAGTGAACTGGATAGGAGGAGTGGTGGGGGGCAGCATACAGAGGAACCAATCTCCTCCATTTTCTTCCTGCAGCTACAGGAGGAAAAAGGAGGACAGTGATTTCTCTACATGCTGCCCCCACTGCCCCTCCTATCCAGGTGTACAGGGGAGCCACACAGGGCCCCTGGAGCATGGTGCCCGGTTGCCATTGCAACCCCTGCAACCCCTGTAGTTACGCCCCTGCATAGGGGTTTGTATAGGTAAGATTTCCTGCCACACTTCCTCTGTAAGATCAGGGACATCCTGTCTCCAGTTAGATTCAGTCCGCTTAGAAGGATGTTTATTTGCCATTAGCTGGAGTGAATGTTTGTAGGTAACTGAGCTAAAGGAGCCGAGCAGAGCTGCTGTCTGGACATTGGAAGAAGGATTCATTGCCCAAGGTATTGTTGACTGCTATGAAAGGGTTTAGAACCAAATTGAGCAGAGAGACATCCAAGGCTACTTAAGAAGAGATTGGGACTGGTTTAACAAGGTCGTAGATCTGCCTGACTACACTCACAGAGCCAAAAATGTCCAAGAGGCTGCTCTTAAAGAGCCTTACTACTGCTACTTTTACTATTTCAAAATGCCTGCCCTAGGTTCGGTTCGGCACGGGTTTAGCTGAAATTCAAAGAAGTTCAGATGCTGAACCCAAACTCCATTGAAATCAATAGGAGCCAAATCTGTCTAACTAAAAATACCCATTTTGTGGGTAAGGGGGTGTCAATAAATAGCATGATGAGCACTACCGTGGGGAACATGTACCAATCCAAATTGTAAAAAAAAATTATATTCTATCTGAACACTAAGCTCATCCCTAGTCAGGAGTACATAGCCATGCCTGAAAATCTTCGCTTGCACATACTGTAGGGAGGCTCATGGACTGGTGCATGGAATCAAGGACTAGATTTTGGAAACCAGAGTTCAATTTAAACCACAGCAGTTATCCTGCATTAGACCCTGCTTGCCTCCTGACTCTGCTTTATCCTGCTTTCCTGTTGCTGACCTTGGTCCTGACTTGTCCTCTGCCTGCTGTTTTGGTACTTCTGCTGCCCATCTGATATTGACCCCAGACTGGCTTGTTGTTGGCTGAATCTGGATCACAGGAGATCAGAATTTAGTGCATTCCTGTGATCCAGAAGAGAAGTGTGGCCAAAAAAGCTTTGGCCATATTTCCTTAACAGACTTTCGGCACTTCACAATTTAAATAAGCTCCATGACTGGTATTGTTGGGGTAAAATAAGTCACATTGTTGGTATTAGTGGGAGAAAATAAGTCCCAATGTTGGTATCAGTGGGATAAAATAAGTCCCATTGTTGGTATCAGTGGGATAAAGTAAGTCCCATTGTTGGTATCAGTGGAATAAAGTAAGTCCGACTGTTGGTACCAGTGGAATAAAATAAGTCCCATTTTGGTATCAGTGGGATAAAATAAGTTCCATTGGTATCAGTGGAATAAAATAAGTGCCATTGTTGGTATCAGTGGGATAAAATAAGTCCCATTGTTGATATCAGTGGTATAAAATAAGTCCTATTGTTGGTATCAGTGGGATAAAATAAGTCCCATTGTTGATATCAGTGGTATAAAATAAGTCCTATTGTTGGTATCAGTGGGATAAAATAAGTCCCATTGTTGGTATCAGTGGGATAAAAAAAGCTCCATAGTTGGTATCAGTGGGATAAAATAAGATGAGTTCTGAAATAAGTCCCGAAGTGAAACTGTACTTCTCATGAATCATATTTCTGATTAGTATATAGCCTATTTGCATCTTGTCAATTTTTAATAGTCTTAGCAAATGATGGTTTCAGAGAACTGGATTTTGTGAGAGTTGTATGTCCCCAACATGTCGTTTTGTGCATATTTCTCTGCCATCGAGTAGTACATCTGATAATGCTTGTGTAGTTGCATATCTAGTCACTCCATAGACATCTAAGAACTTTTCTCCGCCCAGGTGTGTTGTTGCAGGCGTTTTTTTGGGCGTCTTTGGAGGCAGGTATAACATCTGAACTTCTGTATAGGGGTATATATACACACACACACTTGTATGTATTTATACACATACACACATATAGGTGTGATAGGAGCGGAGCCCTATGCCTGCAAATAATTTCATTAGTGCAGGCATAGGGTTCTGCTACTTTCACACCTATAAATGTGTATGTGTATATATACATACATGTGTGTGTGTGTTTATATATATACCCCTACACAGAAGTTCAGATGTCATGCCTGCCTCCAAAGACATCCACAAAAAAGCCCAATAAACGCCTGCAACAAAAACGGCCAGGTGTAAAAGTAGCAGAGCCACTATCCTGCTCTACTGCAATTCTAATATAAACAATCTTTTTTTCTATGGCGGTCACCCTGACATGGAAGGGTTTGGTCACCCTGCCATAGTAGTCAGAGTCAGTTCACCCTACACTACACTACGGTCACCCTGACACTTAACACTTTCCCTACAGAAACTAGATTATTGAATCTAACTATAGTAGAAGATAGTACCCTAACTACACTAGATATCCCTTTCCTCACACTAATAATTGCTAAATGACACTTTGAAGCAGAAGTAACAGAACTGCTTCCACTCTCTTCCACATCCCTGTATTACAATGCTAGAGATTTGGCAGGGCTATCTTATATACTGGGGGGCGTATTCACTACTGATTGGCCTCTGGACCCCCTAGTCACTCCAATCACATTCCTAGCATCCTCCTGCCCCCTCAATTGGCTTTTACTAATGGTTCTGGTCCAATCACGGGCTTTTAAAGCCCAGTTCCTGTCCTATTGCATTTTGGTCGGTTCTGGTTGCCGAATTCCAAACTTTTTCAGCAAAAAGTGCTAGGCGGCAGGGATGCCGATGCACGGGGCTGGCAGCCACGATTGCCGCCGGGCATCCGCGATCACTCCCCGCTGAGAGAGAAGAATGGTTAGCTGTTTTAAACACAGCTGACCATTCTTCTCTCTGAAATGATCACAGAGCACCTGTGATCCTGCTATATAGGATTACAGGTCTCTATGATCATTTCACAAGCCCGTCCCCCATACAGTTAGTAAACACTCCCCTAGGCTCACACCTAACTCTATGATCACCCCTAGGGTAACCCCTTCCCTGCCAATGTCATTATTACAGTAACAGTGCATATTTTTTAGCACTGATTACTGTAGTAATGTCACTGGTTCCCCCAAAAGTGTAAAAAATGTCAGTTAGGGGTGCAATCTGTCCGCCGCAATGTCGCAGTCCCGCTAAAAATCGATGATCGCCGCCATTTCTAGTAAAAAAAAATAAATAAATTAAAATGACATATATCTTTCCCCTAGTTGGTAGATGCGATACCTTCTGCGCAAACCACAAAATCAAAATACACTTATTGCAATTTTTTTACTAAAATAATGTAGCAGAATACAAATTGGCCTAAAAGGATGAACATTTTACATTTTTTTTTGTTATATAGCAGAATAGCAGAATTTGAAAAATATAATTTTTTTTCCAGAATTGTTGCTCCTATTTTGTTTATAGTGCAAAAAATAAAAATCGCAGAGGTGATCAATTACCACCAAAAGAAAGCTCTATTTGTGGGGAAAAAAAGGACATCAATTTTATTTCGGTACAATTTTCTGTTAAAGTAACGTAGTGCCGAATCACAAAAAATGGCCTGGTCATTAAGGGGGCAAATCCTTCCGGTCCAGAACTGGTTATACAGGCACCTGTGCCACTCTGTGCCCATTATACCCTGTCATCAACTCCAGGGAACACGAGACAGGAAGTGTCAGGTAAGCCCTCTCATGAGCTCAGCCTCTACCAGATTCATGGCCACTCCCCATGATGACGTCCACTCTGACGAAACCCGATTGGTGTGGCCAGCGTAGGTGACGCAATCATGCAAGCCGGGACCCAGACGTTGGCTGGTGTGCAGCACGAGGAGAAAGTTTGGATGTTTATCCTATGGAATATTTTGTTACGCTTATTTTATCCTGTTACCCTGTGAGTATTTTTAATCCTTTTAATAAATCGGTATACCTACTTACTACACCATGAGAGTTTTTTTATACCTATCTTTGATTTTTGGTGGATGCCTTTTGAGTTATATGCATATGGAAGGTGCTTTGGAGATCTAGTGATTCCCCAGCATTGATCATATTATGACCATGCTTTGATCATCTGTCATAGGTGGTCACGCCTTCTGGTAAGATGGATCTATATACATAAGCAGTGTTCGGGTGAAGGTTTCCCTGTCATTTTTATTTAAAGGCGAAATCAGAGGATTTATCACGTGTGAACCTGGGGGAATCATTAAACACTTTTGTTGCAGTGGAGAGTTATATACACTTCCTTTGTGATCCTTTATACCATATAGACTTTTTAAATTTGATGGTGATTTCATTATTACTATTTATTTTTTTCACATGTAAATTTATTTAACACTATTTGTTTTTAAGCTCTGCACATATTTATATGATTTTGTATTTTGGGTAAGTATCAAGACCTGTAGTGCTGGCTGATATTTTTTCACATATAATTACACCTAAGTGCAGAGTTTTCCCCTTTATATAATCAATAAATATTCATGCTGTTCAATCGCCTTTCTCCACTCCATGTTCCAGAACTTTCTAGAAGGCAGGGGAGAGCAATCAGTCCTGCAGCCAGGGAAATCCAGAAAAACCAAAAGAAAACAACTGTTCCACTGATTACCAAGGAGCCAAAAGGAACTAAAGCCTAGTTTTCATATACATTAGTATCTATACTGTACATTTCTATACAAAATACACCAAATATACCCAATACATATTGCTTGAAAAAAAAATGTTGCTTACTTTTTTTCAGGATATGATGGATGTGACCTAGCTGTTCTCCCGATGTTTAAGATCTGACCATCTTTTTCTTATTTGGTCCTTTGATCGATCCACCCCATAAATCTTGTTTAAAGCTGAGATCACCTTATCCAGAATTCTGTCTTTTCTGGAGTTGGGCCATTCATAATTCTGCAGCCTGCTATCATAGTAATTTTTTTCTAGTATGGCCACCATCTCCACCATTTGACCCTTGCTCATAGGTGTGGCTTTTGTTTTTTCTTTGCCCAACCACTGCGGCCTTCACTGGAACTCCGCGATTCTGCCATCTCCTCCACGAATCTTCCGCCGACTCACGTGTGTGTGTGTGTGTCGCATGCAGCTTAATATTCGGCACGTACACCCTCCTGTGTCAGCGCGCCACTGGAGGCGGAGTTGACGCATGCGCTGTATTTAAAGGACGCCAGATCGTTCGCTCGACGATTCGCCATCGGACAGATCGTTTCGAGGAGCACGATCGATCGGTGAACCACGATTCTTCAGCACATACAAAGGTACGACTTTTGATTCAAAAGCGGGTGTTTTGGGCCCTATACAGCTTATATTGGGCCTATCTTTATTATGTGACAGTATACATGATCTTTGACTATGTTTTGTGTTGTGTCTTGCAGGCATATACATCATAATGGTAAATAAATTTACCTCTCCCGAATTTTTGCAAACATTCATTGATGAACACCTCAAATTGCCTTGTTTGTGGAAGGTCAAGAGTAGGGATTATTTAAACAAGCAGATGAAAAATGAGGCATATCTAAAATTGGCGGAGTTATGCAAACCGATTTGACCTAATGTTGATATCAATTATGTCAAGGGCAAAATCGGAAACCTCCGCACCACCAACAAAAGGGAGCCGAAACAAAATAAAAAAGTCGGAGAAGTCAGGAGCTGGTACCGAGGACATCTACATCCCAAGGCTCTGGTATTTTGAGAGCCTGCGGTTCCTGACGGAACATGCCAAATCCAGGCCATCCCTGTCAACGCTCCCTTCCACATCGGCAGAGGGCTCATGTGCTGCAAGCCAGGAGGAAGATATCCTGGAGCCAAACTTGACACAGGTATAGCATTTCACAATATATTGTCTGCAATAAACATAATGATGCAATAAAAATATTATCAAGACAATAATTCACCCTGAATGTAAAGTCTGCTATTTGGTTAAAATAATCCAACAAACATGACTTTTTATATATACTATAACATTATAATAAATTGTTAATTTCATCAACAGGAAAGTGTCACTGGTGGAGGAGGCAAGTGCCAGCCAGGAGTCTGTGGAGCCGTCTGTATCCACCCAACCTCCTGCAAAACGCAGAATGAAAAGTAAAAACTTGGAGGAGATAACTAAGGCTTTTCTGAGCCAGGCCTCTATAGCCCTCAAGAGGAAGCCAGATGAGGAAGAGTCATTTGGCTCTCTGACCACTAACAAATTGCGCCAAATGAATGTGCAGCAGCGCCAAAGGGCAGAGCTCCTCATCCTCCAGGCGCTCAATAGAGGGGTGTTGGAAGAACTTTATGAGCACACCCACCTCTCTGATTTTCAACCACCCCCTCCACCTCCACCTCCACCACAGCAACCCCAGCCACCACCTCCACCACAGCCACAACTGCCACATGGCAGTCAGTGGCAATATGCCCCTGATCCCCACCTACCCCCATGGTCACATGATTATACTTATTCCCAGTTATAAATGACCCGAATTTATAACATGTTTTTTCTGTTACCCCTTTTTATTTATTTATAGTTTATATGAGGAGGAAATGCCCTTTTTTATATTTTGAATACGGAGAGTATATCTATATTTATGTTGGAATTTCTTTATTTATAAAATAAATATAATGATAAACAAACTACTTGCCTATCTTTATTTTTTAATATTTAGGATATTGGGAGTAAGCAGCAATATATGTTTTATACATTAATTCCAAAATGAATAAAGGGACACATCAATAGTTAGATATTTGAAGTCATAAAACAAAGAGAATGGTGAAGAGTTTTAACAATTATTTTTTAAAAATACTATGCACCATATAGAATAGCCAAATCATTATCATCATCATAACAGAACACATGCCTCTTTAATTGTAAAGTATAGAATTATGAGCAGCAGCTTCCTTCTTCTCACATTAACCAAGATGAGCATGTGCTCCGCATTTAATATATTTTTTTGACTGCCGCGAGACGAAAGTTCTTTCTTGATAACAATGGCTAGTTTTCTTGAGAAAATTCTTCCGGGTCGTTATTTGCTTCCGATCATGCATGTTCCGATTAGTAGATTTTTGTCTGACGAAATCTGTACTAACTGACGGAAAATCGGACGTTGTGTTGACGACCAACAAAAATTTTATAGCCTGCACACCAGATTTTTTTCGTCCGAAAAGTCGGAGTCGGTTGTCGGAAGCATCATACTAACAAGCCGAAAATCGGCAGATCGGTCGTCGGACGAAAATTCCCTGCCGATTTTCGACGTGTGTGTACGGGCCTTAAATCTACCTAACATGCTACCAACCCAACTAGGAGGGCTTTACATTTGTTTTAACAGAGACCTGGAGGAAGAGTCTGCAGGAGCCTGGCAATACCTCCACAATCCACTACTCACAGTTGCAATGATTTGCAGGCTGATTTGCAAAAAATAAAATAAATGCACATTTTCTTCCCCTGCAAATCTACATCCATTTTTTATTTGTGAAAGGCAGACCTACCTTTAAATAGAAAGTTTAGTATATTTCTAGTGATCCCTATATTTTAAAGGATATGTTCACCTTTTAGCAAAAAATAATAAATGCACAATTTTTGCAGGTAAAACAATGTGCTTTTATTATTTTTTGTTTCTGGAGCCTCTAAAGCATTGTATCAATGATTAGCAGATTGCTGGTGCCATGCAGATCTCCTAAAGCCCTGTCAGTGTTCATTCAAAACTACTATGAGTGACATAGCCAGGCACATGTTTTTTTAAAATTGTGACAGCTAGCAGGGGGAAAGGATCCCTCACTAGCTGTCACAACAGGGGGCCGGGTGGGTGCGGGGGCTGGTCTGTTCGCAAGATGTTACATGTTACACCCTGAATATGGGTGTAACATGTTATGAAAGGTAAACCTATCCTTTACAGTTACTAATAATGTGACTTTCATATATTTACAAGCGTGTCATCCATTACTTTTTATTGTATTAAATATAGAAATTTGCAGTTTTACCACTGGAGGGAACTCTCTATTTAACCTAGCTTTTTAATTTCTTATTCGTTTCCACATTTTTCCGGTGTTCCGTGAGAAAAACCTACCCGTGAGAAATGCCTACCCTCGTTTCTTCCGGTGCACCTACGTCAGCACCTAAGTCATTGAACAGCTGAGGGCCTGACAAGTGCGCATGCTCGGGGGGTATGGATTTATCACGGTAGTGTGTAACGTTACACTTGTGGCGGTTACATTAAAACATCTCCTCTGCAACATGAGTCATCTCCGCTCCTATCACTGTCACTTCCCTGATCGCGGCTAATAAATATAAAAGCGATCACGGAGCCGAGATCTCCGTCATTTACATGTCATACACCCGCCGCCGCTTTTATATTTATTAGCCGAGATCAGGGAAGTGACAGGGATAGGAGCGGAGATGACTCATATTGCAGAGGAGCTGTTTTAATTTACCCGCCGCAAATGTAACGTTACACACACTACCGTGATAAATCCATACCATCCGAGCATGCGCACTTGTCAGTTCCTTTGCTGTTCAATGACGTATCCACGGCTTTGAGCATGCGCACTGCTACGTTGCTCAGATGTTTCTGACAGGAAGTGACGAGGGTAGGCATTTCTCACGGGGTAGGTTATTCTCACGGAACACCGGTCCTGGTCAGGTTATTTATGCAGTACAGGAAGTGAGTGATTTTTTTTTATACTGTTGTGCCTTGAACTGCAGTCTAAAAAGGGCTTCAGGTCAGCTTGCCCATCATGATGCCTACTACCCTCTAACGTTAAATCCACCCTGTCACCAACTAAAAAAATTCAGGTAAAGGCACAAGCACAAAATATCAAATATTTTAAAAGCATACTTGCAGGAATTTCCCTTCCATAAATATTTTTATATTCACTTGCAATCTGCCTTTCAACTTGCTTGCAAATGAGATTTCTTCAGGAAGAGTCAGTTCCTATGCACAGTCACATTTGACCCTGTCTCCTGCCATGTCATAACCCTGTCCATTTCTGGTAGGGTCCAAATATGGTCTGGCCAAGGTACTCCACCCTTCCCCTCACCTCCCTACATAACCTTTTTTGAGGCTGCCAGGGAAGAAGGGAAGGGGAATACTATAGTGTATCACTTAAACGATAGCTTTGCTGCTGTACTGCTGACATGACATCCAAGATAGTGGCACCGGGCAGCAGTCTCAAAGATTTGGACATCTACACAAGAGAGGCTTTTACAGGTAAAAAACATGCCTGAAATATTATGAATGCACATACAATCTTTTGGGAAGGTTGATTTTGAAATGAATGGTCTGGCGACAGGGCTTCATTAACCACTTCTGGACCGAAAGATTTTCCCCCTTAATGACGAGGCCACTTTTTGTGATTCGGCACTGAGTTACTTTAACTGACAATTGCGCGGTCGTGCAACGCTGTACCCTAATAACATTGATGTCCTTTTTTCCCCACAAATAGAGCTTTCTTTTGGTGGTATTAGATCACCTCTGCGACAGTTCTGAAAAAAAAAAAACAATATTTTTTTACTTTCTGCTATAAAACAATCCTAATAAAATAAAAAGGAAAAAATCTAATTTTAGACCAATTTGTATTCTGCTACATATTTTTGGTAAAAAAGATCCCAAGCGTATTTTGATTGGTTTGGGCAAAAGTTATCGCGTCTACAAACTAGGATATTTATGTCATTTTTATTTATTTATTTATTTTCTTACTAGTAATGGCGGCGATCAGCGATTTTTAGCGGGACTGCAACATTGCAGACAGCTCAGATACCTAACTGACATTTTTGACACTTTTGGGGGACCAGTGACATTACTACTGTAATCAGTGCTAAAAATATGCTCCGTTACTGTACTAATGACACTGGCAGGGAAGGGGTTTACACCAGGGATGATCATAAGATTAAATGTATGCCTAGGGGGTAATTTCTAACTGTGGGGGGCATAGTCTTATAGAATCAACACAGGAACCTATGTTCCTAAATAGGGGCTCACAGGAGCCCTGTGTTGATTGCTGACAGAACAACAGTCTGCTGTGCTTACAACAGCAGACCACCATTCTGTCTCCACAGGGAGCGATTGCGGGTGCCAGGCGTCAATCGCAGCGGCCGGCCCCGCAAATCAGCTACCCCGCTGGCGAATGGGGGCATGCATGCCCCCACAATCGCTCCCGCGAAGCCGCGGCTGGTCGGCATGTGGTTAAAGTCAGATTCCAAGGACAACTGCTCCAAATGAAAGGTAAGTACTGTATTTTGCTGCTTTTGTTAGTTTTAAATTGGCTATAAACTGTTTACTTTTTTTTGTTGAGCCTTCAGGCTCAACAAAATAAATCTCACCAATTCCTCCATCCATGCTAAACACATAGATGGACAAATCCCCCTGCAGCCTGCTGGTGGCAGTTGTCAGGGTACCTGAACAGTAGCTGCATCTGATAAGAAGAAGCTGCTGTTCAGCCGAAAATTTTCCAGCAGGCTTCTTCGACAAAAGTCAATCAAATGATCAATTTTTGTTGAACAAAGTGGGGCTGGCATGGCCTCCCACTGTGTGAATTTCACCCAGTTTATCAGGAACTCTGCGATTATCACAGTTTACGGCCAGCTTTGCCATGGCTGTGCCTAAAGAATGCACTCTTATTTACTCTCAGTGACCTCACAATACAGTCTTTTGACAATTGAAATCTAAACAAAAGAATACCGGCAATGAAAAAATGCTGGGAAAAAACAGTGTGGGCTTCCCCTCCTCAATCCATACCAATCCCTTCAGATTCTGATAACCCCCCTGCCCTGCCTGTTCTCATCAACATGGAACAAGGTCCTTTGGGGGCCAGAGCCCCCCCCCCCCCCCCGCACCAATTCACCCCTCCATGTTGAGGGCATGTGGCCTGTTATAGTTCAGGCGGGGGGGGGGGATGCTTGCTCGTTCCCCCCCCCCTTTCCTGGTCTGCCGGGCTGCATGCTCGGATAAACGTCTGCATTTTTTTATTGCTGGCATTCTTTTGTTTACATTCATCTGTCAGTGGGGAAGCCCTCTGACAGCTGATCATTGGTTGTTAAGGACACGGCGGCCAGCTTCCCACTGACAGCTGATCATTGGTTGTTAAGGAGACGGCGGCCAGCTTCCAGGCCTGCAACTTAACAGCAAGCTGTTTCTCACACAGAATTCAAATCGGTCAATCGTTTTTCGACTGATCCGAATAACAATTGTTCCGAAAATTTGGAACTAGTTGGAAAACGAATATATAAACCAAATTAAATGAATTTCAACAAAAAATTTGTCCAAATATATATTCGGACCGAAACAAATTGTACATTGTTCACTTGGGCGGCCAAGGGGAAGTAAAAGCAGGCGGTTGAGCTGTGGTTTTACCACCCACCCAAACACAGTAATGCAATTACTCAGGGCTGTACACATAACGTGACCACGATGCTAAACTTCGCATCTGGGGAAAAAATTAAGCAGCATGTTGCATTTGTAGGGCAAGTGAATGGGGCTGCGTCTCAACTGCCCTGTGATTGTAGAGCGGGGATTTGGCATTTTGAGGGTTAAAACAGGTGGTGTGGAAGCGATATGTTGCCTCTTCACCACCATGCCAAATGCCCTCTGAAAAACGATCCACCAATTTTTTAGAGTTGGTGCAATAATAGCCATCCATGTGTCCCAACACATCTTTCAAAAGCCTTTAAAGTATAACTAAAAGCAAAATGTATTTATTTTATTGCTGTCTGTGTCCCCGTTAGGAAGGTTCACCCTCTCTATTTGTCCTGTTTACTATTATCAGTAAAAGTAAAAGTAAAAGAAGATAGCACAATTTGGGTTGTCCTCTGAAAAATAATAGAGGGGAACTTCCAATGGGGACACTAGTTTTGGTGACCTGGGGGGCCCCAAAGAATTCCCTTAATCTGCAGGAATTTCCTGTCACTTCCTGTTTGGCTATGTCACAGGAAATGAAGGGAAAGTTCAACAATGGGACAAAGATGGAGAAAAAAAAAAATCTCACAGGGGTTATAGCCTTCCCTTACTCTATCCAAAATGAAAACAAAAAAAAAGTTTTGCCTATAGTTCTACTTTAAAGGATAAGTTCACCTTCTAAACAAATAAATAAAATAAATCCTTTTTTTGGGAGCCTGGAAAGCACTGCACCCACAATCAGCAGATTGTGGTTGCAATCAGGGTCGGGATAAGGGGTGGGCAGGAGGGACTGCTGCCCTTGGCATTGTGGTATCATGTGATGTGGGGGCACCGCAAGGAGGTTGGGGGGAGGGGATTTGTGTTGGGAAGGAGAATTGGGGGGGGGGGCGGGGCGGCAGGGAATAAGGTTCTAGGTGGCAAAATTTGGGAAACTGTGCTAGGAGTGGAATTAATGTTGTAGGGGATTTATGTTGGGAGGAGGATGGGGAAAGAAGATTTGTGCTAGGAGGGGTAATGTTTGGGAATTTGGAGGGGGGGGGGGGGCGGCAGGGAATAAGGTTCTAGGTGGCGAAATTTGGGAAACTGTGCTAGGAGTGGAATTTATTTTGTAGGGGATTTATGTTGGGAGGAGGATGGGGAAAGAAGATTTATGCTAGGGGGGGAATTTGGGGGGGGGGGGCGGCAGGGAATAAGGTTCTAGGTGGCGAAATTTGGGAAACTGTGCTAGGAGTGGAATTTTTGTTGTAGGGGATTCATGTTGGGAGGGGGGTGGGGAAAGAAGATTTGTGCTAGGAGGGGGAATGTTGTGGGTTTTTTTTTTGGGGGGGGGAGCGGGTAACAGGGTTCTAGGTGGCAAAATTTGGGAAACTGTGCTAGGAGTGGAATTTATGTTGTAGGGGATTTATTTTGGGAGGGGGATGGGGAAAGAAGATTTGTGCTAGGAGGGGGAATTTTAGGAGGTTTGTGGTAGAAAAGGTAATATGGAGGGGGGGGGGGGGGAGTGGGTTTGTGCTAGAAGAGGATTTTTTTTTTGAGGGGAGGGGGGTTGTGCTAGCAGGGATGATTGGAGGTATTTGTGCTATGGGATTTTGGGGGGATATGTGCTAGGATGGAGGATTAAGGAGAATTTGTGCTGGGAGGGGGGATTTAGATTGGGGGGAGAGGATTTGTGCTCAGAGGGGAAATTTGAGGGGCAGATGATTTGTACTAGGAGGGGAGAATTTGTACTAGGAGGGGGCAATGAACAGCACTGTGGTGGTTTATTAAGAACTAGAAGCCGACAACTGCAAAGGCTGCTGGACCTTGTAGTTCTCCATTCACAGTACTCTGTGAATGAATGATGCGGCTGGGCAGCCGGAGCTTCGCACGGCCATGTCCTTTGTAGTTTGTGACAGAGAGCAGGGGTGGGGGGTGAGATCCCCCCGCCCCCAGTCACAATGGGGGAGCCGGGGGTTGCGGGGGCCTGTGGATTTGTAATATGTTACATGTTACTCCCTGAATATGTTACAAATGGTGAACTTATCCTTTCTATGTATTTGTTTTAAATGTATGTGAAGTTTTTCTAGTGTATGAGGGTCTACTACACCCCAACTATTTCTCTACCAAATAAAGATCTGCAAATACAGTATAAATTTCTAACTTCACACATAAACACATACAATCCCCCACTAAAACCCACATGTTAAACATTCTTTTGAAGCAACTTCATAGTGTTTAACTTTACCAAACTACATTTTTAGAATGAGACAGCAGATTGCAGCTTAAATAAAAGCCACAAAATGACTGCATAGTATAAAACACACAACGGAGATCACAAGACTAACACTAACAAAATGCAGTTATATCAATAGCTTGATCAATCATTGCCCCTGTATTTGTTTCAAGAAAAGCTGAACTCCAACCAATGAGTTTTTCTAGCTTTGGATAGGGTAGAGGAGTGTTATAGCCCCTGTCAGGGTTTAATTGCTGTCTCTGTCCTTGCTGGGTACATTCCATTTCTTCTCAGTTCTTGTCCCAGTGACATCCAGAGTATTACTATTTTCTTTTATTCTGAATGTCATGTATATTTATTTATAGAATACACTAATAAAAAGTAACATTAAGCCTGGGTTCACACTAGGGCGGCTTCAAAGTCGCCCGACTCTGAAGACGCCCCATGCAGCGCGACTTCAGCGGGGCTTGCATACGACTTCTCTAATAGAAGTCAATGCAAGTTGCCCCCAAAGTAGTGCAGGAACCTTTTTCTAAGTCGGAGCGACTTGAGTTGCTCCAATTAGAATGATACCATTGCACTGAATGGAGCGGGACTTGTCAGGTGGCTAAGTCGCCTGACATGTTGCCACAGTGTGAACCGGGACTTAAAGAGGACTGGAAACCTTAGGTCTGTTTAACAAACACAACCATTTTGTCCTTTCACAGTAGAGACAGTTTTCTCTAGGCTAAAAAAGGGGTATAATGCACAGTGCACTACTAATGAATTACCCCACCCACGGTCAGGTGGTCAGGCGGCCAGGGGGCAAACCAAACGTCGACGGGCTGACATCGACGTTGAATGACCTCAAATGTAGCGCCTCCGCGCACTGCAGCTCAACACCTGGAAGAATCCTCCTCCCTCTGCCTCCCTGGGTGGCCAGGCCCCTCCTCCTCCTCTGAAAAAACGGCGCTGATCGACTTAAGGATTGTCATCGGGCGGCTGGCACCAGACAGAAAAACATGTAACTGGCAGTGGCACACTTACTATGTGCTACTGCCAGTGGCATCTCTAGGGTTGGTGTCAGCTGGTACAATAAAACATACTGTCACCCCCCCCCCCAAAAAAAAATTATTTTACTGTTTTCTGAAAGTGCGCCAAAGATCCAGAGTGCGGGACTTTTGGTGCGCTTTTTGGAAAACGCTGAAAAAAAACGTGCAACATAATAGAAATCTATAGGACTGCAGCTTTAACTGCAGGTAAAATGTAGGAAGACCCCATACTTCTGGACCCCTTTACATTGCACAGCCCCCATACTTCTTGACCCCTTTACATTACACAGCCCCCCATACCTCTGGACCCCTTTACATTACACAGCCCCCATACCTCTGGACCCCTTTACATTACACAGCCCCCCACACCTCTGGGCCCCTTTACATTACACAGCTTGCACCTCTGGACCCCTTTACATTACACAGCCCCCACACCTCTGGGCCCCTTTTATATTACACAGCCCCTGAACCTCTCGGCCTCTTTACATTACACAGCCCTTACACCTCTGCACCCCTTTAGATTATGCAGCCCTGCACCTCTGCCCCCCTCTTAGATTACACAGCCCCCCCACACCTCTGGACCCCTTTACATTACACAGCCCCCCTACACCTCTGGGCCACTTTACATTACACAGCCCCCCCACACCTCTGCACCCCTTTACATGACACAGCCCCCCCACACCTCTGGACCCCTTTACATTACACAGCCCCCCCATACATCTCTGGGCCCTCTTACAATACACAGCCCCCCCCCACTATACCTTTGGACCCCTTTGCATTACACAGCCCCTACCCCCCTTAGCTCTACCCCTTCCTTCCTTTCTCGGGCATGCAGAGCTGGAGACACAGGAGAGGAGCAGGAAGCAGACCAGGAGAGAGAAACAGCAGTGCTGAATAGAAAGCGGGAGCTCCTGGAGTTAACTTTCCAAGTTAACCAGCAGGTGATTTGTTGCTAAGGTGGTCCTTTCATGATGGAAAGTGGGGGAAAGTAAATATGTAAGTTACCAGTGCCTTCCTTTTCTAAATGTACACAGTGAACACACTCACTTACTGTGTTCACTCATAACTGAAGCAAAGTAAACTGTGTTTACTATGCTTCAGTTTGTGAATGAACAGGAAGCCGTTTACCACAGAGCACTTCCCATTCATTTCCTGTCCCGTGCAACCATTCCATTACTAGGAGTGAGGTAGCAGAGATGCCTGGACAGGTGGAGAGGGCATTGGTTTTAAATGTGACCTAAATGCAGCAGTGACCGTGGTGGTGTACATTAACATCAAGAACGTTAACTAGATTTCAGTCATCTGTTCAAGTAAAGGTACCCCATGTGTAAGGCAGTGACCCGTCCTCGGTGCGTAGCCTAGAAGAACCCACCCTGGGCTAGGCCTCCTATGTGACCCATACTTGGTTGGGTACCACCCACCTACCCTACAAGCGCTCTCTCAGCACACAACCTCAGTTCGTCATGGACATATACAGTAGCTTCCTGCTCCTCATTTAGACTGATCACAGAATCTGACAGACGTATGTTTTCTAATATGAATTTCCTTCATGGCTCTGAGAGGGAAATAGCTCTCACTTAGAAAATACCCATTTTTAAATATATTAGGGACCATATATGTTTTTGTGTCAATCCACTCGTACCAAAGGCCTATAAAATTTGAAAAAATGGTTTAGAAGCAACTTAGCAAAGCTTGTTTAATGGTTATAAAGGCTAAAGGTTTTTTACATTAATGCATTCTCTGTATTAAGGTAAAAAAACCTTTCATGTTCAGCTTTCCCCAGCCCTACTAAACACATACCTTAGCCCAATCCCGATCCAGCACTGTGACCTAGGACAGCAGTGCTGCTCTCTCTCCTCACAGGTCTCAGTGAGAGCAGTGGGAGCCATTGGCTCTTGCTGCTCTCAGTCAAATTCTGTGAGGAAGGAGTGGGGGGTGGGGCCGAGCCACGCTGTGTGTTAATAGATGCACACAGCCCAGCTCAGGATTGAGCTCACAAGTCTGCCCCCATAGCAAGCGCTTCCTTCCTGGGGGCAGACACAGAAGTGAATGAGTAGACAGCACCAGCACCGTCATGGGACCCCAGCAGAAGAGGTACGTGACCACTCTGTGCAATAGCAAGTAAATATAACATTTTATTTTTTTAATTAAAACTTTGACTTTAGAAACCCTTTAAGGATGCATAAATAGTCCAGGTGCGTTTTCACATTTTTGTAATTTTATTTGTTATTTGAATTTGTCTTTGGACCATATCTATGTTAAAGCACTGTAGTACATGGAAAATACAATCCTCATATTGAATATCAGCACAATTTTCTTTATAGATAAAGCGTTAAAGAAGGTAACTAAAGTGTATTTAATCCAAAAAACTAAAACACAAAGCCTAAGGCCCCTTTCACACTTGTACGACTAAAAAGTTGCACCGACTTTGGAGTGCAACTTTGGTGCAACTTTGATGCAACTTTGATGCATCTTTGACGCAACTTTGGATGGGTGCAACATGAATATGACTTTGGCTTTGACCAGTGGACAACTGTTGCACACAAGTTGTATAGTATAACAATTTGGTATGACTTTCATGCAACTTCTGAGGGTTAACATTGAAGTCTATGGCCCTGAAGTTGCATGAAAGTCAAACCAAAGTAGTGCATGAACTACAAAAAACCATAAAGGCGTGTTCACTGAACTGACTAATCAGTCAGTGAGCTACCCAAGTGTGGGACTTTAAAGGTGACTGGTGTTGGCACAGACAGATCAACAACCATTAGTATTAAAATCTTTTATTTCATTGCTCATTAAAAATTATACAAAACAGGTGCAACATGAAAATGCAATACAACATCATAGATATCATATCTTGCGAATTCAGGAGGTATACAGAGTCAGAAAGGTCCTACATGTTTCGCCAACTCAATGGCTTCGTCAGGGACCACATGGCTTTTCACCTCTTATTATAATTCTATACATTAACAAAAACAGAAAAGAAAATATTAGTTTATGAACCTAATGCACATGTCAAAAAGCCCTAACATGTCCACATTAGCATATAGGCATATTGAAGTGCTCAACACTTACCAACATGTAGATGTTGGAAACAAATTTTCAACTGAGTTGCATTGTTGGTCATGTATACCCAGGAGGTACTAGACCATCCTTGGGATCTCTGGGGGGCACTAGGCAACGAATGCCTGAACAGGCTAGCCGATACTGGGCCGGGCCAAGACAGAGACAGATGGCAAATGTATCCAATTCGGATTTTAGTCAGTAAATGTATAACTCGGCCTCTGCAAGGAGGGAGAAAGGAGACTTGTTATGGCTGTATTAGAAAAAATCTCTTTAGGAAAAGATCATGGTTATTGAATTAACCACATATGTGCCCAGGGAAGATAAGGGTGAAGATTGGTATGGCTTGTGAGACAACCAGCCATAGCCTGGGAAGACAAATTGAGTGATGTGATGTAAAGTTGTGTTAGAGTAAAGGGAGACCCAAGGAAAATCTGGGTGCACCATCTAAAAGATTAGTGAAGACAATGACTGAGAATTGCAGAACCAGAGAGAGGAAAAAAGGAGAAAGAACGGTGTGATACCAGTGACATAGGAACATGCCCATGGAGTTCCAGTGAAATCAGGTGATTAAAAACAATAAGATAGAGTGTGATCATGCTGTGGGTCAGGTAAGTGTACATGGGCAGAAAGCGGCCCGATAGTGGTAGAGGAAGTAAGAGAGCATGTAGTGTGAATTCGATTGAAGAGAAAACCCCAGAGAGAGAAGTAGCCAGGGTTTGGGTATGTGCCATAATATGATATAAATTCCAAAGCCACCAAAGTCCATATGGGAAGGGAAACTTACTTCAGGCTGAAGAGTTTGCTTGTGCGTCCATCACGCTGCAGCGTCAGGTAGTTATGACCTGTTTCCGCTGCGCCATCGTCGGTCTTTAAGAGGTCCGGTCCCGCCGGAAGTGACGCGGCCATATCCGGCCGTAATATGTCACTTCCGGCGCGGGCGCCATCTAGTGATCGGGCGGGGGCACACCACGCGAGGCGCGATGCGTCCGTCACCCCATCAAAACATCCGCCCATAATGGGCGGACGCGGGAGCTCAGTGAGGCGGAGCGAGAATACGCTAACCACCCCCCATATACTCCCGGCTTGGCGCCCGAGCATCGGCCAAAAGCCAAGAGACAAATCAAATGCCGATGAGCCCCAGGAGATAACACGACCACAATGCACATAACAAGTCAGATTACAGAAAGAAACTTGACAATTATAATAAATAAATCACACACCAAGAGCATAGTCTCAAACAGAGGAGATCATGCTGAAGGTGTTAGGAAGCACATAAAAAATTTTTTTAACAATATTTCCCAGTGCGCACATGCCATGGGATTATAATGAGAATTCCTTTTGCCACTAGGGTTGTAAGGAAGGAAGGAAGGGGAGGGAGAACGAAAATAGGGAGTCAGAAAAAGACTGAACAGAGAATTATTTACAAATAATGATAAGAAGGAGAAACTTCTCATGTCCACACTATTCCAGGAAGGGTTTGTATGAGATCGCAGTGTTAAGACCGGGAAATTTCGTGGCCTGAAGCCTATGAATCCACTTGGCCTCGTTTTTGAGTGTATTGTTATCAATATTGCCACCACGTGGGTTAGATCTTGTTACTTCTAACACCGAGAATTGGATTGTATAGGGGTCAAATCTATGTTGTAGGCCAACGTGCTTACATATCGGGGTATACATGAGGCCCGTGTCGATGTAATAAAGGTGGTCGTGTATGCGCCGGGCAAAGGGCCTTTTCGTCTTGCCGACGTAAAAGGCCCCACATACACATGTAGCAAGATATACAACCCCTGTCGTGAGGCACGTGGCATAGAACCTAGGTTTGAGGGTACCACCACGGGGGAGAGGTAGCAGATAGCCTTCTCTCACCCAGGGGCATTCATCACATTTACCACATCGGTAAGTTCCAAATCCACCCATTGCCCCATTCTCCGTCTCTGTTGGGCCTGTGTAGTGACTATGCACCAATTTATCCCTTAGGGATCCTGCTTTGCGGTAAACTACCTCAGGGGAGGGTTTCACATATTTAGAAATGATGGCATCCTCTGTAAGGAAATGCCAATTCTTAGTAAGGACTCCTCTTAGGCTTTGATGGTGTTTGTTGTACCTGGTAATCATTTTGGTGGTATTAGTTGTTACCTGTTTGCGAGGTCCAAAAATTAGACCATCCCTATGCTGATTGTTAGCCCTATTAAATGCCTTTTTGAGAATATTTTTGGTGTAGCCCCGTTTTAGCAATCTCAGCTTTAGGGCTTTTGCTTCTCGTATATAATCTCCATCTAAAGTACAGTTTCGTCGTATCCTAAGATATTGAGAGTAAGGGATACTCGAAACAAGAGGGCGTGGATGGGCGCTTGAAAAATGCAAAATCGTATTCCCTGCCGTACTTTTGCGATAAAGGGAAGTATATAGACTACCGTCAGGGTCCAAAAATACCCTCGTGTCCAGAAATGGTACTTGACAAGGATCAGCCTGGTATGTGAACTTTAAGTTAAAGTTGTTAACTGAAATGTATTCAATGAATTCGGAAAGTTCTACTTGTGACCCTGTCCACACGGCGATGACATCATCAATATATCTGCGCCACAACACTAGGTGGCGCAGATATATTGAGGCCCCATCGTCGGCGAACAGTTCCCTTTCCCATCCCCCCAGGTACAGGTTGGCGTACGATGGGGCGCAGGACGTCCCCATCGCCACCCCCTGTACCTGGAGGAATGTGGTACCCGCAAAGGTGAAGACATTAGATCTCAAGATGTGATCCAGTAGTTGCAGGGTAAATTCCGCCATAGGCCATTTTTTGTGGGTTTGTTCCCTAAGAAATGTTGTGATGACCTCTATGCCTCGGTTATGGGGAATACTCGAGTATAGCGCTTCAATGTCCAAAGTAACTAATAGGGAACCTGCTGGTACCGTTAGACCCTCAACCACTCTCAACAGTTCTAATGTATCTTTGAGATAGGATGGGAGGCGTGTAACATGAGGCCGAAGTTGGTCATCAACAAATTGACTAGCGGGTTCCGTAATTGAGCCCATATCTGAGACAATAGGGCGACCGGGAGGTTTTTTCAAAGATTTATGAACCTTCGGCAAGGAATAAAATGTTGGCAGTATAGGCCATTTAACATTCAAGAAATCATATATTTCCTGGTCAATAATGTGAGCATGTAGAGCATTTAACAGAATTGTTTTAAGTTGGGTCTTAAATTCCTCAATTTTTTCCTGTGACACTGGTGCATACCAGTCTGAATTCGATAGGATATCCATGCACATTGCTTCATATTGGGGCCTGTCCATAACGACCACATTGCCACCCTTGTCAGAGGGCTTAATTACAATGTGGTCGTTACGGACAAGACCCTCCAATGCTCGCTTTTGGGAGGCAGACAAGTTGGAGGTCCCAGACAAGGGGACCGCCAAATTGTCTATGTCCCTCTGGCTTTGTTTCAAAAAGGCCCAAACAGCTGGGCAAGTCTGTAAGTTCGGGAACCTGGTAGATTTTGCCTTGAATTTACGAGGGTCAGGAGTGGGATGGTCCTCGTCGTCGGATGCAGAGTCCGAAGACGAGGACTCCCCCTGCCCCATATCCTCGTTTTCCTGAAGAAGTTGCATAAGAGTTTTGAGGTTTCTAAAGTCTTGTGCTTTAAACCCCTTGTATAGGTCTTCATCCCGTGTATTCGTTTTATGTTTATCTTTGTCAAATATGTACTTATAAGTTAAGTTTCTGGCGAAAAGATGAAGGTCTTTGATGACCTCGAACTTGTCGAGGCCTTGGTCTGGACAGAAGCTTAGACCCAACTGTAATACAGATCTTTCTGCCTCTGTTAATGCATAAGACGACAAATTAATTATGTCCAAGGCTCCTGATTCAGACAGTGTATCCACAGTGTCCCCGTGGGACTGAGGCATTGTTGTTTCAACCTCTTGTATGTGAGTATGCATGTGGTTCCCATCAATATGACAACTTGTCAATGATGGATCTGTAGTTCGCAGACCCTGGTGGTTCATTCCAACTGGGTCAGCGAATTTCTGATCATGTATGTATCTAGTGGTCCTATTCGTTTCTCCCTTTCCTCTGGGTTGTTTGGGGGGTAGGGTGTTCCTAAAGGGGGTCCTAAAGGGAGATCTTTAGATACAGAATGATGGCCCTCAGATATTACTTTAGTGGTTTTCGGAATCGCCCCAAGGTCTCGTGCTGTATGTACGTTAGGGGAGTGTTTTGCATTGGGTGGGGACTGAGGGGACAATAACCGTTTACGGTTTGTCCTATCATCGACACCCGATGCGCTGCTATTTCCCTCAGGGTTTGATTTCTGAGGTTTGTTACCTCCTTTGTTTCCCTGTCTACCACGCCCTGTACTGGTGTGCGATTTGGACGATACCGAGGATGTAAGAGATGCCTCTGAATCAGAACGATAGTTAGCAGCTATTCGATCCCTAGGAGGTCTGGGGATTTTATGTTTACGCGCATAGCTGGGACGTTGCCATTTGTACGCGTAACCGCCAGTAAAGGCAAGTTTGTCTTTATAGAATTTTTGGTCTTTTTTGAAAAGGATATTTTTGTTGTAATTTTCTAAATGGATCTGTAGATCCTGTTCCTTTTTAATGAAATCCGCGTTTCTGCTCAAAGAGCGATGTTTTGTTTGCAAGTTTTCAATGTCTTTGTCTATATTTGACAAATCAGATTGATATTTATCCCTAAGTAGTTCCATCATGGTACCAGTACACTGAGTCAGATTTTTCTCCCATTTCTCTTTAAATAGGGTATCATTGATTTCAAATGAGGGAAAAATCTGAATCCTTAATCCCATTGGGTTGAATCCCTCTGTAATGTATTTGTCAAAAAATCTGATATGCCACCCTAAGTTGGACTTTCTCTCCAAAAGTCGCTTAAGTTTCTGAAAGAATACCTCCAACCCTACGTCCACATGGGTTTCCATGGTACATGTTCTTTCAATGGTGTCGAGGAACTCGTTCCATTTTTCCCCACTGAATTGGGCCATTTTGTCACGATTTTTCAAAAAATCTACTACCAAACAGAAGAATATAGAGACAAAACACAATTATTTAAATATCCCAACACATAGGAAGGGAGGAGGGAAATGGGAGGGGAAAATAGTACCCAGAGATTGTATTCTTATAAGGCAGATAAAGAGGGAGGACCCCTGATAGTGATAATGAAAGGAAGGGGGAAGAAAAGGGGGAAGGGAAAGTAGCTAATTTCAAATTCTCAAAAGTTTTTTAAAAAAGAGAGATCACCATCCATGCTAGATGGAAAATATTAAGTAAACAGTTTTAAGTATATAAAACAACAATACATATGTAATTACTCATAACTGTCTGTGTAGCTCAAATGTCAAATCATCCAAAAAATGTAAAGGGGTTCTTCACCCCAAATTGTAACAAACAAAGAGAAAGGATTTGGATGATAGACAGAGAGGTACCATTGGCCAACCAGCGTCACCACATCCCCAATATATTGCAAAAAACCATAAAGGCGTGTTCACTGAACTGACTAATCAGTCAGTGAGCTACCCAAGTGTGGGACTTTAAAGGTGACTGGTGTTGGCACAGACAGATCAACAACCATTAGTATTAAAATCTTTTATTTCATTGCTCATTAAAAATTATACAAAACAGGTGCAACATGAAAATGCAATACAACATCATAGATATCATATCTTGCGAATTCAGGAGGTATACAGAGTCAGAAAGGTCCTACATGTTTCGCCAACTCAATGGCTTCGTCAGGGACCACATGGCTTTTCACCTCTTATTATAATTCTATACATTAACAAAAACAGAAAAGAAAATATTAGTTTATGAACCTAATGCACATGTCAAAAAGCCCTAACATGTCCACATTAGCATATAGGCATATTGAAGTACTCAACACTTACCAACATGTAGATGTTGGAAACAAATTTTCAACTGAGTTGCATTGTTGGTCATGTATACCCAGGAGGTACTAGACCATCCTTGGGATCTCTGGGGGGCACTAGGCAACGAATGCCTGAACAGGCTAGCCGATACTGGGCCGGGCCAAGACAGAGACAGATGGCAAATGTATCCAATTCGGATTTTAGTCAGTAAATGTATAACTCGGCCTCTGCAAGGAGGGAGAAAGGAGACTTGTTATGGCTGTATTAGAAAAAATCTCTTTAGGAAAAGATCATGGTTATTGAATTAACCACATATGTGCCCAGGGAAGATAAGGGTGAAGATTGGTATGGCTTGTGAGACAACCAGCCATAGCCTGGGAAGACAAATTGAGTGATGTGATGTAAAGTTGTGTTAGAGTAAAGGGAGACCCAAGGAAAATCTGGGTGCACCATCTAAAAGATTAGTGAAGACAATGACTGAGAATTGCAGAACCAGAGAGAGGAAAAAAGGAGAAAGAACGGTGTGATACCAGTGACATAGGAACATGCCCATGGAGTTCCAGTGAAATCAGGTGATTAAAAACAATAAGATAGAGTGTGATCATGCTGCGGGTCAGGTAAGTGTACATGGGCAGAAAGCGGCCCGATAGTGGTAGAGGAAGTAAGAGAGCATGTAGTGTGAATTCGATTGAAGAGAAAACCCCAGAGAGAGAAGTAGCCAGGGTTTGGGTATGTGCCATAATATGATATAAATTCCAAAGCCACCAAAGTCCATATGGGAAGGGAAACTTACTTCAGGCTGAAGAGTTTGCTTGTGCGTCCATCACGCTGCAGCGTCAGGTAGTTATGACCTGTTTCCGCTGCGCCATCGTCGGTCTTTAAGAGGTCCGGTCCCGCCGGAAGTGACGCGGCCATATCCGGCCGTAATATGTCACTTCCGGCGCGGGCGCCATCTAGTGATCGGGCGGGGGCACACCACGCGAGGCGCGATGCGTCCGTCACCCCATCAAAACATCCGCCCATAATGGGCGGACGCGGGAGCTCAGTGAGGCGGAGCGAGAATACGCTAACCACCCCCCATATACTCCCGGCTTGGCGCCCGAGCATCGGCCAAAAGCCAAGAGACATATCAAATGCCGATGAGCCCCAGGAGATAACACGACCACAATGCACATAACAAGTCAGATTACAGAAAGAAACTTGACAATTATAATAAATAAATCACACACCAAGAGCATAGTCTCAAACAGAGGAGATCATGCTGAAGGTGTTAGGAAGCACATAAAAAATTTTTTTAACAATATTTCCCAGTGCGCACATGCCATGGGATTATAATGAGAATTCCTTTTGCCACTAGGGTTGTAAGGAAGGAAGGAAGGGGAGGGAGAACGAAAATAGGGAGTCAGAAAAAGACTGAACAGAGAATTATTTACAAATAATGATAAGAAGGAGAAACTTCTCATGTCCACACTATTCCAGGAAGGGTTTGTATGAGATCGCAGTGTTAAGACCGGGAAATTTCGTGGCCTGAAGCCTATGAATCCACTTGGCCTCGTTTTTGAGTGTATTGTTATCAATATTGCCACCACGTGGGTTAGATCTTGTTACTTCTAACACCGAGAATTGGATTGTATAGGGGTCAAATCTATGTTGTAGGCCAACGTGCTTACATATCGGGGTATACATGAGGCCCGTGTCGATGTAATAAAGGTGGTCGTGTATGCGCCGGGCAAAGGGCCTTTTCGTCTTGCCGACGTAAAAGGCCCCACATACACATGTAGCAAGATATACAACCCCTGTCGTGAGGCACGTGGCATAGAACCTAGGTTTGAGGGTACCACCACGGGGGAGAGGTAGCAGATAGCCTTCTCTCACCCAGGGGCATTCATCACATTTACCACATCGGTAAGTTCCAAATCCACCCATTGCCCCATTCTCCGTCTCTGTTGGGCCTGTGTAAATTATTATTATTATTATTTGTAAATAATTCTCTGTTCAGTCTTTTTCTGACTCCCTATTTTCGTTCTCCCTCCCCTTCCTTCCTTCCTTACAACCCTAGTGGCAAAAGGAATTCTCATTATAATCCCATGGCATGTGCGCACTGGGAAATATTGTTAAAAAAATTTTTTATGTGCTTCCTAACACCTTCAGCATGATCTCCTCTGTTTGAGACTATGCTCTTGGTGTGTGATTTATTTATTATAATTGTCAAGTTTCTTTCTGTAATCTGACTTGTTATGTGCATTGTGGTCGTGTTATCTCCTGGGGCTCATCGGCATTTGATATGTCTCTTGGCTTTTGGCCGATGCTCGGGCGCCAAGCCGGGAGTATATGGGGGGTGGTTAGCGTATTCTCGCTCCGCCTCACTGAGCTCCCGCGTCCGCCCATTATGGGCGGATGTTTTGATGGGGTGACGGACGCATCGCGCCTCGCGTGGTGTGCCCCCGCCCGATCACTAGATGGTGCCCGCGCCGGAAGTGACATATTACGGCCGGATATGGCCGCGTCACTTCCGGCGGGACCGGACCTCTTAAAGACCGACGATGGCGCAGCGGAAACAGGTCATAACTACCTGACGCTGCAGCGTGATGGACGCACAAGCAAACTCTTCAGCCTGAAGTAAGTTTCCCTTCCCATATGGACTTTGGTGGCTTTGGAATTTATATCATATTATGGCACATACCCAAACCCTGGCTACTTCTCTCTCTGGGGTTTTCTCTTCAATCGAATTCACACTACATGCTCTCTTACTTCCTCTACCACTATCGGGCCGCTTTCTGCCCATGTACACTTACCTGACCCGCAGCATGATCACACTCTATCTTATTGTTTTTAATCACCTGATTTCACTGGAACTCCATGGGCATGTTCCTATGTCACTGGTATCACACCGTTCTTTCTCCTTTTTTCCTCTCTCTGGTTCTGCAATTCTCAGTCATTGTCTTCACTAATCTTTTAGATGGTGCACCCAGATTTTCCTTGGGTCTCCCTTTACTCTAACACAACTTTACATCACATCACTCAATTTGTCTTCCCAGGCTATGGCTGGTTGTCTCACAAGCCATACCAATCTTCACCCTTATCTTCCCTGGGCACATATGTGGTTAATTCAATAACCATGATCTTTTCCTAAAGAGATTTTTTCTAATACAGCCATAACAAGTCTCCTTTCTCCCTCCTTGCAGAGGCCGAGTTATACATTTACTGACTAAAATCCGAATTGGATACATTTGCCATCTGTCTCTGTCTTGGCCCGGCCCAGTATCGGCTAGCCTGTTCAGGCATTCGTTGCCTAGTGCCCCCCAGAGATCCCAAGGATGGTCTAGTACCTCCTGGGTATACATGACCAACAATGCAACTCAGTTGAAAATTTGTTTCCAACATCTACATGTTGGTAAGTGTTGAGCACTTCAATATGCCTATATGCTAATGTGGACATGTTAGGGCTTTTTGACATGTGCATTAGGTTCATAAACTAATATTTTCTTTTCTGTTTTTGTTAATGTATAGAATTATAATAAGAGGTGAAAAGCCATGTGGTCCCTGACGAAGCCATTGAGTTGGCGAAACATGTAGGACCTTTCTGACTCTGTATACCTCCTGAATTCGCAAGATATGATATCTATGATGTTGTATTGCATTTTCATGTTGCACCTGTTTTGTATAATTTTTAATGAGCAATGAAATAAAAGATTTTAATACTAATGGTTGTTGATCTGTCTGTGCCAACACCAGTCACCTTTAAAGTCCCACACTTGGGTAGCTCACTGACTGATTAGTCAGTTCAGTGAACACGCCTTTATGGTTTTTTGCAATATATTGGGGATGTGGTGACGCTGGTTGGCCAATGGTACCTCTCTGTCTATCATCCAAATCCTTTCTCTTTGTTTAGTGCATGAACTACTTTGAAGTTGCTGCAACTCTAAGTTGCGCATATGTGAATGGTTATCATTGGAAAACATGGGGAACGACATGTCGTGCAACTCTGATGTCCAAAGTTGCATGACAAGTTGCACAAGTGTGAAAGGGGCCAGCTAAAATTAAAAAAAGATAAACACAAGGGAAATAACTTACAGTCAGTAGGATGTGTACTGTTTCCTCTTCTTTTAGTTGACACTCTTCTCTATCCCCCCCCCCCCCCTCCCTTGCTGCTGTATTCTTCTGGTGCCAATGTGTGTTAATACGAGAGGCCTTCAAGTCAAACCAGGACTTTTGAGTTTATATAATAAAAGAACAAATTTCAAGGAGTGGAAGCTGCATTTATTTTTCTACATATTCCCCTGCTACATTTAGTCCCGGTTCACACTTCTGCGATGCGGGAACGCTGCGAATATACAGCGTGTTCCCGCATCGCATCCGCACCCCTGGCAGTTCACGCTGCCATATGCGATACACAGGGGGTGTCAATTGAAAGTTAACGACACCCCCAGTTGAGATCTCATATCGCAGTGCGATCTGCAAGTTTGGACAGAATCGGATCGCACTAGTGTGAATCACCATGCCATCCGATTCTGCTGCGGATAAAAAAAAGGTCATGTGCGAGTTTAGTGCGATTGCGGTGCGAATTCAACCATACAAACTGTATGGCTGAAATTTGCACCGCACAGAGATCGCATGTAATTTAGTAGCAGTGCGCTCCGAATTACATGCGATCTCTGTGATCGCACTAATGGGATCCGGCACTTATACACTTATCCCAGCATTTAGTTAATGCCTGGAAAGCTTTGGCACAGAAAGATTTGTCAGTACGCCTGAACCATCCTAGGACAGCCTGCTTCACTTCGTCATCAGTGCTGAAATGCTGACCTCCCAGGAATCCCTTTAGGGGTCCAAACATATGGAAATCACTCTGACTGACGTCCGGGCTGTAAGGGAGATGCGGAGTTGCTGTAACATGCGGTGAGCGGTATGAGCTTGTGCATTGTCCTGGAGAAACAGGTCACCCTTATTGATCAAACCAGTCAATTTTTCTCCGCAGACGCGTATGCACATAATTTGAAACACAACAGTAATATTCACTGTTGATAGTGGCATCACGGGGTAGAAAATCCCAGATAATGCCACGTTTGCCCCAGATAACACTTGTCATCACCAGTGTTAATTTTGGCAGCAAATTTCAATTTAGTTTTAGTCTTAGTCTTAGGACTAAAATAGCATTTTAGTTTTAGTCCTATTTTAGTCTTCTGCAAGTGTTTTAGTTTTAGTCGTATTTAGTCGACTAAAACTCCAGTATATTTTAGTCTACTAAAACGCCCTACATTTTAGTCGACTAAAACTAATTTTAGTCATCTATAATGGAATGGGCTTAGTTCAATTGTAATTTGTAATGCATTATTTAAGCATTTCTCTACAATTTACAAACTCATTATATACTACTGCTGGTCCTGGAGTGAAAAATCTAATATGTTATTACTTATGCTTTGAGCATGCACCAGTGTTAATTTGTGGCAGCAAATTTCGATTTAGTTTTAGTTATAGTCTTATGACTAAAATGCCATTTTAGTTTTAGTCGTATTTTAGTCTTAAGACTAAAATGCCATTTTAGTTTTAGTCGTATTTTAGTCATCTGAATTGTCTTAGTCGACGAAAACGTTTTAGTCGGTTTTAGTCGACGAAATTAACACTGGTCATCACTTTTCCTTGCAGATGCAATCGTACTAAATTTTTGTCTGTGGAGGAGCTGTTCCATGAACGCACTAACACTGCTGCGTGCCATCTTGATTAACGGTCTCTGGACTGTGCGCCACCTATCAGTAGTAGGCCACACTTGCCACTTACTACTGCGTGTAGTAGCGCCATGCTAGCATCCTTTTTATACCTTTAAAATTAAAAGCCCCAGTTTGACTTGAACACCCCTCGTACAACTAAGGGGCTGTCACAGGCTTTCATAAAAAGAGTGCCCAACTAAGTCCACCCTTCCAGCTTAGCTGCTATATTCATAGAAGCCTTATATAACATAAAAGCATAGAAGCAAGGAGGTGGAACCGGCGGCAATTTAAAAAATGTAAATACACTAAATGACATGATACAAAGCTGTGATCCTAACGGATTACACTGTAACATGCAATTTCACCACAGGATTTCACCTGGTGACTTTTCCAGTGCCCTGCCTGTGCTTTTCCAGTTCTTTGTGCCTGGAAAATTGAGAACAACCATGGCGTCCAAACAGCGTTCTTTTTGCGCCAAAGCGATTTTAGACGAACTGGAAAACAGCGACAGCGAAACAGAGTTACTTGAAGAACTGAGCGATAGCAATTCGTGGGAAAATTGGTCATCAGGTATGGAAAGTGACGACAGCGACGATTCTGATGTCTCTTTCTGGCACATAGCTCCGTTGGAAATTCTGAAGAATCATTTGATATACTTCCCAAATTCCACAAGCTATGTGCCAGAAAGACATCAGAATCGTCGCTGTTGTCACTTTCCGTACCTGATGACGAATTTTTCCACGAATCGCTATCGCTCAGTTCTTCAAGTAACTCAGTTTCGCTGTTTTCCAGTTCATCTAAAAGCGCTTTTGCGCAAAAAAAAAAAGTTTTTTGGACGCCATGGTCGTTCAAAATTTTCCAGGCACAAAGAACTGGAAAAGCACAGGCAGGGCACTGGAAAAGTATCCAGGTGCAATCCTGTGCTGAAATTGCATGATACAGTGTGATCTGTGATCATTTATGTATTTACACTTTTGAATTTGCCGCCGGTTCCACCCCCCTGCGTCGCAATGCTCGCAGGGAGGGAACCGGAAGGCAAGTGCCGGCAATCGGCCGTGCACAGAGCGGGAAGAGACTGTGAGGATGGCGGTAAGGACAGTGTGGGATCGCAGGGAAGGTGAGTAACATTGCGGGGTAATCCTGAGTGTGGCTCGGGGGTTACCGCTTTTGTACTGAAAAGTAACCCCGAGCCACACTCGGGAATACCGCCAGGGAGATTAATAAAGCTTTCCAATCCTTTTATGTGTTGGTTGAACTATTTTTTTTTTTTGCAAATATTTCCTTTTTTCACGCGGTGATCCTGCCAGTATTATACTTCCTGTCCTAGGGTGACAACACCTATAGCCATTGCCAAAAGTTTGGAGAATGACACAAATATTAATTTTCACAAAGTCTGCAGCATCAGTGTTTTTAGATCTTTTATCATATATTAACTTGGTATACTGAAGCATAAATACAAGCATTTCATAAGTTTCAAAGGCTTTTATTGACAATTACATTGAGTTTATGCAAAGATTCAATATTTGTAGTGTTGACCCTTCTTTTTCAAGTCCTCTGCAATTCGCCCTGGCATGCTGTCAATCAACTTCTGAGCCACTTGCTGACTGATGGCAACCCGTTCTTGCAAAATCAATTCTTGGAGTCAGAATTTGTGGGGTTTTTCTTGTTCACCCGCCTCTTGAGGATTGACCACAATTTCTCAATGAGTTTAAGGTCTAGAGAGATTCCTGGCCATGGACCCTACATTTTGATGGCAAGGTGCTTCCAGGGCCGGTGCAAGGATTTTTGGCGCCCTAGGCAAAATAAAAATTGCCCCCCCCCCCCCCAAAAGCACAAAAAGCCATAATGTAAAATAATGCCCACCACATATTTACTGCGGGTCTGCGACAGACTGGCCCTCAAGTGCAAAACGGCGTAGACCTACGATGGTCGCTCACCTGCAGCTATGAGCTGTGAGCGCCTGTAGTCCCGGTTCACATTTGTGTGATGCGGGAATTCTGCGAATATGCAGCGTGATCCCGCATCACATCCGCACCCCTGGCAGTTCACACTGCCATATGCGATACGCAGGGGGGGGGGTGTCAATTAAAAGTTAATGACACCCTCAGATCAGATCGCATCTCGCAGTGCAAACTGCATGGCTGATTTTGCACCGCACAGAGATCGCATGTAATGAAGGAGCAGTGCGCTCCGAATTACATGCGATCTCTGTGATCGCACAAATGTGAACCGGCCCTAAGGTCCGGGTCACACTTATGCGATGCGGGAAGGCTGCGAATTTGCAGCCTGTTCCCGCATCGCAAACGCACCCCTGGCAGTTCACACTGCCATATGCGATACACTGGGGGTGTCAATGAAATGTTAACGACACCCCCAGTTTGATCGCATGTCGCAGTGCGATCTTTACAGTTCGCACAGGCTTGGATTGCACATGTTTGAACCACTGTGCGATCCGATCCTGATGCGGCTGAAAAAAAGGGTCCTGTGCGTCTTTGCTCTGGGTGCAGTGCGAATTTAGCCATACAAAGTGTATGGATGAACTCGCACCGCACAGCCGTTCGCATGTAATGAAGGAGCAGTGCGCTCCGATATTACATGCGATCGCCGCAGCCGCAAGAATGTGAACCGGCACTAACAAGCGGTTCACACTGATGCGGCTGCGGCGATCGCATGTAATATTGGAGCGCACTGCTCCTTCATTACATGCGATTGGCTGTGCGGTGCGAGTTCAGCCATACACTTTGTATGGCTAAATTCGCACTGCACCCAGAGCAAAGACGCACAGGACCCTTTTTTTCAGCCGCATCAGGATCGGATCGCACAGTGGTTCACACTTGTGCGATCCGATCCTGTGCGAACTGCAAGATCGCACTACGATATGCAATCAAACTGGGGGTGTCGTTAAGATTACATTGACACCCCCAGCGTATCGCATATGGCAGTGTGAACTGCCAGATGTGCGTTTGGATGCGGGAACAGGCTGCGAATTCGCAGCCTTCCCACATCGCATAAGTGTGACCCGGACCTTAGGCAGAATACAAATAGGGAGCACAAGACAAGAGAAGTAGAGAAGATTTTTTTAAAACAGCCACAATAAAACAATTTATTCTCCATCCCAAGGATACATGTAATGTTACCCCCCTCCCTCACTGAATATACCAATTTAAAATGCCCATTTTCACTCACGTGAATGGCACCAGCACGGCAGCACCAGGTCGGACATGTCCTCTTCTCCTGGATCTGGGGGTCTGGGGACTGGTCCTTCTTGCGCTGCTCTGGTTCAAAATCTTCCTTCCCGCTCCTGGATGCGATGCGCCCGCCGGTCTCCTCCCCCCGCCCGCCCGGTCTCCTCCCCCGCCCGCCCGCCCGGTCTCCTCCCCCCGCCCGACGTCATCGGCAGGGGGAACCTCCTAGTCCGCATGCGCGGGCAGCGTGGCCACTGATGCAAAGCCTTCAGAGTCAGACGCTGAAGGCTGGAGCCAGCCAGGAGACCGAGACCTACGCTACGTTACGCGCTGCCTGTCACACACAGTCTGTGTGAGTGACACAGACACATGATTATTGAGCTGAGCGAGCGAGCCGAGCCGAGGGTGCCGCCGCCCGCTGAGGCCGAGCCGACACTAGTTTTTACAGTCGGCATACAGTCATTGCAGTGCAACAAGTAGGATGCTGGCGCCCCCTGCTGAGTGGCGCCCTAGGCGAGTGCCTGGGTCGCCTTACAGGTGGCGCCGGCCCTGCATCATCATGCTGGAAAAGGCATTGTTCGTCACCAAACTGTTCATGGATGATTGGGAGAAGTTGCTCTCAGAGAATGTTTTTGTACCATTCTTTATTCATGGCTGTGTTCTTAGGCACAATTGTGAGTGAGGCCACTCCCTTGGCTGAGAAGCAACCCCCACACATGAATGGTCTCAGGATGCTTTACTGTTGGCATGACACAGGACTGATGGTAGGGTTCACCTTTTCTTTTCAAGGCAAGGGTTTTTTTTACCGGATGCCCCAAACAATCAGAAAGGGGATACATCAGAGAAAATTACTTTACCCCAGTCCTCAGCAGTCCAATTCCTGTACCTTTTACAGAATATCAATCTGTCCCTGATGTTTTTCCTGGAGAGAAGTGGCATCTTTGCTACCCTTCTTGACACCAGGCCATCCTTCAAAAGTCTTTGCCTCACTATGTGTGCAGATGTACTCACACCTGCCTGCTCCCATTCCTGAGTAAGCTCAGCACCGGTGAAGCCCTGATCCCGCAGCTGAATCAACTGTAGGAGACTGTCCTGGCGCTTGCTGGACTTTCTTGGGCGCCCTGAAGCCTTCTTCACAAATGGAGTGGAAATGTTTTTTATGGGATTAAGTTAATTTTCATGGTAAAGAGGGACTTTGCAATGAATTGATTGCAATTCATCTGATCACTCTTCATAACACTTTGGAGTTTATGCAGATTGCCATCATAAAAACTGAGGCAGCATCACTTTTTGAAAAATAATATTTGTGTCATTCTCAAAACATTTGGCCATGACTGTACTCACTGAATTTATAAATCTATAGAGGAGCAGCTTTGTCACCCTAGGACAAGAATGGTTCAAGGACTAAAGAATACCTTTTAATCTTGTCTTCTCCTTACCATAGTAAGAAGTGTTCTGTGCTCTACAGAAAGCACTGGGAGCAATGCTAACTGATAACAGTGCATTAGAATCAGAGAGTACAGGACACAGGAAAGCATTGGCTTTGTGATAGGACTAAAGGAAAAATATAGAAAAAGTGTTTTTTTTTTTTCATTTTGAATAGAGTAAGGGGGGGTTATAACTCCTGTCAGGCTTTTTGCCATCTGTGTCCCATTGGGGAGATTTAACTTCAATTCCTGTCCCATAGCCAAAACAGGAAGTGTGAATAAACTGCAAATTGAAGTGGTAGTAAAGTCAGCCTTGTGAAAAGTTGCTGACAGGCAGCAGGGTATGTATGACAGAAGAGACCCTACTGGTCTCTTCTGTCATAAATGCTTCCTCCTGCCTGTCAGCTGTGATTTACACTGAGCCGCGCATGCGCAGCTCAGTGAACATTTATGGCCCCTGATCTGTGCAGCTGTGATGTGACATGTGTACATGCGCAGGAGTGATGTCATCAGGGCCTGGCCATTCAAGTGGCAGAAGGCACAAATTCGAGGAGTAAGACTGGGCGAAGATGGAAGTGCCCAAGACCTGCCGGAACTATCACAGCGTGGCACTGGAGGGCTCGGGTTGGAAAGTGTGCCATAATATGCTAGTATGCTGTGCATACTATTACATTATGTAATAACCCACTTGAGGGACCACAAAAAAAAAGAAACTACAGTGGACTTTACTACCACTTTAAGGGAATCCATTGGGGCCCTCTAGGTCACCAAAACTAGTGTCCCCTTTGGAAGATTTCGCCTCTACTACTGTTCTGGGGACAACCCAAAATTTCAGATTTTTACTTTCACTTATGTTGAAAATGGTAAACAGGACAAATAGAGAGCATGAATCTCCCTAACGGGGACACAGAGAGCAATAACAAATCTAATAGATGTTCAAATCTATTTCCTATCTGGCCATTCTATTCATTGTTTGGGTTTACATACGTGGTAAAATATTTGCTTTCTTCACACCCATGCGATCCGATTCCTGTCCGAATTGACAGTTTGCACTGCGATATGCGAACTGATCTGGGGGTGTCATTAACTTTGTATTGACACTCCCAGCAGTTTGCATACGGCAATGTGAGCTGCCTGCACGTTGGGTACGATGCGGGAACCCGAAGTGGATTTGCAGGGTTCCTGCATCGCACCAATGTGAACCGAGCTCTAATATATTTAAATACATATTTTAGAACTGTCTTTATTCTCTGTAGCAACCTGCTGTTCGAATTGAATTTTTGCCAGGCTGGTTTTCTTTTTCTTTTTGTAGCTTTTTTGTGCTCTTTCTAACTCTCAAATGACAAAGGTATTCTTTTACTTTTATGTTGTTATTAAATGCCCTTTAAATGAATGCTGTAATGTGTATACATAAAATCAGTCTGAAACAGTGCCATGCCATTCATATCCTGTGTCTTTTGTTGACAGTCTTTCCTACCAGTTTATGTTTTGGAGAGTGGTCCTCAGCATGGAGAAATTGGCTCTGTTAAAAAGGAAACAGGACCATATTTGATAGTCATTTATTTTGCATGTGTGCGCTATTCTTTTTTAATATACATGTTGCTTGGTCCATAGCTGCACCGGCTTTAGATATACATGTTCAGGGTTTGCTCCCCCAATTTTTTGCTTGTTTATTATGTATTCGGTCTGACCAGACTTCTGAAGTTGAGCACCCCCCACACACACCTGTACTCTATCAGAGTCCACTATCAAGTAGATATAGGAGGAGTCCTTTGTAGTGCATTAGCACATCTATCCCAGCAAGGTGTGTGACTGAGGGACCCTGCGCTTATGGATATAAAGTGCAATAAACAATGGCTAAATAAAGTGCATAAAAAGCTGCTAGCTGCAGTGAAAAAGTGCTAGTGCTCTTTTAAGAATATGGTGTTGGGGGTGCAGCGCTGCTTTAAAAATAATAATAGTACAAAAATCTATTAATTCAATATTACATAACAGTGATATTCTTCAAAAAATTCCAAAAGGACAATTGTTAAGACTTAGGAGAAATTGTCAATCCCAAAACGATTATCTAGAGCAATCGAATATGCTACTGCAAAGGTTCAAAGATAAAGGATACAAAACTGCAAATCTTAATCAGATTCAACAAAAAGTCGTCAATATGGATAGAAAAGAATTACTTAAACCCAGTAAGAAAACTAACAAAAGAAACCATCAAACCGCCTTTTGTACAGATTTTAACCAGCAGTATAAGCAATTAGAAAACATTTTTAAAGCTCACTGGCCCATTTTAATGAGAGATCCGACTTTTAAGAATATTTTACCAAAAAAACCTCAATTCATCTACAGAAGACCTCCTATCCTTAAAGACAAAATTGCTAAAAACATACCTGATCCCCCGAAAAAAATAGTGACATTCCTAGATCAAAAAGGATTTTACAGATGCGGCAATTGTGTCATATGCCGTACATGTAGAAAAAATAATAAATCTAAAAAAGAAACGCACTTTAAATCAAATGTCACTAAACGACAATATAAAATTGAAAAATTTATCACCTGCAGGACCACCCACGTTACCTACCTACTGGAGTGTGAATGTGGACTCCAGTATATAGGACGTACCACTAGAGAACTAAGGATCAGACTTAGAGAGCATATTGCTAATATCAAAAAAGGTTTCTAAAAGCATAGTCTGTCCAATCATTTTAGAACTGTACACAACAAAGACCTAGTAAATTGAAATTCTGTGCAATAGACACGATAGAAAAACATTGGAGAGGCACTAATATGAGAAGAGCCATCTCTCAAAATGAAACATGGTGGATCCATAAACTAGATAGTATGATTCCCAAAGGTTTGAATGTTGAAATAGATATAAACTGTTTTATTAATGATTTTTAAAACATTTTTAATATTTATTGATTTTAGGAATTTTAAATTATATGTATAAGCCTGCATTTATATAATTTTAGATACTATTGTATTCTAGCCTTGTAATCAGTATATTATATTTGTATTAGGAGTTATTTTAGAAATGTAGCAATTTTTATGGAATCGCTCATGATCAATCGCAAGATGTATGGGCCACTAGTAATCATTATTCCATTAACACACCTGATCCATTTAAAGAGGGCAAGAAGGAGTGCCCCGTACACATAATTAACACACTGAAATTGAGCTATTGTTTTTAAACACATTTTTTTAATCAATTAAAGATAATTAGTGTTTTAGTTCATTATCACAGTTTGGACAAGAAAGCATCCACTCCGATGTATCCATTTCACTAGCACATAGTTGCAACATATTAAATTAAATATTAAATTAAATGTAGCAAGTCCTGGGACTTCAAAGAAAGTAGGAGTGGCAATGCAGTATACTTAACTGAGTGGTACGCCTCACATGTCAGCTACAGATGAAGCTGTGTGTCACAGCGAAACGCGTATAGCGATAGGTAGAGCGATTACCACGTGACTACCGGCCGGAGGATCGTATGCTGCGGGAGCAGTTTAACGCCGAGCCGCTCTATACAATTTTTGCATGTTACTTTGTGATGTTTGTGAGTATAAACCCCGCTGTGTACCCAATAAATGTGTTGTTTGAAACGAACTTCACTATGTTAAGCTTCTTTCTTTGAGGACACGGGGAAAAAATCTTGATGTTCCAGCATTATCCCTCTCTGATTGATCGTTTGGAGCAACAGAGTGCAAAGCCTTTTTCTTTCCATGCCTGATTACATCTACTTGGTGGTAAGCAGATATTTTAAGGGGGAAACCCCGCTTATTACACAGTCTGAGCACGCAAGCACCTTTTGAGTAGTGGAAAAAGTCACAGCACCCTGGAAAGATGCACTAATGGACATTTTTATCTAGCACAATTTGTTTTATGTATTTTATGATCCGATCATTTACCATTTTTTGAAGAATATCACTGTTATGTAATATTGAATTAATAGATTTTTGTACTATTATTATTTTTAAAGCAGCGCTGCACCCCCAACACCATATCCCAGCAAGGAGTGTTGTCTCCAAGGGTTAGAGAGGCTGGATTCACCCCTTTTTTATGGATAGTGTAGGACCCACTTATAATGGGGTACTTTGACGCAGTGGTGGGCTTGAGCACGATATGTCCATATGGTGGGACTAAATCCCCATTTTTATTTATGGATTGTCTCCATATTTGATAGTCATTTCTTTTGCATGTGTGCGCTATTCTTTTTTAATAGGCATAACATCAGAACTTCTGTGTAGGGGTATATACACACACACACATGTATGTATATATACACATACACATATATAGGTGTGAAAGTAGCAGAACACTATGCTTGCGCTAATGAAATAATTAACACCCATATGGCTTCTCTCCTTTCACACCTATATGTGTGTATGTGTATAAATACATATAAGTGTGTGTGTATATATACCCCTATACAGAATTTCAGATGTTTTGCCTGCCTCCAAAGACCCCCAAAAAATGCCCAAAAAAAACGCCAGCTGCAAAAACACACCTGGGCGTTTTTGTAGCTGGCGTTTTTTTGGGCATTTTTTGGGCATCTTTGGAGGCAGGCATAACATCTGTACTTCTGTGTAGGGGTATATATACACACACACATGTATGTATATATACACATACACATATATAGGTGTGAAAGTAGCAGAAACCTATGCTTGCGCTAATGAAATAATTAACACCCATATGGCTTCTCTGCTATAATACCTATATATGTGTATGTGTATAAATACATATAAGTGTGTGTGTATATATACCCCTATACAGAATTTCAGATGTTTTGCCTGCCTCCAAAGACCCCCAAAAAATGCCCAAAAAAACGCCTGCGCCAAAAAAAAAACGCCCAGGTGTGTTGTTTTTTTGGGCATTTTTAGGGGTCTTTGGAGGCAGGCATAACATCTGAACTTCTGTATAGGGGTATATATACACATACACTTATATGTATTTATACACATACACATATATAGGTGTTATAGCAGAGAAGCCATATGGGTGTTAATTATTTCATTAGCGCAAGCATAGGTTTCTGCTACTTTCACACCTATATATGTGTATGTGTATATATACATACATGTGTGTGTGTATATATACCCCTACACAGAAGTACAGATGTTATGCCTGCCTCCAAAGACGCCCAAAAAATGCCCAAAAAAATGCCAGCTACAAAAACGCCCAGGTGTGTTTTTGCAGCAGGCGGTTTTTTTTGGGCATTTTATGTGGGTCTTTGCAGGCAGGCAAAACATCTGAAATTCTGTATAGGGGTATATATACACACACACTTATATGTATTTATACACATACACATATATAGGTGTTATAGCAGAGAAGCCATATGGGTGTTAATTATTTCATTAGCGCAAGCATAGGTTTCTGCTACTTTCACACCTATATATGTGTATGTGTATATATACATACATGTGTGTGTGTATATATACCCCTACACAGAAGTTCAGATGTCATGCCTGACTCCAAACATGTCCTCAAAAAAGCCCTATAAACCCCTGCAACAAAAAGCAGGGTGACCTGAAAGCTCTGTTTGTGGGTAAAAAAGGACATCAATTTCATTTGGGTACAGTGTCATACGACCGCGCAATTGTCCGTTAAAGTCACGCAGTGCCGAATCGCAAAATAGGCCCTGGTCAGGAAGGGGGTAAAATCTTCCGGGGCTTAAGTGGTTAAAGCGGAGTTCGACCCTCAAAATCAACTTAGCACCATCCGCTTTCTTTAATGTACCTGAAAAAGAATTGGATAATTTTTTTTTTTTTATTTACTTACCTTGTATTTAATGAAAATATACTTACTTTCCTTCCTCTTCCTCCCTCTGCTGCTGCGGCCTGCACCGTCACTTCCTGCTTGCATTGACTCCTGTGAGATGAGCGTCATCGCTCTCCCAGGAGTCAAGGCGCCTGCACCGGCCCCGCTCGTCACTTCCGGTGCAGGTGCGTCAGTCCCTGCTGAACAGCTTCTGGGCATACCCAGAAGCTGTGCAGGGATGACGCGTATGCACCGGAAGTGACGAGCAGGGCCGGTGCAGGGCATTCTGGATCTCCGACGTCACTAAAGAGGACACAGAAGAGGACGCTCCGGCTTCAGCTGCCCACACCTGAGATGGCAGCGCTGGACAAGACATTTTCATGGTAAGTATTTCTTCTAAAAGGTAAGTGAAACAGTTCAGAGGCTATCGTTGCTTAAATGCACCAGCCCTGACTGTCCCGGGGGTATTTTTAGCTAAAAAAACATTTTCAGGGTGGAACTCTGCTTTAAACAAGGTATTGGTACTTTTGGCAGTGTGGGCAGGTGCCAAGTCCTGCTGGAAAATGAAATCAGCATCTCCACAAAGCTGGGCAGCAGAGAGAAGCATGAAGTGCTCCAGAATTTCCTAGTAGAGGGCTGTACTGACTTTGGGCTTGATAAAACACAGAGGACCAACACCAGCAGATGACATGGCTCCCCAAATCATCACTGACTGTGGAAACTTCAGACTAGACCTCATGCAACTTGTATTCTGTGCCTCTGGGACCTTTATTTGCAAATGAAATGCAAAATTATCCACAGTCCGTGATAATTTGGGGAGCCATGTCATCTATTAGCTTTTAATCTATTTTTTGTTTGCTAATACTGGCCTTTTTGAGAGCAGTGGGGCATAGGTGTTTTCATTTATCCATCACGTCCCCAGGCTTACATGTACAGGGCATCCAGTTCCTGTGTCACTTCACCTTTAAAATTATGAGCACTGAAGTCCCAGCCTAGTCTTCAATCCATGAGAATGACTTATACTGCATTGAGAAGCATGTCGGGCAGTGCTAGTACTGTGGTGTCATCACACAGAGGCTCGCTGGGTGACACCGTGGCCGAGCTTTAGAAGTTTATGAAAAATGCCTTTTGTTTCTAAATCCTTGTTAAGTGCAATATTTTATTTAATAAATGGAGTATATTAACAGTATTGCGCTATGAGACTTTTGCCTTTTTATATTTGATGTATTTTTTGGCAGAACTTGTTGATGGAGTGCAGGCTGAGGTTTTCACTTTCATGTTGGGGACTCTGCTGCTGATTCAGGTCGATGGGGTCACTGAGCTTTGTGGAGATCTCCGAGGGTGAGATTGTCGGCTCCTCTACGCAATACAGATGTAGCACCCTACAGGTAGATGCTAGGCAAATGTATAGTGGGCCTTGTCTGCCTAACAGCAGGGCTATGATTTATTTTTGTCAGGGTGTCATGGATTCCAGGTGTGCCTGCTGAGAGGCGAGTCTCCCCAATGGTTCCTGTGAGAGGCTTCTCATAGGGCAGTGGAGGAAACCCAATCAGGAGATACATTCAGGCTTGTATCGATCCCAAGAGGCAGATTCTGCCGCAGAGGATTCTGGGGGAGGGTATAAGTCTGAAGGGGGCACATGACTCGGTGTCTTTCCTCCTGTCTGAGGAAGTGGGTGTCTCAGGGTGTCGCCTGAGAATCCAGAGAGTGCTGAGTTGAGCTGATGGGATCCGGTGTGCTGAGAACCAGCGGAGAGCGAGAGGGGTCCAGCCACAGGAAAGCCTACACAGGTCGTGAGTACTGAGGATTGCCCCTGGGGGTCTGCCTGAAGTGTTAGAGGAGACCACTCCGGATGAGGTTCTGGGATCCAGTGTCAGCTAGTTGAAAAGGGGGTACCTAGGTTGAGGACCCTGAAGTAACAGAGGGGGTTCATAGTCAGTGGACCCTGAAGAGCAAAAGGTTAAAGGGGGCACCTGCAGTTTGGGCCCTGAATTGTGCAGAGTATCAGTTGAGAGTTGCAGCCATACAGGAATTCACAAGCTACCTCAAGCCAGTGCAAGGCTGGAGGGAGTAGTCAGTGATTTTGCAGTGCCAGCAGTTTCATACTCTAAAGTCCTGGGTCTTCTGGACTTAAAGTCGAGGATTCAGCACTTCTTTAAAGTTACAGAGAGTTCTAAGCGTCAGTGAGCGTTGGCCAGCATTGGCTGGCGTCAAGGCAGCGTTAACAGAAATTTTTCTGGATAAAGTCCCAAGTAGTACCTAGTTGAGCCTAAAGGAGTATCCCCACTTATTCCCTTCTCCCATCCCCTTAAATACAATAAAACCACAAAACAAAGATGCCGAAGTTGTCAATGTCTCAGTTCTCACACCCAGGGTCGCAGCTCACATAGGCTGGAGTGGTAACCGGTAACGATGGCAGACCCACATCAGGCTCAATGCCTGGAAAACCTGCTACACAGATAAAGCGCAATTGATCTCTGTTGTTTGAGATCATCGTGGCCCGGTAAGAGGGCTCAGTGTCTTACAAGCACCTTGAGCACTGGAGCACTTTTTTATTGGAGCACAGAGCATTATTATATGCACATGGATGGACTTTATGTGATTAACTATTGACCTTTGACAAAGAGTAATTCTTGAATTGTGTTTTAGTTATTGATTTATTTATTATACATCAATTAGATTCACCATTTTGCACATTTTTAATGCATTGCATTAATCACTAGTAATTGATGAATTGTATTTTCAGTTATTCGTTTGTTTATTTATTTATATTATTTTCATTTGTCAATTTGCACAATTTTTTATGAGTTTTTTCACTTGTTATGAAATGGTGCTTATCACATGTTTATGTGTAGAAGATCACTTTATGAGTTGATGGTTATTTAAGGAGACAGCGCACTTTTTCAATTTGTTACATAGGCTTTCTGACTTGCTGCAGGTTCCGGCAAGGGGAGTGACATCATCGTGACCTGGCAATTCAAACAGAGACTTTGAACCTCAGAAGGAAGATGGAAGTGCCAAAAGCCGTGACAGCGCACCGCTGGAGGGCATAGTTTTAAGCTTAGTCTGTCAAAATGTGCTAATATGCAGTGCATATTAGCACATTATGATTTAAACTGCTCCAGGGGCCAAATTTTTTTGTTTTTTGGACCTTACTACCATTTAAATGTTTCTGTTATCTCACTACTTTGTATGAACTGATATCAAAGTTCCAGTGCCTCCTGGATGTTTTTTTGCTTCATTGCAGCCATTGTAACCGTTTTCTTACAACCACAGGTGCCAATAGTTCACAGGGGAAAATAGCTGAAAGTAGAGAATCTATGGATTTCTTTCATTGAGCCTGTGGGGCTGAACAAGAGAAATCTATATTTGTATAGCCAGCTTTGGTCAGTACTCTCAGTCACGTGCAAACAATTTTTTTTTTTCCTTTATTGTGATTGGGTATTCTTTGCTAAGTAAAACATTACCACATTTGCGAAGCTTTGGGGAAAATTCCTTATTAACCTGCAACATCCCTAGCAAAGTAAAAAGCCCAAATAAACCCCAATAACTCCAAGAAGCTGAAAGGCCCCCCCAAAGGTGACACAGGGTTCTCACAAATGCAGTGTGTGGGGGTCCGGAAAATTGATTCCAAGCAGAGAAAACAGGTTTTTTAGTTCATTTGAGGTTTTGTTATTCCTGTATTGGGTTTCAGAAATCGGAGGCTTCATAGAGCTTTGGGAGGGAAGAAGCCTCTAACCCAGTGTCCAGGTCTTGCTGGAGACCCGCAGGGTGTGTGTACAGGTGTGAACAGCTGTTATAATACTAGTAGGAGTGTCGTGTAGAGGAAGGCCTACCGATTGCCAGTGGGCGGAGCTTGGATGGGAACCCCGAGGTGAGTAGCACAGGCTAACCTGAGGTGCGGAATCTAAGTATCCACTGGTCTTCACCAGAGCCTCAGATGAGGATGGATTTGGCTGCAGGTGAATACCAGGTCGCGGTCCCCAGGGTCGCTCCACCAGGACTGGTCAACAGGGGCGGACTGGGCCGGGGGGAAGGAGGGCAATTTCCCCCCGGGCCGCTCTGATCCCCCCAGAAAAGGCCACTGCAGCATCAGCTCAGTTTCTTCAGTAAGTTTCACTTACATGGTGAATGGCCGGCGCGGCCCCGAGACCCATTTCTTCCTCCACCCGGCCCTATAATCTGATCTAGACTGGTTGCTAGAATAGCCAGCCGCTTGGCGTCTAGCAACCAGTGACGTCACGGTCCCGAGGAGGAAGAGAGGCTGAGAAGGGACCCAGCATGCAGAGCGGAGAAGGATCTTCTTAGTCCTCCTCCGTGCCTATTACTGGCTCCACCCACTTCCTCCCTCCATCTCCCACTGTGCAGGCCACTGCAGAAGAGAAGAGGAACTGGCGAAATTTTTGCCTGCAGGAATCCAGGACTGAAACTGCAACAAACATCAAAAGCACTTCTCCAGTCCAGCATGGCCGGTACAAGGTAAGGGCAGAAGGGTCACTGTTCTGGGGGGGGGGGGGGGGGGGTCGGGGGATTCTGTGTTGATGCAGGGGCACACTTGGAGCTGGAGCAGCTCTTCTACACTAGGCTAGCCACAAACAAATGCAGGGAAGTAAAGGAATAAATTGCCTCACATGATTATGGAGCTCACTGCACATTAGGCTCAGCCTTCCTTACTGCCAGACTGACACACATATCTCGATCTCCGATGTTACAGGGAGACGGAGGAGCTCTGCTATCTTCAGCTATCCCTGCACTACTTCTTTAACTTATCTCCAGTTTCTGAGTTATACTGTCAGTCTGTCCACTGGCAATAAATAAGGCTGAGCCTGAGTGTGCAGCAAAGGTTCTGTTATCAGGTGAGGAGGTTAACCCTTTACTTCCCTGCATTTGTTTGGTTGGCTTCTGTTAATGCAAGCTGGAGGAGAAGGATCACCTCCTAAAACCAGGGCTGGTGCTTCATGCTTTTGTTCATAATAAGCACCTATCATTTAATAATTTGGCTTTTACTTAGGTACCTTTGTCTGTTTGGTGATCTTTTGATTGGCCTTCTTATGTGGGCTTGACTGATGGACTGAAGTAGTCCATTATGAAGACTTTCAATGAAAAGAGAGAAGGTCCTCTCCTAAACATTCCAGTCCTCACCTAGACATCATGGCATTTTTCAATCATAAAGACCAAATGGGATATTTTTCTTTAAAGTGCTCATTCACATGTGTGGAAGTTACTCCTCTGAAAAGTGAACCATGCTTCAATTGCTTTTCAGAGCTGTTTAACCCGATAGTTACATACTACCATGTAACAGTCACATGCAGGGCGGTTGCAGGTTGGCCACATTAAACTACATTATTTGCATTCAGTGGCAGCACTGCCCACCAAAAGCAACCTGTTTATACATGAATTCAGGATTTTGTTTCTGTGGGAACATACACTTAGTTCCCACACTGATACCTCACAGATCCCTTATATTAGTGAGGTGATCTATATACAGAATCTCTGTATACATAACATTTTATAAGAGTGACTGCAGTATCACTCCTATCTACAGGGTTTTGTTTTTTTTGTCTGCAGCGGGGTGGTACACAATACCACCACCTCCAGCACTGCCACTGTTCTGACTGCAGTCATTTATTCTAAAAAAATAATCAGATTTCCTCTGCCGGTTTCTGTGTTTGCAAGTGACAGTGTGCCTCCTATACAGAGGACTGGGTAAGTATCTGGGGGTGGAGAGGGCGGAAGGGCTATGTATGTGGGGGTTTTAAGAAAGAGCTTTATAGTATGGGGAGGGGGGTTTGAGGGGTTGAGTGAAAAGCTTTATACTGGGGGATACGGGGGTAGAGCTTTGTGGTGGTGTTCACCACTGACATTTTTTCATTTCGGTGACACCATCGACTGGGGTACATTTTTTTAATTTCAGTGACACCGCTAATGCAGACAATTTTTTTTTCCCTTTTAGTGACCCACCAACCCAGGGACAATTTGTCAATATTAGTCCCATACAGGTGCACCAATTTTAAACATTTTGGTTTGCAGTAGTGTGCCTTAAATATTGGTACTATTTAGTTGCATGTCACAAACAATACAAACATTTTGGCGCATGGCAACATATCAGCCCCACCCCCTTCTCCATCCAACAGGGAGCAGGGGCTGGTGGAGGGTGATAGACAGGGGGTGCAGTTTCCCATTTTTGCCCTGGGCATTGGATGACCTTGTACTAGCACTGCTCTCCAGAGTCAACCTGCTGCCTGAGGTGAGGTGGTCGGGAGCAGAACAGTGAGTGACAACAAATGTGTCATGTGGAGCATTGCAATATTTCCCTGCTACCCCTTGGCACTATATACCTGTCCCATACCTGTATGTTGATGTCTAGCTGCTCCTGGCGCTATATACCTGTCCCATACCTGTTACAGGTATGAGACCGGTATATAGTGCCAGGAGCAACTAGACATCAACATACAGACTGTATACAGTCCAGTTAAAGTTATTGGGTCCCTGAGGTCCCATAGGGCTCCCCCTTGTGTCATGGGATCATGAGCTGGCAGCAGAGGAGGAGATCACATGATTAAATCTCAGCCAGGGTTCAAGCTAGGACTTGTAGTCCTTTGCTTTTGGGGATGTAACCCCCCCCAAAAGTGAAGGACTACAGGTCCCAGCATGAGCCCCTCAGAGCACAGCATGTGTGACACACGCCTGATCTCCCAACTAGTGAAGGACTACAGGTCCCACTCTCCCAACTTAACCACTTTCAGACCACCCACCGCATATATACTGTAGCAGGGGGCCCAGCTGCGCAAAATCACGTACTGTTAGGTGATTTTGTGCACGGGTTCTTGGGGGCACACGGGTGCCGCTGGGGCGCCGCTCCCCTTATGATTAGACACTGCGGGAGCCAATCAGCAGGTCCAATCAGAGGTCCGCCGGCCACCCGCGATCATGCAGGAGAATAACAGAACGGCGGTCTATCTTTGTAAACAAGGCAGACGGCTGTTCTGTCACAGAAGAAGATGGAGATCTTGTGTTTCAGCTAAGCTGAAACATAGATCTCTCTTTTCTTCTAGTACATCCACTCCCCATACAGTTAGAAAGCATTCCCTAGGAGCACACTTAACCCCTTGATCACCCCTGGTGTTAACCCCTTCTCTGCCAGTGCCATTTATACAGTAACTGCATTTGTTTTAGCACTGATCACTGTATTGGTGTCACTGGTCCCTAAAAAGTGCCACATAGTATCAGATTTGTCTGCCGCAATGTCGCAGTCCGCTAAAAATCACTGATCACCGCCATTACTAGTAAAAACAATTAAAAAAATATATAAATAAATGTATCCCAAAGTTTGTAGACGTGATACATTTTGCGCAAACCAATCAATATAGAATGATGTAGATTTTATTTTTGTTAAACCACCTTTGTTACTATTAAAATTAAATGATGTTACCACATTGTATCATTTTTGTCTTGCTATATAACATCAATATCCATTTTAAAACCAGGTGGGCATGGATGGTGAGCTGATTTGGTGGTTCAATGGGCCACTTGACTGGACTTGCCCCCCAGGCCAAAGGCTGCCAGCCCTCCCCTGCTGGTCAAGGTCCTGAAAGATTGTATTAACATGCCTTATTATATTTCATAATATGTTTCAGCTTATGCCCACTTATCAATGGAATGTGGTCCCTTGCAATTACATAGTAACGAGCCAGACTAACACTCATTCATACACCCTGGACAGCAGACAGCTGTATTTTGCATATAGATGGCAAGACGTTGACATGTTAAACACCTTTCCATTCATTCATTTGAGCACTTGACAGTTGGATATTTTGCATAGAGATTACTGACACCACCCATAAACAATTGACGGTTGCTTACATTGACACATCAGACAAGCTGAGCACAGACGGATCGACTCTCCAACAAAACACGGATTCGGATACAGGACACCTCATATTGACACAGATGCATGGGGAAAACAAGGGCCTTTCATGTCTTGTTTCTGTGAGATATGTACTATTGTTAAATTGACCGATAAATTGTAACCAGTTTAAAGCAGTTTTTCCCGCTCAAACTTGCCTTAAATATGAGCGGAACTTGCAATAAAATCAGATGTTCCTATGCTAAGCTTGAGTGCTGTGTGTCGTTATGTCTCCTGGCCAGACGAGAGAAAATTCACTATCTAGGGGAGATTGGGACTGAAGGGCCGTATATATCTTGTAAATTGCCTCCTGACGAGATTTGAGATAACAGGTCCGAAGGCAGATGAGCAGACAAGGAGGATCCAAGAGAATAGTCAAACGAGCCGGGGTCAGGACGGGCAGCAAGCAAACGAAGTCAGGGACGAGCCAAAGGTCAACAGGAATCAGGCAGGGATCAACAGGATGCAGGTTCAGGAACATGGAGAAGCTGAAGACAAGACAGCAAAGACACAATGCTGCTGAGGTGTTTAAATAAGGCAGCCTGTTGCCAATTGCTGCAATTAGCCTTCACTAGGTTAACCCTTTGGATGAAAGACAGCACATCAGTGTGCTCAGGGAGCATTCCTAACAACAGTCTTTTGTAATCGCAGGCCTGGCTATAGCTCAGGGCTCCATCCAAGAGACAAGTCTGCTCTTTTGAGACAGGAGGTTCCCCTGTCGAGATGCCAGGATGCAGCAGGGAGTTACAACTAAAGAGAGCAGAGAAAGGTACAACTGTTTTACATGAGCAAAAGTGAGCTATAAAGTGGTCTGGATCAGCTTTCTTCAACCAGGTTGCCACGGCACCCTGTGTTGCTTTCTGGGTTCTTCAGGGGTGCCTTGGCAAAATGCCTGAAAACTTCCCCAAACTGCCCAAAAATTGTCAACACTCCAGGAAGTTGATCAAGTGTGCTTTTTTTTTGTTAAACAATGCCACAGGCTTTTATTGTGCAGCATTACAACTTTGGCCAACGTGTGGGTCAGCCGTTGGTATCCAGAGATGTATAGTAACGAAGTAGAACTACTTAAGTACTGTACTTAAGTACCGAAATGCGGTATCTGTACTTTCCTAGAGTAGAATTTTTTTCTCCTACTTCTACTTTTACTTCACTACATTTTTTCGATGATTTCGATACTTCTACTCAAGTATTTTTTTTTTGTGCTGCATAGTTACTCGTTACTTTAAAAAAAATTACCACTGCCAGAACAGTAGATGGCAGGTTGCATAAAGCTCAAAAAAATGTGTATAATGTCATTTGTAAATCAGCGCATACGAAAATAAAGGCTGTGTATAATAAAAGCTGCTATACCAAATCTTTCCAATAAAAAGAAAATATGAAACAAACAAATAAATGGTGCTACAGCGCTTAAAGTGCATCAAGAAACTACTAACAAACACAGGTTAATCATTTGAATAAATCATTTGAAATAATAAAAACAATATGATGTTCATACTTTTGACTTCTTTCTTTAATAACTACATAACACAGTACTTGTACTTCTACTTTCAGTACTTGAGTAGAAATTTTTTTTCAAAACTACTGGTACTTTTTACTTTTAGTACTTAAGTAGCAAATTTTTTGAAAAAACTACTTGCAATACTTAAGTAAAAAAAATGTTGAATACTTTAGTACTTCTACTTAAGTAACTTTTTCTGCGAGCACTTCCACTTCTACTCAAGTAATTTTTTGATCGAGCACTTGTACTTTTACTCAAGTAGAAATTTCGAGTACTTTATACAAGTCTGTTGGTATCCTAACAACCAATGCTGTCATAAGTTGATAAGAAAGACATTGAGAACCTTAGGATGACCTTGTTTTCTCTCTCCTGCCCCTCTGTGCCAACAATGGGGTCACATTAGCTGAATGAGTAAGCAAAACTGAGGGAGAAGAGAAATGCTGGAATACTAGTGAGTACTGGTAAGCAAAGGTATATTACTTTGTAAAAATAAATCACCTCTAATTTTTGGTGTCCTACATGTATGGATGCTGCTGCATTATGTAAAACTATTTGTTTAGTTTTTAAAATTTTAGAATGGGGTACTTTGAGATTGTGGAGAATTTGTAAGGGTGTAGCGACTGAAAAATGGTTGAGAAACATAAAGCAAAAGGCCTGAGCAGTGGTGCTGTAAAGAGAAGGAGCCAGGAGGCTTGGTACTAAGTTTCCCCGTTTCCTGTTGTTGCTTTGAGTGCAGTATGAAGCTGAACCCCTGTGTGGGAACCCTGATATAAGGAACTTTATTTTAAACAAAAGTGGGCCGATTACCACCTAGTTAGATTCCCCCCAATATCACAACATTTACACTCATTACCCTTTAAATGTGTATAGTATACTTGCCAGCTGTCTCCGATTTTCAGGGACCACTCCCTGGATTTGTGTCTGAAAAAGATTAAAAACAGTCCCTAAAAATTATATTTTAAATTTTCTGGAAAAAAGTTAATTTGACATAAAATCCATAAATCTGCCTATGAGAAATGACAGTACAATCTAGAAAATCATTGCAAGTTTTATTTGGAGGAATCACACTTCTGTCACAGCATAGGGTTAGACAAAGAGCTGTGCACTGTAAATCTTCACTTCCCAGCCCTTTTATGAATTGGTATGTTCACAACGTCAGCAGTATTTCTTCCAAGACTGCACTTTCTACACTGTGGGGGCTATGTAAAAGGTAGCCTGAGAGTTGACAAAAGCCGATTCCACACACAGGAAATCACATTTGTTTCAGTTGGCTACAGTCTCAGCACATATAGACTGAAAATAACAGAGAATAACTGTGAATTGTATAATCATCTCAATAGTTTTGCTTCTTTAATATTTATGTTTCTTTACATGTGCTAGATTAAAAATAAAGATGCTAACATTATGCAAAATCAACAAATCCCTATGGGTCAGGGATAGGCATGGGCAAAGGCTGTGGCAGACATTTTCCAAAGTACAGACCTTAGTGAAGTTGGGAGAATCTAGGTTTAAGCCTGAGATTCTGCTAAATCTCCTGCACACTAGTGCTGCTTCCAGACAGACCCTTAGGGAAAAAATAGTCCTATGATTCATAATCCTGCCGACTTAGTTGGAACCCATAACGTCGGCATGCTTTAACATGTGGAGCCAATCGGGATAGTTCACTTTAAGGGGTGAAATTATTGGGACAGTTCACTTTAAGAGGTAAAGGCAATGGGGTAGTTCCATAACAATAGGTTGAACTTAGTTATTAGGAGCGCCCCTTTTTAGTTGTCTAGGCCAAAGTAAATGTGGCTGAAGTGAAGAATCTGCCGAGCAGGCTATCAAAGAATATCAAATTGGTGATACAGTCCAGCAGCCTGAAAGCAGTGACTACAGTAGCAAAAGGGCTGCAGCTTGTGGCAAAAGATGGCAGCAGAGTGTTTATCTCTGATAAAGGTCAATGTCAAGAAGTGTTCATAGCCCAGGCAGGGCTGAATGGCAATAAGAGCTAACTGTAACTTGTAGCAATTAAGTGTGGGTCAGCGACCTTCTCTCCCAGCCCCACTGCGGTGATCCAGAGAAGTGCCAGTTGTAGTACTGCCAGGGGCCCCGTTAACTGTAGATCCTGCAGGTGAAAGGTCTCCTCAGACAAGTCCTCATGATTGGGAGTTGTGCTCAACAGTTTCTGCCTCGGTTTCCACAGCAATTCTGTCAACCTGTTTCAGAAATGGTATGGTTCAACACCGTCACACACACTCCTTCCCACTGAAACGTCTCTCATGTCTTCCCGGGCTTTTCTTTTAGTGTCCTGCCACTTGGAGGTTGCTTATGAGTTTTGTAGTTTGACTTCAGCTCCACTGTGTGGAAACTCCAAGAATGTTCTGAGTACTTGTATTAGGGCTATGGCAATGTGACGATGTTGAATGCTGCCATCTTGTGGATAAATTGAGCTCTGTATTCTCAGTAACAATGTATAGTGTTACACATGCTTGAGTTCTGCAAATTGCAGTTGTAGCGCTACCCCCACAGGAGCTGCTAAGTAGTTTACCCCGATCCTTTTCTTAGTAACTTCCTCGCATCAAAGCACACAGTTCCTATCACTCTTTAGGCTCAATAACCAGTCTAGCAGTATGCTTTTTCAGATATTTCATTACAGGCTTGGGGTAATGGTAGGATACCCCAGTAACCCTTAGCAATGATTTGAGGCCACTGTACTTTTTCTTGAAGGACTTTGAGCCAAATCCTTACAGAATAAGAGAGTGGACTGGGCCTTGTAGTGGCAACTTGAGGAGATTTATCTTCCTCTCTGGACAGTACAAACAAAGAATTAAATAGACTAAGCTCTTCAGGACTCGATGTCCCCTTTACACACGCTGACTCTAGCACAAGAAGGATGGAATCTGAACTCAGACTCAGTAATCTCTCTCACCAGTCTGTACTCACAAATGTCCTTGGAAAATTGGTTGCCTCCTTCCATATCCTCGCGGCACTCTAACCCTTTGATACTAGTGTAAAAAAGTCTGGTGCGCTACTAAATTGCAATAAAATGAACAATGTCAATCATGCATACAAAATAGTGTACAAACAATTTGAAACAATTTAAAACAAATGAAAATGTGAGTGAACAAAGTCTCTGATTTCTCTTGCAAATCAATATGTTTTCAGTGAACAACTCCACCAGAAAAAAGCTGAATAGATGAATGTGCAAATGAAGTCCAGTGTTCATGTAAATTCCAAAAATAATCACTGGTGGCCGTGAGAAAACCAAGTGCTGCTGCAAATCAACGAACGTGACATGGTAAGCAACTCCCCCCCCCCCTCCCCTGTCACACACGAGGGTGGATTCCAACATAGCACTCCCTTTGGTTATCTACAGAGGTCCCTTTGGATTCATATTCTGTCTATCTGCCCTAAATTTACTTAAAGCTGGTAAGCGGTGAATTCACCAGGTGATGGGATTTTCACGTCATGTTCGTTGATTTGCAGCAGCGCTTGGTTTTCTCAAGGCCACCAGACTTTTTTACACTATTTCATTTATACACCTTTGGTAGCAGCACACTCACATTTATCAGCGCACTTTTTCATTTATAAACCCTTTGATACTAGACTAGATCCTCAGTAAGCTTTAGTAACTTTTTTAGCATAGGCCTTCAATCAGCCCAACTGAGGCCTCGACACCCTGTAGACAGATGATAGCAAGGCCTAGGGGGCTAGAAGGCCCCCCAGGCTGTGATCTCCTCCTGAAGGAAGAAGACCAGGCTGCTTGTAGGCAGGTTGAACTGTGTTTGATTCTAGTAAGTTAGCAGCTGAGCCAGGCCATCGAAAGGGTTAATCTTTGTAAAGTTAGTTCCTGGGCTTTTGGTCCCACCTATGCTATAAAAGGAGGAAAGCTGACGTCCAAGGCTCTTCTTTGCTGAATTGGTTGGTTCTACTCTGTTCATGCATCAGGACAGCTGTGCTTTGCAGTCCGCTGAAGACACCAGGACTTTTGGAGTTATGGACAATGCCATAATGGGCTCTCGCCTCACAGAGGTATGTCTAGGCAGCCACACCACAATAGTTAGGGTTACATAGTTAGTTACTTAGTTACATAGTAGGTTGAAAAAAGACATAAGTCCATCTGGCTCAACCAATAAAAAAAAAACCAAAAACAGTAAAGAAAACACAACCATACAATCCCATATACGCAATCCTATACCCTAGGTTGATCCAGAGAAAGGCAAAAAACCCCAGCAAAGCATGATCCAATTTGCTACAGCAGGGGAAAAAATCCATCCTGATCCCCCGAAAGGCAATTGGATATTCCCTGGATCAACTTTACCTATAAATATAAGTACCCATTATATTATGTACACCTAGGAAAGAATCAGGCCTTTTTTAAAGCAATCTACTTAGCTGGCCAGAACCACCTCTGGAGGCAGTCTATTCCACATTTTCACAGTTCTTACTGTGAAGAAACCTCTCCGTATTTGGAGACAAAATTTATTTTCCTCTAGACGTAAAAAGAGTGCCCCTTTGTCCACTGTGATGACTGTAAAGTGAATAACCCAACACCAAGTTCACTATTGTAATGTTCTGGTACCTTGGATACCCTAATTACTCTTTCATAAGTGTATGCGCCCCACCATTCTCTTTTGGTAAGGTGCGCATACACCTTTAAGACTGATGCTGTCATCACTGAGCGCCGGACTGGATGGCTATTTAGATCGCCGGCTCTCACTCACATGTGTTCGTTCAAACTGCTTTGTGCCTTGATGCTAACCTGTCTTGAAGCTCTCATGCTTGCAAGCATACCTTGCTGTCGGAACCACGCTGCGCTGATCCCTGTATCCCGCTACCGGATCATCCGCTCTTGCCGAACCTCTCCTCTGCTACATTGCTATTAGTGATAAGTACCCCACAGGAGAAACCTCTATAACCTTTATACTAAAGCTTACACTATCTAGCTCTGCATACTAAGGACTATTACTACATCTGCATTATCTAAGATTGCTAGCTCTTGAGCCTACTACCACCTGTTCTTGCACTGGGTTGATCTCTCTTGTATGTCCACCTGCTACTCTGTCATCTGCTACCATACATGATTGCTAAACCTATCTGCATCCCATCTGCTACTATCTTACTTTCAAGAACATTTCCTTTCAAGTGTCTGTCATCTACCATCTCTACCCAACCTGTCTCTTCAGCCTATCATCACTGTGTTACTATATACATAAGTCACTCTAGGAAACATCTTATTGAGTGTGTGTATTTACTTGCTGAATTGAGATCATCCACACATGATGAGTCATTGAGAGTTGGGATTGGTGTCTCAGCGTTTCTCTACATGACTACTGAAGTGGAATATTTCTGCAGCTGAAAATCCACATCATACGTAAAACGCAGGAGCGTTACAACTATATGGACTACTTATGTATTTACTGTATACATTTTGATCATTTCCCTCCTTAATCTCCTCTTCTTAAGAGAGAATAAATTTAGTTCCTCTAATCTTTCCTCATAGCTGAGCTCCTCCATGCTTCTTATCAGTTTGGTTGCCCTTCTCTGCACTTTCTCCAGTTCTCCCTCCAGTACCGCTTTGCAGTAGTGAAATTCCGGCAATGTAAGGAGCAAGATCCACAACACAGGTACCCAGTATAAGAAAAAAGGGACTGATAGTGAATTACCTTCAATACTTTTATTCAAACAAAAGATGGCTACTTACATCAATCAGGACAAACATACGCAAATCAAACTCAAGAACGTGCACGGCCGCCTGCAGAACGGTCCGTGACGTGGGATGTCGCAGCTAGCCCCCTCTGACGCGTTTCCACTTAGGAGTCGTCAACTGGGAATGGAGCCCCAAGATGGCAGGAAGGGCCCACTGCAGAACTTGTGAAAGGGTCCCACTGCGGGAACGTAATAAAGGGCCCCGCAATGAGAGTAAAGGGCCCCAGGATTAGTGGGAAGAGCTCCAGGCCTCAATGGAAGGGTCCCGGCCAGGGGTCCAGGGGGCCCTTCATGTTTTTTTGCACTTGGGCCCTGAAGGTTCTAGTTACACCTCGGGTCCCAACACTGAACCTTGGGGTACACCACTGATAACCTTAGACCATTCAGAGTAAGAATCATTAACCATTACTCTCCGAATTCTGTCTTTTAGCCAGTTTTCTATCCATTTACAAACTGATCTTTCCAAGCCTGTAGACTTTACCTTACACATTAGCCGTGTATGGGGAACCATGTCAAACGCTTTTGCAAAATCCAAGTATACCACTTCCACAGCCACCCCTCTGTCCAAGGTTTTACTTACCTCTTCATAAAAAGAAATTAAGTTTGTTTGACAACTTCTGTCTTTCATTAATCCATGCTTTCTGTTGCTTAAAATATTTCCTTCCAGTGCCACACCCCATGCCCCATGCCTCATATAATACGCTTGATGCTGTTGATGTTTTCCCCCTTTAGGTCATTGTGTAACTATGATATACAACTTCTCCCTATAATCTAGATGTACTGTATTCTGCTCAACTGCTGACTACCATGTTTATGTTCTTTGTTCACTTGTATTTTGTGAAAATTCAATAAAAATGATTGAAAGGAAAATCTTTTTTTCCAGCAAGAACTCATCTATGTGGTCTTTTCTTAAAGGGTCAGGGGAAGGACATTGTTAGTATTAAAGCCTATGCTGCAACCTGAGTTTGAGTTGATATCAAACCCTACATAATACTCTGCACAGAAGCTTTCAGACTGGAAGAAGAAGAGAAAACATAGGGCTAGTCATGAAATCAAAGAAGAGTAAACATGGGGCCAGTATCATGCAATGGGCTGAGAAGAAATCAGCTGACATCAGAAGACAGAAGAGGTACACGCTCATTTGTCTGCTGCTGCTTCTTTACAGTCCAGTCGCGGGTTGTAGGTTGAGAGATGACTGAGCTCTATTGCTTCAACTGCAGTATAATCACCAGCCTGGCTATGCTGTTTGCTAGAGCTGTGTATATTGCAAGACTGACTCAACAGAAATAAAAATATTTTGGCAGGTAAATCAGATCCCCCATAGGCCCATTACAAACTCGGCATTTAGCCCCGGTGCATGGAGTCCAGCATTTACAGGTGTGCTGTCCGGCTGCACTGCTAGCAGCCTACCAAAGTCTATGAGAGGCTGACAGTTTCTGCAGCTGGACGGGGTTGGGTAATGCTCCCACTCAGGGCGGATTTGATTTAACTTAAGTCAATTTAAATCACAATTTAAATTATGATTTAAATCACTAGTAAAAAGTCTTAATTTAAATCAACTCGATTTAAATCATAATTTTTAAAGAGCAACTGTCATCTCTGCCCCGCAGCGGCTCCTCCTCTGACCCACTGTTGACTCACCAACAGTCCCATTCACTTTAATGGGACAGCTGGTGATGCGGCAGTGACACAACAAGGTGAGGGACGTGGCAGCAGCAGGTGAGTGGATGCCCGCTAACAGGCGCTGCCATGATGGATCTGAAATGACAGGTGCTCTTTAAATGTAAGGAATTGGGGGGGCGTGGCCTGAAGCGGCATGTGGTAGAACGCAGGTAAGCAGAGCTCCGTCAGCCCGACACCCTGACACCGTTTATCCTTCTGTTCTTTGACCCGGCACTGGGCTCCCTGGGATCACTGGACACTCCTGTGCTATGTCCCCGCCAAAAAAAACTGCAGACACGCTCGCAAAACTCGATAAGTTCCGCCGCCAGGACAAGGAGTCCCTGTCCCAAGGTGACGCCGAGGCGGGGGCGAGCATTTCAGGAGCCGACACAGCTAAGGTACTAGAAGCCATATCAGTCTGTCAAACGTCACTTACTACTAAGATTGATGAAGTAAAGCTGGATATTTCCTTGATCAGGCAAGACATGCAGAAGCTCAGGAAGAGAGTGACAGAGACGGAGCAGCAGATAAGCTGCATGGAAGACTCCCTGCCCCCCTGCAGTCCGCCTCAGATTGCCTACAGCTGCAGGTGAGCCAGATACTACTTAATCAAGACAATATGGAAAACAGATTGCGGCGCTGCAATGTGCGCCTGATTGGCTTGCCTGAGGGAGCTGAGAGCTCTGACCCCTCTAATTTCCAGGAACAGCTCCTCATAAAGACCTATGGACGTGAGGCCTTCTCCCCCACGTTTGCGGTAGAGCGTGCCCACTGACTGTCGGGCAGACCACCGCCTCAGGGGGCGCCACCACGCACGTTTGTAGCCAAGTTACTCAACTATCGGGATAGGGATACTGTCCTTAGGCTGACCAGAGAAAAGGGCAATATTCCCTTTGGCAACGTCAGAATTGCAATCTTCACTGATTTCTCCGCCGAGGTCCAGAGGAAACGCAAAACCTTTACTGAAGCTAAACGCAGGCTCCGCATTAAACACCTGAAGTACGCCATGTTGTTCCCTGCACGCCTCCGAGTGGAGGGGGAAGACAGGGTTAATTTCTTTGATGATCCGGAAGCCGTCATTGCCTGTTTGGAGCACCAGGAGGCCCGCGGCTGACCCTGCCTCATGCCTCATTTCTCCTTCCTGCCTCTACTATCCTGGAGCTGCATACATGCGACCTCTTGAAGGGAAGGATGGGTCCTCATGTCACCGTGAGTTGCCTTAATTTTCCTCATTTACGCTGTGTACCCATGTGGCGGGGTGTGACTTTGACTTTTCTCCTCACCTCTCCTGAACCGGGTCACCCAGTTGCACCGCCTTCTCTCACCAGTATGTCTCATTACCCCTTCCCCCCTTTTTTTTTTTTTCATTTTTTGCCCGACTCCCATATGGAACTCCTACTGCACAATACCACTACATCTGCTCACTGCTGACGGAGCACCCTGCCTGGTCTGCAACACTGACCGAACTTAGGATCAGTCCTGCTGTCATGTCTTGCTACCCAGCGAAATTTCGCTCTCACTACCTGTCTACGACAGGTGTCTCTACCCGCCACCCCCCTACTGCCTTTTTGGGTGGCGGGGGGCAGTTATTTCAGTTTTTTCTACGCTTCACAACACCCTGGACTCCAAGCCTTTTTAGGGCTTTCTCCACCGATTCCATGGTTCTCTTTCCAGTGTGGTCGGGATGGGGGGTTTTATGCCCGCACAAGTTGGGGCTGGTGCAGGGCGGGGAGGTGGGGGGTTTGTTGTTTTTATTACTGTTTTTGATTATGTTTGCATTGCGGGAATCAACCACCACACACTCAGATGTGTACATAGCTGACGTACTTCATCTTTGCAGAGGGAAAACGCTATTTTTCTTATTCTGTGTTAATTATTGTCATGTATTTAGTGCTGGGCCTAGTGTGACGTACGGGAATCCAGGGGCACATGTGTATTACTTTTCTTATTAACTTATATGGCATCTTTTGAATTTTTGACCTGGAACGTCCGAGGCCTGAGGGACAACCTGAAGAGGTCTGACGACATCATTGTGTTGGTGGAAACCCACCTGGATGGCCGCCTTCTCTTGGCGCTTAAGCGCCCTTGGGTGGCCTGGACGTTTCACTCCACGCACACCTCTCATTCCAGGGGGGTGGCCGTTTTTGTGGCCAAGTCGGTCGATTTTGGGCTCCGGGATTCCCTAGTAGACCCACTGGGCAGGTACGTTTTTTTGCATGTATTGCTGTTCGGTAAGCCCTTCCTGCTGATGGCTTTCTACATACCACCCTCTTTCACCTCCTCTGCCCTTATGGATGGCTTGGAGTACATGGTCCACCATCCCCGGGTCCCTGTGATTTGGATGGGGGATTTTAACAACACTATGAATCCCAATCTTGATAACCAGATCCCGAGCTCCCTCTTGGGCGACACGTGCGCGTGACCCATGGGGGTAAATTTCCCAAAATAAAATTTCTTATTTTGGACCGTATCCACCCCAGCTCCAGGGGAGGGGACTGGAACAAGAGTCTCCTCCAACTCGAGCTGAGGTGGATACATTCCCTAAGAGCGACCGAGCCCCCTGGACTCAATGGGGTTATGTCGTTTAAACCGTTCCTAGAAGGGGTTTGACTCGGGGGGGGAGGGGGATGGAAAAATAAACCTTCTTTCTCCGGTACTCTTTGCTATTATTATACCATCTAAAAAACGTTTTTGAGTACATCATTTTTGATATTATATGTCTTGTGTTTATGCCACATATATATTGTATTTTGCATCTAGTGATTATATGTAATTAGTTGATTTCAGGCTGGTTTCCACTGCTGGTGAATATCCATTTCAAAACCCATATATAAATTTACTTTATGGCTCCCATGGGTGAACCATTATCACATAGCGAACACCCATTGTGACCATTAACTTTATTGTCATATAACACATACGGGTCTATGTTGTGAACTGTGTACCCCGTGTCTCCTCCTCCGTGACCACCCCGGCACGGGGAGACAGACCGCCAATCGGCGTTCATTGTCTCTGGTCGGCTCCACCCATCTCGGCTCTCTGTGGATGTGGTGTGATCCGGCCAATCGGAAACCGGATGCAGTTTGCTGCTTCCGGTTCCGTGACCCGTGCCGGTGGAGCGCGGACGCCACTTCCGCCCACACCAGCGTCGCAACGCTTGTCGTGCGCATTCCCATTGGTGGGGCGGTCCTGGCGCCCACGGTCCAGGAAGCCCCACATCAGAGCACCAGCTGGCGATGGCTTCGCTCAAATTAAGGTACTATATAAACGCTACATAGCTTCAATTCAGTCCTTGCGCTATTGCGACCGGACTGGTAGATCCCTTTGTGGCATGCGTATTTCCTTCTGCCGTACAAGTAATTAATATTATTCCTACTTTCATATGGGGCATTTTGGACCCCCTTTGGTGATTGCTCACTGAAAAAGAATCTACCCTATAGCCTAATTGGGCCTCATAATCAATATATCCCATTGATTTTACACCTACTTTTCTTCCTAGTTGGCCCATACTGCCTTCCTGTGGTGCTCGTCTCTTCTGGGACTTCAGGTGGCCACGCTTGCTTTGGAAACATAGGGGCATACTAAATCTCACAACACGGCCAGACCCAATACACGGGTCCTATCTGACCTATGGGATTGATACAACATTAATATGGATCCACAAATGCGGTGAAACCAGCTTGCTTTTAACTATTCCACAGGCTATATAACATACTGCAAGAACAACCATGTAAGTGTTTCCCTTCAACATAGATACTTGTACAAGTGATTATCTACAAACAATTATGTAATAACTTATATGTTTGCATAATGGTGTTTTTGTATACATACCATATACGAAATATAAAATGAATGTCTGTATAATGTACAAGGTTATAATTGTATTATCATTTTGTTGTCAGAACACTTCCTAAAGAGAACCGCCCCTGAAGAAGGAAAGCTAATTTCCGAAATATATTGGGCTCAGGTTCCCGCCATCCACATGGTTATGGTTCTATTCTTGCTTTCTTTTATTGCCTGTAATTTTATTGTTCATATTTATACTTTGTCACTTTAATAAATATATTATTTGTTGCATATATATCCTTGACTTGGTATATGCATGCCTAAATAATCCCACACTCAGGGGAATCTTTCCTGTGTACTTCGATTTAGGGATGTGGCACACTCTTTAGGAACACTGGCCACGAACAAACTCCCCATCTGTTAATTATTGTCATGTATTTAGTGCTGGGCCTAGTGTGACGAACGGGAATCCAGGGTCACATGTGTATTACTTTTCTTATTAACTTATATGGCATCGCTTGAATTTTTGACCTGGAACGTCCGAGGCCTGAGGGAGAACCTGAAGAGGTCTGCCGACATCATTGTGTTGGTGGAGACCCACCTGGATGGCCGCCTTCTCTTGGCGCTTAAGCGCCCTTGGGTGGCCTGGACGTTTCACTCCATGCACACCTCTCATTCCAGGGGGGTGGCCGTTTTTGTGGCCAAGTCGGTCGATTTTGGGCTCCGGGATTCCCTAGTAGACCCACTGGGCAGGTACGTATTTTTGCATGTATTGCTGTTCGGGGAGCCCTTCCTGCTGATGGCTTTCTACATACCACCCTCTTTCACCTCTTCTGCCCTTATGGATGGCTTGGAGTACATGGTCCACCATCCCCGGGTCCCTGTGATTTGGATGGGGGATTTTAACAACACTATGAATCCCAATCTTGATAGACTCCACACCGCTTCACAGCCTCAGCCGCAGGTTTCCACGACCAGGTTTGGCAGATTGATGGCGGAGTTTCATCTACTAGATACTTGGAGAGTCAAGCACCCGTATGCTAGGGCCTACTCGTGTTTCTCCTCTACTCACCACTCCCTGTCATGCATTGACTATGCACTGGTGTCCCCTCATTTGGTCCCCAGGCTGCTGGAGGTGGGCTTCCTTGCTAGAAGCTTGTTCGACCATAGCCCGTACTGGGTGAGGATCGGACTTCAGCATGGGCATCCCCCCCCCCCCCAGCCTGGAGACTCAATCCGACCTGGCTTGCTCTCCTCCCGGAGGAGGAGGGTTTGGCCGACAATTGGAGACAGTTTTTCCGAACCAACGCTGACACTGCTTCTCCTTCAGCAGTGTGGGAGGCATTTAAACTACATGCTAGAGCCGTCCTCATTTCCCGTATCAATAACTTTAAGTCTGCCTCTGCTGTGGCACTCACACAGGCTACCCAGCAGTTATCCTCTATAGAGCAGTCTTATGTAGCAGACCCTACCCCTTCCAAGGCAGCACAACTCAAATTAACAACTAGAGTGGTCGTCCAGCTGGAGTACGAGAAAGCCCTATGAACATGGGGAACGTGCAGGAAAGCTGCTGGCGTATTTGGTGCACTGTGCCGATAGACCTCCGGTGGTAATAAGTCTTCACCTCCTTGTTGAAGAATCTGCGTCAGAACTGAGATTAGTGGCTGGGCACTTAAGGGATTTTTCAGTCAACTGTATGCCTCCACTGCCCCTGCTGACTTTACCCCGATGGAGACCTTCCTAGATTCACTTGACTTCCCCCAACTGACTGCTGAGCAGGTGGAACAATTAGAGGTGCCGCTTACGGCTGATGAAGTTTTGGACGCCATGGCCAGATTTCCCAGGTCCAGGTCTCCGGGCCTGGACGGATTGCCAGTGGAGTTTTACTCCCAATACTCTGAGATATTGGCACCTCAGTTGCGCTCAAGGTTCAAGTCACGCCTTCGACACCTTTTCCACTTCCATGCGGGAGGCCTTAATAGTCCTTATTCCCAAATCTGGCAAAGACCCCCAACTCCCTGAGTCCTACCGTCCCATCTCGCTTCTGCAGGTGGACGTCAAAATTTTGGCCAATATTCTTTCCCTTAGAGTCCATTCACACTAGCGCGACTTGTCAGGCGACCAAGTCGCCTGACAAGTCGCGGTGGGTCGCTCACCATTGAGTAGTACAGGACCCGTTCTAATAGGAGCGACACAAGTCGCTCCGACTTTGAAAAAGGGTCCTGTACTACTTTGGGGCGACCTGGAGGCGACTTGCATTGATTTCAATTATATGAAGTCCATGAAAGTCTCGCCGAAGTCGCGGTGCACGCTGTGCCGACTTTACAGGTCGCCCCACAAAATCGTGTCACGCCAGTCTGAATGGGCGCTTAGACTTAATCAAGTAATTCTTTCCCTAGTTCACGCAGATCAATCCGGCTTTATGCCGGTTAGGAACACCTCATTCAGTCTACGTTGACTATTTATGAATTTACAAGCCCAACATGATAACTCTGGCACTAGGGTTGTCCTAGCCCTAGACACAGCCAAGGCATTTGACTCTGTTGAGTGGGTGTTCCTATGGAGATGCCTGGAATGCTACGGGTTTGGCCCCAACTTAATTAGTTGGAATCAAATTCTCTATCAAGCTCCGGTGGCCAAGGTCTTGGTGAATGGGTGGGCTTTGGAGGGCTTTCCTAGGCTAGGGGAACCTGTCAGGGCTGCCCATTATCTCCCCTTCTTTATGTTCTGGCTGCCGAACCGCTGGCCATGGCTATCCGCGCACACCCGGACATTGTGGGACTGCGGGTGGGACCCCTGGAGGAAAAAATCAGAATGTATGCGGATGACACTTTACTTAGCCGACCCTGACACCTCCTTACACACGGCCCTAGACCTTATCAATCGCTTTGGGTATTTCTCGGGTCTCAAAATGAACTGGGACAAATCATAAATGTTGCCACTAGACGACGTCTCTGCTCTTTGTGCCCGGGTAAACCTTCCCCTCCAGCGCATGGACCGCATTAAATATTTAGGAGTACTGGTTACTACTTCACCTGCCGACTATGTGACCAACAATCTTCAGCCCATGTTTACCCTTATAAAAGCCAAAACTCAGACCTGGGCCCGTCTACCCCTGGGGGTGATGGGCTGGGTGAATCTCATAAAAATGGTCCTTCTTCCTAAAATACTCTATATTCTCTGGCATTCAACAGTGTACCTCCCCCTTAAATACTTCATGCAGATGGAGTCCCTCCTTCGACCCTTTGTGTGGAGTGCTAGTAGGCACAAGTTGTTGTGGCAAAAACTTCAAAATCACACAAACCTGGGCGGGGTGGCACTTCCTGACCTTAACCCTTACTACCTGGCTTTGCAGCTTTCCCAACTCTACCACATTAACAGAACGGACAGGTTGAGGTTTCTTGCCCTCTCTGGCCCCTCGTGGATGCGCCCCTTTAAGGATCCATTGACGATTATCCCTAGCGGACTTCGGGGGGCGGAGGCTAGGGGAGACGGCAAATCCTTACTCTATCCTTACAAATGTGTATGGAATGTTGTGTCGGAGAGGCTTGCCCTTCCCCACCTGCACGACCTCACCCCCCTATGGCACAATACTTACCTCTCTGAGTTTTGCTCCATACCTGACACTCACATTTGCTCACAGTTCGGGATCTGCTACCTCTCACATATACTCACCAATGGAACACTCAAACCCTTTAACACTCTGAAGAGTGACTATGGATTGCCGAATCACATGTTTTTTCTTTACTTGCAGGTTTGCCACGCCTTCTTGACACAATTCCCCCAGTCCACCCCTACCATTGCACAGATCCCACTCCTTGAGGTAGTATGGGGCTTTGACCCCAAACACCTCGTATCTATACTCTATGATGCTCTCCATCTCCCTAATTCCACAGTGGAGGCCTATGCCTCCAAGGTAAGGTGGGGGGGGGGTGACGTGGGCGCGCTGGACGATGAGGAATGGACTGATACGCTTGATGCCTGCAGGTTGGTATCTCCTAAGCTATCTGATTGCCTTACTCAGTTGTATATCCTCCATCGCTCGTACCTCACGCCTCTCATGCTTGCTAGATACAGAACTGATACCACCTCATGCCCCATGTTTAAGCTCACCTGGGGCACTTTCTACCATCTGATCTGGGACTGCTCGGAGGTGCAGGGCTACTGGAGGCGGGTTGTCAAATTTTTGCACGATAACATGGATATCACCTTGACGCTGCTCCCTAAACCGTGTTTGTTGGGAATTTTCCCTGACACGGATATGGATAAATTCACCACGCTTTTCCTGCAGGAAACGTTGTTTCTGTCGAGGAAACTAATAGCGAGACACTGGATGCGTGAGCAACCTCCCGCATATGGCGACTGGCTGAGGGAGGTGAATAATACTATCCCTTATATGCGGCTTATTTATATTCATAGAGGTTGTCCTTCCAAGTTCAATAAAATCTGGGACAGATGGCTTCAGGCCCCCGAGACGTGCGTTTAAGGTGTTTTCCCTTCTGCGAGCCTCGACAACCGTGTTGTGCTGCCAGTGGACGTTGCCAACAGATTTCACTGCTCAACTTGGCTCTCTGTGTTGTATGCATTTTCTTTTATTTCTTTTTGTTCTTCCCAATAAGCTCTGTACTTCTCCTGTATATCACCCACTCAGGGATTGGTTTACTCCTATGGTGATCTTTTGTTTGTGTTGAAAGTACCACATCCACTTCCGGAACATTGTATATGATGCTGTATTCCTGTAATGTTTATATTTTTCTAAAAAAGAAACTGTTTGATTAAAAAAAAAAAAACGTAAGGACTTATTCTTGCTGATAGTTAGAATCGTTAATATTTGCAAACCAAATTAAGGTTTCCTATTTAGAATATTGAGCTGTCAGTTTAGTAAAACAGGGATATCAGACCCGATTCAATCATACCGTTTGTAGAGTACATAGATTTGCTAAACAATGGGATAAAGGAATATTCCTGAACTTTGTTTTATCTCATGAAATTGTGTGAATGCATCAATGCAGTGCATGTTATCTTAGCTTGCAGAGCTTGTATTCATTGAATGAGTTTACCAAAAATGTAAATATTGCAGTATTTACAGCCTCATGCTACATAACTAAGCTCCATTTCATGCTTTAGATTTTTACTTCAAATGTATTTTAATAAAATAAGTTTAATTAAAAAGTAAAAAGATCTGATTTAAAAAAAAAAAAAAAAAATTTATCTACCCTGCTCCCATTTTTACTCACATTTAGGGCAGTATGTGCCCAAGGACAAATGCCCCGGCGTTCATCCCTGGGCCCCTACTGCCTTAAATGAAAGTACCGCTAAGTGCACTGCCCATCCCCATCCAGTCTCAGCTGCTGAGTTTGACAGGCTGCCAGCAGTGGGGCTAGACAGCACACTTGTCCTTTCCGCCCAGGGCTACACAGCAAAGTCCCATGCACAAGGACTATATGCCCAATGCGCATGGGGCCTTTTATATTTCAACTGCGTATATAAACTGTTTGACTGGAGTTCAGATTTACTAATGTTTCATCTTCTGAAGCATAATCCACATATAAAGATTTTAGCCTAGGAGGTTGAAGGAAAATGTCTTTATACTGAAGCAGTCTCTGCATTTACTCAAATAAAAAGAGGACTGTGAGGGTTACTTTTGATTATTGCAAACATTCAACTGTTATAAAGTTATTGGGATTTGAATGCATCAGGATTTTGCTAAAAAATGTAAAACTTGTTAACTGCAGCCATTGGCTTTGCCTCCATTTCGGACGGACTGAATAAGAGTTGTTTTGTCAGCAGTTTTTTGAATGCCACTAACAGTCTATTGTATATAACTATGCAGACATTGAAATTTTACATTTATATATAATGTGACAGACGTCAGCGCAGCTGGTATTGTGAAACTGGACTGAAATTACACAAGAAACTACTTAAGGCCTGAGCAGACACAGACACTCAGCATAATAATTCTGTTCAGACTGACAGTCTAGAACTCACTGTTCTAATGTACACAAAGAGAGCTTGATGCTGCAGATGTAGGTGAAACTGGCAGTGCTGCTGTCCATACAAATAATGCATCTGAAGATTTGTCTCCAGTTTCTATAGCAGCAGAAGATTTTTCAAAAGCCAGACAAAGCCTTTGCAAATAGTCTGATCCTTTTGCATTTTTGTAAAAGACGAAACGATTGACGTTTTGAGTTTGTTTAAACACAATAAATGTTCTGAAGTGTTGTCTGATATTCTCATATCATATTCTACCCTATCCTTTAAACTGGTAAAAGAAACTATAAAGACTGGAAAAGGATCATCAAATGTCCTAAGAGTGGATAAGAAGCAGATATAGTTGTATTTACACTGGTGGTCTGAAGGGGTTTCCCTTTAGCTTTTTCTAAAAATAGGTAATTTGTTTTCTTTTTGAGAACCCCTTCATGTAGTAAAACAGAAGGGTCACACTTCCCATAAATCTCAATTGTCTTTAAAATAGACAGATTTTGCCCTGGTGGTAAAGGCAGATTTTTCCATGATGGCGAAGTTTCAGCAAAATTTTAGCTTACAATAAATCCCCATGGCAATAATTGTATTTTTATTTTGACTTTAGTATGTGCTATAAGAAACTACAGACCTGCAAGAAAGTGTATGTTTGACAGGTGGTTCCATTATTTTGGAATGATTCCTATTTATTAAATGTTTATTTAAGTACACTTAAAGATACTGGATAGTTGGCTTTCTATAAGACAAGGGTCATCTTCAGAAAGAGGGCCAGGTTGCATATTTTACAAATATTCACAGGACCAAAAAAAAAAATCAATTTTATAAATGAACGAATCAAATGTAAATGAATGATTATGTTTTAGTTGGAGTTTTTTGGTATTCAATATTAAACAATAGGAAAAAACTTCAGCAAAACAAAGCAAAGAAATTCTAAATAAACTTGAGTCCATCAGAGTCCCCCCTTACATTGGAATTCATTTTACATTTGAGTACCCTCAAATGATAGCTCCCCTTAGAGTCCCCCGCTACTTGAGAGACCCCTTAAGAGTCCCCCATACATGCGGATCCCCATCAGAGTCCCCTCTTATATCAGAGGGCCGCATAAAATCTTGCAGTGGGACTCAGCTAGGAGACCCATGATATAAAAGGGACCACAACATATTTCGGGTATGCACAGTGTCTGTTTTTTTCTGGTATCATAAAACGTACCTATTTTTTATAACTGATATCTTGCTGGATCTTGGATAGGTGGCTATCAGACTGATGAGTTAGGGGGGGTTAAAGGACAACTGCACCAAAATTAAAGTTACACCTTCATTCACATATGAACTTTCGCATCACTGCATCAGAATTTCTTGCTCTTCTCTGCTGCTGCAAGTAGAGTAATCATACCCCATATTCTAATTAACTAATAAATTAATTCATTAGGTGGTGGTATAAAATGAGAATTTAAAACATATACAGATCAATCAGATAACCAAACCTGTTATATATGGAAAGCTGAAATTAGTTTTTAATTTTGGCCATGCTTTCAGTAATTGTCCCAGGCATAATTAGGAGTTTTACTTGTTTCAATCAACAGCAACGGTGCCAGCAGTATTGATTTTTGGGCAACAATTTCTAATTTCTGTGGTCATATGACATGCCAAAATAGCCATGGCCATTTATAGGTCAGATTTAGGTGAGGCTTGGGTGGAAAATGGGTGTGTACAGTTGTGTCTTAATACTTTAATTAAGGATATTACATGGTATGTCTTAAAGAGGTTGTAAACCCTCGCAACATTTTTTTTTTTGCTGAAACCCATAAGAGAAACACATAATGAGCTAGTATGCATCGCATACTAGCTCATTATGAAATACTTACCTAAGAACGAGCCCCCGGCGTGCCGCCCGCTCACCTGTATGACGGGCGACATGTCCAGTCGCCCGTCTTCTGGGATCGCGGCATCCGGCCATCTGATTGGCCGGAGCCGCGGTGACGTCACTCCCGCGCACGCGCGCGGGAGCCTACGGTCACGGCACGGGTCTCTGAAGAAACGGCACCAGCGGCCGTTCCTTCAGAGCGCATGCGCCAGTGACGTCACTGGCTGCATGTAAGGTAAATATCTCCTAAACGGTACAAGTTTAGGAGATATTTACAGTACCTATAGGTAAGCCTTAATATAGGCTTACCTATAGGTAAAAGTGTCAGAGGAGGGTTTACTTCCTCTTTAAACACTAAATACAAGAAGATGGTGTGTTGGCAAGGTGCAATGGCATCTGGATTTATTTTTTAGCTGGAAAAACTTTTGAAAATACTTCTTAGACATAGTGAGTATATAGCTTTCTTTGTCTTGGTATAAGGCCAAATTTGTCTTATTTGGAGAGGAGGAGATGCTTGTAGTCCAAATCAAAAGAGCTGCCTAGAGTAATTACATTTCTTCTTCATGCAGTATAATAAGTGCGCTTTGTCAACCCAGGAGAGGAAGTGCACAACTAGCAGGATCACCAGATAAGAATAAGGGAAAAAGAAATCCAAAAAGAATAAACAATGAAGAAACCCCATCCAAATACTGGTGAGTACTTTAGATTCCCACAGTGCTTTCCTCATTTGGACCCATCCCAAACCACTTAATACAGGGGTGTCAAACTCAATTTCATCGTGGGCCGCATCACCATTATGGTTGCCCTCAAAGGGCCGGTTGTATCTGTAAGACTAGATGTCTAGAGCACTACCTCCCACTACATCAGATGCCAAGTGCCCCCCCACCATCAGAAGTCAAGGACCCCCACCCTTCCTTACATCACAGTGGGGGCAGAGCATGGAAGCAGAAAGTGCAGGGTCTTCATTAGAGTCTTCTGAATGCTGGGAAAAAGGGAGGTGGAAACGAGGGGGTGCTGCAGCTGCAGAGAGGAACAGGATTTGAAGGAGGAGTTCTGTCCCCTCTGCTGCCGACTGCTGAGACAGGGGGTAGTGGAGATGAGGGGAGTGCTGCAGCTGCAGGAGAGGTGTGAGGGCCAAATGAAATGACCTGGAGGGCCAGATTCGGCCCGCGGGCCTTGTGTTTGACACATGTGACTTAATATAACCCCCATCTAAGAATTATCTAATTCAGCAACCTATACATCTTTTTTTTTATTTGAAAATTTGTTTTTATTGAAATTTTGCACACATAAACAGACAATACACTGCCACGCAGGGCAGCATTTACAACCAAGGACAACAGGTCAACCCCCCCATCCCACCCCCCCTCCAGGCTCCACCCAGCGCGTCCATCACAAAAACAAAGCTTCTAGCAGCAATAAAGATACCCCCCAAGTCTGCTCCATCTACCAAGGAGCAAGGTCATCAAACACAGACATTAGCACAGTACAGTACCCGCATTCAGTAACCCCATGCCGTATTCAAAAATCTGAGAGACTTCAACACATGCAGCTAGCACCCAGCGAGTTGGAGAACATCATCAACTGGCACGACCACCCCCCCCCCCCCCTAGATAAAGCAACCTATACATCTAAATGTTGGCAAACAGGGCTAACAACACAAAAGTTTTAAAATAGACGGTTGTGTAGCACCCTCCTAGGTAGGTGCTAGAAGAGAGAATATCATTTTTGGATCTTTTCTGCTTACTAGAGAGATTGCCAGGTAAATTTATATTGCTCTCTGCCTACCAGAGGAGCAATATCTGCTAGTGAGGTCTGCTCATGGTGCTCAGGTGCAGCCATAGCTGTGCGCAGCCTATTGCATTAGGGTGTGCACCCCAAAGTTTAAATTCACATGCCTACATGTATATGGCCCCGGTACATTACTCTCCCTGCTGGCACAGTGAAATAGAAGTGTGTGGCACTTCTCTTATGGCAGAGCAGGTCCGAGAGAGATCTTTCCCATCTTCTCACTGGCAAACAGAGCGATAATGCTAATGTGCCTTAGGTGATTAGGGTGTGCCCAGGCACACCCGGCACACCCTGTGCGCACGCCTATGGGTGCAGCTCAGTTTGTCTGAAGTGTTTCATACTGGTCCAATAGGAAGGCATATTGGACAGTGGGAGAAAACCTGAAAAATTAGTGCACAGGCAGTTAGTACAGCACTGGTGATTGACAAAGGAATATGCCTCGGTACATGCGAGATACGTTGCATGTTGGTGTAGCAGGTTTTCCAGGCATTGTGCCTGATGTGGGTCTGCCATTGTTACTGGTTACCTCTCCAGCCCATGTGAGCTGCGACCCTGGGTGGGAGAACTGAGACATTGACAACTCCGGCATCTTTGTTTGGTTGTTTTATTGTATTTTTAGGGGATGGGAGAAGGGAATGAGTGGGAAACTTCTTTGGCTCGACTATGTACAATTTCGGGACTTTACAGCAAAAATGCCCATTAGCGTTGTCTTGACGCCAGCCGATGCTAGCCAATGCTTACTGGCGCTTTGAACACACTGTATCTCTGAAAGCTGTGCTGGAACTCTGACTTAAGTCCAAAAGATCCAGGACTGTAGAATACTGGATTTCTAACAATACTTGCACTCAAAAGTCACTGACAACTCCCTCCTGCCTTGCGCTGGCTTGAGGTATCTTGAGTGAATTCCTGTATGGCTGCAACTCTTAACTGATGCACTACACACTGTGCACTGACTCTTCAGGGCCCAAACTGCAGGTGCCCCCTTTAATTCTTCAGGGTCCCCTGACTAGGTACCCCCTCTGTCACTTCAGGGTTCTCAACCTAGGCACCCCTTTTACAGCTAGCTGACACTTGGATCCTAGAACCTTCTCCGGAGTGGTCCCCACTGACACTAGGCAGACCCCCAGGGGCAATCCTCAGTACTCACAACCTGTGTAGGCTTTCCTGGGACTGGGCCCATCCCCGCTTCTACCATCCCATCCTATCCCTGCTGCCACCTATCCCATCCCTGCTGCCACCCATCCCATCCCATCCCATTCCTGCTTCTACTCATCCCATCCCATCCCTCCTGCCACTCATCCCACCCCATCCCTGCTGCCACCCATCCCATCCCTGCTGCCACTCATCCCTTACATCCCATCCTTGCTGCCACTCCTCCCTTCCCATCCCTGCTGCCACCCATCCCATCCCACTACAGCTGCTACTCATCCCATCCCATCCCATCCCACCGCACCTGTCACTCATCCCATCACCACTGCCACTCATTCCATCACCGCTGCCACTCATCCCATCACATCACCGCTGCCACTCATCCCACCCCCCCACCGCTGCCACTCATCCCATCCCACCACCGCTGCCTCCCATCCCATCCCAGCCCAACCCCCACCACCTCTGCCTCCCATCCCATCACCACTGCCATTAATCCCATCCCACCACCGCTGATCCCATTCCCGCCTCCCCAACCACTGCTGTCACTCATCACATCCCATCCCCCCACCGCTGATTCCATTCCCCCTCCCCCACCACTGCTGCCATAATTACCATCCCCCCACCATAGCTGCCGCTCATACCATCTCATCCCATAACCACCACCGCTTCCTCTCATCCCACCCCCCTCACCACAGCTGCCACTGATCTATCCCCCCACTGCTGCCACCCATCCACTAAGCCGGGGGGGGGGGGCAGAAAAATAAGGGTTGGCCTAGGGTGTCAAAAAAATCCTTTCACCAGCACTGAGAGGACGGGGAGTGCGGAGAGTACCGCTGGGACCAGGACAGTAGTACAGACCCACACAACCATCTGCCAAACCAGGGAGACCCACATTTCAGAGGTGCAATGCACAAAAGTCATGAGGGCCGAGCAGCGCTCGAAGGGTGCATTGGTTGCGTTCGCAGCGAGGAACATTCCAACTCATAAAGAGGCAGAGGAGTGTCAATGGGCCCAGAAGTTGCAGTCCTCCAGTTTGTCCAGTGAGGGGGAGGCAGGGGCCATTGATGTGGGGTCACCAAGTTTCGAATATGGATCCCTGGAAGAGAAAATCGATGATTGGGAATCAGAAATGGGGGCTAAGAGGGACTAGGGAACTAAAAGAAGGAGAAGTCCTGCAAGTTGCAGTTCACTTAGTGAAGAGACAGAGACAGCGGTCATTCAGGTGAAGTGTGCACAGAATCTGGGTTTCTTTGAGGCCTATGCCACCACGGTCCCCGACCTATCCCCAGCCCGTACTTTAGCCCGGGCTTGGGCGCTGAACAAAGCCTACTCCAAGCTGATTGCGAAAGTAGAGACCCCCTACACCCCACCTGGGAGAGGAGACAGGCAAAAACTTCCCAGGTTCTCACGTTTTCAACAACTTGTACAAAGGAAGGTGGCCATGGAGTTTAGATATAATTATCCGTACCTTTAAAAAAAAGATATAATTATCCATATGCTCCCCGGGAGATAATGGAAGAAATGGAGAGCAAGAGGGGGGCTTTGTGTTAAGAGGCTGTCTGGGACTTTCTATATGTCCCCAAGCCACATCGTGTAAGATTCTGGTACCTTTGGTACCCTTATTTCCCATTTCTACCTTAATATTGCGTCCCACCTTGCTAACTAGGTGGAATGCATACACCTTTAAGAACGATGACATCATCGCCGAGCGCCGCTATGAGCGGCAATTTCAATCGCCGGTTTTCTCTCACTCATTGCTCGTTCAAACCGCATGCTTGACCAGTCTTGTCCTATGCTGCCGGAGCTTCTAGCTATTCCTTTGCCTGAAAAAAACCAGAACCTCGCTACCGATCCCGTATCTCGCTACCGGATCACTCTCCTGCTACTGGACCTTGCTACTACTAACCCAACTAGTGATAAGTACCCCACAGGGGATTTCTTCCTAACTAACTTACACTATCTACCTCTGCATACTAAAGGACTGTTACTATGTAAGCACTATTTCTATCATCTGCATAACTTCATAGATTGCTAGCTCTTGAGCCTACCATCATCTACATCATTGCACTAGGTTACTCTCTCTTGTATACTTCATCTGCTGTCCCCTACCACCTGTTACTATACATGATTGCTAAACCTATCTGCATACTACCTATCATCACCTACCACTCTCCTGAATATTACTACTGAGTGCTCACCATTTCTAACGCCTGTCTCTCACCTCTATACTATCATATACATCCTATCACTCCAGGAACATCATATTGAGTGTATGTATATTTGCATAAAGCAGGCTGTGCACGGTGATGAGTCCTGAGAGTTGGATATGTTTGTTCAACACATCTCTACATGACTACTGAGTGTAATAATTCTGCAGCTGCAAATCCATTCACTAACAAAAAACGCAAGAGCGTTACAGATTGAACGAGCCCTAAAATATGGATTCAGCAGAATTACCCACTCAAGTAATGCAATTATAACAACAAGTAGATGCATTGATACTTGCTCTTACAGAGGTAAAAAACGAAAATCAGGCTTTGAGACAGCAGGTTGGCCGTCTTGCACAGCTCTCTGCTGCTCAGCCCCGTGAGCCTAAGATAAACCCTCCTCTAGTGTTTACAGGTGATCGGAAAAAATTTCGTGAATTTAAAAAACGCATGTCAATTGCTTTTCTTGTTAAAACCTCGTACCTACCCTACTGACCAAATTAAAGTCTGTACCACTATTTCCTATCTGACGGGTGATCCCCGTGCCTGGGCAGACTCTCTCTTTGAGAAAGATGATCCACTTCTCAATTCCTATCCTTTATTCCTAGCGCAACTCGCTAGTTTATATGAAGACCCCAATAGGCAGAGTACTGCTGATACCCAATTGAGGGCTTTAAATCAAGGAAGGAGACCTGTTGAAGACTTTGTGGCAGAGTTCAAGAGATGGACCCTTGATTCAGGGTGGAATGATACATCTCTAAGAACTCAGTTCAGACTCGGCCTATCAGAAGCCGTTAAAGACGAGCTCGCCCGAGCGGATTTACCTGACACCTTGGATGCCCTGATACAGACCAGTATCAATATTGACAGACGACTGCGAGAAAGAAAGGCTGAGAAGATGGGATTGCCATTGTCCAGTCCTTCTCGGATGTCGGCTGTTGACCCTACTCCTATGGAGGTAGGAATGATACGTCCACCTTTATCCTTTACCGAACGTGCCAGGAGAAGATCCGAACATCTCTGCATGTACTGCGCCTCCCCGGATCATTTGTTAAGCGGCTGTCCCCTTGCCCGCAAAAAAGAGGGTGAGTGTTCAAATGTCTTGCTAGGGGGACTAACGACTTCCTTTTCTAATCCTTATCTTTTTATTCATTTGACATTACAGTGGGACCAAACTAGGATCACCACCAAGGCTATGATCGACACAGGATCTTGTGGGAACTATATCGATACTTGTTTTGCTACCTTAAATAAAATACCTATTATTTCAAAACTCAAACCTGTCTCTGTTAGTTTCATTAACGGTATTCCGTTATCCTCTGGTCCAATCACCAAACAGACACAAGCACTCCTTGTCACTGCCAATGAGTCTCATATGGAGACTACCACTTTTGATGTACTAACCTCACCACATTTTCCCATTATTTTGGGACTTCCCTGGTTACACATACATCAACCAATCATTGATTGGAAAACAAGAACTCTAACCTTCTCTTCTCACTATTGCGAAACCACGTGTAATCTCTCATCATATGGAAAGATCCTGTCTGTGGTGACAGATGAGATTATACCACTATGTTACCAGGATTTGTCGGAAGTCTTCCTTGAGAAAAATGCTCAAGTGTTGCCTCCCCATAGGGACTATGATTGTTGTATCGATCTACTCCCTAATAGCAAGTTGCCTTTCGGTCATGTTTATCCTCTTTCACAGGATGAACTCTCTCATCTCAAGGAATACTTGGATGAGAATTTGGCGAAAGGGTTTATCAGACCTTCTACTTCCTCTACTGCTGCAGGACTCTTCTTTGTCCGCAATAAGGATTCAGGTCTCAGGCCTATTATTGATTACAGGCAATTAAATACCATTACAATAAAGGATCGCTATCCCTTACCCCTCATTCCTGAACTTATTGAACAGGTGCGCGGGGCTACCTACTTTTCGAAATTGGACCTAAAAGGGGCATACAACCTAATCCGAATCCGTGACGGGGATGAATGGAAGACAGCATTCAGAACCAGATACGGATTGTTCGAGTACCTTGTGATGCCATTCGGGTTGTGTAATGCTCCCGCAGCCTTTCAACGATTCATAAATGACATCTTCAGAGACTTACTTGATGTTTGTGTTGTAGTATATCTGGACGATATACTTATTTATTCTAAATCTTTATCTGAACACATAAAACATGTAAGACTCGTGTTGTCCAGACTACTTGCACACAACTTATACGTAAAATTAAAAAAATGTTTATTTCATAAAGAAGAAGTACTATTCCTAGGATACATCATATCTAAAAATGGAATCAAAATGGATATGAGCAAGATATCCTGTATTCTAGATTGGCCTGTGCCAACAACTCGTAAAGCATTACAAAGATTCCTCGGATTTTCTAACTTCTATAGGAAGTTCATCAAGAACTTCTCTGCTATTGTGAGACCTCTCACACAACTCACAAGTATAAAAAAAACATTCAAATGGTCAGAAGAAGCAAATGGAGCTTTCCGCTTGTTGAAATCAAGCTTTACTTCTGCTCCCATACTACGCCATCCAGACCCATCCCTTCAATACATCCTGGAGGTAGATGCGTCAAATATGGCAGTAGGAGCAGTTCTCTCCCAACGACCAACAAATACTTCACCACTTCACCCAGTTGCTTTTTTCTCAAAATCACTAAGCAGCCCCGAGGTGAATTACCCAGTGGGTGAAAAAGAGTTGCATGCCATAAAATTGGCATTGGAGAATTGGCGACACCTACTTGAGGTTACTCGATTACCAGTTCTCATATACACAGATCATAAAAATCTTCAATACCTTCAGACTAACAAGGCTCTTTCCCACCGGCAGGTACGATGGTCCTTATTCTTTTTAAGATTCAACTTTTTGGTGACCTACACTCCTGCAGACAAAAATAAAAAGGCGGATGCGCTGTCACGATTAACCGAGGATAACTACGCCGAAATACCTTCAATTCCTATAATACCCTATGAACGTATTGTCGGTGTTGTTCTTTCCCTGAAGGAAGAGATTTTGCACAGCATAGGACTGGATTCACCTCCACCACAACTAAGTGCTGATGCAGAAGGCTTCCTCTATTACAACGACAAATTTTACATACCCCCTACTATGCGTACCAAGATTTTGGAATTGTCGCATGATGTGCCTATGGCAGGACATATGGGTATGACTAAAACATTCAATTTACTTACTAGGCAGTTTTGGTGGCCTGACATGAAGACGTACAAAAATTTGTTTCTTCTTGTGACATCTGTGCAAGGTCCAAAATTGACACTACAAATCCATCTGGTCTACTTTGTAGTCTACCAATACCCCAGGTTCCATGGGAAGTTGTGTCCTTAGACTTTATAGTAGAACTACCACCTTCCAAAGGATTTAACACCATTCTAGTGTCAGTGGACCATCTGACCAAGATGGCACATTTCATTTCTATTCGAAGATTACCTTCATCCAAGCAAACAGCGGAATTGCTAGTGAAACATGTCTTTAAGTTACATGGTATTCCAAAGACCCTTCTGTCTGACCGTGGTTCACAGTTCATCTCCAAGTTTTGGAAAGCTCTATGTCAGATACTATGAATAGAGCGAAAACTTACTTCTCCCTACCACCCTCAGACCAATGGACAGACAGAAAGAGTCAACCAGTGCATTGAGCAATATCTACGTTGCTATACCTCATACCTACAGGACGATTGGGTGGACCTCCTCCCGCTGGCGGATTTCGCTTATAACAACGCAACCCACAGTACTACTAAGCAAAGTCCATTCTACTTGAACTGTGGGTTTCATCCCACTCTTCTTCCACCACGCATCCTTCCATCAAGTAACCCAGTGGCCTCTGATTATCTCACCCAAATAAAGGACTATCTGGGTTTACTCAACACCACCATATCACATGCCCATAGTCAACAAAAAAGGTACTACGACCTACGTAGAAAACCCTCTCCTCAATATGCTATTGGGGATCTTGTTTGGCTATCTACAAAAAATTTGAGATTAAAGATCCCTAGTAAAAAACTTGGACCTTTATTTCTGGGACCCTTCCCAATTAAGAAACTCATTGGAAAAGCTGCAGTGCAACTCACCTTACCGGCAGATCTCAAAATACATCCCATCTTTCACGTGTCGCTACTAAAACCACATGTTCCTAACCAAGGAATAAGGCCTACCATCTTGCCTCCACCTCCAGTACAAGTTGAAGGCGGAGAAGAATATGAGATCAAGGAGATTCTGGATTCTCGTATCCACAGAGGAAGACTCCAATATCTCATAAGATGGAAGAACTATGGACCCCAAGACGACACCTGGTTGGATACTGCTGATGTTCACGCACCTAGGCTTATACGAACATTTCACTCGAAATACCCGGAAAAACCAGCGCTATAGGCCTTCCGGAGCCGGCCTTAAGGGGGGGGGGGTACTGTAAGATTCTGGTACCTTTGGTACCCTTATTTCCCATTTCTACCTTAATATTGCGTCCCACCTTGCTAACTAGGTGGAACGCATACACCTTTAAGAACGATGACATCATCGCCGAGCGCCGCTATGAGCGGCAATTTCAATCGCCGGTTTTCTCTCACTCATTGCTCGTTCAAACCGCATGCTTGACCAGTCTTGTCCTATGCTGCCGGAGCTTCTAGCTATTCCTTTGCCTGAACAAAACCGGAACCTCGCTACCGATCCCGTATCTCGCTACCGGATCACTCTCCTGCTACTGGACCTTGCTACTACTAACCCAACTAGTGATAAGTACCCCAAAGGGGGTTTCTTCCTAACTAACTTACACTATCTACCTCTGCATACTAAAGGACTGTTACTATGTAAGCACTATTTCTATCATCTGCATAACTTCATAGATTGCTAGCTCTTGAGCCTACCATCATCTACATCATTGCACTAGGTTACTCTCTCTTGTATACTTCATCTGCTGTCCCCTACCACCTGTTACTATACATGATTGCTAAACCTATCTGCATACTACCTATCATCACCTACCACTCTCCTGAATATTACTACTGAGTGCTCACCATTTCTAACGCCTGTCTCTCACCTCTATACTATCATATACATCCTATCACTCCAGGAACATCATATTGAGTGTATGTATATTTGCATAAAGCAGGCTGTGCACGGTGATGAGTCCTGAGAGTTGGATATGTTTGTTCAACACATCTCTACATGACTACTGAGTGTAATAATTCTGCAGCTGCAAATCCATTCACTAACAAAAAACGCAAGAGCGTTACACATCAGGACCAATCCAGGCCTCAGTTGTGGGATACTTTCCTGTCTATCAAGGCAAACTGGAATCTGGTGCGGTTTATATACATTGACCAAGTGTAAGGCAACCACCCAGATGGAAAAAGCCAAGCCTGGGCCATCAGTATCTTGAGTCCTGAAGGCAAGATCGTCATCATACCTCACCCTGATCGTTCCTACTAAGCTGTGCCAAGTTCTTGATTCAGCTAAGAGAATATAAGTCACCAAGTGGCTAGTGAGCACAAAGAATTCTATTGTTGCTACTGAGAGAGTTTGAATTACAAAGGGGCTAGTGCGCCTGAAGAGTTCTTTGTTACAGTTTTGCTGTTAGGGCTAAGAGCCCTTTTTGCCAGATCTCCTTTCCCTTCTAACCTTGCAAAAGAAGATGGGGATCCTCAAAACTGCCAAAGTTTCATCACCTGGAAGAAAGAACTTCTGCCACAGAGGAGTTTTCCTGCTAAAGCCAGGGGCTACCTTGTGAGAGAAGGGTAGTGGCTCATTGTCTCTTCAGAGAGAGGGATGTCAGAGTAAAGGATCCCTTGAGAGTTCTTACAAACACTCACAAGTAGGAAAGCTTTGCTCAGGCTCCAGCAATTATTGCCTACTACCAGGAGATAAATTGTTGCCTCGGTGTTACAGAGAGAAGGATACTGTGAGCACCAGTCGGGTGGACTCCACAATTCTTCATCCTAACTTGTGGGTCTGACTAGGATAGGAAATAGTCAGTGCCATGGTGATTAAGAGGGACTGTGCCTATTGCTGGTCATATGATTCCCAAATGGAACAAGTACAGAAATGGCTAGTTAGTTAGAATGGCAGGTTGTTCTGTTTGTCTATTATAGGAACACAACAGGACAACGCGTCAAGCGTGCCCTTAGGAGGCCAGATGCACCAGAAGTCTCTGTGGAGAGGGCAGTCTCACTGTGATTATATCGGATGTAGAGTTACTACATGCTCACCATTTTCCTTTACAGGCTTGTACAGGAATCTTCATGTCTTTGAAAGGTTTCCTTATTGTCTATCTTATGTATATATGTACAAATGTTATTTGTAGCATAGTTAGTCAGGATTAGTGTTGAGCGAACACGGACTGTATTATTCGTGTTCGTACCGAATAATTGGATTTTTGTTACCCGAACACGAACACGGACACTTTACTGTATATTCGGGTAAAAATCCGTGTTCGGTCGTTTTATTTCCGGGTTTTGCATGCTTTGGCGCTCTTTTCATGGCGGGCTTTCAACAGCCAATCAACAATCGTTTAACTGGTGTGCCTTAAGCCATCCCAGCCATGCCTGCAAATGTCTCAGTAGCTGTGATTGGCCGTCTGAAGCATGTGACCAAGTCTTTATAAGTTCGAGGCAGCCGCAGCGGCGTCATTATGCTGCTTAGATCAGGGACAGAGCACACATCAACGTGCTGGCTGCTGATTAGGGAAAGATAGGCAGGAAAAAACCATTTGTGTCCGGATAGAATTTAGGGACAGGTCGGAGTGTTTAGGCAGGGCGAGTTGTAAGCATTTTAGGGATAGAGTCTGCTGAATTATAGGGTCAGTGTGTTCTACAAACTACAATTGATATTGCTGTGTGGGGTGGGGTCTGCACTTAGTTCTCCTGATCTACGATCTCTTCTCAATCCTGTTAGGGACAGAGTCTGCTGAATTTTAGGGAAAGTGTGTTCTACAAACTACAATCGATATTGCTGTGTGGTGTGGGATAGGAGATAGGCAGGTGTCAGTGATCCACATCCATTTTTCTGTGTGTGGGCTGCAGTGAACACAATCTTTTTGGGGTGCAGTGAACACAATCCTTTTGGAGTGCAGTGAACAAAATCTTTGTGGGGTGCAGTGAACAAAACCTTTGTGGGGGTACAGTGAACACAATCTTTGTGGGGTGCAGTGAAGACAATCCTTGTGGGGTGCAGTGAAGACAATCCTTGTGGGGTGCAGTGAACAAAATCTTTGGGGGGGGGTACAGTGAACACAATCTTTGTGGGGTGCAGAGAAGACAATCCTTGTGGGGTGCAGTGAACAAAATCTTTGGGGGGGTACAGTGAACACAATCTTTGTGGGGTGCAGTGAACAAAACCTTTGTGGGGTGCAGTGAACACAATCTTTGTGGGGTGCAGTGAAGACAATCCTTGTGGGGTGCAGTGAAGACAATCCTTGTGGGGTGCAGTGAACAAAATCTTTGGGGGGTACAGTGAACACAATCTTTGTGGGGTGCAGTGAACAAAACCTTTGTGGGGTACAGTGCACACAATCTTTGTGGGGTGCAGTGAAAAAAACCTTTGTGGGGTACAGTGAACACAATCTTTGTGGGGTGCAGTGAAGACAATCCTTTTGGAGTGCAGTGAACACAATCTTTGTGGGGTACAGTGAACACAATCTTTGTGGGGTGCAGTGAACAAAACCTTTGTGGGGTACAGTGAACACAATCTTTGTGGGGTGCAGTGAACACAATCTTTGTGGGGTGCAGTGAACACAACCTTTGTGGGGTACAGTGAACACAATCTTTGTGGGGTGCAGTGAACAAAACCTTTGTGGGGTACAGTGAACACAATCTTTGTGGGGTACAGTGAACACAATCTTTGTGGGGTGCAGTGAACAAAACCTTTGTGGGGTACAGTGAACACAATCTTTGTGGGGTGCAGTGAACAAAACCTTTGTGGGGTACAGTGAACACAATCTTTGTGGGGTGCAGTGAAGACAATCCTTTTGGAGTGCAGTGAACAAAATCTTTGTGGGGTACAGTGAACACAATCTTTGTGGGGTGCAGTGAACAAAATCTTTGTGGGGTACAGTGAACACAATCTTTGTGGGGTGCAGTGAAGACAATCCTTGTGGGGTGCAGTGAAGACAATCCTTGTGGGGTGCAGTGAACAAAATCTTTGGGGGGTACAGTGAACACAATCTTTGTGGGGTGCAGTGAACAAAACCTTTGTGGGGTACAGTGAACACAATCTTTGTGGGGTGCAGTGAACAAAACCTTTGTGGGGTACAGTGAACACAATCTTTGTGGGGTGCAGTGAAGACAATCCTTTTGGAGTGCAGTGAACACAATCTTTATGGGGTACAGTAAACACAATCTTTGTGGGGTGCAGTGAACAAAACCTTTGTGGGGTACAGTGAACACAATCTTTGTGGGGTGCAGTGAACACAATCTTTGTGGGGTGCAGTGAACAAAACCTTTGTGGGGTGCAGTGAACACAACCTTTGTGGGGTACAGTGAACACAATCTTTGTGGGGTGCAGTGAACAAAACCTTTGTGGGGTACAGTGAACACAATCTTTGTGGGGTGCAGTGAACACAATCTTTGTGGGGTGCAGTGAACAAAACCTTTGTGGGGTACAGTGAACACAATCTTTGTGGGGTGCAGTGAACAAAACCTTTGTGGGGTACAGTGAACACAATCTTTGTGGGGTGCAGTGAAGACAATCCTTTTGGAGTGCAGTGAACAAAATCTTTGTGGGGTACAGTGAACACAATCTTTGTGGGGTGCAGTGAACAAAATCTTTGTGGGGTACAGTGAACACAATCTTTGTGGGGTGCAGTGAAGACAATCCTTGTGGGGTGCAGTGAAGACAATCCTTTTGGAGTGCAGTGAACACAATCTTTATGGGGTACAGTGAACACAATCTTTGTGGGGTGCAGTGAACAAAACCTTTGTGGGGTACAGTGAACACAATCTTTGTGGGGTGCAGTGAACACAATCTTTGTGGGGTGCAGTGAACACAATCTTTGTGGGGTGCAGTGAAGACAATCCTTTTGGAGTGCAGTGAACACAATCTTTGTGGGGTACAGTGAACACAATCTTTGTGGGGTGCAGTGAAGACAATCCTTGTGGGGTGCAGTGAAGACAATCCTTGTGGGGTGCAGTGAACAAAATCTTTGGGGGGTACAGTGAACACAATCTTTGTGGGGTGCAGTGAACAAAACCTTTGTGGGGTACAGTGAACACAATCTTTGTGGGGTGCAGTGAAGACAATCCTTTTGGAGTGCAGTGAACACAATCTTTGTGGGGTACAGTGAACACAATCTTTGTGGGGTGCAGTGAAGACAATCCTTTTGGAGTGCAGTGAACACAATCTTTATGGGGTACAGTAAACACAATCTTTGTGGGGTGCAGTGAACAAAACCTTTGTGGGGTACAGTGAACACAATCTTTGTGGGGTGCAGTGAACACAATCTTTGTGGGGTGCAGTGAACAAAACCTTTGTGGGGTGCAGTGAACACAACCTTTGTGGGGTACAGTGAACACAATCTTTGTGGGGTGCAGTGAACAAAACCTTTGTGGGGTACAGTGAACACAATCTTTGTGGGGTGCAGTGAACACAATCTTTGTGGGGTGCAGTGAACAAAACCTTTGTGGGGTACAGTGAACACAATCTTTGTGGGGTGCAGTGAACAAAACCTTTGTGGGGTACAGTGAACACAATCTTTGTGGGGTGCAGTGAAGACAATCCTTTTGGAGTGCAGTGAACAAAATCTTTGTGGGGTACAGTGAACACAATCTTTGTGGGGTGCAGTGAACAAAATCTTTGTGGGGTACAGTGAACACAATCTTTGTGGGGTGCAGTGAAGACAATCCTTGTGGGGTGCAGTGAAGACAATCCTTGTGGGGTGCAGTGAACAAAATCTTTGGGGGGTACAGTGAACACAATCTTTGTGGGGTGCAGTGAACAAAACCTTTGTGGGGTACAGTGAACACAATCTTTGTGGGGTGCAGTGAACAAAACCTTTGTGGGGTACAGTGAACACAATCTTTGTGGGGTGCAGTGAAGACAATCCTTTTGGAGTGCAGTGAACACAATCTTTATGGGGTACAGTAAACACAATCTTTGTGGGGTGCAGTGAACAAAACCTTTGTGGGGTACAGTGAACACAATCTTTGTGGGGTGCAGTGAACACAATCTTTGTGGGGTGCAGTGAACAAAACCTTTGTGGGGTGCAGTGAACACAACCTTTGTGGGGTACAGTGAACACAATCTTTGTGGGGTGCAGTGAACAAAACCTTTGTGGGGTACAGTGAACACAATCTTTGTGGGGTGCAGTGAACACAATCTTTGTGGGGTGCAGTGAACAAAACCTTTGTGGGGTACAGTGAACACAATCTTTGTGGGGTGCAGTGAACAAAACCTTTGTGGGGTACAGTGAACACAATCTTTGTGGGGTGCAGTGAAGACAATCCTTTTGGAGTGCAGTGAACAAAATCTTTGTGGGGTACAGTGAACACAATCTTTGTGGGGTGCAGTGAACAAAATCTTTGTGGGGTACAGTGAACACAATCTTTGTGGGGTGCAGTGAAGACAATCCTTGTGGGGTGCAGTGAAGACAATCCTTTTGGAGTGCAGTGAACACAATCTTTATGGGGTACAGTGAACACAATCTTTGTGGGGTGCAGTGAACAAAACCTTTGTGGGGTACAGTGAACACAATCTTTGTGGGGTGCAGTGAACACAATCTTTGTGGGGTGCAGTGAACACAATCTTTGTGGGGTGCAGTGAAGACAATCCTTTTGGAGTGCAGTGAACACAATCTTTGTGGGGTACAGTGAACACAATCTTTGTGGGGTGCAGTGAAGACAATCCTTGTGGGGTGCAGTGAAGACAATCCTTGTGGGGTGCAGTGAACAAAATCTTTGGGGGGTACAGTGAACACAATCTTTGTGGGGTGCAGTGAACAAAACCTTTGTGGGGTACAGTGAACACAATCTTTGTGGGGTGCAGTGAAGACAATCCTTTTGGAGTGCAGTGAACACAATCTTTGTGGGGTACAGTGAACACAATCTTTGTGGGGTGCAGTGAAGACAATCCTTTTGGAGTGCAGTGAACACAATCTTTATGGGGTACAGTAAACACAATCTTTGTGGGGTGCAGTGAACAAAACCTTTGTGGGGTACAGTGAACACAATCTTTGTGGGGTGCAGTGAACACAATCTTTGTGGGGTGCAGTGAACAAAACCTTTGTGGGGTGCAGTGAACACAACCTTTGTGGGGTACAGTGAACACAATCTTTGTGGGGTGCAGTGAACAAAACCTTTGTGGGGTACAGTGAACACAATCTTTGTGGGGTGCAGTGAACACAATCTTTGTGGGGTGCAGTGAACAAAACCTTTGTGGGGTACAGTGAACACAATCTTTGTGGGGTGCAGTGAACAAAACCTTTGTGGGGTACAGTGAACACAATCTTTGTGGGGTGCAGTGAAGACAATCCTTTTGGAGTGCAGTGAACAAAATCTTTGTGGGGTACAGTGAACACAATCTTTGTGGGGTGCAGTGAACAAAATCTTTGTGGGGTACAGTGAACACAATCTTTGTGGGGTGCAGTGAAGACAATCCTTGTGGGGTGCAGTGAAGACAATCCTTGTGGGGTGCAGTGAAGACAATCCTTTTGGAGTGCAGTGAACACAATCTTTATGGGGTACAGTGAACACAATCTTTGTGGGGTGCAGTGAACAAAACCTTTGTGGGGTACAGTGAACACAATCTTTGTGGGATGCAGTGAACACAATCTTTGTGGGGTGCAGTGAACACAATCTTTGTGGGGTGCAGTGAACACAATCTTTGTGGGGTACAGTGAACACAATCTTTGTGGGGTGCAGTGAAGACAATCCTTGTGGGGTGCAGTGAAGACAATCCTTGTGGGGTGCAGTGAACAAAATCTTTGGGGGGTACAGTGAACACAATCTTTGTGGGGTGCAGTGAACAAAACCTTTGTGGGGTACAGTGAACACAATCTTTGTGGGGTGCAGTGAAGACAATCCTTTTGGAGTGCAGTGAACACAATCTTTGTGGGGTACAGTGAACACAATCTTTGTGGGGTGCAGTGAACAAAATCTTTGTGGGGTACAGTGAACACAATCTTTGTGGGGTGCAGTGAAGACAATCCTTGTGAGGTACAGTGAAGACAATCCTTGTGGGGTGCAGTGAAGACAATCCTTGTGGGGTGCAGTGAACAAAATCTTTGGGGGGTACAGTGAACACAATCTTTGTGGGGTGCAGTGAACACAATCTTTGTGGGGTGCAGTGAACACAATCTTTGTGGGGTGCAGTGAAGACAATCCTTTTGGAGTGCAGTGAACACAATCTTTGTGGGGTACAGTGAACACAATCTTTGTGGGGTGCAGTGAAGACAATCCTTGTGGGGTGCAGTGAAGACAATCCTTGTGGGGTGCAGTGAACAAAATCTTTGGGGGGTACAGTGAACACAATCTTTGTGGGGTGCAGTGAACAAAACCTTTGTGGGGTACAGTGAACACAATCTTTGTGGGGTGCAGTGAAGACAATCCTTTTGGAGTGCAGTGAACACAATCTTTGTGGGGTACAGTGAACACAATCTTTGTGGGGTGCAGTGAACAAAACCTTTGTGGGGTGCAGTGAACAAAACCTTTGTGGGGTACAGTGAACACAATCTTTGTGGGGTGCAGTGAACACAATCTTTGTGGGGTGCAGTGAACACAACCTTTGTGGGGTACAGTGAACACAATCTTTGTGGGGTGCAGTGAACAAAACCTTAGTGGGGTACAGTGAACACAATCTTTGTGGGGTACAGTGAACACAATCTTTGTGGGGTGCAGTGAACAAAACCTTTGTGGGGTACAGTGAACACAATCTTTGTGGGGTGCAGTGAACAAAACCTTTGTGGGGTACAGTGAACACAATCTTTGTGGGGTGCAGAGAAGACAATCCTTTTGGGGTGCAGTGAACACAATCTTTGTGGGGTACAGTGAACACAATCTTTGTGGGGTGCAGTGAACAAAACCTTTGTGGGGTGCAGTGAACACAATCTTTGTGGGGTGCAGTGAAGACAATCCTTGTGGGGTGCAGTGAAGACAATCCTTGTGGGGTGCAGTGAAGACAAACAATCCTTGTGGGGTGCAGTGAAGACAAACAATCCTTGTGGGGTGCAGTGAACAAAATCTTTGGGGGGTACAGTGAACACAATCTTTGTGGGGTGCAGTGAACAAAACCTTTGTGGGGTACAGTGAACACAATCTTTGTGGGGTGCAGTGAACAAAACCTTTGTGGGGTACAGTGAACACAATCTTTGTGGGGTGCAGTGAAGACAATCCTTTTGGAGTGCAGTAAACACAATCTTTGTGGGGTACAGTGAACAAAACCTTTGTGGGGTACAGTGAACACAATCTTTGTGGGGTGCAGAGAAGACAATCCTTTTGGGGTGCAGTGAACACAATCTTTGTGGGGTACAGTGAACAAAACCTTTGTGGGGTACAGTGAACACAATCTCTGTGGGGTGCAGTGAACAAAACCTTTGTGGGGTACAGTGAACACAATCTTTGTGGGGTACAGTGAACACAATCTTTGTGGGGTACAGTGAACACAATCTCATACTTCTGAAGCTTTGAGGGTGCTGCCTGTTCTATACTCCTCCTCCTCCTCCTCATCCATCCTTTTAGGTGTACAAACAATAGTAATTGGGGCCTAGTGTGCTTCTGTACGTGTGAAAAACATACACTTTTTTTGATCATATTTCCTATTCCGTTATTCAATAAAAACCTTTGGGGCTCAATTAAATTGCGGAATAGTCTGTGTCGGTACGTGTGAGATCCACCTTTCCAAGTTTTTGGGGTTCATCTCATACTTCTGAAGCTTTGAGGGTGCTGCCTGTTCTATACTCCTCCTCCTCCTCTTCCTCATCCATCCTTTTAGGTGTACAAACAATAGTAATTGGGGCCTAGTGTGCTTCTGTACGTGTGAAAAACATACACTTTTTTTTGATCATATTTCCTATTCCGCTATTCAATAAAAACCTTTGGGGCTCAATTAAATTGCGGAATAGTCTGTGTCGGTACGTGTGAGATCCACCTTTCCAAGTTTTTGGGGTTCATCTCATACTTCTGAAGCTTTGAGGGTGCTGCCTGTTCTATACTCCTCCTCCTCCTCCTCCTCATCCATCCTTTTAGGTGTACAAACAATAGTAATTGGGGCCTAGTGTGCTTCTGTACGTGTGAAAAACATACACTTTTTTTTGATCATATTTCCTATTCCGCTATTCAATAAAAACCTTTGGGGCTCAATTAAATTGCGGAATAGTCTGTGTCGGTACGTGTGAGATCCACCTTTCCAAGTTTTTGGGGTTCATCTCATACTTCTGAAGCTTTGAGGGTGCTGCCTGTTCTATACTCCTCCTTCTCCTCCTCCTCATCCATCCTTTTAGGTGTACAAACAATAGTAATTGGGGCCTAGTGTGCTTCTGTACGTGTGAAAAACATACACTTTTTTTTGATCATATTTCCTATTCCGCTATTCAATAAAAACCTTTGGGGCTCAATTAAATTGCGGAATAGTCTGTGTCGGTACGTGTGAGATCCACCTTTCCAAGTTTTTGGGGTTCATCTCATACTTCTGAAGCTTTGAGGGTGCTGCCTGTTCTATACTCCTCCTCCTCCTCTTCCTCATCCATCCTTTTAGGTGTACAAACAATAGTAATTGGGGCCTAGTGTGCTTCTGTACGTGTGAAAAACATACACTTTTTTTTGATCATATTTCCTATTCCGCTATTCAATAAAAACCTTTGGGGCTCAATTAAATTGCGGAATAGTCTGTGTCGGTACGTGTGAGATCCACCTTTCCAAGTTTTTGGGGTTCATCTCATACTTCTGAAGCTTTGAGGGTGCTACCTGTTCTATACTCCTCCTCCTCCTCTTCCTCATCCATCCTTTTAGGTGTACAAACAATAGTAATTGGGGCCTAGTGTGCTTCTGTACGTGTGAAAAACATACACTTTTTTTTGATCATATTTCCTATTCCGCTATTCAATAAAAACCTTTGGGGCTCAATTAAATTGCGGAATAGTCTGTGTCGGTACGTGTGAGATCCACCTTTCCAAGTTTTTGGGGTTCATCTCATACTTCTGAAGCTTTGAGGGTGCTGCCTGTTCTATACTCCTCCTCCTCCTCCTCCTCATCCATCCTTTTAGGTGTACAAACAATAGTAATTGGGGCCTAGTGTGCTTCTGTACATGTGAAAAACATACACTTTTTTTTGATCATATTTCCTATTCCGCTATTCAATAAAAACCTTTGGGGCTCAATTAAATTGCGGAATAGTCTGTGTCGGTACGTGTGAGATCCACCTTTCCAAGTTTTTGGGGTTCATCTCATACTTCTGAAGATTTGAGGGTGCTGCCTGTTCTATACTCCTCCTCCTCCTCTTCCTCATCCATCCTTTTAGGTGTACAAACAATAGTAATTGGGGCCTAGTGTGCTTCTGTACGTGTGAAAAACATACACTTTTTTTTATCATATTTCCTATTCCGCTATTCAATAAAAACCTTTGGGGCTCAATTAAATTGCGGAATAGTCTGTGTCGGTACGTGTGAGATCCACCTTTCCAAGTTTTTGGGGTTCATCTCATACTTCTGAAGCTTTGAGGGTGCTGCCTGTTCTATACTCCTCCTCCTCTTCCTCATCCATCCTTTTAGGTGTACAAACAATAGTAATTGGGGCCTAGTGTGCTTCTGTACGAGTGAAAAACATACACTTTTTTTTGATCATATTTCCTATTCCGCTATTCAATAAAAACCTTTGGGGCTCAATTAAATTGCGGAATAGTCTGTGTCGGTACGTGTGAGATCCACCTTTCCAAGTTTTTGGGGTTCATCTCATACTTCTGAAGCTTTGAGGGTGCTGCCTGTTCTATACTCCTCCTCCTCCTCTTCCTCATCCATCCTTTTAGGTGTACAAACAATAGTAATTGGGGCCTAGTGTGCTTCTGTACGTGTGAAAAACATACACTTTTTTTTGATCATATTTCCTATTCCGCTATTCAATAAAAACCTTTGTGGCTCAATTAAATTGCGGAATAGTCTGTGTCGGTACGTGTGAGATCCACCTTTCCAAGTTTTTGGGGTTCATCTCATACTTCTGAAGATTTGAGGGTGCTGCCTGTTCCATACTCCTCTTCCTCATCCTCCCTTTAGGGTAGGAAAAAATTTAATCGGGCCTAGTCTGTGTTTGTACGTGTGAGATACACAGTTTTTTATCCTATTCCGCTATTCAATACACACCCTTTTGGTGTAAAAAACATTAAATTGCGGCATAGTTTGCATATTTGACTGTGAGATACACCCGTGCGATACTGTTGTTCTTTTGTTCCGCTATTCAATAAAGACCTTTCTAGGGCAAGATCTTAAATTTCAGAAATATGAGGAGAGCGTCAAATAGGGGCCGTGGCCTGGGTCGTGGTGGTGCTGCTGCTAGAGCTCCTGTTGCAAGGAGAGGACGTGGTCGATCTGTGCCAGCTACACGCACAAGTGAAACACCTTCCTCAAGTGTGAGTAGGCGACAGAACCTGCATCAGTATTTGGTAGGGCATCATACGCCTCTAGAAGTGATGAGGCCAGAACACAGAGAGGCGATAGTAGATTGGTTTGCTGCTGACAGTGCCTCCAGTTCCTTCACATTGTCTCCCACCCAGTCTACTGCAGAAAGGTCAGAGTTGGCACCTGCAGCCAATGTCCAACCGTCTTTCACCTCACCCCCTTGCAAATCAGGCAAGCAGTCTGAGCCCCAAGCCATAGAGCAGTCTCTTATTCTTTTTGAGGACTCTGTCAGCAGGGTTTCCCAGGGCCATCCACCTAGCCCTGCCCCAGAAGTGGAAGAGATTGAGTGCAGCGATGCCCAACCACTTATTTCTCAAGATGAGTACATGGAAGGACCATCACAGCACGTCTCCGATGATGACGAAACGCAGGTGCCAACTGCTGCGGCGTTCAGCATTGTGGAGACTGACAGGGAGGGCAGGGGTGAAGACTGGGTGGAAGATGATGTGGAGGACGATGAGGTCCTCGACCCCACATGGAATGAAGGTCATGCAGGTGACCTGAGTAGTTTGGAGGAAGAGGCGGTGGTCGCACAGAGCCACCAGCACAGCAGAAGAGGGAGCAGGGTGCAGAAGCGGAGCGGCCGTGCCCTAGACACTACGCCTGCTACTGCCCAACGCAGCAAGGGAACGAGCGCACCAAAGTCAGCTCAAAAGAGTTCTCTAGCGTGGAAGTTCTTTAGAAAATGTGCTGATGACAGGACACGAGTGGTTTGCACCCTGTGCAATCAGAGCCTGAAGCGAGGCATAAACCTTCTCAACCTGAGCACAACCTGCATGATCAGGCATCTAAGTGCAAAGCACGAGCTGCAGTGGAGTACACACCTTCAAAACCAAGAAACGTCTCTGGCTCATCCTGCTTCCTCTTCTGCTGCAGTCTCGGCCGCTCCAGCCACCTCTGTAGTCATACCGGCACCTGCCACCCCGCAAACAGACGATCTGTTAGCAACACCACCACCTGGGTCACCAACAACCATCTCCACAATATCCCGTGGAAGCGTTCAGCTTTCCATCTCCCAAACACTTGAGAGGAAGAGGAAGTACCCCCCTACCCACCCGCGATCCCTGGCCCTGAATGCCAGCATTTCACAATTATTGGCCTTTGAAATGCTGTCATTCCGTCTGGTGGAGACGCCCAGTTTTAAAAAGCTTATGTCGGTGGCTGTCCCACAGTACGTCGTGCCCAGCCGCCACTACTTTTCCAGGCAAGCCATCCCTTCCCTGCACAACCAAGTGGGGGAAAAAATCAGGTGTGCACTGCGCAACGCCATCTGTGCCAAGGTCCACCTAACTACCGATACGTGGACCAGTAAGCACGGTCAGGGGCGTTATATCTCCCTAACGGCACACTGGGTAAATGCAGTGGCGGATGGGCCTGAGGCGGATAGCAATTTGGCACATGTCCTTCCACCACCGAGGATTGCAGGGCGCTTCAGTTTGCCTCCTGTTCCTAACTCATCCTACTCCGCTACCTCATCCTCTACCGCCTCCTCATCCGGACAGCGTAATACCTTCACCACCAACTTCAGCACGGCCAGGGCTAAACGACAGCAGGCAGTTTTACAACTTGCCTGTTTGGGGGACAAACCACACACCGCGCAGGAGTTGTGGAGGAGCATGGAACAGCAGACAAATGAGTGGTTGCTGCCAGCGAGCCTCAAGCCCGGCCTGGTGGTGTGCGATAACGGGCGAAATCTCATAGCAGCTCTGGGCCTAGCCGGTTTGACGCACATCCCTTGCCTGGCGCATGTGCTGAATTTGGTGGTGCAGAGGTTCCTTAAAAACTACCCCGATATGTCAGAGCTGCTGCAGAAAGTGCGGGCCGTCTGTGCGCACTTTCGGCGTTCTCACCCTGCTGCTGCTCGCCTGGCAGGGCTGCAGCGTAACTTCGGCCTTCCCGCTCACCGCCTCATATGTGACGTGCCCACAAGGTGGAACTCCACCTTGCACATGCTGCAAAGACTGTGCGAGCAGCAGCAGGCCATAGTGGAGTTTCAGCTGCAGCACGCACGCGTGAGTCGCTCTGCGGAACAGCACCACTTCACCACCAATAACTGGGCCTCCATGCGAGACCTGTGTGCCTTGTTGCGCTGTTTTGAGTACTCCACCAACATGGCCAGTGGCAATGACGCTGTTCTCAGCTTAACTATCCCACTTCTATGCCTCCTTGAAAAAACAATTCGGGCGATGATGGAAGAGGATGTGGCACAGGATGAGGAAGAGGAGGAGGAGGATGAAGAGGTAACATTTCAAAGGCTTTCAGGGCAGTCATTCGCAAGGGGCTCCGAGGGTGGGTTCCTGCACACACAAACGCCAGGGACACAATTGTCCAGCAGGGGCACAGTTCTGGAGGATGAGGAGGATGAGGAGGAGGAGGAGCTGGAGGAGGAGATGGAACCATGTTCACAGCAGGGTGGCACCCAGGCCAGCTCATGGCCATCACTGGTGCGTGGCTGGGGGGATACAGAGGACACGGACGATACACCTCCCACAGAGGACAGCCTTTCGTCGCCTCTGGGCAGCCTGGCACACATGAGCGATTACATGCTGCAGTGTCTCCACAACGACCGCCGAGTTGCCCACATTCTAACTTGTGCTGATTACTGGGTGGCCACGCTGCTGGATCCCCGTTACAAGGACAACGTACCGTCCTTAATTCACTCACTGGAGCGCGATCGCAAGATGCGCGAGTACAAGCGCACGCTGGTAGACGCGATGCTGCTGGCATTCCCATCTGACAGCGGGGCCACAGTGGAAGCACAAGGCAGAGGAGGAGGAGGAGGAGGTCGCCAACTCAACCAGGGCACCGCCAGCACCTCAGAAGGCAGGGTTAGCATGGCCGAAATGTGGAAAAGCTTTGTCAGCACGCCACAACAAACAGCAGCACCAGCAGCTCAGATGGAACGTCTTAGCAGGAGGCAGCATTTTACCAACATGGTGGAGCAGTATGTGTGCACACGCCTACATGTAGTGAATGAGGGGTCTGCCCCCTTCAACTTCTGGGTCTCCAAATTGGGCACATGGCCTGAGCTTGCCCTTTACGCCTTGGAGGTGCTGGCGTGCCCTGCAGCCAGTGTATTATCTGAACGGGTATTTAGCACGGCTGGGGGTGTTATAACAGACAAGCGCAGCCGCCTGTCCAGAGACAATGTGGACAAGCTCACGTTCATTAAAATGAACCAGGCATGGATCCCACGGGACTTTTCCGTACCTTGTGCAGAATAGCAATGGATACCGACCTTACCCAGCCATTGTTCCATTTTTGCTCTTTCTCACTCTTTTGGGGTGTACCCTCATTTAAAATTTGTGAAAAGAAGCAGTGTTGGCTACCTCGTCCTCCTCCTCAGGGCCAGATTAACGTAGGGGCTATTGGAGCTGCAGCTCCATGCAGGCCCCTACCTTTTATATAGGCCCCGGGTTGGCCATATTCACTGTGACCGCTCTTCTGTCACTTGTAAACACAGAAGTCTGGCTTCTATGCTCGCTTCCCCAGGCAGCACCCTCAGAACCTCCCCACACAGCGCGAAGGCTGGACAAGGAGGGACAGTTGCCGATGCATGGATGTGTTTATGGGCTTCAGAGACAGCATCCCATGTTGAATTAGGCATGCATGGCTGCACCCTTCCTCCTCTGGGTGCATGCCAAGGCACGGCCCTTAAGGCCCTTCAAAATCCTCAGCACCAAGACCATGATGCTCTTAATCCGGCCCTGGTCCTCCTCCACCGCCGCTTCCACCTACACCGCCCATAGGTGTGCGCAGCCTATTGCATTAGGGTGTGCACCCCAAAGTTGAAATACACATGCATGTGTTTGCCTACATGTACATGGCCCCAATACATTACTCTCCCTGCTGGCAAAGAGAAATAGAGCAGAGCAGGTGCGAGGGAGATCTTTCCCATCTCCTCACTGGCAAACAGAGCGATAATGCTATGTGCCCTAGGTGATTAGGGTGTGCCCAGGTACACCAGGCACACCCTGTGCGCACGCCTATGACACCGCCACATCCACCACCACCTCAACCTCCCTCCTACTCCATATGGGCCTCGTCCTTCAGAGATGAAGAACATTGTTTTATTTTTCTGTTTTTTTTTTGTTGTTTTAAGTTATTTCCCTATCCACATTTGTTTGCAGAGCACTTGCCATGCTCTTAACTACGTTTTGCTGCCATTTGCAGCACTCTAGCCCTTTCCATTGGTGTTTTAGAGCCATTTTAGTGCCTTAAAGTTCGGGTCCCCATTGACTTCAATGAGGTTCGGTGTCCGGGAAAAGTTCGGTAAAAGTCCGGGACACGGACCCGGACTTTTTTTTAAAGTTCGGCCGAACCCGTCGAACACGGACATCCAGGTGTCCGCTCAACCCTAGTCAGGATGTTTAACCTCTTCCTCTCAGACAGATTTTTGTTTGGCGGGGAGTGCAATATTAAATTGCTCTTGGTGAAACTCTGTGAAAATTTGTAAACTTTGTATAGCAGATGTCTATATTTTTCACGTAATTTATTGTAGCTACTGGCCACATATGGGGTATGCCCCATGACCCTGTACATATGTTATTTTCCTTTTCCCCCCTTTCCAAGTTTGTGGAATACTCCATGTAAATGTTTGTAAAGGTATTTTTATAAGGGTGGATGCCCAAAGCCAGTGAGGACATGGCTCAGTTTGGCGAGGGTGGATGTAGCACCCTCCTAGGTAGGTGCCTGAAGAGATAATATCGTTTTTGGATCTTTTCTGCTTACCAGAGAGATTGCCAGGTAAATGTATATTGCTCTCTGCCTACCAGAGGAGCAGGATCTACTAGTGAGGTCTGCTCATGGTGCTCGATTGTCTGAAGTGTTTCACACTGGTTCAATGGGGAGGCATATTGGACAGTGGGAGGAAACCTGACAAATGAGTGCACAGGCATTTAGTACAGCCCTGGTGATTGGCAGAGGAATATGCCTCGGTGCATGCTTGGATACTGTATAAATGGCAAGGGCACATGTGCTCGGGGTCTTTCAGCTGGAGAGCGGGGTCCTGGAGGGAAAGGGCGGCTGTCCCTTCTCTATAGAAGCTGCCATGTGGCCTCAGGTGGTTGACCTCAGGGCCGAAGAGTCAGAGGGGAGCTGAACCCAGAGGTCCTGCAGAGCTGACTGAAGGGGAGACACTGGAGAGGATCTGATTCTGCCTACAGTGAGTACAGATCTGTGTCATGGGGCCTGTTCTAAGAGGGCCACCCCTTCTGAGGAAGACTCAGTAGACAGGTGTCAGTCAAGGGGATGCTAGAGAGTGTCCTGAAGATAAAGTAGTTGCAACAAGTCTGCTGCTAGAGAAAGCAAGAAGACCCAATTCTTCCATACAAGTGGCAGTATGGTTAAAGCAGTGTGTCTGCTTCCAAAAATAACCTGGTGAGTCCAAGTGAGAGTTGTACTTATCAACTGTAATTAGTTCCAATTGGAGTATCCCACTATTCCCTTCTCCCATCCAAGTTCCACAATAAATATAAAACCAAATACCCTTGACTGTTTATTGAGTAACAAGCCATTGGGGGTAAGGATGGATAAGTGAACTGTCCCCTAGTGACTGTCTGCAGGTAGGGTTGAGCGGACACCTGGATGTCCGTGTTCGGCGGGTTCGGCCAAACTTGAAAAAAAAGTCTGGGTCCGTGTCCCGGACTTTTTCCGAACTTTACCCGGACACCGAACCCCATTGAAGTCAATGGGGACCCGAACTTTCAGGCACTAAAATGGCTCTAAAACACCAATGGAAAGGGCTAGAGTGCTGCAAATGGCAGCAAAATGTAGTTAAGGGCATGGCAAGTGCTCTGCAAACAAATGTGGATAGGGAAATAACTTAAAACAACAAAAAAAACAGAAAAATAAAACAATTTTCTTCATCTGTGAAGGACGAGGCCCATATGGAGTAGGAGGGAGGTTGAGGTGGCGGTGGATGTGGCGGTGTAGGTGGAAGCGGCGGTGGAGGGGGACGAGGTAGCCAACACTGCTTTTTTTCAGTCATTTTAAATTAGGGTACACCCCAAAAGAGTGAGAAAGATCAAAAATATAACAATGGCTGGGTAAGGTCGGTATCCATCTCTATTCTGCACAAGGTACGGAAAAGTCCTGTGGGATCCATGCCTGGTTCATTTTAATGAACGTGAGCTTGTCCACATTGTCTCTGCGCTTGTCTGTGATAACGCCCCCAGCCGTGCTAAATACACGTTCAGATAATACACTGGCTGCAGGGCACGCCAGCACCTCCAAGGCGTAAAGGGCAAGCTCAGGCCATGTGCCCAATTTGGAGACCCAGAAGTTGAAGGGGGCAGACCCGTCATTCACTACATGTAGGCGTGTGCACACATACTGCTCCACCATGTTGGTGAAATGCTGCCTCCTGCCAAGACGTTCCATATGAGCTGCTGGTGCTGCTGTCTGTTGTGGTGTGCTGACAAAGCTTTTCCACATTTCGGCCATGCTAACCCTGCCTTCTGAGGTGCTGGCGGTGCCCTGGTTGCGTTGGCGACCTCTTCCTCCTCCTCCTCCTCTGCCTTGGCCTTGTGCTTTCACTGTGGCCCCGCTGTCAGGTGGGAATGCCAGCAGCATCGCGTCTACCAGCGTGCGCTTGTACTCGCGCATCTTGCGATCACGCTCCAGTGAGTGAATTGAGGATGGTACTTTGTCCTTGTAATGGGGATCCAGCAGGGTGGCCACCCAGTAATCAGCACAAGTTAGAATGTGGGCAACTCGGCGGTCGTTGTGGAGACACTGCAGCATGTAATCGCTCATGTGTGCCAGGCTGCCCAGAGGCAACGAAAGGCTGTCCTCTGTGTGAGGTGTATCGTCTGTGTCCTCTGTATCCCCCCAGCCACGCACCAGTAATGGCCATGAGCTGGCCTGGGTGCCACCCTGCTGTGAACATGGTTCCATCTCCTCCTCCATCTCCTCATCCTCCTCATCCTCCAGAACTGTGCCCTTGCTGGACAATTGTGTACCTGGCGTTTGTGGGTGCAGGAACCCACCCTCGGAGCCACTTGTGAATGACTGCCCTGAAAGCCTTGGAAATGATCCCTCTTCCTCCTCCTCCTCCTCTTGTGCCACATCCTCTTCCATCATCGCCCGAATCGTTTTTTCAAGGAGGCATAGAAGTTGGATAGTTAAGCTGACAACGGCGTCATCGGCACTGGCCATGTTGGTGGAGTACTCAAAACAGCGCAACAAGGCACACAGGTCTCGCATGGAGGCCCAGTTATTGGTGGTGAAGTGGTGCTGTTCCGCAGAGTGACTCACGCGTGCATGCTGCAGCTGAAACTCCACTATGGCCTGCTGCTGCTCGCACAGTCTTTCCAGCATGTGCAAGGTGGAGTTCCACCTTGTGGGCACGTCACATATGTGGAGGTGAGCGGGAAGGCCAAAGTTGCGCTGCAGCGCTGACAGGCGAGCAGCAGCAGGGTGAGAACGCCGAAAGTGCGCACAGACGTAGCTCTGACATATCGGGGTAATTTTTAAGGAACCTTTGCACCACCAAATTCAGCACATGCGCCAGGCAAGGGATGTGCGTCAAACCGGCTAGGCCCAGAGCTGCTATGAGATTTCGCCCGTTATCGCTCATCGGTCTGCTGTTCCATGCTCCTCCACAACTCCTGTGCGGTGTGTGGTTTTTCCCCCAAACAGGCAAGTTTTAAAACTGCCTGCTGTCGTTTAGCCCTGGCTGTGCTGAAGTTGGTGGTGAAGGTGTTACGCTGACCGGATGAGGAGGCGGTAGAGGATGAGGAAGCGGAGTAGGAGGAGTTAGGAACAGGAGGCAAACTGAAGCGCCCTGCAATCCTCGGTGGTGGAAGGACATGCGCCAAATTGCTATCCACCTCAGGCCCATCCGCCACTGCATTTACCCAGTGTGCCGTTAGGGAGATATAACGCCTCTGACCGTGCTTACTGGTCCACGTATCGGTAGTTAGGTGGACCTTGCCACAGATGGCGTTGCGCAGTGCACACCTGATTTTTTCCCCCACTTGGTTGTGCAGGGAAGGGATGGCTTGCCTGGAAAAGTAGTGGCTGCTGGGCACGACGTACTGTGGGACAGCCACCGACATAAGGCTTTTAAAACTGTGCGTCTCCACCAGACGGAATGACAGCATTTCAAAGGCCAAGAATTTTGAAATGCTGGCATTCAGGGCCAGGGATCGCGTGTGGGTAGGGGGGTACTTCCTCTTCCTCTGAAGTGTTTGGGAGATGGAAAGCTGAACGCTTCCACGGGACATTGTGGAGATGGTTGGTGACCCAGGTGGTGGTGTTGCTGACAGATTGTCTGTTTGCGGGGTGGCAGGTGCCGGTATCACTACAGAGGTGGATGAAGAGGCCGAGACTTCAGCAGAAGAGGAAGCAGGAGGAGCCAGAGACCTTTCTTGGTTTTGAAGGTGTCTACTCCACTGCAGCTCGTGCTTTGCACTTAGATGCCTGATCATGCAGGTTGTGCTCAGGTTGAGAAGGTTTATGCCTCGCTTCAGGCTCTGATTGCACAGGGTGCAAACCACTCGTGTCCTGTCATCAGCACATTTTCTGAAGAACTTCCACGCTAGAGAACTCCTTTGAGCTGGCTTTGGTGCGCTCGGTCCCTTTCTGTGTTGGGCAGTAGCAGGCGTAGTGTCTAGGGCATGGCCGCTCCGATTCTGCACCCTGCTCCCTCTTCTGCTGTGGCTCTGTGTGACCACCGCCTCTTCCTCCAAACTACTCAGGTCACCTGCATGACCTTCATTCCATGTGGGGTCGAGGACCTCATCGTCCTCCACATCATCTTCCACCCAGTCTTCACCCCTGCCCTCCTTGTCGATCTCCACAATTCTGAGTACCGCAGCAGTTGGCACCTGCGTTTCGTCATCATCGGAGACGTGCTGCGATGGTCCTTCCATGTACTCATCTTGAGAAATAAGTGGTTGGGCATCGCTGCACTCAATCTCTTCCACTTCTGGGGCAGGGCTAGGTGGATGGCCCTGGGAAACCCTGCTGACAGAGTCATCAAAAAGAAGAAGAGACTGCTGCATGACTTGGGGCTCAGACTGCTTGCCTGATTTGCAAGGGGGTGAGGTGAAAGACGGTTGGACATCAGCTGCAGGTGACCTTTCTGCAGTAGACTGGGTGGGAGACAATGTGAAGGAACTGGAGGCACTGTCAGCAGCAAACCAATCTACTATCGCCTCTACTTGTTCTGGCCTCAACACTTGTAGAGGCGCATGATGCCCTACCAAATACTGCTGCAGGTTCTGTCGCCTACTCACACTTGAGGAAGGTGATTCACATGTGCGTGTAGCTGGCACAGATCGACCACGTACTCTCCTTGCAACAGGAGCTCTACCAGCAGCACCACGACCCAGGCCACGGCCCCTATTTGACGGTCTACTCATATTTCTGTGATTTATGATCTTGCCCTAGAAAGGTGTTTATTGAATAGCGGAACAAAACAACAACAGTATCGCACGGGTGTATCTCACAGTCAAATATGCAAAGTATGCCGCAATTTACTTTTTTTCACCCCAGAAAGGGTGTATATTGAATAGTGGAATAGAAAAAAGGATATTAAACAGTGTATCTCACACGTACAAACACAGACTAGGCCCCGATTACAATTTTTTGTACCCTAAAGGGAGGATGAGGAAGAGGAGTAGGAGGAGTTCGGAACAGGAGGCAAACTGAAGCACCCTGCAATCCTTGGCGGTGGAAGGAGATGCGCCAAACAAATTTAAAAGGTGTATCTCACACGTACCGATACAGACTATGCCGTAATTTAATTTTTTTCACCCCAAAAGGGTGTATATTGAATAGCGGAATAGAAAAAAAATTATAAAACGGTGTATCTCACACGAACAAACACAGACTAGGCCCCGATTACAATTTTTTGTACCCTAAAGGGAGGATGAGGATGAGGAAGAAGAGTAGGAGGAGTTCGGAACAGGAGGCAAACTGAAGCGCCCTGCAATCCTCGGCGGTGGAAGGAGATGCGCCAAACAAATTTAAAAGGTATATCTCACACGTACCGATACAGACTATGCCGTAATTTAATTTTTTACACTCCAAAAGGGTGTATATTGAATAGCGGAATAGAAAAATTTTTATAAAACGGTGTATCTCACATGTACAAACACATATTAGGCCCCGATTACAATTTTTTGTACCCTAAAGGGAGGATGAGGAAGAGGAGTAGGAGGAGTTCGGAACAGGAGGCAAACTGAAGTGCCCTGCAATCCTCGGCGGTGGAAGGAGATGCGCCAAACAAATTTAAAAGGTGTATCTCACACGTACCGATTCAGACTATGCCGTAATTTAATTTTTTACACTCCAAAAGGGTTTATATTGAATAGCGGAATAGGAAACATTTTATAAAACGGTGTATCTCACACGTACAAACACAGACTAGGCCCCGATTACAATTTTTTGTACCCTAAAGGCAGGATGAGGATGATGAAGAGGGGTAGGAGGAGTTCGGAACAGGAGGCAAACTGAAGCACCCTGCAATCCTCGGCGGTGGAAGGAGATGCGCCAAACAAATTTAAAAAGGTGTATCTCACACGTACCGATACAGACTATGCCGTAATTTAATTTTTTACACTCCAAAAGGGTGTATATTGAATAGCGGAATAGAATTTTTTTTATAAAACGGTGTATCTCACACGTACAAACACAGACTAGGCCCGATTACAATTTTTTGTACCCTAAAGGCAGGATGAGGATGAGGAGTAGGAGGAGTTTGGAACAGGAGGCAAACTGAAGCACCCTGCAATCCTCGGCGGTGGAAGATGCGCCCAAAAATTGGAAAGGTGTATCTCACATGTAACGATACAGACTATGCCGCAATTTAATTCTTTTTACCCCAAAGGGTGTAGATTGAATAGCGGAATAGAAAATATGATATAAAAAGGTGTATCTCACACGTACAAACCCAGACTAGGCCTCGATTACAATTTTTTGTACCCTAAAGGCAGGATGAGGATGAGGAGTAGGAGGAGTTCGGAACAGGCAGGAGGCAAACTGAAGCACCCTGCAATCCTCGGCGGTGTAAGATGCGCCCAAAAAATTGGAAAGGTGTATCTCACACGTACCGATACAGACTATGCCGCAATTTAATTCTTTTTACCCCAAAAGGGTGTAGATTGAATAGCGGAATAGAAAATATGATATAAAAAGGTGTATCTCACACGTACAAACCCAGACTAGGCCCCGATTACAATTTTTTGTACCCTAAAGGCAGGATGAGGAGTAGGAGGAGTTCGGAACAGGAGGCAAACTGAAGCACCCTGCAATCCTCGGCGGTGGACGATGCGCCCCAAAAATTTGGAAGGTGTATCTCACACGTACCGATACAGACTATGCCGCAATTTAATTCTTTTTACCCCAAAGGGTGTAGATAGAATAGCGGAATAGAAAATATGATACAAAAAGGTGTATCTCACACGTACAAACCCAGACTAGGCCCAGATTACAATTTTTTGTACCCTAAAGGCAGGATGAGGAGTAGGAGGAGTTCGGAACAGGAGGCAAACTGAAGCACCCTGCAATCCTCGGCGGTGGAAGATGCGCCCCAAAAATTTGGAAGGTGTATCTCACACGTACCGATACAGACTATGCCGCAATTTAATTCTTTTTACCCCAAAGGGTGTAAATTGAATAGCGGAATAGAAAATATGATACAAAAAGGTGTATCTCACACGTACAAACCCAGACTAGGCCCCGATTACAATTTTTTGTACCCTAAAGGCAGGATGAGGATGAGGAGTAGGAGGAGTTCGGAACAGGAGGCAAACTGAAGCACCCTGCAATCCTCAGCGGTGGAAGATGCGCCCCAAAAATTTGGAAGGTGTATCTCACACGTACCGATACAGACTATGCCGCAATTTAATTTTTTTTACCCCAAAAGGGTGTAAATTGAATAGCGGAATAGAAAATATGATATAAAAAGGTGTATCTCACATGTACAAACCCAGACTAGGCCCCGATTACAATTTTTTGTACCCTAAAGGCAGGATGAGGATGAGGAGTAGGAGGAGTTCGGAACAGGCAGGAGGCAAACTGAAGCACCCTGCAATCCTCGGCGGTGTAAGATGGGCCCAAAAAATTGGAAAGGTGTATCTCACACGTACCGATACAGACTATGCCGCAATTTAATTTTTTTTACCCCAAAAGGGTGTAGATTGAATGGCGGAATAGAAAATATGATATAAAAAAGTGTATCTCACACGTACAAACCCAGACTAGGCCCCGATTACAATTTTTTGTACCCTAAAGGCAGGATGAGGAGTAGGAGGAGTTCGGAACAGGAGGCAAACTGAAGCACCCTGCAATCCTCGGCGGTGGAAGATGCGCCCCAAAAATTTGAAAGGTGTATCTCACACGTACCGATACAGACTATGCCGCAATTTAATTTTTTTTACCCCAAAAGGGTGTAGATTGAATGGCGGAATAGAAAATATGATATAAAAAAGTGTATCTCACACGTACAAACCCAGACTAGGCCCCGATTACAATTTTTTGTACCCTAAAGGCAGGATGATGAGTAGGAGGAGTTTGGAACAGGAGGCAAACTGAAGCACCCTGCAATCCTCGGCGGTGGAAGATGCGCCCCAAAAATTTGAAAGGTGTATCTCACACGTACCGATACAGACTATGCCGCAATTTAATTTTTACCCCAAAAGGGTGTAGATTGAATAGCGGAATAGAAAAAAGTATATAAAATTGGTGATTTTTCAATAGCACATGTGAACACAGCAGTGTCTTATGTTTTATGTCACGGTCAGCTCAGCAGCAGGCTATGAAGGGAAAAAAAAAAATTCCCCTTTAACTTTGTAATTTTTAAATAGCAGATTAGTACAGACTATGCCACAATTAATTTTTTTTTTTAACCCAAAAGGGTGTATATTGAATAGTGGAATAGAAAAAGTATATAAAATTGAAAATCACTCAATAGCACATGTGAACACAGCAGTGTCTTATGTTTTATGTCACGGTCAGCTCAGCAGCAGGCTATGAATGGAAAAAAAAAAAATTTCCCTTTAACTTTGTAATTTTTAAATAGCAGATTAGAACAGCAATCTGTAGTAAAATATAGCTGAACGCTGCACACAACAGACTGATAAAAATATATTTTTTTCTCCCTCCTCCTCCTCCTCAGTGGGCTCAAGTGAGGGCAAAAAGATTGTTCACTGCACCACCCCCCACACAGCAAAATCGATGTAGATCGCTAACGGACAATTGTTCTGTCCCTGCCTAATCTCTCCAGCCTGTCCCTAAAATGCTCAAATATCTTTCCCTGCCTACACTCCGACCTCTCCCTGCATTCTTTTCAGGCACAATTTTTCACTGTCTGTCCCTAATCAGCAGTAGCCAGCACGTATAATGTGTGCTCTCTCCCTACACTACAGCAGAATGACGCACCGCGCTGTGTCTCTCGAACTTATAAAGACATGGGTCACATGCTTCAGATGGCCAATCACAGCTACTAATACATTTATAGGCATGGCTGGGATGGCTTAAGGCACACCAGTTAAACGCTTGTTGATTGGCTGTTGAAAGCCTGCCTTTAAAAGCGCGCCATTACATACAAAACAGGAAATAAAATTACCGAACACGGATTTTAAACCCGAACATACAGGACCTGAAAACTTTACTGTATGTTCGGGTTTAAAATCCGTGTTTGGTAATTTTATTTCCTGTTTTGTATGTAATGGCACGCTTTTAATGGCGTATAATAATACAGTCCGTGTTCGCTCAACACTATCTGCAGGTAATCTAAGGAGGCCCAGGAAGTCATCAGACAGCAAGCCCTACAGGGACAGTGCTACAGTTGTTTCACATAGTTCTATACAGCTGCAATATCCTCCAGTTACACGACAAAGCAATCATATATTCCCTATTAATCCTTGTGATCTGACAGAACCTGAAATGAATGTCTGCACAGCCAACATAGACTGTGGCTTAGGGTGGTAAAGCTTTAGGGGAAGCACACAACAACCCACATTTTTGACTCTCATTAACACATTTATGTGTATAATAAAACCTTCCAGACCTCTACTCTACTGACAAGAACAGTCTGGCTCAATCTTCATTGCTGGTTGTAGGTGTGAGTTCTAATACAGAGAAAAAAAGTCCTGGGCAGAGTTTCCCATTACAGAATATTCTGATAATCAAACGTTCCTTTATATAGTAGGCATATACATATATAATTAGCAATATAAACACAGAAAACAGGACTGACTGACATGTAACATAAATAACAAAACCGGTCGGTGTTTTACAAATCAAATTAAAATATCCGGGGGAAAGGAACCAAAGGGATAAATTTCCTTGTGTTAATCTCAATTATGAAACAATTCTTCCCTGACACTTTCCTTGTGGAAGCTCGATTGCTAAAGGGTGAAATGTTACAAAGTAATAGTAATAGTAAAAGTTCTCAAGTAATATATGATACTATGTTCATATATAGTTCCTGAAAAGACTATGAGATTGCATACCCGTACCGAAATTCAACACACAAGCTTGCATGTTTAAACCGATATGGGAATGAGATTGTCTACTCCCATACACGCTGTGATATTGGAACATTGCATGCTTTAGCATTCGAGCTTCCACAAGGAAAGTGTCAGGGAAGAACTGTTTAATAATTGAGATTAAAGAGGTTGTACACCGAGAATTTTTTTTTTTCTCTTCTTTAAATCCTGAAAGAGAAACCCATAATGAGCTAGTATGCATCGCATACTAGCTCATTATGAAATACTTACCTTAGAACGAGCCCCCGCCGTGCCGTCCGCTTACCTGTATGACGGGCGACATGTATAGTCGCCCGTCTTCCGGGATCGCGGCATCCGGCCATCTGATTGGCCGGAGCCGCGGTGACGTCACTCCCGCGCACGCGCGCGGGAGCCGACGGTCACGGCACGGGGCTCTGAAGGAACGGCACGATCTGCCGTTCCTTCAGAGCGCATGCGCCAGTGACGTCACTGGCTGCATTAAAGGTAAATATAACATGCACCGTTTAGGAGATATTTACAGTACCTATAGGTAAGCCTTAATATAGGCTTACCTATAGGTACAACTTCCTGAGGAGGGTTTACTTCTTCTTTAACACAAGGGAATTTATCCCATTGGTTCCTTTCCCCCTGACATTTTAATTTTATTTGGAAAACACCGGCCGGTTTTGTTATTTATGTTACATGTCAGTCAGTCCTATTTTCTGTGTTTATATAGCTAATTATATATATATATATATATATATATATATATATATATTTACACTGCATGATTGTGAAATTTCACCACTATTTATAAATAAATAGATCTATGGCAATTCATCATACCGCCTCCCTGCCTAAATACTTACCAACCATTTAAACATTCTTTCCTCTGCGCTCTGTGCAGAATACCTTGTTTATATGCAGTTAGGTTTGGTTGGTATCATTAGTTTGACAGGCAAAGGATATCACCATAGATTAATTTTCAATATCCCCCTACCAATACTATTGTATTACATGAGGTAGCTACTTGTACTGCTGCTGCACTGCTAAACACTTCAGGGCCCACACCAGCACCCTCTCTCTCTCACTTATCTTCAGGGCTTAGACACTGGCACCCCCTTTCTCTAAACTTTCTCCACAGGTTAGCTGGCTCCCAGATCCCTCTGACCTTCTGGAGTGGTCCCCTCTCCTAGGCAGACCCCTAGGCGGTTTCGAGTACTCACGACACTGTTTTTCCCCCCGAAACTTCTGCCCAGCAGCTCCACTCGGTCCACAGCACTCTAGATTCCTCTCTCTGCAGCTCAGCTCAACCGCGACCTCTAGGCCAACTGCCCAGGACACGCTCATTAGCGATGACAGGAGGAGAGACAGCCATCACCCTCCTCCTGGGACTCTGCTTCCCGCCAAAGACACCCTGTCACATGCTCCCCTCAGATTTATAGCCCATCCCAGGGTGCATTGCTGTAAACTCTGCCCACTGAGATAGCCACAAGCCCTGGTGTGCTATTGGCTAGGTTTCCTCCACTGTCATATAAGAGCCCTCATTGAATACAGTGGGGAGACTCCCCAGGCACAACAGGTCACACCTGGAAGCATGTGACAGCCTAAATAAATGATCAAGCCCCCCTGATATGCAGACAGGGCCACCCATATGCTTCTTCCTAGCACCTACCTAGGAGGGTGCTACACTGGTTTTCTGCAATAGAAGCTTCATATGTGTATGTGGATATTATAGCAGGAGATGATAAAGAGTTAAGTTTAGTAGGAAAAATCAATGGGTATTCAGTCGGTAGTAAACCATTTACTGGTAATGTAAGATAATTCCATGGTAACACAGCAGGCTAATCGCACTAGGCAAATATTTCATAAGAGCAAATCTTAACCCCCCGCAATGTAATTTTTTTTTTAAGACTTAAGTTAGCACAAGCTGTGTCTCACAGAGAATACTATCAAAGGACCTCCAAAGCCCCTGAAACATGTTAAACATGCAGGTGTGAGAAGAATAGGCACTCCCCTCTCGCATCACACAACGCACCACTCAGTTCCTAAATAACCTGTTGCTAGGTCCAAACCCTGCCACTACAATTATACCAATATTGACTTTAACAATGTGAGTAGAACTTTTTCTGGAGGGGTTGAGGGGGGGGGGGGGCAATCAATGTTCTAGACTCTAGAGGCTACACCTGTTGCAGTAAAAGCATGATCAGAAACATTATCCCCTTCCCCTTTCTTCTTCATGTTGCAGTATAAGCATGATCACAAACAGTATCTCCCCTTCATGTTGCAGTAAAAGCATGATCAGAAACAATATTCCCCCCTTCAAAATCACCATCATTTTACAGGTGTTTATTATAGCATTTTTTTTATTTATTTTTTTTAACATCAAGAGTTTCAGCTAGAGCTGCATGAATCAGAAAAAATACTAGACAGCACTTGACATTACAGAAGACTCAGAGCTACTTTTTTTGACTGCCAACAGCTAATCTTTAGAACCCATCTACACCCCAGACATTTGGCTTTGCCTAACAAGCAGAGATGTTTTACACTTTCTTGTTAAACTAAAAATCTTTTAAATATGATTTATGATACATATAAGACCATTTCAGACTTCCCATGAACAACTGTGACATCTGCAGGTTGCATGCTATCTAGAATAGAATAGATGTAATCAGAACAAGGGTCATAGTAGACTAGAGATCCTGTTAAAGCCAGCAACTTGCCAGCAACAGGATCACTACATTGAAAATTCAACTGCTCTTAGGCCCCTTTCACACAGTCCGTCCGTCGGACGGACTCTGTTTATCTCAGCGGGGGATCGATCCGCCGATCCCCCGCTGAGCAGGAGAATGACAGCTGTTCTCCGCACTGTGTGCAGAGACACAGCTGTCAGTTCCCCATACATCTCTATGGGGAAATCGGATGGGAACGGACCGTCTGTCCGTTCTCATTCGATCCGTCGAAAATAGGGTTTCCATCCGTCCAGATTTGACGGATCGGATCAGATCGGATGTCAGCGGTGCCATTGTCGCATACAACCATTCCTGGCTCAAGCTCAAGCTGTCGTGGCGTCAACCATCTCTGAGCCTGCCCCTGCAGAGCTGACAGAATCTCTGCCCCAGTGTGACACCTATCCCCTAGACAGACCAACTGAAGCACGGCGTGGCATATTTTAGCCTGACTGCTTGCGTAGCCCCTTGAACGCATAGGGAGCACTGCTGCTTCAAAGGACAATTAAGCATAAGAGGACATGGAGGAAGAAGAAGAGGAGGAGGAGGAGGTGGTGGAGTAGTCAGATGTGGCAGAACCAGCGCCAACTTTTTGGAGGCGTGGTGGAAAATTAAGCTGCAACACTGAACCCTGTCCTGCATCCTTCCAAGCTGCCATCAGAGTTACCCAGTGCACCGTGAAGGAAATACCTGTCCATGCCTGTTGAACCAAGAGTCAGCAGTAGTGTGCACCTTCCTCCTTCCTGCTACTTTCTCTGTCCAACCAGGCCAAAACACTAGCTTCCACATGATGGTAGAGAGCTGGAATGGCCTTACGTGAAAAGAAATGTCTTTTTGGTACCTGCCACTGTGGTACAGCACATTCCACAAATTTGCAAAAGGGAGCAGAGTCTACCAGATGAAAAGGGAGCACTTGTAATGCTATTTGGCCAAACTAGCCAATTTGGCCATTTGGCCAAGCTAGCATTAAGACACTGAGCATGTAGATGGCTGGGACAGTATTTCTTTCTATGGTTCAGCAACTGGGGTAGTGAAATTAGCCTGCTGCTCAAATCTAGCGGTGTTGTACTGCTAGCAGATTGGGTGCAAGTCTCTGTGGCACTCATTGCTATACCATCATCCCTCTCAATGTAGGTATTTGAGAAGACATGAGGTATAGGGTTAGAGATCCCAGATGAGGAGCAAGGTGCAGTATGCTTGTTTTGACCTTGTGGCTCTTTCAGGTGCTGCTGCCAATGGACTGCATGGCAGGTCGTCATATGCCTTGTCAAGCATGTGGTACCCAAGCGGCTGGTGTTCTGGTCACGCTTGATCCGCTTAAGACAGATGTTGCAAACAGCAACGCTGCGGTCTACTGCACATGTGCTAAAAAAAGGCCCACACTAATGTGCTTTTGGATGTCCGCAGGGAGTTTGCAGCAATAGGTTGGCTACTCCTATGGTGGCCCCTGGAGCACATCCTGCCTCATTGGAATCGTCCTCCTCCCCCCCCCCCCACTTTCCTCCTCTATCCTGTCAGGCACCCAAGTACAGTCAGTGACCTCATCATCCCCTCCCTCCTCATCACTGGAGCAAACTTGGCAGTATGCTGCAGCTGTGGGAACATGACTGCTAGTTTCTTGTCTGTCATTGTCACCCCCTCCCCTAGGCTCACGTTATTCCCTTCATCAACCTGCAAATCAACATTACAGCTTTCAAATTGCTGTGCATCCTCCAGCCGCATGTCACTGACACTATGTTCGAATAGTTCAGGTAACTCCTCCGTACATGATGGTGGGGTGACAGAAGGAGTAGCTGTGGAGAAGGAGCCTGTGGAACGGGCCGCTTTGGCAGCTGCGGTGGAAGGCAAACTAGTGTGAGCGTGGGTGTCAGAGGATGAGGAGGATGAGGACGGCTTATTAATCCACTCCACCAATTCTTGTACATGTTGTGGCTGAATAACACAGCCAGCACCGGACAAAAAGGACAGACGTGCCCCACCTGCAGAGGATGCACCATGCCTGTGACCACCAATTTTCACTGTGGACACAGAGGCTACTTGCCCTCTTTTCGTGGCCTGTGAGTGTCTGCCTCTTCTTGTTGGCCTTTCTGACATGATGTGGATTTTGGGGGGGTTTTATTACTGGTTGATCAATATATAATATATATATAATGCACTGCTGATATGTACTAAACTGACTGATATATATTGAATGGCCTGATATCTAATCAATTGTTCTATATATAGATAGAGATCAATATAGGGTATACTGAACTGACAGATAGATACTGAATGGCCTGATATCTAATCAATTTTCCTATATATAGATGGAGATCAATATAGGGTATACTGAACTGATAGATAGATACTGAATGGCCTGATATCTAATTAAATGTCCTACATATAGATAGAGATCAATATAGGGTATACTGAACTGACTGATATATACTGAATGGCTTGATATCTAATCAATTGTCCTATTGAGAGATCAATATAGGGTATACTGAGCTGACCGATATATACTGAATGGCCTGATATCTAATCAATTGTCCTATATATAGATAGAGATCAACATAAGGTATATTGAACTGACCGATATACACTGAATGGCCTGATATCTAATCAATTGTCATATATATAGATAGAGATCAATATAGGGTATGCTGAACTGACCGATATACACTGAATGGCCTAATATCTAATCAATTGTCCTATATTAAGATAGAGATCAATATAGGGTATACTGAACTGACCGATATCTAATGAATGGCCTGATATCTAATCAATTGTCCTATATAGAGATAGAGATCAATATAGGGTATACTGAACTGATCGATATATACTGAATGGCCTGATATCTAATCAATTCTCCTATGTAGAGATTGAGATCAATATAGGGTATTCTGAACTGACAGATATATACTGAATGGCCTGATATCTAATCAATTGTCCTATATAGAGATAGAGATCAATATAGGGTATACTGAACTGACTGATATATACTGAATGGCCTGATATCTAATCAATTGTCCTATCGAGAGGTCAATATAGGGTATACTGAACTGACTGATATATACTAAATGGCCGGATATCTAATCAATTGTCCTATATAGAGATAGAGATATATATAGGGTATACTGAACTGACTGATATATACTGAATGGCCTGATATCTAATCAATTGTCCTATCGAGAGGTCAATATAGGGTATACTGAACTGACTGATATACACTGAATGGCCTGATATCTAATCAATTGTCATATTTAGAGATAGAGATCAATATAGGATATACTGAACTGACTGATATACACTGAATGGCCTGATATCTAAGCAATTGTCATATTTAGAGATAGAGATCAATATAGGATATACTGAACTGACTGATATACACTGAATGGCCTGATATCTAATCAATTGTCCTATATTAAGATAGAGATCAATATAGGGTATACTGAACTGACCGATATATACTGAATGGCCTGATATCTGATCAAGTGTCCTATATAGAGATAGAGATCAATATAGGGTATACTGAACTGAGCGATATATACTGAATGGCCTGATATCTAATCAATTGTCCTATATAGAGATAGAGATCAATATAGGGTATACTGAACTGACCGATATATACTGAATGGCCTGATATCTAATCAATTGTTCTATATAGAGATAGAGATCAATATAGGGTATGCTGAACTGACCGATATATATTGAATGGCCTCATATCTAATCAATTGTCCTATATATAGATAGAGATCAATATATGGTATATGGTCTATGGTATATACTGCACTACTGAATATACTTCACTATCTGATCTCTTAACTTGTAAAAAGAACAAATCTCTCTCCCTGCCTAACTCACTGCTAACAATGTCTCTAATTAGACTACACTGAACTGTCTGGTAAACTGCAAATCGCTCTCCTCTCCCTGCCTGAAAAACACGATCCTCTCCCTCACTCAATCACTGCTAGCAATGTCTCTAATTAGACTACACTGCACTGTCTGATAAACTGCAAATGACTCTCTCTCCCCCTGCCTCAAAAACTTGCTATCTCGCTCGCACAGTCACACTACACGTGGCTGCTGTGTGAGCAGCCTTTATATAGTGTGGGGCGTGTACTTAGCCCCTGAGCCATGATTGGCTAAAGGCAGCCTGCCTTTGTCCAATCATGGCAGAAATTATTTGATTGGCCAAAGCATGGAGGTCAGGGTGCATGCTTTGACCAATCACATAATGCACCGCATGCTATACGCACGCGCAGTGCATTATGGATGCAGGCGCTCAAATTTCCCGCAAAGAAGCACATTTGTTCGTCATTCGACAAACAAGCGAACGACCAATGTTCGAGTCGAACTTAGCTTTGACTCGAACTCGAAGCTCATCCCTAGTTGTCACTACCATGTGGACTAAGGCCCCACAGAATCTCCCTCATCAGTGATGGTGGATTACCACAGTGAGGTCCCTCTTGGATGGCCAGCAAAGTAGCAATGCCATAGTAGTGAAGTAAGAGGGTTTATTTGCTTTCCTGCCGATACTGTCACTGGCAAATTGCCAACCATCAAATAGAACATTTGAGCACCATTGGTTTTAACCTGCTGTGATTTCTCAGCTTCAGAAGCCAGCACATATACTACCACAATAAAGGGTGCTAACACAAGAAAGAATATGTAATTACAGCCCATTAAATTAATAAATAAATGGGTGCAACACTTACTTTCTCTTCTTTCATGTTACTTGTAGGCCAAACTGTTGCCAAAATGATGCTGTAATGTAAAAATGGATTTTAAGTAAGTGCTGCAGTATATTGTAGATATAATGTATACGAAAAAATAGAGGTTGTTACATTTCCTAGGAATTCTTTTTTTATAAAACTTTAAACAGAGTGTACCTTAGCTCCTATTCATTATTTTAACATCTTATGTGCAACAGAGACAAAAAGAAAAGAGAAAAATAAATACATATTCATACTGTTGTAGTGAAATAAAGACAACTTGTGCCCTATTTTTCTGTGACGTACCAGCAAACTAAACAAGCTTTGCAGTCCAAGGTTAATTACAATAATAGAAATGTGCTTTGACTAGCTGTCTTTGTTCAGTGGTGCAGAGGCGGAAGAGAGATTAATGTGGAGCCTCATCGAAATTTTCGCAAGGGCTTGTCCATATCTAACTGCTGATAAATCGAATGACTATAAAGTTTATAATAGTGAAGACTATAATGAGAAGTAACAAAAGGTCCATTGGATTAAATTTATTCACAACTAGATATATTAACAGCACATTTTTCGGCAGGTATAAAAAGCCTGATCATTTTTTTTAGTACTGGAATTTATTTTCTCCTATTGATCCCGGTTTTTATACAGCGCTGACAATTTATCTAGAGCTTTACATATAGCACATCAGTCCCTGCCCTTAAGGATTATACAATCTAAGGTCCCAAACTCACATGCACATATTGGGGCCAATTTAGACAGGAGGCAATTAAACTACTAGTATGTCTTTAAAATCAGGGGGGGGGGGGGGGGAACCTGTGCAAGCTCAGGGAGAACATGCAATCTCCATGCAGGTAGCATGTGTTTGGAATTCAAACAGATTACCCTAGTGCTGTGCAAGGCTGGAGTGCTAACCATTAGGCCTCCCCACAGCAGGATATTTCAGATTTGGGGTGCATTAGTATTTGGGTTAGTGCTGGGGGAAGTTACATGGTAAGAGCAGGATGTTAAAGTTTATGTATAGCCCAAACTTATTTTTTTTTTTTTTTATAGAGTTGGGAAACCCCTGTTAGTTTATATTTTTTTATTGGACGATTTCCCATTGGTTCCTGTTCTAGAGATAACCTGTAAATTCTGAGATTTCCCATCACATTCTCTCTCTGTGACTATGATAACCAGGACAGATAGAGAGGGTGAATAAATAGTCATTGGGAGAATTAAGTATGGACATAGACAGAAATAAAAAGTTGACAGGGGTTTTAATCCTTCATATATTCAAAGTGTTGCTTTATATATAAATTTTAGGGCCTAAAGAAGAACTATCAATAACATATTCCAATGTTATTTAACTCCCCAGGGGACTGAGTGCCTAGAGTACTTAGTCATGTTCAAATTTAATATTTAGTTTTAATGCAGTGTGGGCAGACAGGTTCCCCTCCCCATCCAACAATGCCCACCACTAGGAAGGAGACGGATTTGTGATTGTCAGCTCTTGTCTCTGAAGACCAGAGCTGCCATTCACAAAGATCACACATCCTGCAACTCTGTGTGTCTATCTGTTGCTGCTTTTACACATACACAGCCAAGCTGATGGATCACACAGCACAGCAGTACTACGTGAGCATTCAGTTTTATGAATGGATGATCAGTGTTGCTAAACTGTGTCATTCACAGTGCCAGCCCTGACATTGCTGATTGATCATTCATTAGGCTGAAATATCACTCAGTGATGCCACAATATGTGATCCATCAGCCCCACTGTGTACATGTAAAAACAGCAGCTAATAGAAACACAGAACTGCAGTGCTGATTGATCTGTCATTGTTATGAAGAGCAATTAGCACTGCCAGTTTATTCATAATAATAAAGGATTACTCAGATATGCAGCTCTGTGTAATCTATGTGTAGCTGATTTTACTTCATACAGGGCATAGGCAGATACTTTACACAGAGCCGAAGCTCTGACGTGTCCTTTTTAAGCAGCACTAATTCATTTTTATCAGCAGCGCTGATTGTTTATACATCGTCTCGTAGCCTATTATCTATCAGCCACAGTTTCTTGGGCAACAATATGACAGCGCCCTAGGCATTGGCCTGGTCAGTGCAGACAGACACACATATGCACAGATTTGTTCAGCCTGTCCATGCACTTGCTGCTCCCTGCTAGCACAAGTTTCTCTCGGGATGATATGATACATGATATATAGTTACCACTCATTCTGTAAGGGCTATGAATACCTGTACAGAATGCTGGTTGCTGGCAAAATATGGACCAAGGGTTGGAGCCTGAGGCTCCATCTCATCCAAGACTCTACAAAGTCTCTGGGCCCTGGGACTTCTACCAGGATTTACCAATCCTGGAGAAAACTCAAGTTTTCTCCACTAAGATCACATCCTGGAGCCCCTCAACGTGCGTGAGTGAGAACCCTGAGTGACATCAGACTTTTCTGACACCATATAAAATGAAAACTCATTCAGCGCTACAATCAGCAAAATGGAATAAAAGCTGCTGAACACCGGTAAAGGTCAAATCTATCAAAACCCAGATGAAACATAAAATACAAAAGGGGTGCAGCGCTACAGTAGAAAGTATGAACTCAAACTGTATAATTGTGAAAAGGTCCTAACTGAACAATTAAATCACAAATACTGTGCAAGCTAAAAATAAAGAAGAGTCCTTTAAGTGTCACAAATCCAAGCCATAAGATCAAGGAAAACCCGTGCTGTAAAGGATGAAACAGATGCACCTCTTCATAAGTGACTCCATCACCAGAGTGTGTGCTAGCCTCTCACCTCAATGCTCAGACCTCTAGGGTCATAACGCAGTGTGTTTTCAAACACCTGATGGGCTCCCAATCTGCTCAGCTTTGCCTCCAACCTCCAACCTCAGACCGATCATATAGTAAGAGATTCCAACATAGAGGGGGGGACAAAAGGACATCTAGTGCTCTCCGTATATATAACAATTTATTGAATAAAAAATATTGCACTTACAAGCATGGCACTATCCTAGTGCAAAACGAACAGCATAAGTGTACAACAGCACAGCCAGCTGGCCGCTCGGTGTGCGATCCCTTCGGAGCGTCGCGGGTGACGTCACAGCTCCTCCCCCGTACGCGTTGCGTCAGTGGGTGTGACTTCTTCAGCGGGGTACGTGGAGGGCGGCACCCGCACGCTATTTATAGATGCTGCTAAGCAACCGGACCAATCGTTCCAGAGCGGAACAGGAAGCTCTCAGGTTTCCATTTTGGAATAGGGAAAGAGAACTAGCTCTACTTCCTGATGACTCCGGAGCTAACAAAAACTCATATTTACAGACCGGAAACAGGGGAAAAGACACGGTTCAGTTCCTCTCTGTCTCTGTCGATGTAATTAGGAGCTAGTGAATATACTATTGCACTTCGTGAATGCTAGGGGCACAAAACCTTTAACAGGACATAAAGTGACAATGCATAGTGCATAATATAATACCTAAAAGTTTTCAAAAAATTCTTTTATACAAAAACTCTTTTTTTCTTTCAAAAGTCTTTTTAAAAAAAGTCTCTTTGAAAAAATGGCAAATGTTAAATAAGATAGTAAATACAATTCTAAAATCTTTTCATAAAAGCTAAAAAAGACGTGTAACCGCGATGCTCCGTATGGATCTTACAAACACATATATATATAAAAAACATAAAAAACATAACAGAAAAAACATCTAAAAATCAGCAATAATCATCTATTGGAAATAAAACAATTAAGATCAAATTCTACATTTAACCCCCCTGGTACTAAAACTTTAGTCTGGTAAATCCAGAATGATTCTCTTCGACTTAGTTGCCTAGTAAAGTTACCTCCCCTCCAATGCCTGGTAGTTTTCTCAATCCCCCAAAACTTTAATCCAGTAGGGTCACAGTGATGGTATCTTTTAAAGTGTTTGGGGACATTGTGCTTATCCTTTCCCTGTCTGATTCTGTTCATATGCTCTCCTACTCGAACATGCAATGCTCTCGTGGTTCTGCCCACGTATTGATATCCGCATTTGCATTCGAGCATATAAACGACACCTTTGGTCTCACATGTGATGAAATCCCTCAAAACATGCACTTCCTGTGTGGCTGTAGCTAAAAATTCCTTCCTTCTTTTGATGTTACCTTTTGAGGTTTTGCATGCAGCACATCTTCCACAGGCGTAAAAACCTTTCATAGATGGGAAGAGCCTATTATCAGATTTAATGGGGGGATCCAGAACCCCTGGTGCCAGCCGATCTCTCAGGGTTGGCGCCCTTCGGTAGACAAATTTAGGTTTTGATGGAAGGGTCGGGCCCAATACCCTGTCTTGTTGTAGGATGGGCCAATACTTGGCTACTATATTTTCAAACTTCTTGTACTGGACATTGTAGTCCAGCACAAAGCAAAATTCATTACTGGTAGCCATTTTTTTAGAGGGCATAAGAGTGGTTTCTCGTTCAATCTCACTCACTCTAGATAGTTCCTTCTCTATGTGTTCTGGAGCATAACCTTTTTCTAAAAACCTAGAGGCTAATATTTTGGACTGTGAGCGAAAGTCTTCTTCCTGAGAACAGTTTCGTTTCATCCTTAAAAACTGCCCTCTGGGGATATTACATAACCATAGATTATGGTGGCAACTTCCTGTCGGTATATAGGAGTTACGATCAGTGGGTTTGAAGTAGGTACGAGTTTTTAGACACCCATCATTTTTGAAAATCTCCAAATCCAAGAATATAATGCTTTCGGTGTTTACATTCCAAGTTAGTTCAATGTTCCTATTGTTGGAACTAAGATGGTTCATGAATTGCTGCAGACTGGTCATATCTCCTCTCCAAACTAGGAGGAGATCGTCGATGAAACGACGATAACAACTCAGCTGGGGAGGACGGTTTGTGAAGATCACCTCCTCCTCCCAGTGTGACATAAATAAATTTGCCACACTGGGAGCAAAACGTCCTCCCATAGCAACTCCTTTCACTTGTAGAAAATATTCTCGGTTGTACCAAAAATAATTTTTTAGTAAACAGAAGTCTAAACATTCGACAAGGAACTTACGATGTTTAGAGGTCAAATCTGACTTACTTAGGGCCCACTTCACAGAACTCAAAGTATCACTTCATGATTATGCGTTATGACCCTAGAGGTCTGAGCATTGAGGTGAGAGGCTAGCACACACTCTGGTGATGGAGTCACTTATGAAGAGGTGCATCTGTTTCATCCTTTACAGCACGGGTTTTCCTTGATCTTATGGCTTGGATTTGTGACACTTAAAGGACTCTTCTTTATTTTTAGCTTGCACAGTATTTGTGATTTAATTGTTCAGTTAGGACCTTTTCACAATTATACAGTTTGAGTTCATACTTTCTACTGTAGCGCTGCACCCCTTTTGTATTTTCTGACACCATGACATAATGCAGCCCTGTCACAGTACATATAATTATGAAACTCTGTGCAACCATGAAACGGTCAGGAAAGTAAACCATATATACCATGCTTTATGCAACAAGCCACCTATTGTTTGACTCTTTGTAGACTTCTAAGAAAGGTAATGACAAGATTACAAGAGTAAGAGCATAAGAATTCTTTATATATTGTACAGGATGCCGAGGATGTGTCCTGGACAGCAGATTTATTTCCCCTTTATTTGGGTTGTGGCTCCTTTAGGTGGGATGATAAGAGAAGTTTTTAATACTCAGGGGTTGGCACCATGTCACTCATGCAGGGTGAAGGGTTCCAGGATAGTCTGGTTGAAGAGGAGAGGACTGTTTTGCAGTGCTCTCTGGATTGGTAAGTGCTCATTTGGGATCCTGAATTCAGGGCCTCGGAGTGACTCAAATCTTGACTACCTTTGATCCCGAAAGGGTTAACCCACCTACAGGAAGGTCTAAAAGCAATCAGGAAGAAATCAGTACCTGTCTGTGGGGAAATGTGAAGTGGTTTACAGCTGTGAGAAGTGTGGAATATCTGGAGACCGAGACAAGGTTTTAGTAAGCTCCTGCAGCCTTTGGGGCACCCCATAACAGATAGGAACCTTCACTCCAAGTGTGAGACTGGTATATATGTGGTGAGAACATAGGTTATCTTGATTATATCAGGAGTAATAATGCTTTGCTTTGTTTTTGCTGACGGAAGCTGCATTTTGTTTGATTTTGAGAGTCCAATAATTTACAAGCTACTGGTGGGTGATCTTGGGTTCTCCATATTACTGTATATAGTGCTCAGCATTAAAAAGTAAGATTTCAATCAATATCTCAATGAAGACAAGAACAATTTCCAAAATTTTGACAAAACTGAGTTTTATAGAACATTTGTTTAGCTCATTACTTTAAAGTAAGGTAAATAATAAAACTTAGATTACAAAATCTTCAGTTGTACTCAAATTAGTTGATGCAAAAATGAATACACCCCTCAACAAAAACATTCTACATCAAAAGTCTACGTCTAGACTTTTGTATGACCTCCATGATTTGTGAGTACAGCAACAAGTCTTTTAGGCATGGAATGAACAAGTTTGTGACATATTGCAACATCTATATTTTTCCATTCTTAAAAAATGACCACTTTTAGGGTCTGATTGCTGGATGGAGAGTGATGCTTAACCATTTTACTGTGCTGTCTTACGTCTGGGCCACTTTTTGCGTTTCGGCACTGTGCGACTTTAACTGACAATTGCGCAGTCATGCAATGCCGTACCCAAACAAAATGTATGTCCTTTTTTCCCCACAAACAGAGCTTTCTTTTGGTGGTATTTGATCACCTGTGCGATTTTTACTTTTTGCGATATAAACAAAAAAAGAGCGACAATTTTGAAAAAATAACAATATTTTTCAAATTTTTTATATGAAATTCCCCCAAACAAAAATGTAAAAATCTAAATTTTTTATCATTTTAGGCCAATTTGTTTTCTGCTACATATTTTTGGTAAAAAAAATTGCAATAAGCGTATTTTGATTGGTTTGCGCAAAAGTTATTGCGTTTACTAACTAAGGGAAAGATTTCTGTCATTTTTGGTGTTTTTTTTTTTAACGAGTAATGGAGGCGATCTGTGATTTTTTTTGTGGAATTGCGATATTGGGGAGGACAGATTGGACCCTTGACTGACATTTTTGACACTTTTGGGGGTACCAGTGACATTACTACAGTAATCAGTGCTATACATATGCACTGTTACTGTAAAAATGACACTGGCAGGGAAGGGGTTAATTTTTATAGGTGATCAAGGGGTTAATGTATGCCTGGTGCTTACTAACGTGTGTGGGGGGAGGTGACTGAGTGACACAGGGACAGATCGCAGGTTCAGCTATGCTGAACCCTGCAATCTGACCCTGCCTGTCACTTAGGAGATCCGCCCGCTTTGTTTACACAAGCGGGCGGATCTCCACACTCGATTCCCCGACGATCGGGGAAGAGCGGCGGTGATTAACGCCGCTCCTCCCCTGGCCCGACTCCCGCTGTGACTGAATACAGTGGGAGCGAGCCTCCGGCGGTGCGGGGCACCGAGAGAGGGGAATGTCTGGCGACGTAGGTCTACGTCGTCAGACGTTATCGAGCCACTTTGCCGCAGTAGCAGCTCAGTGAGCAGCGGTAAAGTGGTTAACTTGTCTCTTCAGAATTCCCCATAGGTGTTCGATTGGGTTCACATCAGGAGACATACTTGGCCACTGAATCACTTTCACCCTGTTCTTCTTCAGAAAGGCAACAGTGGCCTTAGATGTGTGTTTTGGATCATTGTTATGTTTAAAAAGTGCACAACGACCAAAGGCATGGATTGATGGTAGCATCTTCTCTTTCAGTATAGAGCAGTACATGTGTGAATTCATGATATCATCAATATAATGCAGCTCCTCGACACCAGCAGCACTCATACAGCCCCATAGAAGGACACTGCCACCACCCTGTTTCACTGTAGGCATCATTCATTTTTCTTTGCACTCTTCACCTTTGCAACGCCATGCAGTTTTAAAGCCATCAGTTCCAAAAACCTTTGTCTTGGTCTCATCACTCTAGAGTACAGAGTCCCAGTAGTCTTCTTCTTTTTCAGCATGGGCCCTGGCAAATTCTAGGTGGCTATTTTGTGCATGGGCTTTAGGAGAGGCTTCCTTGTCATGACACCCATGCATGACATTCCTCTGCATTGTACGCTGTATTGTGTCACAGGAAACAGTCACCCCAGTTTGGCTTTCTACTTCTTTAGCTAACTGCAGTCAACTTGCGTGGCGATTTTCTTCAACCCTTCTTCTGTCGAGGGGGTAGCTTCTGTGGACGTCCTGGACATCTCTGTGGGAAGGTTACAGTTCCGTCTTTGTTACATTTTCTATCACTTTTGCTACAGTATTCTGACTGATAAGTAAAGCTTTGCTGAACCTTTTGTAGCCTTCACCTTTCTTGTGTAAAGAAATTATTTTCTTTCTCAGGCCTTGTGTCATTTCTCTTCCATGTGGTGCCATTTCTAACAGCATGAAATGGAAAAGGGTTTTCTTTGTTAAAGCGGAGTTCCGGGCACGAAAAAGTTTTTTCAATAAAAATATCCCCAGGACAGTCACTGTCCCGGGTCGCACTTACCTTTTAGAAGAAATACTTACCTTGAAAATTTCTTCTCCAGCGCTGCCATCATGGATGTGGGCAGCTGAAGCCAGCGCGTCCTCTTCTGCGTCCTCTTCCGTGTCCTCTTCTCCCAGAATGCGCCTGCACCGGCCCCGATCGTCACTTCCGGTGCCGGCGCGTCATCCCTCCACAGCTTCTGGGCATGCCCAGAAGCTATTTAGAAGGGAATGACGCGCCCGCACCGGAACTGATGAGCGGGGCCGGTGCAGGCACAATGATTCCTGGGAGCGATGACGTTCAGCTCCCAGGAATCAGTGCAAAGAGGAAGTGATGGCGCGGGCCACGGCCGCAGAGGGAGGAAGTGGAAGAAAGGTGAGTATATTTTTCTTCAATAACAAGGTAAGTAAACAAAAAAAAAATCGTAACTATCAATTTATTATTCAGGTGATGAAAAGCAAGCGGAAGGCCCAAAATCGACTATGTCGGTTTTGTGGCCGGAACTCCGCTTTAAGTAACGCCCTTTTATAATCAACTGGACACCTATCTAATGAATAATTAGACAAACCTGTAGTTAAATTCTTGTTAATTAGGATTTTGTTGTCTAAAATTTACCTTTGCTCCTAAGATTTTTATTGGTTTGTATTCATTTTTGCAACATGGTTTTGAATGAATTTGTTAGGAAAAATACTTTTTTTTGTGTGTGCAAACTAAGAAATCTTGGTTGCAATCAATGGCCCGCATTTGTGGGAGCATTTTGTAGTATAGTGTCCCATAGAAAATGTTGATTCTGAAAGGAAAGTAAAGGTTTTCTGACAAATCTGTTGGGGTGTACTCATTTATGCTTAGCATTTTTTTCTTTACAAAACCAGAGCATTCCTTTAATTTCTTTCTAACTGTACTAAGCGCACACCTAAAAGATGGTCACCCCCATCAGGATATGGGGTGAACTGCAGCTAGAGAAAATGCTAGTACAGATGGCTGGTCATTCCTAATTACTTTCTCTTTCAGATTCTCCTTTGTCACCTTCTTTTCCAACTTAGGCTTTGGCCCTGCAAGCAGAGTAAGCAAAATCTGGCTGCTGATGTCACAGCCTTCCTACCAGCCTGCTATTCTTAGCTGTGTCACGGCTATTTCTGTGCCTCCTCCTCACAGTACTGAAAAGCAAAATGACGGTTACAGACAGCGCTCACTCTTCAATGGATATAGAAGTGTGTTAGCTAGAAATTTGTAAGGGGAAGTGAGTAGGTGGTTGCTTTCTTTCCCTTGCTACTTAACAAGAATAGAACAGACATATCTTGATGATACTTCCAGTGTGAAGAAGAATAGCACTTTTCAAATCCTGCAGCTTTTCAACTGACATCGTTTTGAACAGATGTTTGTGTCATAAAATTCACTTATAAAGTTTAATGATAAAATCTTTCTATGGAATTGAATTTAGTAGCATAGATTATTGCTTCAATGCAGAACTGTGTATTCAGTTTATGGCCCACTATAAAAGGGACATTAGACTTTTATTTCAACCAAGCCAAGACTGATTCATGTACGATGTAGCACCCTCCTAGGTAGGTGCTAGAAGAAAGTATAGTTTTTGGGTCTTTCTGCTTACCAGAGAGATTGCCAGATATATTTAGATTGTTCTCTGCCTACCAGAGAGCAGGATCCATTGATAGGGTCGCTCATGGTGCTCAGGTGCAGCTGAGCTTGTCTGAAATGTTTCAAACTCGTCCAATAGGGAGGCATATTGGACAGTAGGAGGAAACCTGACAAGTGAGGGCACAGACATTATTACAGACCTGGTGATTGGCAGAGGAATGCCAAGGGTACATGTGCTTGGGGTTTTCGGCTGGAGAGCAGGGTCCCGGAGGGAGGGGGTTGCTGCCCCTCCTCTGTAGAAGCTGCCATGCGGCCTCCGGTAGTCGACCTGAGGGCCTGAAAGTCAGATAGGAGCGGAATCCAGAGGTCCTGCAGAGCTGACTGGAAAGGAGACACTGGAAAGGATCTGATTCTGCATATAGTGAATAGAGATCTATGTCATGGGGCCTGACCTGTGAGGGCCATCCCTTCAGTGGAAGAGTCAGTGGATGGGTGGCAGTCAGGGGGATGCTAGAGAGTGTCCTGAAGATAAAGTAGTGGCATCAAGTCTGCTGCTAGAGAGCAAGAAGACTTTATTCTTCCATGCAAGTGGCAGTATGGTTAAAGCAGTGTATCTGCTTCCAAAAGTAATCCGGTGAGGCCAATTAAAAGTTGTCCTTATCTACTGTGAATAGTTCAGTTGGAGTATCCCACTACTCCCTTCTCCCATCCAAGTTCCACAATAAATATCAAACCAAATACCCTGGACTGTTTAATGAGTAAAGAGCAAACAGGAGTAAGGATGGATGTGTGAAAAACCCTAGTGACTGTGTGCAGGTAATCAGAGGGAGACCCAAGAAGTCATCACACAGCAAGCCCTACGAGGACAGTACTAAATCTATATACAGTATCTCACAAAAGTGAGTACAACCCTCACATTTTTGTAAATATTTTATTATATCTTTTCTTGTGACAACACTGAAGAAATGATACTTTGCAATTTCTGTACTACATACTATGGTGGCAGTGCCCTTGCAGCATAAAAGGGAGTGGTTGGGTGGTGGTAAACGTAGCTTAGCCATGCGTTTTTACTGTCCTGAAAAAATAGGTGAAAACAAGACCTAAAAGAAAGCATCTCACTTACTGTATATAAACCTGACAAGCCAACTGTTGCCTGTCATATGGAAACAATCCAGCAGCAGTGCAGCCATCAGATCGCTTTCAAACAAACCCCCGTTAGTGCCGGCCACCAGAGAAGGCAGCCACAAGCTCCCAAATACACTATTGAGCAGGCAAAAGGGGGGGGGGGGGACATGCTCCAGCACCGCAGAGCTTCGCCTAGTGAAAAAATGTAAAAATAGTATAAAAAAATTAAAGTTACACCCAAACACCTAAAAGCCCTCCACACCCACATCGAGGGATACTATTTTTTATTTTTTAATAACGGATTTTGTACACTTTTTTGGGTTTTGGGGGGGTTCCACAAAGTTTTTTTTTTTGTTAGATTTTTTTTCTGTGCGTGGGGTTTCCCCTCAAATTCCATACCAGACTGTTGTCTTGTATGGTCTTGGGGGGGACCCCACAATGTTCTTTTTTTAAAGTTTTGGTGTATGGTTCCCCCTTGAGATCCATACCAGGCCCTTTGGGTTTTGCATTTGGGGGGACCCCTCGTCGTTTTTTTTTTTTTTTCATAAATTTGGCGTATGGTTTTATCCATTCCAGATAAGGCCCCCTGCCTGCAGACCCCCACAACCACAGCCCAGGGTTGTCTGGAAAAGGCCCTTGTCCCCATCAACATGGGGACAAGGTGCTTTGTGGTGACCCAAAACACTCACCCCCATCATGAGTGCATGTGACCTGGCATGATTCGGGGGGGGGGGCGCTTTTCTGACCTGCCAGGCTGCATGTCTAGATAAAGGTGTGGTATGGATCTTGGGGGGCACCCCACGCGTGCGGTTCCCCTCAAAATCCTTACCAGCCAATTTTTTTTTTAATTCAGCTGTCAGTGGGGAAACCTTTTGACAGCTGATGACTCAACAGTTAAAGGACATCGCGGCCAGCTTTCCGACCCTGCTACTTACCAACTAGCTTACACTACACCCTGATTGGGCAAAGCTTTGCCCAATCTGGGGTTAGAATGCTCTGTGTATTGCAGGATGTTAGTCAGGGCGAACACCCTGCAAATTCGGGTGTTCGACAAATGGCCGAACAGACAAATGTTCGGCCTGAACTCATGCTCGAGCCGAACCGTTCGCCTATCCCTACTATCTAGCAATACTGTTTGCAAGCAGCGCTCACAGAGACACCGCCGCCCATTCTGCTCCCTCCCCTGCTTCCTCATTGGCAGGTGAAGAGAGCCTTTCATGGACCAGAACTGCTGGAGCAGAGGATCCTGGGACATGTAGTCACCAGCACATGGGGCCCTAGCAATTCCTGGGGAAGAACTACCCACCCCAGCATGCCCACTCTGAAGAGGAGGACTCAGACACCACGAGTCTGCCTGGGAGCTCTCAGAGACCACAAGGTGAGGAAAAGACCAGACGCAAGGAGAGAGGTGCTGCCACCAAGGGTTTGTGAGTTTGTTTCCTGCAACAGATCCACAGTCCGTTGCAGACATCCCCCAAGAGATAGACCCAGGTGCAATCTCCAGCCGCATTCCTGAAGGTGTGAGGAGTTCCGGTTGTGAGGAGTTCCAGTTGTGAGGTAGCCAGTCGAGCTACCTGAAGAGCCTGCCTGCCAGGACATCTCTTTTTGGCCTTGGTCGCAGGATTGGTGAGCAGGCATTTGCCCATCATACTGATACAGAGAGACACTGCATGCAGACACCTTTGCTTTGCTAATTTTATCGGGCCCTGTAGAGGGACCCCTTTTGCATCAGTTGTTTCACCCTGCTGAAAGAGATTATCCTTGACCCATTTGCCAGGACATTTCAAACACACTTTAAAGAGCTAGCTGAAGTGAAGATACAGGACATCTCCACTGTGAGGACTTCCACATTTCTCTTCAGTGCTCTGGGGTCTCAGCTTACAGTCTGCAATGATCATAATACAGGCAACCACGCTAAGTCTACATTTCCACTAGTGTGACTTGTCATACGACTTTGCACACACAAAGTTGCATGACAAGTCACAGCCCATTGATTTCAATGGCACCCATTCCCATCTAGGGGACTTTGAAAATCAGCGACTTTGAAAAGGTACCTGCACTACTTTTATGTAACTTTTGATGTAGCTTTGATCCAGAGAGTGTAAAGTTGGATCAAAATCGCATAAGTCGCACTCTAAATCGCAATAGTGGAAACATAGACTAAAGCTTCATTTCCACCGGTGTGACTTGTCATGCGTCTTTGGACACACAAAGTCGCATGACAAGTCACAGCCTATTGATTTCAGGGGCACCCGTTCCCATCTACATGATTTTGAAAATCAGCAACTTTGAAAAGATACCTATTTACTTTGATGCAACAATTGATGCATCAAAATCACACTCCAAAGTCACACTCTTGCCTTGTGGCTACATTTCCACTAGTGTGACTCTTAAGTTGTACAATTTAGAGTGTGACTCTGACTGCAGCTTTGATCCAACTTTACACTCTCTGGTACAAAATTGCAACAAAGTAGTGCAGGCACCTTTTCAAAATCGCTGATTTTCAAAGTGGCATAGATGGGAACGGGTGCCATTAAAATCAATGGGCTGTGACTTGTCATTCGACTTTATGTGTCCAAAGTTGCACAAGTGAAAACTGAGCCTAACACTCATTACTCACATGTAATGAGCAATAGAAATTGATCTGTATCCTTCTAAACTTTCAAAAATGTTCCTTTGTACCCTGTTTCTTTCATATATTGTTCCGGTCATATGACCCCCCCCTGTCTCTCTCTCTCCCTCTCTCGCCTAAACGAGGCTATGAAGACAGGAGATCATGTTCTGTGAAGGATAGGAGGGGTGGGGTGGGGCTGGACAAGTCTAGGCATGGCTGGCTAATAAAGGCCGAAAACCTTTTCAGGAAGTGAAAGACATCTTAGCAAATTCAGATTAAGGGAGTTAGCATTGTTAGTGAAGAACAGGAAGAAGCTGATTGACTAGCTTAGATAAGACTTTCTAAGCTACACAAGCAGCTAGCCAGAAAATGAATAATATCAAAGTTAAAGATATTTAACATGCTATTAATAGGAAAAATTTCATATTTGACTAGAGTTTCCCTTTAGGAGGAACTCTAAGTCTAAATTTGATAGTTCATAACATGTTGCCTGTGGTATCACGCATTTACCTTCTGGGCCTGTGATTTCAAGATTGAGGGAAATAGAGTGACCTTCAACACGCCATTCCTATTCCCCTACATGCCTGAGCACATAGGCCACATTACAGCCATTTAAGTTGGTTGAATTGTGCTATTTGTAATTTGCATGTGACTTTGTGCTATACTGTTCTACATCAGAGTTGTTCTATTTCTGACTACTCAGTTGTACTATACAGTTAGTTTGAAGTTAAAAAAGTCTTCCAGTAAACAAACTTTCTGGTTTACCACAGTTTGTGTCTATTTACTATTGTGTCTCCAGTAACACGGTTTACTAGGTGTGCCAGAGGGGCTGAAGCTGTTCCCAGGGTTGTAAGGCAGAGTACAGATCCAAATATACACAAGCGGCTCTTTCAGGGATGGCGCTACATTGGTAGTAGTAATGATAACTGTTAAAGCTACATTAGGACTCCTGTGGAGGGCTTTGGCTACATTTGGGCTTTTACTGTCTCTTAATAACACAAAGTTAAAGGGTAAATCCAGACAAACCTTTTTTTTCTTTTTTTTTATTAGGAATTAGCAAGGGTTAGTAATTATTGTCTGTGCTATTTTCATGGAAATGTATCATCAGTTCCTGTTCCTCAATGCTGCAGGCAGAAAGTAAGTAGAAATGTCTTCAAGGCATGCAAAAATACCAATGAAAAATGCTTTTGTAAGTACAGAGAGAAATGTATAGGCCCTCTGTCAGGTTTTTATTTTTGTCCTTATGACATTTATCCCCCATCTACTATCATAGTGACACCCTGTGTGTAAAGGTGTGACAGGATATTACTAGTACAGGAAGTAAGTGGAAATCTCTCAAACAGGGGATCGGAACAGAGATAACAGAGATTTTCCCAGGTACCCGTCCCCACTTCCATCAGACCATGCTGCTGCGAGGTCCATCAGATGTTCGGCTCAACTCCTTCCTTGCCGCCGGGCCATTCAGAAAGCGCAGCGCGCTTCGCGCATGCACAGTAGGGTGTAGCTGCTGACTTTTAATTTTCCATGGGGGGGGGGTGGAACATCGCTTTAACAACACAGAGGTAATCCTAAGGCCCCATGCATACAGGGCGTTTTTGCAGCTGCTTTTAGGAGCGTCAGACTTTTTTTTATTTTTTTCAGCTTAAAACTCCCCTCATGTTATTCTATGGCCTCGGCATAGGCATTAGTAAGCTGCATAAAAAAAACAAGGGCCTGCGCGTTCTGAGGACCAGCGCTAGAGCTGTAAAAACGCCTGACGCTGCTAAACGCGCCTAAACACTGTATATCGGCTTTTAGCAGTGCCAGGCGTTTTCTAGCAGGAAAAATGTGATTGGTCACTGTAATTAGAGGAAAACCAGGAAATTAATTCTTACATTACCCAAGAGTCCTTTGCTCAGCCGTGTGGTTGTGAGAGGAGAGGAAGAGGACAGGGAAGATGGCTGCTGATGTCCCCTAAGCAGAACTCATATCTACAGTGGAGGCGAATCCAGAGTTGTGGGATTTATGGCATCCCTTCTACAATGACCAGATAAGGAAGGTGAAGAAATAGATGGACATAAGTTCTGCACTGACACCAGACTGTATGAGCAATGCAGCAGAAAGAGAGAGAAGTAAGTTTATTTTTATTAATTGCATGATATGTTTGCTGTGTAGTGTTAATTAAGAATGCATATTAACCCTTTTTTTCCACTTTTCTGTAGGCAAAATTTTACAGTTACTATGGAAGTCACTCCGTAACTTTGTGAGGAGGGATATGACGGAGAAGGAGAAGGCTCAGAGAAGTGGAGCACCAGCTCCTCAAAAAAAGCAACATTTGTTCCACAACCATTTGGCTTTCCTCCGCCAATCCATGATCCACATCGATAGAGAGTACGTTTTTTCTTTTTCCGTCACATATATTTCCCTTTGTGCATTGCTGTAAGGGGTCCTTTAACGTGGGCTTTCCGCCCGGCAGACTCCGTTTTTGCTTAGTGGGGATCGCTCCGCCGCTGAGCAGTCTGATGACAGGTCCGTCTCCGCTTACTTTTCAGAGATGAACCTATCAGATCCCCGCTCTCCTCTATGGGAGATCAGATGAAAACGGACCGCCTGTCCGTTTTCAACCAATCCTTTCTGATCCGATCCTCTAGACGACTGGAAAATAGGGTTTCCATCCATCTGGATTTCACGAACAGGATTGGATTGGATAGCAGCGGGTGTCAGCCGACATGTCACCACTGACATCCGCTGCTCCATAGGGGTGAATGGAGCGTCTGATCAGATCCGCCTAAAACAAAAATGTAAAAAATGTTTACCTATTCTGCAGGCGTTTTTATTTTTATAGGCAAGGATATTGTTTTATTCTCTTCAGGACAACATCCAACATCGTGGATGAAAGAGTGCATACAGAGGAGGCAGTGGAAGCGCCGTTGGAAGATGTACCCAGCAGTGCCACGGACAGCACAGACCTTGCATCCCCCCATCATCCGAGTGTGGGTAGTGTGACAGATGATTCCACATTTTAGGTAACTGTCTGTCCATTATGTCTCTGTCTGTCTGTCAGTCTATGTGCCAATCTGAACATTCTCATTTTTTTTACAGGAATCCAGGGACCTGGATGTCGCTTCAAGCAGCCAAAGTCGTGGCATTGTGCGTGGTCGTGGCCGCAATCAGTGTCAGAGGGGTGGCGGTTTTAGTAGTGAAACCGAGGACAGGGTGCTAGCATTGCTGCAGGAAGTGCGGCAGTAGAGGCGCAGTGTGGACGCCTTCTTGGATCCTGGCAACCCACTTTATATCATATCCTGGAGGACATTGGGGGAGACCAGGAGAAGCATTATATGGATTGCATGTATGGTATTGCAATGCAATACCGAACTGCTAAATTAAGTGGTGGACCACCACCAAGCGATCCATACAATGCTTTTCAAGATCTCCCAATGTCCCCCGGGACCTCAGCAGTGCTAGTACCCCCCTCTCAATATCAGCCCCCTAGACGCCAGCCACCACCTACCCAGTCTCACACCTCCTTTTACCCCCCCACTCCTCCGTTGAATTTCATCCTCCTTCTCAACATCCCGCTCATTCCCATTTCTACCCAGATCCCACACCTCCCTCATTTCAAGGACCCCCCTACCACCATGATTTTGGGAATGAACGCCTGCCCCAAGCTACTCATTCACACCCTGAAACAACTTTCCCCCGTCCCCAATCCCCACGTGCAAGCCATGGGGGCAAATCTTCCTCCACCTATCAGCAGCTGTGATTCTTTCAATTTTTATTTTTAATTACTAAATAAAAGTATTAAAATTATATTTTATATGTCTGATTTTTTGGGGTATGGTGCACGTCAGCACTATGAAATATATTATGTGTGTTAGCATACGGGTAGCATAGGGGTAACATATGCTTGCCTCATGCAGAAGGAAAATACTCTTTTTCTTCTGCCTGGGGCAAACGTATGCACAGCCCAACAAGGGGTAGCTTACGCTTGCCTTATGCGGAAGGAAAGGACTATTTTTCCTCTGCCTGGGGCAAAGGTATGCACAGCCCAACAAGCGGTAGCATACGCTTGCCTCGTGCGAAAGGAAAGGACTCTTTTTCCCCTGCCTGGGGCAAATGTGTGCACAGAAGAAAAAGTACACTTGAACAATAGAGGAACGGGAGACATGAAAAGAACTGACATAAATTTTATAATGCTTTATTCCAAGAAAAATAAATTTAACAAGGCAGAGCTGGAAAGATCCACATTTTTTCTTACACATTTTTATTTTGCCACAAAAACTTCTCCATCAGGTGATATAAAGAAATCGGCAAACTGGTTACGAATTGTCATCACCCATGACGTTGACTGCAAGTCCATAAATTGCACTCGCTGACTTAGGATTTCGGGGGTTCCGGTTCAACTATGCTTCTGTCCTTCTCCCGCAGGAAGTTGTGGAGAACGCAGCATGCCAGGACCACTGTAATGGCATTCTCCACATCGAGCTGCATACAGGTGAGTAAAACTCTCCATTTCGCCATGCACACTCCAAAGGCACATTCCACAACACGGCGTGCACAGCTGAGGCAATAATTAAACATTTTTTTGTCATCACTGAGACCATAGCCACTGTATAGCCTCATGAGATTCTCAGCCAATACAAAGGCCTCGTCTGCTACCATGACCAATGGCAAGCTGGGATCCTCGGTACAGGGTAAAGGTCTGTTTGGCAGAAAATTTAGCTTTCCTTCGTGTAGCCGACGTCCGAAGGCCGACTCCCAAAATATGCGGGCATCACCCTGTCTGCCGTACGCTCCAACATCCACAGCAATGAATCAAAGAATGGCATCAGCCAATGCCAGGAGGACCACCGAGAAGTATTTCTTATAATTAAAATATGCCGATCCAGAGTGTGGAGGCTTCTTCACCCTGATATGTTTTTCATCAAGGCAAACATATGATATTCCATTAAGGCAAACATATCAATACAATACAATAGGGAAACTGAGTTTTCTCCTAAAACTCATCCACCACTGCTTCCCAGAGGTCTTCCGGCATTACCACCTGCTTCAACTCCTCCCATATTGCCACACAGGTTTATCTTGCTATCTTACCCACCGTGGAGACGCCAAGGAGGAAGTAGTGATGCAAGGACACAAAACTTTGTCCTATAGCAAGGAACCTAAAAGAACATAATAATTTAATAATTTTAGAAATAAATCATGAAACATGTAACAAGCTTCCTAACCTTTGACCTTTCAAGCCACATCTCAAAACCTTTTGACCTCACCTTCTAACCCCTAACCCTAAATGCCGGTAGACATTGGTGCGATGCTGGAACCACTGAGGGTTCCCGTATCGCACCCAACTCGCAGGCAGTTCACACTGCCAAATGCAAACTGCCGGGAGTGTCAATAAAAAGTTAACGACACCCCAGATTAGTTTGCATACCGCAGTGCAAACTGTCTATTCAGACAGTAATCAAATCCCATAGGTGTGAACACCCATGCGATCTGATTCTGGTGTGGACCGAAAAAAGGGTCCTGTGCGACTTTGGTCCGAATGCGATGCAAATTTAGCCATAAAATCTGTTTGGCTGAAGTTGCAACACACAGACATCGATAAAAAGACAAGGCGCCTCTAAGTGCAGTAGGCTCTGAGTATTTATTAGGAGAAGGCTGCCGAAGTGCAGTGTCTCACCTAAAGCCTGCTGTATTCCACGGAAGCGCCCATACAACAAACCCTTTTTCCATAACACACAGACATCGCATGAGATTTGCATAGCAGTGCGGTGCGAATTTCATGCAATGTCTGACATTGCATATGTGTAAACCTGCACTAACCCCTAACCCTAACCCCTAACCCTTCAAAAAAATTTCACTTACCGAAGTGTCACGAGCAGCCGTTTCTCTGGTGACACACTGCTTCTCATGAAGGTGTCCATCCTTGCCAGCCTTGGCCTGAGCCTCTCCAGCAGGTCATCAAAGAAAGGCACAGACATGCGAGTAAAGTTCTTGAATTTATCCAGATGCATGCGAAGCTGGGCATACATGTTGTTAAAGTACCCCAACGAAAGACACTGGGATACAATCGGATGCATCCAGAACCAACGCCGACTGCTGCTTCTCTCCTCCAAATGCCTCCTTCTCCGCAACCTCCACAGAACAATCAGCAGCAGGACTGCTTCATCAATTTTTTGCACCACAGGATCCATATTCCAAAACTCAAACTCCATGAAACTCCAAAAAAATCACAACTATTCAGAAATGCTCTCTCCTCTCTTTCTCTCCAACCAAAATGGCACCAACACATGCTATTTGACATATTTTATTTGGCATTGTGGGAAATTTGGGTGTGGAAAATAGAAGAGGGTTGTGTTTATTTAAAAATGCTGCTAAGCACCGACGCACCTAAATGCGCCTAAATGCGCATTGACATCAATGCAAAACGCTGCTGTAGGCACGTTTTTGACGCTGCTTTTTCCTGGCATCAGAAATAGCTTTGCAGCTCGTTTTTTTCTGACGCCCTGTGTGCATGAGGCCTAGGAACTTAAGCAAATAAAGTGTACTTTTGAGGTTTAAACTTCTGCAGCATTTTTCACCCAAAAATGCTCTCTTTACTTTATAAAGAAAGATTGACTTTTGAGGCTAAAACAGACCCCCGCCTCCACTAGGCAACGGGGATGCCGATGCACGGGACCAGCGACACCAATTGCCGCTGGGCACCTGAGATCGCTCCCTGCTGAGAGAGAAGGATGGTCAGCTGTTGTAAACACAGCTGACCGTTCTTCTCTCTGAAATGATCACAATCACAGTGCCTGTGATTCTTTCTATAAAGGATCACAGGTCTCTATGATCATTTCACAAGTCCCTCCCCCATACACTTAGAAAACACTCCCCTAGGCTCACACTTAACCCTTTGATCACCCCTACGTTAACCCCTTCTATGCCAGTGTCATTATTACAGTAACAGTGCATTTGTTTAGTACTGATTACTGTAGAAATGTCACTGGTATCCCCAAAAGTGTAAAAAATGTCAGTTAGGGGTCTGATCTGTCCGCCACAATGTCGCAGTCCCGCTAAAAATCACTGATTGCCGCCATTACTAGCAAAAATAAATAAATAAAAATTACATAAATCTTTCCCCTAGTTTGGAGACGCGATACCTTTTGCGCAAACCAATCAAAATACGCCTATTGCCAAAAATATGTAGCAGAATACAAATTGGTCTAACAGGATGAAAAAAATTGATTTTTAAATTATTTTGGGAATGTTATATAGCAGAATGTGAAAAATATTGTTTGTTTGTTTTTTTTTTCTTTAGAATTGTCGCTCTTTTTTTGTTTATAGCTCAAAAAATAAAAAATGCAGAGGTGATCAAATACCACCAAAAGAAAGCTCTATATGTGGGGAAAAAAAGGACATACATTTCATTTCAGTACAGTGTCGCATGACCACTCAATTTTCTGTTAAAATAACGCAATGCTGAATCACAAAAAATTGCCTGGTCATTAAGGGGGTAAATCCTACCGGTCCAAAAGTGGTTAAACAAACAAAATGTTTTTTTTTTTTTTGTTTTTTTTTTATGAGAAATGCAGGGGCTACGTTTGCTGATCACTCCTTTGGTAAATGCTAGTTGTCTATCATGCTGCCCCAGTGGCTACTAAAGCTTTCTGAGTAACTAGCCCAGAGTTAGTAAGAATGCTGATGCAGAGGCTTTACTGGATGCATATTTGTTCCAGGCCTTTGACTCAGAAAGAACCCCCCTTGGATATGCAAGCCACATGTTGGTGATTCAGGTCTGCACATAAGGCACTATTATGGTCAAGCAGCAGTGGAAATTCTGTACACTGATGATGTGGTGATATATGTGAAGCTCTCCTTATTTACTGAAAAAACTGCTGACAAATTCATTTTGTCACACGTGACAGTAATTTGTTATGACACTGCCAGGACTCCAATGCAATGCCTTTGCTCTGTAATGCTGTGCTGGCTCGTGCCAGATCAGGTTTTAGGAAGTTTGAGGCCCTTGTAGTGGAGAGGGGATTAACGTGTTACAAATCATGTGACTTGGATACCAGCCTAGAATTAATAAATTATGCTACCTTTTACTTGAATTCTGTTCAAACTCAGAATTAATCTGGGGCCTAATCCCCTGTACGCTAGAGGAACTTGCAACACATTGCAGTCACATAAAAGTCCTCTGCCTTCCTGGCAACCACACAAACACTGCAAAAGAACTTGTTCCTATTACACAAGCGCTTTATTTAAGGCCCACTGTTTGCCTCTGCTGGCCTCTCTTACAGAGGTGCGGAACTCTCTGATCTCCGCATGTATCCACAAAGAAAAATTTCCATTGACATATTTGACATTTTATCCAGAGCTTGGCTTTAAAAACATCCCTCTGTCTGTACAGCTAATGGGACGTTTTAGTATATGTGCTTAGATTTAGAAAAGCAAAAATAAATAAATAAAATAAATGGAAGTCCTCATACATTTAGAATTCCTATACCTATCTTTGAGGAAATATTAGCTGAACTGAATTTATTTTCTGTTGAAAATTAAGGTGAGATATAATGAATATTTATAAATACATAAGTGGTCCATATAATGGATTTTGTGCAGAGTTCTTTAACTTAAAGTGGAACTTCACTCTCCCAATCAACACAGATTTTTTTTCCATTTCTTCAGTTACTTCCTGGTTTCTTAAGAGAAAGAAAAGGAGGCGCAACACCTAGTGCATTACCCGTGGTCACCGTATAAAATGTTTTATTAAAATGCCAAATGCATACTCACAGACGAGAAGAATAAAAACGCATTTAAAGATTCCACCACAGATGGAATGGAACATGTTCTTGTAGATGAGACCGCTAACGTGTTTCGGGAGTCAAGCTCCCTTCATCAGAGCCTCCTGGTTTCTTGCCTGTTAATGATGCCATTCTTCGCAGGAGTCTTAAGGAGGTGAGGAGAAGAGGAGGGTTTTTCTCAGCTAAGCACACTCTCCTGCATGCATGTTTGAGCTAAGGGCGGAGTCCAGGAAGTAAATGCTACATGGATCATTTGCCCTTACTCAAGTTGGCTGGGGCTAGAAATGCTAGGGGCTTGTTTTTCAAAGTGATTTCTCAACAAACGAAAGCATAGAGACATAGATAGATGGGGTACTTTGCCTTATTAAAATATTTAAAATGATTAAAAATGAATTCAATTGTGTTTTTGGTTTGTGGTGGTCAGATGCAGTGAAGATCTGCTTTAGGCCCCTTTCACACAGGCGAGTCCATCAGCGGATTCCGTTTTTCTCAGCGGGGGATCGATCCGTGATCCCCCGCTGAGCAGGCAGATGGCTGCTCTGTCTCCACGCTGTGTGTGGAGACAGAGCAGTCAGGTCCCCGCTGTTCTCTATGGGGGAATGGGATGGGAACAGACCGTCTGTCCATTCTCCGCTAACATCCAATGCCCCATAGAGATGCATGGGGCATCCATTCAGATCCGCCTGAAAAATGGATAGGCAGATCTGAACGGTCCTCCTGTGTGAAAGGGGCCTTAAAGTTATTAACCACTTAAGCCCCGGAAGATTTTACCCCCTTCCTGACCAGGTCCTATTTTGCGATTCGGCACTGCGTGAATTTAACGGACAATTGCGCGGTCGTGCGACACTGTACCCAAATTAAATTGATGTCCTTTTTTTCCCACAAACAGAGCTTTCTTTTGGTGGTATTTGATCACCTGTGCGATTTTTTGATCATGCGCTATAAACAAAAAAAGAGAGTCAATTTTGCAAAAACAACAATATTTTTCACATTTTTTTTATATGAAATTCCCCCCCAAAAAATGTAAAAATCTAAATTTTTTAACATTTTTGGCCAATTTGTTTTATGCTACATATGTTTGATAAAAAAAATCGCAAAAAGCGTATTTTGATTGGTTTGCGCAAAAGTTATTGCGTTTACTAACAAAGGGAAAGATTTTTGTCATTTTTGTTGTTTTTTTTTTAACGCATAATGGCGGCGATCTGCGATTTTTTTTGCGGTACTGCGACATTGCGGCGGACAGATCGGACCCTTGACTGACATTTTTGACACTTTTGGGGTTACCAGTGACATTTCTACAGTAATCAGTGCTATACATATGCACTGTTACTGTAACATTACACTGGCAGTGAAGGGGTTAATTTTTTCTGAGAGGGAGGGGTTATGTGTGTCCCTAGGGGCGTGATTGGCGGTGGCTTGAGGTGTAGGAACAGTGATCAACGGTCCTACATAGTAGAACCGTATGATCACTATTCCTACACAGGGGAGAATAACAGGCGGCTTGTTTACATCAGCCGCCTGCCTTTCTCCCTCTGCGCCGACAATCGCCAAGTGACTGGCGGACATCGGGTCCGCCGGTCACACGCGCGGGGGGGCCCGTGACCGTGCGGGGGCGGGATCCGGGGGCGCTCGCTCGCTCCCTAGACCCTCACAGGCTAGCGACGTAGTACTACGTCGCTCTGCCTGTGAGGGGCTGACTGCCGACGTAAATAGTCGTGCGGCAGTCGGCAAGTGGTTAAAAAGGACAATGAGGCAATTAAGTCTGCAGTAGCGGCGTAAAGTGATAATAAAGTCTCTGTTTTTTTTCCTTACAAATAACAAGCATTTTATACTTACCTACTCTGTGCTGTTAGTTTTGCACAGAGCAGCCCGGACCATTCTCTTCTCAGGTCCCTCTTTGGCTCTCCTGGCCCCTCCCGCCTGTTGAGTCCCCCCATAGCAAGCAGCTTGCTATGGGGGCACCAGAGCCAAGCCGCAGCTCCGGCTGTCCATTCAGATATTGGGCCACAGCCCAGCCCACCCCCCTCTCTCTCCTCATTGGCTCACTGACTTTGCGGGACTGACAGCGGGAGCCAATATTGCCATGCTGCCATCTCAGCCAATGATGAGGGAGAGTCCCAGGCAGCTGAGACACTCCACTCCTGCAACATCGCTGGATCGAGATGGGCTCAGGAAAGTATTGGGGGGGGGGGGGGCTGAGGGGAGCCGCTGCACACAGAAGGCTTTTTATCTTAATGCATAGAATGCATTGAGATTAACCACTTTACCGCTGCTCACTGAGCTGCTACTGCGGCAAAGTGGTTCATTATCGTCTGGCGACGTAGACATACGTCGCCCGACATCCCCCTCTGTCGGCGGCGCACGGAGGCTCGCTCCCGCTCTATTCAGTCACAGCGGGAGTCGGGCCAGGGCCGCTCTTCCCCGATCGTCGGGGAATCGAGTGTGGAGATCTGCCCGCTTGTGTAAACAAAGCGGGCGGATCTCCTGACAGGCAGGGTCAGATTGCAGGGTTCAGCATAGCTGAACCTGCGATCTGTCCCTGTGTCACTCAGTCACCTCCCCCCCACACACGTCAGTAAGCACCAGGCATACATTAACCCCTCCCTCTCCAATAAAAATTAACCCCTTCCCTGCCAGTGTCATTTTTACAGTAACAGTGCATATGTATAGCACTGATTGCTGTAGTAATGTCACTGGTACCCCCAAAAGTGTAAAAAATGTCAGTCAAGGGTCTGATCTGTCGGCCGCAATGTCGCAGTCCCGCAAAAAAAATCGCAGATCGCCGCCATTACTCGTTAAAAAAAAAAAACACCAAAAATGACAGAAATCTTTCCCTTAGTTAGTAAACGCAATAACTTTTGCGCAAACCAATCAAAATACGCGTATTGCAATTTTTTTTACCGAAAATATGTAAGAGAAAACAAATTGGCCTAAAATGATAAAAAATTTAGATTTTTACATTTTTTTGGGGGATTTCATATAAAAAAATGTGAAAAATATTGTTATTTTTTCAAAATTGTTGCTATTTTTTTGTTTATGGCGCAAAAAGTAAAAATCGCACAGGTGATCAAATACCACCAAAAGAAAGCTCTGTTTGTGGGAAAAAGAGGACATAAATTTTGTTTGGGTACAGCATTGCATGACCGCACAATTGTCCATTAAAGTCACGCAGTGCCGAATCGCAAAAAGTGGCCCAGACGTAAGACAGCAAAATCCTACGGTGGTAAAGTGGTTAAAAAACCTTCTGTTCTTACAACCACTTTAACTTCCACGTACAGAAGGGCTTCTTCACAGTAAGCCATGAAAATGTGGAATAGACTCCTTCAAGACTAGTTCTGGACAGATCAGTAGATTGATATAAAAAGAGCTGGATGGATTCCTAAATTCACAAAATATAACTGAATAATAACATTTAAAGGGATTGTATAGGCATAAGTTTTTTTTATCTTAATGCATTCTATGCATTAAGATAAAAATATATTTTGTGTGCAGCAGCCCCCCCCCCCCCCCCCGCAACACCCCCTAATACTTACCTCAGCCTATCTCTATCCAGCGATGTTGTAGGAGTTTCTCAACTGCCCAGAACTCCCCTCCTCATTGGCTGAGACAGCATTGCGGTGCGATTGGCTCTCACTGCTGTCATTTAAAGTCAGTCAGCCAATCATGAGAGAGAGGGGCGAGGCCGGGTCGTGGCTCCATGTCAAAATGGATACAACACGGAGCTGTGACTCGGCTCGAGTGTTCCCACAGCAAGCTGCTTGCTGTGGGGGCAATCAACTCTGTTGATTACCATTGAACAAGAAAGCTTGAACACACATACCCTCAGGAAACTACGCAAGCATGTAGTGAAACGCGTTGACGCGTCATGGACCGTGTCAGCGGGAACACCCCCTAATACCCCGCAACACCCCCTAATACTTACCTCAGCCTATCTTTATCCAGCGCTGTTGTAGGAGTTTATCAACTGCCCAGAACTCCCCTCCTCATTGGCTGAGACAGCACTGCGGTGCGATTGGCTCTCACTGCTGTCATTTAAAGTCAGTCAGCCAATCATGAGAGAGAGGGGCGAGGCCGGGTCGTGGCTTTATGTCCAAATGGATACAACACGGAGCTGTGACTCGGCTCGAGTGTCCCCACAGCAAGCTGCTTGCTGTGGGGGCACGCAACTCTGTTGATTACCATTGAACTAGAAAGCTTGATCACACATACCTTCAGGAAGCTACGCAAGCATGTAGTGAAACGCATTGACGCGTCATGGACTGTGTCAGCGGGAACCCAAGCTGATACCTGCATCGGGCAAAGGGATGCATGGACGCTATTCCCTGTAGTGACTGAGAGGAGCAGCGAGATTGATTAAGAGAGCCTGGTGATTTATGCAATGGGACTGACTTCCGGACTCTCCCAGATCTTCCAAAAATTGAGCTTTGATTGTACCAAGGTGATATCTTACATTACCGCTGGTCTGAAGTGAGTTGGAACCCGTGGAGCATTGACCGTATTTTATATTCACTTGGGACTTTCCCTGGTCTGGGCTGACATGTGGTAAGATTACCAGCTTATGTACAGTATAGCAGAGTTGCCATAATACTACACATGTTTATCACATCTACGACATCTTATGCCATTATCTCGAAACTTACCCCCTCAGCTGGCTCATTATTGCTCCCCCGCCCTTCATATGCAGAGTTTTCAGATACAGGTTGAAGCATCTGTTGGCACTGAAGTGAATTAGTTCACCATAGAATTCTACATTCTCCTTGAGAAATCACAGATGAACTCAGTGGCGGTCGTTGTAATGAGGGCGCAGGGGTGCCGCCCCCCACCCCCATCCATGCGTCTGGCCCCCTAATCTGCATGCAGGGGCGCCGGACGCATGGTGTTCAATGGGGATTTTTTTTTTTTTTGCATCACCTGATTAGAGCCAGAGGCTCTAATAGGGCGATACAAAGGGTGGACCCGGGGCGGAGAGCAGTGCGTCCCGAGCCTACCCATTGTGTGACAATAGCGAATGAAAATTCGCTATTGTCACACCGATCCTCCTCCTGGCCAATCAGGAAGCGTGTCCGATACGCGCTTCCTGATTGGCCGCAAGGCAAACCCCATGCCATTGGCCGAGGAGGAGGTCGGAGCAGAAGGACAGGAGGAGACGCGCGGCTGGTCACCGGGACTGAGGAGAAGCCGCCCGCCACTGCTGCTGCTCCAGGTAAGTAAGTGGGCACGCACGCTGATCTCTGCATTGGGGGCATGTATGCTGGTCACTACATTGGGGGCACGCACGCTGATCTCTGCATTGGGGGCATGTATGCTGGTCACTACATTGGGGGCACGCACGCTGATCTCTGCATTGGGGGCATGTACGCTGGTCACTGCATTGGGGGCATGTACGCTGGTCACTGCATTGGGGGCATGTATGCTGGTCACTACATTGGGGGCATGTACGCTGGTCACTGCATTGGGGCATGTATGCTGGTCAATACATTGGGGGCATGTACGCTGGTCACTGCATTGGGGGCACGCACGCTGATCTCTGCATTGGGGGCATGTATGCTGGTCACTACATTGTGGGCATGTACGTTGGTCACTGCATTGGGGGCATGTATGCTGGTCACTGCTTTGGGGGCATGTATGCTGGTTACTGCATTGGGGCATGTACGCTGGTCACTGCATTGGGGGCATGTATGCTGGTCACTGCATTGGGGGCATGTACGCTGATCTCTGCATTGGGGGCATGTACGCTGGTCACTGCATTAGGGGCATGTACGCTGGTCACTGCATTGGGGGCATGTATGCTGATCACTACATTGGGGGCATGTACGCTGGTCACTACATTGGGGGCATGTACGCTGGTCACTGCATTGGGGGCATGTATGCTGGTCATTACATTGGGGGCACGCACGCTGATCTCTGCATTGGGGGCATGTACTCTGGTCACTGCATTGGGGGCATGTACGCTGGTCACTGCATTGGGGGCATGTTTGCTGGTCACTACATTGGGGGCATGTACGCTGGTTACTGCATTGGGGGCATGTATGCTGGTCAATACTTTGGGGGCATGTACGCTGGTCACTGCATTGGGGGCACGCACACTGATCTCTGCATTGGGGGCATGTATGCTGGTCACTACATTGGGGGCATGTACGTTGGTCACTGCATTGGGGGCATGTATGCTGGTCACTGCTTTGGGGGCATGTATGCTGGTCACTGCATTGGGGGCATGTACGCTGGTCACTGCGTTGGGGGCATGTATGCTGGTCACTGCATTGGGGGCATGTACGCTGATCTCTGCATTTGGGGAATGGTATGCTGGTCACTGCATTGAAGGGGGCATGTATGCTGGTCTCTGCATTGGGGGCATGTATGCTGGTCACTGCATTGAAGGGGGCAGCACGCTGATCTCTGCATTGGGGGCATGTATGCTGGTCACTACATTGGGGGCACGCACGCTGATCTCTGCATTGGGGGCATGTATGCTGGTCACTACATTGGGGGCACGCACGCTGATCTCTGCATTGGGGGCATGTACGCTGGTCACTGCATTGGGGGCATGTATGCTGGTCACTACATTGGGGGCATGTACGCTGGTCACTGCATTGGGGGCATGTATGCTGGTCAATACATTGGGGGCATGTACACTGGTCACTGCATTGGGGGCACGCACGCTGATCTCTGCATTGGGGGCATGTATGCTGGTCACTACATTGTGGGCATGTACGTTGGTAACTGCATTGGGGGCATGTATGCTGGTCACTGTTTTGGGGGCATGTATGCTGGTCACTGCATTGGGGGCATGTATGCTGGTCACTGCATTGGGGGCATGTACGCTGATCTCTGCATTGGGGGCATGTATGCTGGTCACTGCATTGGGGGCATGTATGCTGGTTACTACATTGGGGCATGTATGCTGGTCACTACATTGGGGCATGTACGCTGGTCACTGCATTGGGGGCATGTATGCTGGTCACTACATTGGGGGCACGCACGCTGATCTCTGCATTGGGGGCATGTACTCTGGTCACTGCAGTGGGGGCATGTACGCTGGTCACTGCATTGGGGGCATGTACGCTGGTCACTGCATTGGGGGCATGTATGCTGATCTCTGCATTGGGGGCATGTATGCTGGTCACTGCATTGGGGGCATGTATGCTGGTTACTACATTGGGGCATGTATGCTGGTCACTACATTGGGGCATGTACGCTGGTCACTGCATTGGGGGCATGTATGCTGGTCACTACATTGGGGGCACGCACGCTGATCTCTGCATTGGGGGCATGTACTCTGGTCACTGCATTGGGGGCATGTACGCTGGTCACTGCATTGGGGGCATGTACGCTGGTCACTGCATTGGGGGCATGTATGCTGGTCACTACATTGGGGGCATGTACGCTAGTCACTGCATTGGGGGCATGTATGCTGGTCAATACATTGGGGGCATGTACGCTGGTCACTGCATTGGGGGCACGCACGCTGATCTCTGCATTGGGGGCATGTATGCTGGTCACCACATTGGGGGCATGTACGTTGGTCACTGCATTGGGGGCATGTATGCTGGTCACTGCTTTGGGGGCATGTATGCTGGTCACTGCATTGGGGGCATGTACGCTGGTCACTGCGTTGGGGGCATGTATGCTGGTCACTGCATTGGGGGCATGTACGCTGATCTCTGCATTTGGGGAATGGTATTCTGGTCACTGCATTGAAGGGGGCATGTATGCTGGTCTCTGCATTGGGGGCATGTATGCTGGTCACGGCATTGAAGGGGGCACGCACGCTGATCTCTGCATTGGGGGCATGTATGCTGGTCACTGCATTGGGGGCATATATGCTGGTCACTGCATTGAAGGGGGCACGCACGCTGATCTCTGCATTGGGGGCATGTATGCTGGTCACTGCATTGGGGCATGTATGCTGGTCACCACATTGGGGGCATGTACGCTGGTCACTGCATTGGGGGCATGTATGCTGGTCACTGCATTGGGGGAATGGTATGCTGGTCATTGCATTAAAGGGGGCATGTATGCTGGTCTCTGCATTGGGGGCATGTACGCTGATCTCTGAATTGGGGGCATGTATGCTGGTCACTGCATTGAGGGCATGTACACTGGTCACTGCATTGGGGGCATGTATGCTGGTCACTACATTGGGGGGCATGTAGGCTGGTCACTGCATTGGGGGCATGTATGCTGGTCAATACATTGGGGGCATGTACGCTGGTCACTGCATTGGGGGCACGCACGCTAATCTCTGCATTGGGGGCATGTATGCTGGTCACTTCATTGGGGGCATGTACATTGGTCACTGCATTGGGGGCATGTATGCTGGTCACTGCTTTGGGTGCATGTATGCTGGTCACTGCATTGGGGGCATGTACGCTGGTCACTGCATTGGGGGCATGTACACTGGTCACTGCATTGGGGGCATGTACGCTGGTCACTGCATTGGGGGCATGTACGCTGGTCACTGCATTGCGGGCATGTACGCTGGTCACTGCATTGGGGGCATGTATGCTGGTCACTACATTGGGGGCATGTACGCTGGTCACTGCATTGGGGGCATGTATGCTGGTCAATACATTGGGGGCATGTACGCTGGTCACTGCATTTGGGGGCATGCACGCTGATCTCTGCATTTGGGGAATGGTATGCTGGTCACTGCATTGAAGGGGGCATGTATGCTGGTCTCTGCATTGGGGGCATGTATGCTGGTCACGGCATTGAAGGGGGCACGCACGCTGATCTCTGCATTGGGGGCATGTATGCTGGTCACTGCATTGGGGGCATATATGCTGGTCACTGCATTGAAGGGGGCACGCATGCTGATCTCTGCATTGGGGGCATGTATGCTGGTCACTGCATTGGGGCATGTATGCTGGTCACCGCATTGGGGGCATGTACGCTGGTCACTGCATTGGGGGCATGTATGCTGGTCACTGCATTGGGGGAATGGTATGCTGGTCATTGCATTAAAGGGGGCATGTATGCTGGTCTCTGCATTGGGGGCATGTATGCTGGTCTCTGCATTGGGGGCATGTATGCTGGTCACGGCATTGAAGGGGGCACGCACGCTGATCTCTGCATTGGGGGCATGTATGCTGGTCACTGCATTGGGGGCATATATGCTGGTCACTGCATTGAAGGGGGCACGCACGCTGATCTCTGCATTGGGGGCATGTATGCTGGTCACTGCATTGAAGGGGGCGTGTATGCTGGTCTCTGCATTGGGGGCATGTATGCTGGTCACGGCATTGAAGGGGGCACGCACGCTGATCTCTGCATTGGGGGCATGTATGCTGGTCACTGCATTGGGGGCATATATGCTGGTCACTGCATTGAAGGGGGCACGCACGCTGATCTCTGCATTGGGGGCATGTATGCTGGTCACTGCATTGGGGCATGTATGCTGGTCACCGCATTGGGGGCATGTACGCTGGTCACTGCATTGGGGGCATGTATGCTGGTCACTGCATTGGGGGCATGTATGCTGGTCACTACATTGGGGGCATGTACGTTGGTCACTGCATTGGGGGCATGTATGCTGGTCACTGCTTTGGGGGCATGTATGCTGGTCACTGCATTGGGGGCATGTACGCTGGTCACTGCGTTGGGGGCATGTATGCTGGTCACTGCATTGGGGGCATGTACGCTGATCTCTGCATTTGGGGATTGGTATGCTGGTCACTGCATTGAAGGGGGCATGTATGCTGGTCTCTGCATTGGGGGCATGTATGCTGGTCACTGCATTGAAGGGGGCAGCACGCTGATCTCTGCATTGGGGGCATGTATGCTGGTCACTACATTGGGGGCACGCACGCTGATCTCTGCATTTGGGGCATGTATGCTGGTCACTACATTGGGGGCACGCACGCTGATCTCTGCATTGGGGGCATGTACGCTGGTCACTGCATTGGGGGCATGTATGCTGGTCACTACATTGGGGGCATGTACGCTGGTCACTGCATTGGGGGCATGTATGCTGGTCAATACATTGGGGGCATGTACACTGGTCACTGCATTGGGGGCACGCACGCTGATCTCTGCATTGGGGGCATGTATGCTGGTCACTACATTGTGGGCATGTACGTTGGTAACTGCATTGGGGGCATGTATGCTGGTCACTGTTTTGGGGGCATGTATGCTGGTCACTGCATTGGGGGCATGTATGCTGGTCACTGCATTGGGGGCATGTACGCTGATCTCTGCATTGGGGGCATGTATGCTGGTCACTGCATTGGGGGCATGTATGCTGGTTACTACATTGGGGCATGTATGCTGGTCACTACATTGGGGCATGTACGCTGGTCACTGCATTGGGGGCATGTATGCTGGTCACTACATTGGGGGCACGCACGCTGATCTCTGCATTGGGGGCATGTACTCTGGTCACTGCATTGGGGGCATGTACGCTGGTCACTGCATTGGGGGCATGTACGCTGGTCACTGCATTGGGGGCATGTATGCTGGTCACTACATTGGGGGCATGTACGCTAGTCACTGCATTGGGGGCATGTATGCTGGTCAATACATTGGGGGCATGTACGCTGGTCACTGCATTGGGGGCACGCACGCTGATCTCTGCATTGGGGGCATGTATGCTGGTCACCACATTGGGGGCATGTACGTTGGTCACTGCATTGGGGGCATGTATGCTGGTCACTGCTTTGGGGGCATGTATGCTGGTCACTGCATTGGGGGCATGTACGCTGGTCACTGCGTTGGGGGCATGTATGCTGGTCACTGCATTGGGGGCATGTACGCTGATCTCTGCATTTGGGGAATGGTATGCTGGTCACTGCATTGAAGGGGGCATGTATGCTGGTCTCTGCATTGGGGGCATGTATGCTGGTCACGGCATTGAAGGGGGCACGCACGCTGATCTCTGCATTGGGGGCATGTATGCTGGTCACTGCATTGGGGGCATATATGCTGGTCACTGCATTGAAGGGGGCACGCACGCTGATCTCTGCATTGGGGGCATGTATGCTGGTCACTGCATTGGGGCATGTATGCTGGTCACCGCATTGGGGGCATGTACGCTGGTCACTGCATTGGGGGCATGTATGCTGGTCACTGCATTGGGGGAATGGTATGCTGGTCATTGCATTAAAGGGGGCATGTATGCTGGTCTCTGCATTGGGGGCATGTACGCTGATCTCTGAATTGGGGGCATGTATGCTGGTCACTGCATTGAGGGCATGTACACTGGTCACTGCATTGGGGGCATGTATGCTGGTCACTACATTGGGGGGCATGTAGGCTGGTCACTGCATTGGGGGCATGTATGCTGGTCAATACATTGGGGGCATGTACGCTGGTCACTGCATTGGGGGCACGCACGCTAATCTCTGCATTGGGGGCATGTATGCTGGTCACTTCATTGGGGGCATGTACATTGGTCACTGCATTGGGGGCATGTATGCTGGTCACTGCTTTGGGTGCATGTATGCTGGTCACTGCATTGGGGGCATGTACGCTGGTCACTGCATTGGGGGCATGTACACTGGTCACTGCATTGGGGGCATGTACGCTGGTCACTGCATTGGGGGCATGTACGCTGGTCACTGCATTGTGGGCATGTATGCTGGTCACTGCATTGGGGGCATGTATGCTGGTCACTACATTGGGGGCATGTACGCTGGTCACTACATTGGGGGCATGTATGCTGGTCAATACATTGGGGGCATGTACGCTGGTCACTGCATTTGGGGGCATGCACGCTGATCTCTGCATTGGGGGCATGTATGCTGGTCACTACATTGGGGGCATGTACGTTGGTCACTGCATTGGGGGCATGTATGCTGGTCACTGCTTTGGGGGCTTGTATGCTGGTCACAGCATTGGGGGCATGTACGCTGGTCACTGCATTGGGGGCATGTATGCTGGTCACTGCATTGGGGGCATGTACGCTGATCTCTGCATTTGGGGAATGGTATGCTGGTCACTGCATTGAAGGGGGCATGTATGCTGGTCTCTGCATTGGGGGCATGTATGCTGGTCACTGCATTGGGGGCATATATGCTGGTCACTGCATTGAAGGGGGCACGCACGCTGATCTCTGCATTGGGGGCATGTATGCTGGTCACTGCATTGGGGCATGTATGCTGGTCACCGCATTGGGGGCATGTACGCTGGTCACTGCATTGGGGGCATGTATGCTGGTCACTGCATTGGGGGAATGGTATGTTGGTCATTGCATTAAAGGGGGCATGTATGCTGGTCTCTGCATTGGGGGCATGTACGCTGATCTCTGAATTGGGGGCATGTACAGTGGGTACGGAAAGTATTCACACCCCCTTAAATTTTTCACTCTTTGTTATATTGCAGCCATTTGCTAAAATCATTTAGGTTCATTCTTCTTCCTCATGAATGTACACATAGCACCCCATACTGACAGAAAAACACAGAATTGTTAACATTGTTGCAGATTTATTAAAAAAGAAAAACTGAAACATCACATGGTCCTAAGTATTCAGACCCTTTGCTCAGTATTTAGTAGAAGCCCTCTTTTGATCTAATATAGCCAGGAGTCTTTTTGGGAAAGATGCAACAAGTCTTTCACACCTGGATTTGGGGATCCTCTGCCATTCCTCCTTGCAGATCCTCTCCAGTTCTGTCAGGTTGGATGGTAAACGTTGGTGGACAGCCATTTTTAGGTCTCTCCAGAGATGCTCAATTGGGTTTAAGTCAGGGCTCTGGCTGGGCCATTCAAGAACAGTCACGGAGTTGTTGTGAAGCCACTCCTTCGTTATTTTAGCTGTGTGCTTAGGGTCATTGTCTTGTTGGAAGGTAAACCTTCGGCCCAGTCTGAGGTCCAGAGCATTCTGGAGAAGGTTTTTGTCCAGGATATCCCTGTTCTTGGCCGCATTCATCTTTCCCTCGATTGCAACCAGTCGTCCTGTCCCTGCAGCTGAAAAACACCCCCACAGCATGATGCGGCCACCACCATGCTTCACTGTTGGGACTGTATTGGACAGGTGATGAGCAGTGCCTGGTTTTCTCCACACATACCGCTTAGAATTAAGGCCAAAAAGTTCTATTTTGGTCTCATCAGACCAGAGAATCTTATTTATCACCATCTTGGAGTCCTTCAGGTGTTTTTTAGCAAACTCCATGCGGGCTTTCATGTGTCTTACACTGAGGAGAGGCTTCCGTCGGGCCACTCTGCCATAAAGCCCCGACTGGTGGAGGGCTGCAGTGATGGTTGACTTTCTACAACTTTATCCCATCTCCTGACTGCATCTCTGGAGCTCAGCCACAGTGATCTTTGGGTTCTTCTTTACCTCTCTCACCAAGGCTCTTCTCCCCCGATAGCTCAGTTTGGCCGGACGGCCAGCTCTAGGAAGGGTTCTGGTTGTCCCAAACGTCTTCCATTTGAGGATTATGGAGGCCACTGTGCTCTTAGGAACCTTAAGTGCAGCAGAAATCTTTTTGTAACCTTGGCCAGATCTGTGCCTTGCCACAATTCTGTCTCTGAGCTCTTCAGGCAGTTCCTTTTCCTCATGATTCTCATTTGCTCTGACATGCATTGTGATCTGGAAGGTCTTATATAGACAGGTGTGTGGCTTTCCTAATGAAGTCCAATCAGTATAATCAAACACAGCTGGACTCAAATGAAGGTGTAGAACCATCTCAAGGATGATCAGAAGAAATGGAAAGCACCTGAGTTAAATATATGAGTGTCACAGCAAAGGGTCTGAATACTTAGGACCATGTGATATTTCAGTTTTTCTTTTTTAATAAATCTGCAACAATGTCAACAATTCTGTGTTTTTCTGTCAGTATGGGGTGCTATGTGTACATTCATGAGGAAGAAGAATGAACCTAAATGATTTTAGCAAATGGCTGCAATATAACAAAGAGTGAATAATTTAAGGGGGTCTGAATACTTTCCATACCCACTGTATGCTGGTCACTGCATTGGGGGCATGTACACTGGTCACTGCATTGGGGGCATGTATGCTGGTCACTACATTGGGGGGCATGTAGGCTGGTCACTGCATTTGGGGCATGTATGCTGGTCTATACATTGGGGGCATGTACGCTGGTCACTGCATTGGGGGCACGCACGCTAATCTCTGCATTGGGGGCATGTATGCTGGTCACTTCATTGGGGGCATGTACGTTGGTCACTGCATTGGGGGCATGTATGCTGGTCACTGCTTTGGGTGCATGTATGCTGGTCACTGCATTGGGGGCATGTACGCTGGTCACTGCATTGGGGGCATGTACGCTGGTCACTGCATTGGGGGCATGTATGCTGGTCACTGCATTGGGGGCATGTACGCTGGTCACTGCATTGGGGGCATGTATGCTGGTCACTACATTGGGGGCATGTACGCTGGTCACTGCATTGGGGGCATGTATGCTGGTCAATACATTGGGGACATGTACGCTGATCACTGCATTTGGGGGCACGCACGCTGATCTCTGCATTGGGGGCATGTATGCTGGTCACTACATTGGGGGCATGTACGTTGGTCACTGCATTGGGGGCATGTATGCTGGTCACTGCTTTGGGGGCATGTATGCTGGTCACAGCATTGGGGGCATGTATGCTGGTCACTGCATTGGGGGCATGTATGCTGGTCACTGCATTGGGGGCATGTACGCTGATCTCTGCATTGGGGGAATGGTATGCTGGTCACTGCATTGAAGGGGGCTTGTATGCTGGTCTCTGCATTGGGGGCATGTATGCTGGTCACTGCATTGAAGGGGGCACGCACGCTGATCTCTGCATTGGGGGCATGTATGCTGGTCAATGCATTGGGGGCATGTATGCTGGTCACTGCATTGAAGGGGGCACGCACGCTGATCTTTGCATTGGGGGCATGTATGCTGGTCACTGCATTGGGGGCATGTATGCTGGTCACTGCATTGGGGCATGTACACTGGTCACTGCATTGGGGGCATGTATGCTGGTCACTGCATTGGGGGCATGTATGCTGATCTCTGCATTGGGGGAATGGTATGCCGGTCATTGTATTAAAGGGGGCATGTATGCTGGTCTCTGCATTGGGGGCATGTGCGCTGATCTCTGCATTGAAGGGGGCATGTACGCTGGTCACTGCATTGAAGGGGGCATGTACGCTGGTCACTGCATTGAAGGGGGCATGTACACTGGTCACTGCATTGAAAGGGGGCACGCTGGTCACTGTGCATTGAAAGGGGGCACGCTGGTCACTCTGCTTTGAAAGGGGGCACGCTGGTCACTGTGCATTGAAAGGGGGCACGCTGGTCACTGTGAATTGAAAGGGAGCACGCTGGTCACTGTGCATTGAAAGGGGGCACGCTGGTCACTGTGCATTGAAAGGGGGCATGTTGGTCACTCTGCATTGAAAGGGGGCACGCTGGTCTCTCTGCATTGAAAGGGGGCACGCTGGTCTCTCGGCATTGAAAGGGGGCACACTATACCTTAATTACTGAAGGCCCCTTTCACACTTTTGCGACCTCAAAGTCACGCAATTTTTTATAGGGTTTTTTGTCGCAAAGCAATGCCTATTACAATTTGCTGTTTGCGCCCCCCCCCCCCCAAAAAAAATTTTGAGCACCAGCCGCCACTGGATGAACTCATACAGCATCTACCTAATATGGCTCTGCCATAACAACAATAGGCATTACTTATCAGCCATGTATGATGGACCATTTTTGGGATAAGTGCAACATTCAATCGACCCTCATTTGAGAGACATTGTCATCACAGCAATTTTGCATTGCCCACTGTGTGTTTTTTTGCACGTTTTTCCACTGCATCCGGATGCTGTACAGTGACTTTTTGTTTTTTTCTTTTTGTTTTTTTGTCTGCACAGCCTAGTTTATCTTTTTTTGTTGTCTGTTTTGTGTGGTGATATACACTAGGTGATTGGCTGACTGTCTCATTTGTATACTGTGACCTGTATCATAGCCACTATTTGACATTATAGGCTTCTTCATTTCTTTACATTTTTTGTAATAAAATTGGGCACCTAAAACATCATTACCTGTATAACTTGTCAATATATTTACCACTTCTTGTACCTCTGGGGAGCTTTACCCTCCAGGTGTACATTTTTTGTTGTTTTTCACTGTAGTACATTTTTTTTGTTGTTTTTCACTGTATGTATTTTGGTTACTTGACAAGTGCCTTACTGGTGACATGGTTTATTTTTAGAGATAATCGGTTCCTTCCCCATCTTTTTATTTTTCTTGGGAGGAGCCAGAAGCACAGAAGAGGGACCCAAAAAGAGAAGAATCCGGGCTGCTCTGTGAAAAACCAACTGCTCAGAGCAGGTAAGTTCATCATGTGTACTTTTTTTTTGTTCAAAAAAAGAACAAAAAAAAACGAAACTTCACAATCACTTTAAAGGTGATAACACCAGGCATTGTTGATCCAGGGAATATCCGGTTGCCTTCACGTGATCAGGAAGGAAGTTTTGCTTTATAAGAATTTTTGACTTCCTCTGGATCATCAGTGGGTACATGGTCCTGTGAATAAAGTTTTTTTTTTATTTTCTTATTGTTTATTTCATTCAGTTGATTGAACTAGATCTGGCTTGTGAGCCAGACGTGGCTCTTTTGATGGCTGCATCTGGCTCGCAGACAAATAGGGTCTCCTGCTGTAAGTATATCATTATTAGCCCAGAGTCAAGTCCATGCCTGCGCGCTGCGGCCACACTGGTTGCTAGTATGCCACTTTGCACCTTAATCTTATTGAAGGACTTTTGCCTGTTTAATTGCACTATCACTTTATGCGTCTTTGATTGCACTGCCACTTTATGCATTGTGATTGATTTACAGGTTATGTAATGTTCATGTTTTAAGGAAGCAGCGCTATTTAACCATCTTTTAATTATCTCATGCACATCGCTGGATTGTAAAGAGATTCAAGTAAGTATTGGGGGGGGGGGGGGGGCTTCTAGAATGTGGAATAGAATCTTAAGCCTTTACAACCACTTTAAATCAAAACTTTTTTTTTTTGAGGAACAATTTTTACATTTGCAGAGAGAATGCATGTTTAATATTCCATCCCATAATAAGTAAGAAAAATGATTAACCAATTGCTTTGAAATTTGCTACAAATCCCTCACTTAAGCCTCATTTAATATGAAGTTTGTATCATTGTTACTAATTGAAAACATAAAACATCAGAACCCCCTTAGCATTTAGTGCCCAGAATTTTATTGGTGTTAGGGGGTATTCTATACTGTAAACAAGAAAACAGAAGGCCACTGCATTTGCCCCTGTGAAGACCAGTAGTACCTCATACCCACTGAAAAGCAATTCCAAGGGTGCTGTGTGGAAAGAGGTCAGGGAGTGGACACAGATTTAAAGCTGTTTCCTGTACAACTCTTAACTGGCAAGATTAGGTGTCATCTTTTGTCTGTGAGCACTTAAAACTATTGAAAACAAAGCTGGATGACATCAAACCCCTGCCCTCTGAGCGTTGTATACTCCTGTCCTCTGCCCCTTTATGCATTATGTTCTTATGACCCCTGAACCCTATGTGTTACATACTTCTGACTGCTGCACCCTGTGTGTTACATACTTCTGACAAAAATTAAAAGACAAACCACACTCATCCAAAATTGCTCTATAATAGTATACACATAATAGAAAAACAAAAAAATGATTATGTGGTGCAAACTCCAAAAAATATGTAGCATCCCCTAGCATTGCTAGATTAGGATGTTTTTGTGTTAGTGCAGGTAAATTTTCAGGCTTGACTGGCAGCCAGGCCTGTATGTTTTTCTGGGCCGGGTGAGTGACTCAGGTAGGCTGGATGACTCAGCAGAAGCTTCTCTTGCAACTCTTCCCTGCTTGCTGGAAACTTGTAAAAGGTTCTAAAAGCAGTTAGGAGGAGTCTACGAGGAGTTAGCTGGAGTATTCTGAGGGCCCTGACCAATCCCCAACAGAGGATTTGCATACCTCCAACTTTTGAACTTCGCAATGAGGGACACTGAAAGAGAAACAAAACCTGCGGCGCGCGTAGCACGCCGCGGCAAATTGTGGGCGTGGCCAATTGCTTAGCAGTGGGAGGGGCTTAAGGGATAGGTAAACAAAAGCCAGACTTCCTAGTACTCTTAAAATATGCTTTGGTTGCTCAGCCTACCTTAAAGAAGAACTTCATTAAAATAGTCAGAGACTGCATAGCTTATTTATTTATTGCAAACATTTCACAGCCCCCCATCTCTCTAATCACAGTGCCCCCTTTTGCACTCTCTGCCTTCCCTGCACAGTCCTACCTTTGGCATAAACAGATCGCTAATACTATTAGCAATGTGTTTAAATTTGAGTAAGAGATTGGAGACATCCTACAGGAGATGGTCAGAGACTGCGGACATGATACAAGAGATGGTCAGAGACTGCGAACATGATACAAGAGATGGTCAGAGACTGCGAACATGATACAAGAGATGGTCAGAGACTGCGGACATGATACAAGAGATGGTTAGAGACTGCGGACATGATAAAAGAGATGGTCAGAGACTGCGGACATGATACAAGAGATAGTCAGAGACTGCGGACATGATACAAGAGATGGTCAGAGACTGCAGACGTGATACAAGAAATGGTCAGAGACTGCGGACATGATACAAGAGATGGTCAGAGACTGCGAACATGATACAAGAGATGGTCAGAGACTGCGAACATGATACAAGAGATGGTCAGAGACTGCGAACATGATACAAGAGATGGTCAGAGACTGCGAACACGATGCAAGAGATGGTCAGAGACTGCGGACATGATACAAGAGATGGTCAGAGACTGCGGACATGATACAAGAGATAGTCAGAGACTGCGGACATGATACAAGAGATGGTCAGAGACTGCAGACGTGATACAAGAAATGGTCAGAGACTGCGTACATGATACAGGAGATGGTCAGAATCTGCAGACGTGATACAAGTATTGGTCAGAGACTGCGGACATGATACAAGAGATGGCCAGAGACTGCGGACATGATACAGGAGATGGTCAGCATACAAGAGATGATCAGAGACCGCAGACATCATACAAGAAATGGTCAGAGACTGCGGACATGATACAGGAGATGGTCAGAGACTGCGGACATGATAGAAGATAGAAGAGCACTAGGGGGCTGGAGAGCACAGGAGGAGCTGAAGGGCATGGGGGGGGGGACTGGAAAGAAATAACGGGGGGGGGGGGTTGGAAAGCATTGCAGGGGGTTAGAAAGCAAGGGGGTGGAGAGCAGGGGGGCAGGGAAAACCAGGGGGACAGAGAGTACGGGGGAGGGGGGGAACTGAAGAGCACTGGGGGGGCTGTAGATCACTGAGGGGGGAGCCAGGGAGCACAGGGGGGTGGAGAGCATTGGGGGAGTCAGAGAGCATGAGGGAGGGGCTGTAAAGCACTGTGGGGAGCTGAAGAGCCCTGGGGGAGGGGGGGCTAAAGAGCACTGGTGGGGGGGGCCTGAAGAGCTCTGGGGGGTACTGGAAAGGGGGGGTGTAAAGTATGCATTTATTAGATACCGAGCAGAAAAATACATCAACATCAGCAGTTCTATGGCACATCATTCTTTATCAGTTAAACACTCTGACCTATACATATCTGTGAACATTTGCAGATTAATATGTGCACATTATTCTAGGTATATTGGGGACAGTGGCGGTTGGTGCTCAAAATTTTTGGGGGGGCGCAAACAGAAAAATGTAATAGGCATTGCTTTGCGGCAAAAACGCTGTAAAAAATTGCGTGACTTTGAGGTCGCAAAAGTGTGAAAGGGGCCTTCAGTAATTAAGGTATAGTGTGCCTCCTTTCGATGCAGAGTGACCAGCGTGCCCCCTTTCAATGCACAGTGACCAGCGTGCCTCCTTTCAATGCAGAGTGACCAGCGTGCCTCCTTTCAATGCAGAGTGACCAGCGTGCCTCCTTTCAATGCAGAGTGACCAGCGTGCCCCCTTTCAATGCAGAGTGACCAGCGTGCCCCCTTTCAATGCACAGTGACCAGCGTGCCCCCTTTCAATGCAGAGTGACCAGCTTGCCCCCTTTCAATGCACAGTGACCAGCGTGCCTCCTTTCAATGCAGAGTGACCAGCGTGCCCCCTTTCAATGCAGTGACCAGCGTGCCCCCTTTCAATGCACAGAGAACAGCGTGCCCCCTTTCAATGCACAGTGACCAGCGTGCCCCCTTTCAATGCACAGTGACCAGCGTGCCCCCTTTCAATGCACAGTGACCAGCGTGCCCCCTTTCAATGCAGTGACCAGTGTACATGCCCCCTTCAATGCAGTGACCAGCGTATATGCCCCCTTCAATGCAGAGATCAGCGTACATGCCCCCAATGCAGTGACCAGCATACATGCCCCCAATGCAGTGACCAGCGTACATGCCCCCAATGCAGAGATCAGCGTGCGTGCCCCCAATGCAGTGACCTGTATACATTCCCCCAATGCAGTGACCAGCATACATGCCCCAATGCAGTGACCAGTATACATGCCCCCAATGCAATGACCAGCGTAAATGCCCCCAATGCAGAGATCAGCGTGTGTGCCCCCAATTTAGTGACCAGCATACATGCCCCCAATGCAGAGATCAGCGTGTGTGCCCCCAATGTAGTGACCAGCATACATGCCCCCAATGCAGAGATCAGTGTGCGTGCCACCAATGTAGTGACCAGCATACATGTCCCCAATGCAGAGATCAGTGTGCGTGCCCCCAATGTAGTGACCAGTGTACATGCCCCAATGCAGAGATCAGCGTGCATGCCCCCTTACCTACCTGGAGCAGCAGCGGCGGGCGGCTTCTTCTCAGTCCCGGTGACCAGCGGCGTGTCTCCACGAGTCCTTCCAGCCAGTGGTGGGATTCAAAAATTTTAGTAACCAGTTCCGACTTTCCCAGCAGAATGACCAGCGTGCCCCCTTTTAATGCAGAATGACCAGCGTGCCCCCTTTCAATGCACAGTGACCAGCGTTCCCCCTTTCAATGCAGAGAGACTAGCGTTCCCCCTTTTAATGCACAGAGACCAGCGTGCCCCCTTTCAATGCACAGAGACCAGTGTACATGCCCCCTTCAATGCACAGTGAACAGCGTGCCCCCTTCCAATGCACAGTGACCAGCGTGCCCCCTTTCAATGCAGAGAGACCAGCATGCCCCCTTTCAATGCACAGTGACCAGCGTGCCCCCTTTCAATGCACAGTGACCAGTGTACATGCCCCCTTTAATGCACAGTGACCAGCGTGCCCCCCTTTCAATGCAGAGAGACCAGCGTGCCCCCCTTTCAATGCACAGTGACCAGCGTGCCCCCTTTCAATGCAGTGACCAGTGTACATGCCCCCTTTAATGCACAGTGACCAGCGTGCCCCCCTTTCAATGCAGAGAGACCAGCGTGCCCCCCTTTCAATGCACAGTGACCACAGCATTGCCCCCAATCATTGCAGAGTGCCAGCCACAGCATTGCCCCCAATCATTGCAGAGTGCCAGCCACAGCATTGCCCCCAATCATTGCAGAGTGCCAGCCACAGCATTGCCCCCAATTGCAGAGCGCCAGCCACAACATTGCCCCCAATTGCAGAGCGCCAGCCACAACATTGCACCCAATTGCAGAGCGCCAGCCACAACATTGCCCCCAATTGCAGAGCGCCAGCCACAACATTGCCCCCAATGATTGCAGAGCGCCAGCCACAGCATTGCCCCAATTACAGAGCGCCAGCCACATTGCCCCCAATTGCAGAGTGCCAGCCACAACATTGCCCCCAATTGCAGAGTGCCAGCCACAACATTGCCCCCAATGACTGCAGAGTGCCAGCCACAACATTGCCCCCAATTGCAGAGCGCCAGCCACAACATTGCCCCCAATTGCAGAGCGCCAGCCACAACATTGCCCCAATTGCAGAGTGCCAGCCACAACATTGCCCCCAATTGCAGAGCGCCAGCCACAACATTGCCCCCAATTGCAGAGCGCCAGCCACAACATTGCCCCCAACTGCAGAGCGCCAGCCACAACATTGCCCCCAATTTCAGAGCGCCAGCCACAGCATTGCCCCCAATTGCAGAGCGCCAGCCACAACATTGCCCCCAATTGCAGAGCGCCAGCCACAACATTGCCCCCAATTGCAGAGCGCCAGCCACAACATTGCCCCCAATTGCAGAGCGCCAGCCACAACATTGCCCCCAATTGCAGAGCGCCAGCCACAACATTGCCCCCAATTGCAGAGCGCCAGCCACAACATTGCCCCAATTGCAGAGCGCCAGCCACAACATTGCCCCCAATTGCAGAGCGCCAGCCACAACATTGCCCCCAATTGCAGAGCGCCAGCCACAGCATTGCCCCCAATGACTGCAGAGCGCCAGCCACAACATTGCCCCCAATTGCAGAGCGCCAGCCACAACATTGCCCCCAATTGCAGAGCGCCAGCCACAACATTGCCCCCAATTGCAGAGCGCCAGCCACAACATTGCCCCCAATTGCAGAGCGCCAGCCACAACATTGCCCCCAATTGCAGAGCGCCAGCCACAACATTGCCCCCAATTGCAGAGCGCCAGCCACAACATTGCCCCAATTGCAGAGCGCCAGCCACAACATTGCCCCCAATTGCAGAGCGCCAGCCACAACATTGCCCCCAATTGCAGAGCGCCAGCCACAACATTGCCCCCAATTGCAGAGCGCCAGCCACAACATTGCCCCCAATTGCAGAGCGCCAGCCACAACATTGCCCCCAATGATTGCAGAGCGCCAGCCACAACATTGCCCCCAATTGCAGAGTGCCAGCCACAACATTGCCCCCAATGATTGCAGAGCGCCAGCCACAACATTGCCCCCAATGATTGCAGAGCGCCAGCCACAGCATTGCCCCCAATGATTGCAGAGCGCCAGCCACAACATTGCCCCCAATGATTGCAGAGCGCCAGCCACAACATTGCCCCAATTGCAGAGCGCCAGCCACAACATTGCCCCAATTGCAGAGCGCCAGCCACATTGCCCCCAATTGCAGAGAGCCAGCCACAACATTGCCCCCAATTGCAGAGCGCCAGCTACAGCATTGCCCCCAATTGCAGAGTGCCAGCGATCCCCGCGAGACCCATGCACTTACCTCACGGACGGTCTCGCAGTCGGCTCCCCGCGTCTCCGAGTCCTCCCGCGGCGCCTCCTCCTCGTCCAATGGCACAGTGTTTGCCTTTCGGCCAATCAGGAAGCGGGAGGACCCGCTCCCTGATTGGCCAGGAGGAGGATCATGTGACAATAGCGAATTCTCATTCGCTATTGTCACAGAATGGGCGGGTCGGGCGCACTGCTCCGCCCCCCGGCCGCCACGTCTGCCCGAGCGCGGGACATTCAATTGTCCTGCGCGTCCTCAGACACGCAGAGGGATTCAGCCGGTTCTGCGAACTTGCAGAAAGTTAGCCACCGGTTCTATGGAACCGGTGCAAACCGGCTGAATCCCACCACTGCTTCCAGCAGCAGCGGCGGTGGGCGGCTTCTTCTGAGTCCCGGTGACTGGCGGCGGGTCTCCACGAGTCCTTCTGCTTCCACCTCCTCCTCGGCTAATGGCATGGGGTTTGCCTTGCGGCCAATCAGGAAGCGCGTATCCGACGCGCTTCCTGATTGGCCAGGAGGAGGATCGGTGTGACAACAACGAATTTTCATTCGCTATTGTCACGCAATGGGTGGGCTCGGGACGCACTGCTCTGCGCCCCAGGTCCACCCTTTGCATCGCCCTATTAGAGCCTCTGGCTCTAATCAGGTGATGCCAAAAAAATAAAAAATTCCATGGAACTCCCTGCGTCAGGCGCCCCTGCATGCAGATTAGGGGGCCGGACGCGTGGATGGGGGATCTTTTACAACCTTATGTGGATGGATTCCAAGGATGCCCCTCCTATCCAGTCACACAGGGAGACTTGCTCAGGCACTCACCTTCTTCCTCCTCCCTCCCCCCCTCAGGCACTCACCTTCTTCCTCCTCCCTCCCCCCTCAGGCACTCACCTTCTTCACCCCCCCCTCGGGCACCCACCTTCTTCCTCCTCCCTGCCTCCCTCCCTCAGGCACTCACCTTCTTCCTCCTCCCCCCCCCTCGGGCACTCACCTTCTTCCTCCCCCCCCCGGGCACTCACCTTCTTCCTCCCCCCTCCCCCCTCAGGCACTCACCTTCTTCCTCCTCCCCCCCTCGGGCACTCACCTTCTTCCTCCTCCCCCCGGGCACTCACCTTCTTCCTCCTCCCTCCCCCCCTCAGGCACTCACCTTCTTCCTCCTCCCTCCCCCCCCTCAGGCACTCACCTTCTTCCTCCTCCCTCCCCCCCTCAGGCACTCACCTTCTTCCTCCTCCCTCCCTCAGGCACTCACCTTCTTCCCCCCCCCCTCGGGCACTCACCTTCTTCCTCCTCCCTCCCCCCTCACCTTCTTCCTCCTCCCCCCCCGGGCACTCACCTTCTTCCTCCTCCCTCCCCCCCTCAGGCACTCACCTTCTTCCTCCTCCCTCCCCCCTCTCAGGCACTTACCTTCTTACTCCTCCCTCCCCCCCCTCAGGCACTCACCTTCTTCCTCCTCCCTCCCCCCCCTCAGGCACTCACCTTCTTCCTCCTCCCTCTCCCCCTCAGGCACTCACCTTCTTCTCCCCCCCCCACACACTCACATTCTTCTTCCCCCCCCCCTCGGACACTCACATTCTTCTTCCTCCCCCCCTCACATTCTTCTCCCCCCCCCCTTCGGACACTGACATTCTTCTTCCTCCCCCCCCTCACATTCTTCTTCCCCCCCTCCCTCGGACACTGACATTCTTCTTCCTCCCCCCTTCACATTCTTCTTCCCCCCCCCTCCCTCGGACACTGACATTCTTCTTCCTCCCCCCCTCACATTCTTCTTCCACCCCCTCCCTTGGACACTGACATTCTTCTTCCCCCCCCCCTCACATTATTCTTCCCCCCCCTCCCTCGGACACTGACATTCTTCTTCCTCCCCCCCTCACATTCTTCTTCCCCCCCCTCCCTCGGACACTGACATTCTTCTTCCTCCCCCCCTCACATTCTTCTTCCCCCCTCCCTCGGACACTGACATTCTTCTTCCTCCCCCCCCCCACATTCTTCTTCCCCCCCTCCCTCGGACACTGACATTCTTCTTCCTCCCCCCCTCACATTCTTCTTCCCCCCCTCCCTCGGACACTGACATTCTTCTTCCTCCCCCCCTCACATTCTTCTTCCCCCCCTCCCTCGGACACTGACATTCTTCTTCCTCCCCCCCTCACATTCTTCTTCCCCCCCCTCCCTCGGACACTGACATTCTTCTTCCTCCCCCCCTCACATTCTTCTTCCCCCCTCGGACACTGACATTCTTCTTCCTCCCCCCCCCCCTCGGACACTCACATTCTTCCGTCGCTTCCTTCGGCTCTCAGCTGCAGCCAGAAGATGGAGGGGGGTGGAGGCGGAGCGGAGCCAACGCTAGGCGGCAAGGAGAGGAATTTGAAATCCTCCTCCGCTCCGAGAACCAACGGACACTCGGGGCTATTAGATGGAAATGATCCACAGTGAGACCCGGCACTTTTTGGGGGCACACTCGGGGCTGAAGCCCCGGTCAGCCCCTCCCCTACCGACGCCACTGGCTGGCAATTAACAGCGCTCTCCCATTAGTTGTTCGCAACCTCTGCCTCTAATTGGGATGGAGAGGAGAGGTGGGCGGAGTTGGGTTCCCTGGGAAGTGTATGGTTGCCATCCCGCCCTGAACTTCCTGTATACTATCCAGCCGTTACAGTGATGCGGTTGGGGTGGGTGTTTTTGCAGAGCTGACAGGCCGGGCAGATTTTCCGGGACTTCAGGCCAGCTCCGCGGTACCGCGGGACTCATGCCAATTTGCGGGACAGTCCCGCGAATTCCGGGACGGTTGGGAGGTATGGGATTTGGTAGGGGACAGGCCCCCTCAAATACTCAGGGTCAGCACAGCTGGGGCAGTGTGAGTTTGGTTTGGAGATGGACATGGAGTGTTAGAAGACCTTTGAGAGTATCTCCCTAGTCTGGGGGGTAAACTCAGATCTGGGCTTGGGCTCTTAATAAAACACAGGGATATCCTGACCAGGAGGCACGGGAGAAAGGAGAGGACAGCAGGATAACACTGCTGGGCATATCTCCAGGGAGAAAGACAGCAAAGTAGGCTGGTGAATGTTGCAGTCAGAGGACCATGAGAAGCATGCCTGAAAGGACTCGGGGCAAGCAGTCTGGGATGGATGCAGAGTCAGTCTGGGAGGACTGTGGAGAAGTAGCCAGGAGGGCTAGTGCAAAGGGCAATTGCACCCAGGTGGGTTGGCAGTGCCTGAAGAGGTGGTACTGGGAGCAGTAGCCATAGAAGAGGATAGCTAGCACCAAAGGCCTCTATTTTTGCTACACCAAAAGGGGCCCATGGTCCCTGCCTGCAAAGGGCATTTACAAGGAACTAACTGCGATTTTTTTGGTTTAAAAAATCAGTGCTAACTGGTCCTGGGAGTTGTAGTTCTATAAGCAAGTCTGTGCTGGAGGTAGAAAAGGAGAAGTGTGTATATACCGCATGTGTCCCTGAAGAGTTTGTTGCTGATCAAGTGGGCATCCATCCTTAACCCATCCATGTTTAATCCCACTAAATAAAAAAACAAAACAAAGCTGCAAGCACTGCTTCTTGTCTCAGGATTGATTGGAATTATCATGTGCCTGGCTGTGCAGGGTGGGAGATAACCAACATTCATCAGTGGCTCCTGTGGGGGTAGCGCTACAAATATGTCAGTGCCTCTTCAATGGAAAGATCGTGCTCCCAGGTGAGCCAAATGCACGGTCTGTTGGGAGGGTGTCCTGGTGGGGGCTTCTGCTAGGGCCCCCCTTTACTGTACAGAATTCCCTTGGTGTCCCCTGCAGGTCCTAGGAGCCGCATGGTGCCGCCATTTTGCCGCGGATGGCATGCTGTGTATTCGGCGGCCATGTTTGTGTTGCCATTTTCCTGTGGTTTCCAGTTGAATAGGATGGCGGCCACGTTTTTGGAGCATCTCCCTCTCTCTGCTAGAGCAACGATTCAGCTGTGCTGGGATCTGCAGTGCCGCTACTGCGGCGGCAGGGGGTCACTTAGCAATGTTTTTTTCTAGATTGCCTGTGTGGTTCCTTAGTTAACATGAAGTCCCTGGAGCAAATTTCACCCCCTGATCCCATCTCAGAGGCGGCTGGCCCATGTGGGTTCCAGTCCACCCTGTCTGCGATGGCGGCGGCTCTGGAGTCATTAGTGTCCAAGGAAAACAGGTCTTTGGTCCTGGAAAACAGGACCAGCAAAAAGCATCCACTGCCCTCAACTGCCTCTTCTGTCTCCTCAGATTCTGAGTCTGATCTGGCCGCCACAGATGCGAGTCACCCTGCTGGGTCTGCATTCACGCACCCTGTGTGCTCTGATAGTGAGGATGATTCCTCTTCCACTTCAGCCACGCATGAAAAAGCGCTGGTGAAGGCACTGATTGTTTCAGTGCGGGAAACTTTAAAAATGGAGGATGCAGCTGCGTCAGAGGCGCCAGTGACCTTTGGTACCCGAAAATCCTCAAAAGCGGCAAAAGTTTTTTTCCTTTTCCCTCCTATTTTGACAAAATTTTTGCGAATGAGTGGGGTTATCCTAAATGCAATGTGGTGGTTCCTAAGCATTTCACTAGAAGGTACCCCTTTGAAGAGTCCCTGTTAAAAAAGTGGACGGTCCCACCTGTGGTGGATTCCCCGGTTTCCAGGCTGAACAAATCCACCCTTATTCCGGTGAAGGAGTCTCCGGCTTTTAAAGATCCTTTTGATAGGAAGGTGAAGACCTATGTCCGGCACATGTTTATTATGGCCGGTTCAGTCCTTAGGTCAGTGTTCACCATTGCCTTGGTGTCCTTGACCTTGAGGGAGTGGGATAAGCTTTTGCGCCAGGATCTGGAGGGGGAACAGCTTCCCTCTGCCTTTGCAAAGCTGGTGGAACAGATAGTCCAGGGGTTGCAGTTCTCTGTGACACCTCTCTTGATGTGGCTCAGTTTCTAGGCTGCCTGAGACAGCAGTGATCCTTCAGCGCATGGTATGGCTGAAATGTTGGTCTGCCGACCAAGATTCCAAGAAGGCCTTAGTGGATCTCCCCTTTATGGGGATTGGCCTGTTTGGGTCTTCCCTTGATGAAATCATTAAGGGAGTCACAGGAGGGAAGAGTGCTCTCCTCCCATAGGCTTCCAGGGGCAAGAAGTCTCGTCACAAATGTGGTCCTTTTTTCTCGGCTCATAAGTGTTTTTTTCGTCCCCCAGGGTCTCAAGAAAGAGGATCCAAATCCATTCGGAACGTCTCCGGAGGTTCCAAGAGGCCCTGGCCTGATAAGCCAAGAGCAGGTCCTTCCAGACCTGCAGACAAGCCCTCTTCTGCCTGAAGGGGTGCCCTCACCTGTATCTGGGATGGGGGGACGTCCTCGTTTTTTACCAGACCCGTGGACCTCTTTGATTTAGGACAGGTGGGTCCACGAGCAGACTCGGTCAGGCTACAAGATTGAATTTCGATCTTATTCACCATAGAGGTTTTTTCCTTCCAACCTGCGTTTTTCCCCAGACAGCTTACGTGGTCTCTTTGGGGAGGTACAAGATTTGCTACTGCAAGGAGTGATTATACCGGTTCCAAACTCAGAACATTTTTGGGGTTTTTATTCAAACCTGTTTACAGCTCCCAGGAAGGAAGGCAATGTTCGTCCAATCCTGGATCTCAAATCACTGAACCGCTTTGTGCAGATACAGAAGTTCCGGATGGAGTCCATCCGTTCGGTAGTGGCATCCCTTCATCAAGGGGATCTTCTGGCCTCTATCGATATCAAGGACGCTTACCTCCATATCCCGATGTATGTCAGACATCAGCGCTTTCTCCGCTTTGCCCTGGGCGAGGAGCATCATCAATTCGTGGCATTACCCTTTGGTCTCTCCTCAGCTCCTCAGGTGTTCACAAAAGTGTTGACCCTGGTGTTAGCATTGTTGCAACAGGGGGGGGTTGCGGTGCTGGAGTACCCGGACAATCTTCTTCTACGAGCAGAGTCTCCGACTGCTTTATGGGACAACCTGAAAATCACTTTGCGGACTCTGCAGGAGTTCGGGTGGACTCTAAAATTTCTGAGGTCTGCTCTGGTTCCGTCCACCAAGTTGGACTATCTGGTCTAACTCTGGACTGGGCCTCAGCCAGGGTCTTTCTCCCACTGGACAAGTTCCAGAAGCTGCAGAATACCATTTGACTTCTGTTGTCCAGCAGTTGATCTTCTCTCAGGACTTGCATGCGGGTGCTGGGCCTGATGGTGTCTACCTTCGAGGCGCTTCTGTTTGCACAGTTCCACACGAGACCTCTTCAGAAAGAGATTCTTGCCAAGTGGGACAAGAATCCACAGTCTCTAGACAGTCTGATCCTGTTGAGCCAGGGTACGAGAGGGTTCCTGATTTAGTGGCTTCGCTCTCCGGCTCTTCGACAGGGAAAATCCTTCCCCTGTACTGGACAGTGATCATCACGGATGCCAGCCTGTCCAGTTGGGGAGGTGTTCTGAGCACCGAGTGTGCTCAGAGGGTTTGGACTCTGGAGGAGTCCAGGCTACCGATCAACATACTGGAACTTCGGGCAATCAGACTTTGTCTGGCCCATTGGACAGTTCGTCTTCAGGGGTGTCCGGTACGGATTCAATTGGACAATGCCACAGCTGTGGCATATGCCAATCACCAAGGGGGCACAAAAAGTGTCCTAGCGGCTCGGAAGTAGCCGGCATTCTAAAGTGGGCGTAACGTTTAGTTCTAGCTCTTTCTGCTGTGCATATTCCAGGGGTGGAAAATTGGCAGGTGGATTACTTCAGTCGACAGGTCTTGGACCAAAGAGAATGGTCACTTCATTCGGAGGTGTTTCATCAGCTGTGTCTCCCGTGGGGAACTCCCGAGGTGGACCCGTTGGCCTCTCATTTCAACAGGAAGGTGCAGAGATTTGTTGGCAAGGTGTCGGGATCTTCTGGCTGACGCCATTGATGCACTGGTGGCTCATTGGGGCCAATACCATCTGATATATGCCTTTACCCCTCTCAAACTTCTGCCAAGACTTCTGCGAAGGATTGAAGCAGAAGGAAATCTGGTCATCCCCGTGGCCCCAGGCTGGCCTTACTGCTCTAAGTGCGTGGATCTGGTCGCCCATGTCCCTTGGTCTCAGGAAAGACCTGTTGGACCAAGGGCTGATCTTCCATCCTGCTTTACAGTCGCTGGCATTAACGGCTTGGCTATTGAAAGCCAGGTGCTAAAGGATAGGGGGTTGTCTGACTTGGTGATTCCCAAGCTGTTGAAGGCTAGGAAATCTACCTCTAGAAAGATTTACCATCGTGGTCTCTGGGGGTTTCTCCTCGCTCCTTTACGGTGGCATGAATTTTGGCGTTCCTCCAAAGAAACGTGGAACAGCGCCTGGCCTTGGGTACCATCAAGGGCCAGGTTTCAGCCTTGGCGATTTTCTTTCAACGTCCTTTGGCTACGCATTACTTGGTTTGCATTTTTGTTTAAGGGGTTTGCCACTTGGCTCCACCTGTGCAGTCTCTCTTGCCTCTGTGGGACCTCAATTTGGTACTGTCGGTTCTTCAGAAACCGCCTTTTGAAAATATTCATGAGATTCCTCTGCTTACTTTGTCAGAGAACACTAGGTAGCCTTCTTGGTGGCAATTACTTCTGCACTCAGGGTGTCTGAGCTGGCAGCTTTGTCTTGTTTTTCACCTTATCTGGTGGTTCACAGAGATGAAGTGGTGCTTCACCCTTGTCAGTCGTTCCTTCCTAAGGTTGTCTCTGGTTTTCATCTGAATGAAGACATTGTTGCCTTCCCTATGTCCTAAGCCTAAGCCTCCTAAAGAGATTGCCTTGCATTCTCTGGATGTGGTTCGGGGCAATCAGGGCATACCTGGCGGCAACCGAGTCATTTAGGAAAGCCGACTCACTTTTTGTTCTCACGGATGGACCTCGCAAGGGGTTGGCCACGTCTGCCACGACTATTTCCAGATGGATCAGACAGACGGTAGTGCAGGCCTATTCAATCAAGGGTCAGCTTCCTCCTTTCCATGTTAAGGCGCATTCTATGCGGGCTCTTAATGCCTCCTGGGCCTTCTGCCATCAGGAGTCAGTGATGTAGGTTTGCAAGGCAGCCACCTGGTCATCTGTGCACACTTTCACAAAATTCTACAAAGTAGATGTGTGGCATCTGCGGATGTTGCTTTTGCCTGCAAGGTTTTGCAGGCAGCTGTTTGAGAGGATTTGTCCTCTTTGAGGGTGTATTGTTTTTTTCAGGCGAGCTCCAGTTGTTCCTGGTTAAGCTCCATGTTACTTGGTTGGCTAGGTTTAGCCTTTGGGATTTTTTTCTGCTGTGTTTTTCCCACCCCTCATTTTGACACTGCTTTGGGACATCCCAATGGTCAAGAAGATTTTGGAGCTTTGTCCGTCAATGAACAAAAAAGAAAATTAGATTTTTGTCTTACCGCAAAATTCTTTTCTCTGATGTTCATTGACAGACACAGTACCCACCCCTCTATTGAGTTGGGATATTTTTATTCTGACACTGCTTGCAACAAAACTGAATGCCTATAGCAGGAAGTGGGAGTATACCCCCTGGGACTGCCCCATAGGAGTGGTAAAGATTTTTCTTGCTTAGTGTCCTACTCCTGTAGGGGGCAGCATAACCCATTGGTCAATAGGATTCTGGAGCTGTGTCCCTCAATGAACATCAGAGAAAAGGATTTTATATTAAGACAAAAATCCAATTTTCTCAAAGAAGGTCAAAACATGCTTCAGGTAGATGTATCCTCAAATGGATGTTATGATTAAACTTCCATCAATATGAGAATTTGCAGGCAATAGGTTACTACACTGATCTGTGTATTCTGACGGAGGGGAATTCTCTCTGCTGTCAGAATACAATAGCGCAGCAGGGAGGATTCCCCCATCCACCTGGAATGTGTTCCATTTTTTTTTCATTCAGTCCTCTGACTAAAGAAAAAACTGAACTATGTATTGCTAGCTTTAAAGTATACACTCTCCTCTGACCTTTGACATCAACAAGGCATTTTTGTAAACACCACCGCCGCTCACTGAATATTTTCTCTTTTTCGGACCATTCACTGTAAACCCTAGAGGTGGTTATGGCTGGTGCATGTGTTTTGAGAGAACAAGGACTGTGGCATATGTGTGGACAGAGTGAAGAGCGATTAGAATGCTTGTCAGTTTTTATTGCTGTCTGTGCTCTCATTAGTGAGATTCACCCTCTCTATTTGTCCTGTTTACTATTATCATTGAAAGTGAAACTAAAAGAAAAAACCCAAATTTTGGGTTGTACCCAGAAATGTAATAGAGGGGAAATATTCCAGTGGGGACACTAGTTCTGGTGACCTGGGGGTCCCCAAGAAATTCCCTTAATTTGCAGGGATTTCTTCTCACTTCCTGTTTGGCTATGGGACAGGGAGTGAAGCGAAATCTCTATAATAGGACACAGATGGCGAAAAAAGAATCTGACACAGGTTATAACCCTCCCTTACACTATCCAAGTAAAACAAAAAGTTTTGCCTATAGTTATACTTTAGGAAGAACAAGTCTTGATAGAAGCTATGGATTTGGGTATGTTCTTGATATGTGTGTATTGTTTACACCATGTATGCCGTGGCATATGTGACGAGACCAATCTCGCCACTGGGCGTTGGAGAAGCCTGGTTGCTTGCCTCCTGCAATGGGACTATGGACCCTCTCATCAGCCCAGGCTAAACGTAAACCCCATGGCAATTTGACTGTGTTTGTGGCATCTGAGCGCTGTTTGGATATGTTGAGCGCTCAGATCCAGGCTATCTGGGGATGGGTTGAATGTGGGGGTTCTGTTCAGTAGACTGGGAGTTATGCATTTTTGTGTCTTTTTGTGTTTCTTTAAACATGTGGCTAATGGAGCCTTGCCTCTCCTGGAAGCTAAAACGTACCCCTGTAAACTGTAAGGAACAGGAAGCCAACTCCTAATATGGGCATTACAGGAAGTTCTGAGGAGACGGCGGTCTATTGACACGCAGAGTAATGTGTATTGAGGGCTCGTTAGGGAACCATTGTTCTGTGTCTGACTATTGTGTACATTGATTGGCCCCTGGGGCTTCTGTCTCCTTGCATTGGTCAAAACTATCTGACCAATCCCTGTTGACTCATTTTCAAGCCCTCATTTTGCATATGCTGGAGAGGACCTTAGTGAGAACTGCAAGTACTTTACAATTGACCAATGGGAAAGCGGTTATTGGGGGAAGGATGTTCCAATTTCTGTATAAAAGTGTGCTCTGTTCTTCCAATAAATGTTGTTCCTGTTTTACCCTCATCTCGGAGCTTTGTCTCGTTATTGGGGGAATCTGCTACAGGGATTGCTATGGTCTTCCATACTCCCTTAGAGAATCACTGAGCTCTTGTAAGAGCTTGTGTAAGAGCTTATTCTGCTGCACTCTCTGGGGAAAGAGAGGTTCACCCACAGGAACCTGGAGCCTTGTCGTTGGTCCAGGGTGGGTAGGAGATGCCAAGACCCTAACCAAGCTGCGGCGGTTCGTGGAGTCTGAAGTGCTTACGGTGTCTGGTGGAGTGCTTGGAGCCCTCGGGAAGCACTAGGAGCGTCTGTCAACGGAGGTACCTGCTCAGGGGTGCCCTGTTCCGTAACAATTGGTGGCAGCGGTGGGATGGAACCAGCAGTGGAGTACAGATACTCTCTGAGAGAATATGACCGTATGGTGTGGTTACGGCTGAACTTTTTCAGACCCAATCCACTGGAGAGATCCAAGCGGTTCGTGAAGAACTTAGTGTTCGGGACTCTGCTAGACAGGGCAGAGAGAGAGGGCCAGCTGGCACGTTGGGAGGAACTCCAGCGGCAGGTACAGTTAAGGGAAGAGGAGAACCCAGTCTCCATTCCCCAGCGGCAGCCTGATTTATTGGGAATTGGGAGCCCAGTCTCCATTCTCCAGCGGCAGCCTGATTTATTGGGAATTGGGAGCCCAGTCTCCATTCTCCAGCGGCAGGCTGAGTTAAAGGGGGCAGAGACAGTCGGTCCTGTCGCCCAGCAGCAGGACTCTGTGTTGGGAGGAGAGACAGTCGGTCTCCCTCCACAAAGACTGGAAGTATGTATGGGAGAGGAGATTGTTACCCCCTCTCCCCAGCGGCAGCTTAATGTACCAGGGGGAGACTGTAAGCCCCCCACCAGTGCAGATGGGACCGAGGTCTCTCCACCGGTCCTGCATGGAATAGGGAGCCCAGTCTCCATTCCCCAGCGGCAGTGTAAAGTGCAGGGAGAGGAGAGCAGTGTCCTCCCTCCCCAGCGGCAGTGTGATGTGCCGGGAATTGGGAGCCCAGTCTCCATTCCCCAGCGGCAGAGTATCCTACAGGGAATAGAGAGCCCAGTCTCCTTTCCCCAGCAGCAGGACTCTGTGTTGGGAGGAGAGACAGTCGGTCTCCCTCCGCAAAGACTGGAAGTATGTATGGGAGAGGAGATTGTTACCACCTCTCCCCAGCGGCGGATCAATGATGGGCAGAGTGTTCTATCGGGAGAGGAGCTTGTTACCCCCTCTCCCCAGCAGCAGCTTAATGTACCAGGGGGAGACAGTAAGCCCCCCAACAGTGCAGATGGGACCGTGGTCTCTGCACTCACAGCACAGGGGGTAGGGACAGTCGGTCCTGACCCCCAGCAACAGGGCTGTTTAGCCAAAGGGAAGACAGTCGGTCTTCCCTCACAGCAGCATGGTGGTGTATCTAAAGGGGAGACAGGCGGTCTCCCCCTCCAGCAACCAGGCTCCAACCAGACTACTCCGGTTGTAGTGCTGGCACCAGGACAGAGTACCGCTGGCCTCTGCCCACTCAGCAACCCACCAAGGCAGCCTACCAGTCCCCTACACAGCCGTGGTGAGGCACCTGGACATGGACAAGTTTCTCCTCTAACCAGGTGTAGTAACCATTTATTGTGGGTGGGCCGTACTGTTTTTTCTGTTTTGTGGGTGGGCTGCTGGACTAACAAGGGCACTGACCGGCAGGAGGTCAGGTACCCTGTTAGTCTTTTTGGAAAGGGGGAGAGATGTGACGAGACCAATCTCGCCACTGGGCATTGGAGAAGCCTGGTTGCTCGCCTCCTGCAATGGGACCATGGACCCTCTCATCAGCCCAGGCTAAACGTAAACCCCATGGCAATTTGACTGTGTTTGTGGCATCTGAGCGCTGTTTGGATATGTTGAGCGCTCAAATCCAGGCTATCTGGGGATGGGTTGAATGTGGGGGTTCTGTTCAGTAGACTGGGAGTTATGCATTTTTGTGTCTTTTTGTGTTTCTTTAAAATCTGTGGCTAATGGAGCCTTGCCTCTCCTGGAAGCTAAAACGTATTCCTGTAAACTGTAAGGAACAGGAAGCCAACTCCTAATATGGGCATTACAGGAAGTTCTGAGGAGACGGGTGGTCTATTGACACGCAGAGTAATGTGTATTGAGGGCTCGTTAGGGAACCATTGTTCTGTGTCTGACTATTGTGTACATTGATTGCCCCCTGGGGCTTCTGTCTCCTTGCATTGGTCAAAACTATCTGACCAATCCCTGTTGACTCATTTTCAAGCCCTCATTTTGCATATGCTGGAGAGGACCTTAGTGAGAACTGCAAGTACTTTACAATTGACCAATGGGAAAGCGGTTGTTGGGGGAAGGATGTTCCAATTTCTGTATAAAAGTGTGCTCTGTTCTTCCAATAAATGTTGTTCCTGTTTTACCCTCATCTCGGAGCTTTGTCTCGTTATTGGGGGAATCTGCTACAGGGATTTCTATGGTCTTCCATACTCCCTTAGAGAATCACTGAGCTCTTGTAAGAGCTTGTGTAAGAGCTTATTCTGCTGCACTCTCTGGGGAAAGAGAGGTTCACCCACAGGAACCTGGAGCCTTGTCGTTGGTCCAGGGTGGGTAGGAGATGCCAAGACCCTAACCAAGCTGCGGCGGTTCGTGGAGTCTGAAGTGCTTACGGTGTCTGGTGGAGTGCTTGGAGCCCTCGGGAAGCACTAGGAGCGTCTGTCAACGGAGGTACCTGCTCAGGGGTGCCCTGTTCCGTAACAGCATTCTACATAGCACCCTTGGGCTCCCTGCAGAGAGTGAATATGCAGGACATGATGTCCTGCATATTCACTCTCTGCAGGGAGCCCAAGGGTGCTTCAGGTCTTTCACAATCCTATTAATGTACCTAATGGCATCACTACTTGGGAGCACATATTATTCAAATACGTGCCTATAAACAAAAGGATATGCCACCACTGTCCCCACCCATCCACATACAGGACATTGCTCTGCAGATTTTACTACATCAAGAAAAATGAAATATCAAGGCAGACACATAACAGCTTGTATACATACATTGTTTCAGGGCAGGGGTCTCAAAATGGTTGCCCTCCAGCTGTTGCAGAACTACAAGTCCCATCATGCCTCTGCCTATGTGAGTCACACTTATAACTGTCAGCCTTGAAATGCCTCATGGGAATTGTAGTTCTGCAACAGACGGAGAGGGCCACCAGTTTGAGGCCCCTGTTTTAGGTATGTTCATCAACAAAAAGAAAGGGGGCGCACGGACCTAGTGCATTACCACTAAAAAACATTTATTAAAATATTAAAAAGTATATATTATACTCACAAAACAGGTGTGAATGTACACAAATCAACATGATAGACATATGATCTCCAAGGTAGCCAGGGTACTGCACGATGCTGGATGGCATGCAATGTACTGCATGAAACTGTTGTGGCTAAGCTGACGTGTTTCGAGGGCGAGCCCCCTTCCTCAGAGCCAAGAAATGCTGCATTGATATGTCTATCATGTTGATGTGTGTACATTCACTGTTTTGTTAGTATAATATATACTTTTTAATATTTTAATAAATGTTTTTAGTGGTAATGCACTAGGTCGGTGCGCCCCCTGTTGTTGTTTCCCAGTTGGTTTCAGATACCTTTGATCCTGAGGGGGCAGCAAGACCACAAGTCATACCCATTCAAGTCTGAAGTATACCTCTTCCCTCCATCACATTTCACTCGACGCAGGAGAATTGTACTACACTTAGGTATGTTCATACTAGTCATTGCATTACAATGCAGCGGCTGATGTGCGGTGTGGTCCAGCTAGATCAGCGCAGCCACACTGTTCACCTTGTTTAACTAACCTTATTGAAATGTCAAACAGTCATCTGAAGAAGTTCAATTGGCTTTTGCGCAGTGCAAGGCAGTGGATTGTGAGGCAGTACTTTTTTTCTGGGCACACTGCTCGCACGCCACCACAAAACAATGGTGTGAACCGGGCAGATAAGAAGTCAAGGCATTTTGTTTTATCATGAGGTGGGACTGTGCTGGAATAGCCCCCTATTACAGTCCCATCACATCTGGTGTGAAAGTACCCTTGGGGGAAGATTTTCTATGGCTCAGTTCACAATAGTGCAAATCCAAAGTAACGCGATTTCCAGTGCGACTTTCATACAACTTTACACTCTCTGGCACTCAAGTCGCCAGAAAGTCACATTAAAGTAGAGCAGGAACCTTTTCGAAGTTGCTACGACTTTAAATTGCATTGATTGGAATGGGTACCATTGAAATCAATAGACTGCGACTTTTCATGTGTCTTTATGTGTCCAAAGTCACATGACAAGTTGAACTAATGTGAACAGAGCCTTTAAGTGGTCCACACAGAATCTGGTGTAGCTGTACATAGTAACCAATCAGCTTCTAACTTCAGCTTGGTAAATAAAATATGTTGAAACCACGCTCCCAGTTATTCATATATAACATTTACACTTGTTCATATAAAGGTTAATCGCATCAACACAACTTGCTGTGATTAAAAAAAACTTTCCCCAAATATTGTGAATGTGCAATTCTGTCACCAATTAACATAATGTGCAGTAAATGTGCTAAAAATATTGTCCATAAATGAAAGCAACTAAAAAAATGTCCAAAAAAAAGTCCAAAGTAAATCCAATTAAAGACGTGCTGTTTTATCCCCCAAAATAAAACGAAGGCCTCTTGATCCCTTTAGGGAAAGAGAGCCTTGACTGATGGGGCATGGCCAAGAGCTTGAATTAAGCAGGAAGCTATATGGTAAAAGAAGATTGGACGGAGGCTTGGGTATGGGGTTGGGCCTGAGCTCAGTTAAGAATACCTTCCCCAAGAATTCTGGGTCTTTTGAAGAAACGTGGATGAAGAGATGCCCCCCCGCCCCTTTTTTTGATTGGTCTGTTACAGCTTTGGTGGCGGTTTTGACCTTGCCAGCAGTTCTGGTAATGGGTTATGCTCTTGTTTGTAAATTGGGGGTAGGCTGTCTGCCCTACACTTACAGTAAGGACAGACCACCCCCCTTCTCCTTTATTGGATCAATGTCTTAATGACTAAGAGCCGGTTCACACTGGGGCAACTTGTCAGGCGACCTGGTCGCCTGACAAGTCGCCGTGGGTCGCCTGCCATAGATTAGCACAGGACCCATTCTAATAGGAGCGACACAAGTCGCTCCGACTTAGAAAAAGGGTCCTGTACTACTTTGGGGCGACCTGGAGCGACCTGCATTGACTTCAATTATATGAAGTCTGTGCATGGCGCTCCGAGGTCGCGGTGCGCGCTGTGCACCGCGACTTCACAGGTCGCCCCGGCAAGTCGGGTCGCTCCTATGTGAACCGGCTCTGAGTGCTCACAGTCCAACTGTGACTGTCACTGGTCTAAACGTTTACTTGTTTTGGTTATGGAAACAAAATAAAAGCTGTGGCCTTGCCCTTTCCAACTTAATCGTTGTAAGTGTGTTTTTTTATATGGGGAGGGGCAAGGATGGTTTGTAATTATGTTAACATTGTTTCGGGGCCTATGCGCCTCAGCAGTCAAGATTGTGCTTCTTATCCACCGACATATGGGGAGGGATGAGGACTTGCCTCCAGATCCCGCAGCAGGGCGCTCTAGCATCCTTAAACACTCAACATGATGCTCACATACAGGGGAGGAGAAAAGAGGGGTCTCGCATAGTATAGTATGTAAAAAAAATTCTTCACAAGACCGGGTCTGTGACGTCATAAGGGGGTGGGGCTCAGGGTGACGTCATCTGATGGTCACACCCCATAGCTATATAAGAACTGTCAGACACCAGATCTGACAGAACGGTGGAAGCCAGCATTGGAGGAGTGTTTTTTTTTCAGAGGGTCGGCGGCTGTGGAGGCAGAAGACATCGGCAGAGCAAGAGGAGAAAGAAGACATCGGCAGAGAAAATACAGAAAGAAGACAACGTGCTTGACGTTGGAGCTACGATGAGGGAAATTCTTCATTTTTAATAAAGGACTCATCAAAAACCTTCTCTTTTTTTTGTAACACTACACTGCTTTTTTGGTTAATGGGTAGGGGTACAATGTGCCCAATACTCATTCAATTGGGGAGGCCGGATCCGGGGGCCCCCTTTCCTTAAGGGGGCTTCTAGATTCCGATAAGCCCCCTGCCCGCAGACCCCCACAACCTCCAGCCAGGGTTGTGGGGAAGAGCCCTTTGTCCCCATCAACATGGGGACAGGGTGCTTTGGGGTGGGGGGGCAGAGCACCCACCCCCCATGTTGAAAGTATATGGCCTGGTATGGTTCAGGAGAGGGGGAGCTCGCTCTCCCCCCCCCTTTCCTGACCTGCTGGGTTGCATGCTCAGATAAGGGTCTGGTATTGAATTTTTTGGGGGGGGGGGTCCAACACAGTTTTTTATTTTTGTTTGATTTTTTTTCTGTGCGTGGGGTTTCCCCTCAAAGTCCATACCAGACCAAAGAGTCTGGTATGGTCTTGGGGGGGGGGGGCCCACGACATTCCTTTTTTAAAGTTTTGGCATAGGGTTCCCCCTCAAGATTCATACCAAACTCAAAGGGCTGGTATGGATTGGGGGTGGACCCACGCCGGTTTTTCCTTTTTTCTTTTTGAAAAATTTGGCATGAGGTTTTATCCATTCCAGAGCCAAAGGAATTTGATTTTGATTGGTCAAAGGACAAGTCACAATCATCTCAAAGTCAGATCAAAATCAAATCCCGTTAATTGAAGTCCCATGGAAGTCTAACCTGAAGTCGCAGGGCAAAGTCGGATCGGAAGTCATGCAACGTCCACGTCAGATCAGTGTGATTTCAAGTGAAGTTGCACAATTTCAAAGCTGCATTCAGTGTGACTAAACCATCAGTGTATTTTAGCAGTATAACCCTGGATGAACGTGTTGCTCTTTACCAGTATTACCGCAATTGTAAAGCACTTATTCCAAGAAATACAGCAATATACTGTAGCTAACCTCTGTGACCCTGGGGCTGAAATTTTTGTTATAATGACCCGGTCAAAGCATAAAAATTGTTTGACATCCCTCATTTCTCTGATTACTTATTCATGTATTTTTGTAGAAGAACATTTTGTAAGTTTGTTTAACTGCTGTATTTGCTGTTCTGTTTTGCTGGAATTTTCTGCTTTAGAATATGAATTATCTTTATAGTGTTTATATGTATTTATATTGAAATGAACTCTATGTTTATACATATTTTAATTTGTTTTACAGTCCAATTAATTTTTTAAACAACAACAAAACAAAGAAAACATTAACAGAGTAAACTATGCATGCAAAAAAATGTAAATGGAGTTTACCACCTTTAGAAAAAAATATTCTGTGCTGAACTTAACTCTTTTGTGACCAGAGTTTTTGTAAGCTTAGGCACCTAAACCAAGTTTAGCAGTGTTGGTATGGGTCAGTTTACTTGACAGTAACTCTATGACCAATTTTTCTGATTTAGAGCAGGTCTGAAAACTAGGAGCACACATAGTTGTAGATCCCTAGTTTTCTGCTGCAAGATTAAATAACGCTTTTAGGGCAAAAGGCATTTTCCATTTGGACTTATAAAGTCGTAATGAGCCTGTCTGTGAAGTCCACCTAATACAGCGTGATGTGATGGGGTGGCAATAATACTGCACTGCTCCTGAATTTACAGTAGAGTTGCCACTCTCTTCTAGGCTGTGCCTGCTTGCACTACAGTGGGAAGAGAAGTTCACAAGCCTGTAGCTCCACACCCAGACCTGCCCACTGCTTTCTGGATTGGCAGAACTGACTGTGCTGCTGAAACCCTCCCACTGTGAGCTGCGGTGCCTGGAAGGGAAAACTTGTGAGGCATGAATGAAGGAGGAGTTGGGGTTGGTTTACTAAAGGCAAAAAGACTGTGCATTTTGCAAAGTGCAGTTGCTTCTGAGCTTAGTAAATGAGCAGAAGCTCTGCTGACTTTCATCATTCAAAATATATATATATATAAATATGCCTGCAAAAATGTATTTTTTTTTCCTTGAACGTAATTAGGTACTCTTTGCAAAGTAAAGCCTTACCTCATTTACTAAGCTCTGGAGCAACTGCACTTGTAGAGGGCAACTGCACTTTGCAAAATGCACAGTCTATTTGCCTTTAGTAAATCAACACCTTTCGCTCATTCATGAAAGGTAACAGAAGTTTTTTTTTTCTCATATACTTTTTTAAGCTTGGGAATCATATAGTAACTGTTTTGGGGACTTATTTAGACTATAATAACAGGAGCCTTTCATTGTAAAAAGCTTTTGAAAGCAAAGTGGAATTGCAGACAGCATTTACAGGACCTATTATTATTCAGAATGGCAAAAATGATCTTTACTTGTTATGGTAACTGTTGTACACTCTAATTGGAAAAAGAAACAAAAAAAAATAATACATTTGATTGTATGTTTTTCTGATTCCAGAAAAGTAAAGCCCAAACTGACATCATCCTCAACCTGGGGAGGATTGAGCAAGTGGGACTGGGGGGTACCTGTCAAAAAAAGTTATCCGCTTAAAGGAGAAAAAAAAAATGCTGCCATTTAGGTAGGAGGGGTGGCAGATAGTGGATAAGGGGCACATTGAGTTTTTGGGTAAAGATCCACTAATAATGAGTTCAACCATAACAGCTTATGTAAACAGGTTGACACTTTATTTTATGTATTGCAGTCATTATGATAATTTCTGATTATTAGCATTCTTAGTCCCAGTTCACACATATGCGATGCAGGAACCCTGAAAATCCACTGCGGGTTCAACTCGCAGGCAGTTCACATTGCCATATGCGAATCGCTGGGGGTGTCGATACAAAGTTAACGACACCCCCAGATCAGTTCGTATATCGCAGTGCGAACTGTCAGTTCAAGCATGCATTGGATTGCATAGGTGTGAACACCCATGCGATCAGATTCTGGTACGGACCCAAAAAAAGGGTCCTGTGTGAATTGTGTCTGAATGCGATGCAAATTCAGCCATACAATCTGTATGGCTGAATTTGCATCGCACAGACATCGCATTTGATTGCCAGTGCATTGTGCTGCGAATCACACGTGATGTCTGACATCGCATATGTGTGAACCGGCTCTAAAATCTCATGCTTCTGTATACTGTCTGTACCTATTCTGTCTCACTTGTTATAATAATTTGTCATGTTGCTTATCTGTTAATTCCATTTTTTTTTTACATTTTTTTTACACCCCCCCCCCCCCGTCCCCCCGTCCCAATGAATATAACTGCATGAACTTTGTCTGCCATGACCCTTCTTTTTGATGTTGACAACGTGCTAACAAAAAATAAACCTTTGGCCCCCAAACTGATTGAAAACAGTAACCTTAAAAGGTTATGTCATTTAGATGTTTACACGTGTCACAAGCTTGATTGTTGTCGTGCCAGCTGTCTGTTAAAGCTGAACTCCAGGCAAACAGCTAAATACACAGATGTTTTATCCGCCAAAGGATTTGTCATTCTGTCTATTTATTCCTGAGATTTACACATTCCCATCACACAGCACAGTCAGGCAGATGACACCACGTTCTCTCTCACAGTTATAGACTGTAAGTGTAATTAATACATTAGTGTCCTCTCTTCACCCCCAGTCAGCTAACTGGACAGTGAGAAAGCAGCAGGAAACTGAGGAACCCATCCTTCTGCTCATTTTGCTTACCTCTCTCAGCATATTCCTTCTCATTACATTTGCATGCAGCACATTGATTGGCTCTCAGTCCAGCTCCTCTACTAGTGTGAGTACTGATGTACTGAAAATTAAAAGTAAATGATATTAAAGAGAAGTAAGGGAATATATGAAAAAAAAGTTGTGCCCCCCCCAACTCAACCCTGAGAACTGAGCGATCAGTTCTCCTCCTCCGCTCTGAGCAGAGAGTGGTGACTGTTAGTCACCGGCTCTATAATACAGTATATCTAATATAATATATCTAATCCAGCACACACTGGAGCTGTGGAGGGGGCAGGAGGGGCTAGCTCTTTGCATGCTGGGAGGCCGAGCCAGCTGCCGGTCCAGGCATTTGGGTGGATCCCGACTGTAAAGTCGGGATCCTTCCCGAGCGTGCACCGGCTGAGTGATGTAAGAACAAGCTGCACTCCTGTTATCCATAGTAGAAGTGTAGCCAAAATAGCTTTGGCTATACTTCTCCTTTAAGCCAAAATTAGCTTTTTACACCAATTGCATCAAAAACACAAAATAGTAAAATTGAGCCTGTGCCTGTCGGCCAGTACATACACAATAACCCGTCCTTCTGGGGCTCATGGGAATCAGTGAGGGCAGCACGAGACCCCATTTTTTGTGATCTATTTGTGCTGCTTAATTGGCACTGATTAGTGCAACTTGGATTGGATATTTTTGATTTTGCAGTTTATATTTACTAAAAAAAAATGCATTTTCATGCATTGTGTGCTGTGGGAGACCAGATATAGTGAATGCAGGGTTCTGGGTTTAGTAACACTTTAAACATTGATGGATGAAGGAAGAAGGAAACAACCAATATTAACCAAGCATGACTTTCAATGATCTGACTACAGTAAAGTTACAGTTGTTACTTCAGAAAGTATTGAAGTCTAGGACAGCCAAGCGGATAGCATTTTCGGAAAGAGATCAACAATGGCCATTGTAACGTTAAAAAACCATACCCCGTGGAGAAACCATACCCTCGTCACTTCCGGGCTGAAACAGCTGAGCAGCGCAGCAGTGCGCATGCTCAGAGCCCCGGATACGTGATTGAACATTAAAGAATTAGACAAGTGCGCATGCTCGGTGGGCATGAAATTCTCACGGCACTGTGTCTAATGTAAAACTTGCGGCGCTTACATTAAAACAGCTCATCTGAAACGTAAATCATCTCCGCTCTTCGCCCTGTCACTGCCCTCATCTCCGGTAATAAATATAAAAGCGGTGGTGGGTGTATGTGATGTAAATGTGACGGCGATCGCGGCTCCGTGATCCGCTTTTATATTTATTACCGGAGATGAGGGCAGTGACAGGGCGAAGAGCGGAGATGATTTACGTTTCAGATGAGCTGTTTTAATGTAAGCGCCGCAAGTTTAACTACCGTGAGAAATCCATACCCTCCGTAGCGGAACCGGAAGTGACGAGGGTATGGTTTTCTCACGGGTATGGATTTTTCACGGAACACCATCCCTTATTTTCTCAGAACACGATTTTATTTAGACTACGTTCACACTTGCGTATTGGCCCAACAGCATTTTATACAACCCCAGCAAGGATTCCCAAGGAATAGTTGAAGGAGGCAGCCCTATTGAAAGCAATTGGGGCCTGCGGATTCCCAAAGCTAATCGTAGCTGCTTGCATGTAATCGTTTTACAGTGATCACTTTGATGGGCCCTGGACACAAGAAGTCCACGTCCAGGGCTGATCACTCAGTCCTCTTTTCTCAGACCTGTCATGTAACACGTTACCTGGTAGAGGAAGGGGAATCTGTGCAATCAAGAGATCTGGGGAGGGGGGGGGGGTTTGTGCAGCAGAGAGGAGAGCTGGGGGGAAAATTTTAGCAGAAAGGAGAGCTGGGGGGGGGGGGATTTTAGCAGAGAGGAGAGGTGAGGGGGGATTTTAGCAGAGAGGAGAGGTGGGAGGGTTAGCAGAGAGGAGGGCTGGGGGGGGGGGGGTAGCAGAGAGGAGAGCTGGGGTGTTTTAGCAGAGAGGAGAACTGGGGGGGATTTTAGCAGAGAGCAGAGGTGGGGTAATAATTTGTGCAGAGAGGAGAGCTGCGGGGGTTAGCAGAGAGGAGAACTGGGAAATTGTGTATGTGTGTGGGGGGATTTATGCAGATAGGGGAGCTGGGGGCAACATTTACCAGAGAGGACAGCAGGTGGGTGGAGATTTGTACAGAGAGAAGAACTGAGAAAGAGGGAGATTTGTGCAGAGAGGAGAACAGGGGAAGGTGGAGATTTGTGCAGAGAGGATAACTGTGAAATGGGGAGATTTGTGCAGAGAGGATAACTGGGAAATGGGGAAATTTATTTAGAGAGGAGAACTGGGAAATGGGGAGATTTATGCAGAGAAGAGAACTGGGAAATGGGGAGATTTATGCAGAGAGGAGAACTAGGAAAGGGGGAGATGTGTGCAGAGAGGAGAACTGGGAAATGGAGAGATTTGTGCAGAGAGGAGAACAGGGAAAGGGGGAGCTTTATGCAAAGGGGAGAACTGGGAAAGGGGGAGATTTTTGCAGCCAGGAGAACTGGGAAAAGGTGAGATTTGTGCAGAGAGGAGAATTGGAAAAGGGGGAGATTTTGTGCAGAGGTGAGAGCTGCAGAAGGCAGGTTGTGCAGAGGTGAGAGCTGTAGAAGGCAGGTTGTGCAGAGGTGAGAGCTGCGGAGGGTGGAACAGTTTGCGCAGAGGTGAGAGCTGTGGGGGACACTGGGGGTGCGGAGGTGAAACATGGGGGTGCAGACGGCAGCAGAGATAATGAGAATGGGGGTGCAGAGGTGAGTTGTGGACTTGAGTTTTAAGCTGTGGTTGGAGGGGAGCAGAGGTGAGACAATGAGGCAAAGGTGAGCTGTGGACAGGGGAACAACGAGGTGAGCTGTGAATTAGGGTTGCAGAAGCAAGCTGTGGATGGGGGGACCCAGAGGTAAGCAAAGAAGTGTGCAGAGGTGAGAATTTGAGGGTTATTTTGAAGGGGGATACTTGAGGGAAGGAGGGTTTGTTTAGGGAAGACCAGGGACATTTTCTGCAGGACAGTAAAGCATACAGAGTTCAGTGACCAAGAGAATGTAATGTATGGCACAGCATGCAGGGTGCAGTGGTGAGAATTTTTTAATATACCTTGTACATTACATATTCAAGAACCGCTATACTCTGTATGTTACTTATCTTTTACAGTATATGTTACATATTAAAGGCCTCGGGATGGTACTCCTGTACTCTGTACAATGGGTTTTGCATTACATACTCCTGAGCCCTGCATTCTGTATGCTGGACTGCATATTACATATGCTTTATTGTTGCACTTTGTGTGCTGGGCTACATGTTACATATCCCTGACACCTGCACTCTGTACACAGGCCTATATGTTGGATATTCCTGAGCACAAGGGCAGCTTCACATTGAATGTAAGTACTGTCCCTTTTGCCGTTTTTTTTTCTGCACCCTGTGTGATACGCACTTCTTACTACTGCACAATACAGACTCCCCGGCTCTCTGTGTTATGTACTCCTGAGTCCTGTACTTTGTGTGTTACATATTCCTGAACCATGTGCCTTGTGCGTATTGCAGTTCTAAGCCTTAACCTATTACCATTATTTACTGCTGCTGTACTTCTGTACCCTAAGGGAGGTGTGATTGGGGGTGCAGTTTACGTGTGGTTGGGGGGCAGGTTTCGGTGTGGTTGGGGGCGGGGAGTTGGCCGGGGACGGAGAGTTCCTGCACCTATTCTCTGAAAAAAAAGCCCTGGTTATAACCCTCTTTTAGAGCCGGTTCACACTAGTGCGACTTGTCAGGCGACCTGTCAGCCTGACAAGTCGCGCTCCCTCGCGGTCCATTGACCGCTACAGGACCCGTTCTAATAGGAGCCACACAAGTCGCACCGACTTAGAAAAAGGGTCCTGTACTATTTCGGGGCGACCTCCGAAGTCGTGGTGCAATGTAATGCACAAGTCGCCCCCGAAGTAGTAAGGAGTCGTGTCGCCTCAGTGTGAACCGGCTGTTACTCTATCCAAAAATAAAAGTAAACAAACATTTTGCCTGCAGTTCTATTTTAAGATCATCATACACATTGGTGATCTTGACTGCAATCTTTGTACAATCAACTTGAAGGAAGAAATAAACATTATGAGCCAACTGCACCAAAAAATGCACTTTTGCCAGGATTGGGTGACACTTGAGCCGTTTACAAAGCAGAGGAGGCCTCGGGAGACACCCTCGAGTGACCACAATTGGATAAAAGAGACGTAGAAATATTTGGCAAATGGTCTTTTGTTGCCATTGTGTACATATGGTACCAGTATCGTGAGCATCTCTCAAATCGGAAATGCTTATGTACATTATATGAATTCTGGGTGAGGATGGAACTCCTTTGGTAGTCAACTCATTTGATATCATCTGCCATTAAATGTCTGTAAACCTTTAGTTATCATCTGGAATTTCTTTGAAAGGAACAATGTGAAGTGCTTCCTTAGGAATCTAAAAAGGAAAATGACTCGGGAGGAACACAAGTTCTTTGGCTGTGAGTCAACTCAGCTGATCATTACTGTAGAAGCTCTGGCACTCGGCCTGGTTGGGTTTGGTGTTTGTGACTCACAACCTAAGTGTTTTTCTAATACTGGGGAAATATTAGCTGTGTTGGGGAAGTCCCTTTGCAGGAATCTGTTTATAGAAAATGCATCAGTTATACCGGGATTTAATTAACCTTTCTTATTCATCAGGACAACCTCTGGTTCTCATGTCACGATGTACCATGATGTACTATTTGTCTAGGCTGTAATTAGCTGTAATTAGCTAAAAATTAAAAGTAATTTGGCCAAAAGTTTAATTAAAATGATTGTAAAGTCTCATTTTTTTTTTAAATACTAGATGTATCACCCTCCTAATCAGGTGCTAAGTAAGAGAGTGTAGTTTTGTCTTTCTCTGCTTACCAGAAGAGCAGCAGGCAAAATATTTGTGCACTCTGCTTATCAAGGAGCAGCATTGGTAGTTAGGTCTACTCAGTGTGCCCAGTGTGTGATTCATCTGGTCTCAGGGAGTGTCCCCAGCTGATCCAATGGGGAGGCATGTTGGATGCTGGAGGAAACCTGACCAATGACACACAGGCTTTTGGTACTGTCCCAGGGGTTGGCACAGACAGTGGTGCATTATGGGACAGGGTATAAAAAGCCACGGGCATATGAGGTAGTGGTCTTTGGGCTTGAAGCCAGGTCCCAGAAGGAAGGTGGCGGCTGCCTCCTCTTTTGCAGCAGTTGGTGGTGGTCACAGGCAGTTGGCCTGGTTTACCGGTGGTGTGAGGCTGAACCCAGAGGTCCAGGAGAGCTGACTACAGGAGTTGGGGCATTGGAGAATCTGGAAAAATGTAATGAGTACAGAGGAACTTGCCCAGGGGTCTGCCCAGGAAGAGGACCACTCCAGAGTGTAGAGTGAGTGGATAGGTGTCAGCTAGCCCAGAGAGAAAGGGGGTACTAGGGGAGTATCCTGAAGAGAAATACTATAGTAGCACTTATCTCATCTTCATTCAAGTGGCAGGATGAAGTAGCGGCCTTGCCGCATTTTCAAGCTAAAAGTCCTCAGCATTGTGAATAGTTAATAGTTGGAGTATCCCACTCATCCCTTCTCCCATCCCAATTTCAATAAAACCGCAAAAACAACAACCCCTTGATTTTTGACTGAGCCAAGAACTTAAAGTGTAATAGGATAGGGGAATCCATAAAGTGTAATATCCAGCAGTCCTCTAGGGGGCAGTGCTACATAAACATGTTGGTTTTGCACAGAGCAGCCCAGATCCTTCTCTTCTCGGGTCTCACTTCGCTGCTCCTGGCCCCTCCCTCCTGTTGAGTGCCCCCACAGCAACCAGCTTGCTATGGGGGCACCCAAGCCGAGTCACAGCTCTCTGTGTCCATTCAGACACGCAGCTGTGACCTGGCTTCGCCCCCTCTCCAGATTGGCTGACTGACTTTGATGGACAGCAGCGGGAGCCAATCGCTCTGCTCTGCTGTCTTAGCCAATGAGGAGGGGGGGGGTCCCGGGCAGGTGAGACACTCCTGCAACATCGCTGGATAGAGACGGGCTCAGGTAAGTATTAGGGAGGCTGAGGGGGGCATCCTCACCACCTATATTAGCCGGAGCACTATGTCATGGCCACATGCATTACACGCTGCTGCAGATTGATTTTGGCAAATTTCCATGCATGTAAATAGGTTGTTACAGCTGAGTCATGGTTTTATCACCTCACTCCGCCCCCCTCCCCCCCTTTGCAACCACCAAGCTGCAAGTTAACATAGTCAGCAGTTGTGAAAATGTTTGGCAGGCAGAATCACCACCAAATTGCATCCTACTCAATCGCATAGGACCGTGCAGCAACGGCTTTCATTGGTTAACACGGGCAGTAAGAGGGCGATGTATATAGCCTTCAAACAACCTGTCAAATGCCTCAGAAAAGCGATCCACTCACAGCCACTGCACATTTATACCCCATATGGATCATAGCAATTTTTACATTTTTGCTTTGAGCCGATTGACTGAATGATAGCTTTGTGATTTGTTGAGATAACCTATTTTAGTAATAATCTTCCAAAAATTACTTTATTTTCTATGCAAACTGTAGAATAAAACAAATATTTTTTTGATCCTATTTGAATAGCAATTATCTAAAATGGTTGTAAAAGTAGAAGGTTATTCACCTTAATGCATTCTCTGCAAAACTTTCTGCGTGCAGCCCCCCCCCTCCCCCCACAACCCCCTTATACTTACCTGAGCCCCATCGTGATTCAGCACTGTGCCTGAGAGCAGCAGCTCTCTCCACTCTCTCTTTCCTCACTGGACATAAAGGCAGCCATTGGCTCCTGTTGCTGTCAATCACAACCTGTGAGGAAAGAGCAGGGGGCAGGGACAAGCAGCGCTGTGTGTGTGTCTGAGGACACACATAGCACAGCTTGGGATTGAGCCGACATGAATGGCCCCATAGCAAATGGCTTGCTATGGAGGCACTCAGCAGGTGGGAGGGGCCAGGATCCCAGAAGAGGAGGATTGGGGCTGCTCTGAGCAAAATCAGAGCAGGTATGTTTAACATGTTTGTTATTTTAATAAATATGTTTACAATTACTTTATAACAATTAGCTGTCTATTTATAAATTCATCCAAGATTCACGCAACTTTCGCCAAAGACTCACATATTTTTCTAATTGGATTGGGAAAACAAATTTGGGAAATGTGTGAATGCTGAATGCAAATTGTGTAAATATTGCATGAAAAAAATGTATAAATACACCTCCCTAGTATTAGCGTAGGAAAAAAAGTATAAATATATTTCTATAATTTCTCCTGGTTATAATGAGACAAAATTTAACATTTCCAGTACCAAGCATTGCAAGGTTGTATATAAATGAACTTAAGGGAACTTAAGGGTTTTAATGTATATTTTATACACTAATAAGGTAATAAAGTGTATGTTACGCTAAATATTTCTTTCTATGTGTGTGTTCACATATGTGCATTTTAAAATTATTGTCTCTTAAAGTAATTTTCATGTACTTATTCCATCTGAAGTACCTGGTTGATCCTGCCAGTTACTTTTCTTCCTTGTTCTAAACCGACCACACAAAGCACGAAGGTTGATCGGTGTTAGAGTGGTCAGTTCTCGTCCTTTGGATGGCCATTCAGAGGTACAGGACACTGTGCAGACACATAGCTTGTCTGTATTGGGTAGTTTGTTCAGTCACCAAACCCCCTAACAAATCACAGCCTGCCTCTAGCACAAATCTTCTCCCAATTACAGCCTGCCTCTCAAACATACCCCCTGCTAAAGCACAGCATGTATCTCGCCTAAGGACTCATGCACACTGCAGCTAAAAATAAAAAAATAAAAAAGCTGCTTTTACAGGCATTTGAGCTTTTATTTCAGCTTGAAGAAGCTTGTGCTTTTTTGTGGTCTTGTGCACTTTTTTTTTTCTAGCTTCTTCAAGCTCTTTTGAGCTTCTTTGAGCATTTTAGAACATAAGCAATTATTTTTTTCCACAAACCCTCTTAGATATTATTTTCTTAACCACTGAATAAACAAAACAAAAATCTGGAACAAATGTTTTTGCGTGTATCTCATCTAACGGCTCATACACACTGCAGCAGGGCCGGAGTGGGACTCATTTTCAGCCCTGGAGTTTCATGTCTTAGACCGGCCCACTTTAGTTCACGACTGACTATATTAAAATAATTAAAACCTCAGAATATAAGTTTGCAATGGCGCACTGTTCTCTACAGCCTTGTAATTCATTGTATTTTTCAAAAAATATCATCATTTCCAATTCAGTGCAAATACAGTAGCCTTCTCCGCCATGGATTCCCCCAGATCCTTCCCCCCTAGTATGTATGATGCATGCATATTCTTAGCCCCCAAGTGCATAACTTTACATTTATCAACATTAAACCTCATTTGCCACATAGTTTTTTTTAAATGTACAAAAATATCGGCCAATATCGGCCAAAGCCGATATTCAATGGCCAAAATATCGGTATCGGCAATAAAAAAACGATATCGGTCGATCACTAATTCATAGTGCTGCCAAAGCAGCATATTCCATGTTTTAGCTTAGTATTAAAAATGAGATTAAACATTGCAGTGATATAAAGTGGGGAACTTTTGTAATCTGTTCTCCGGCTATAGCTCAAATAAAACCTCTACCCTGTACAAATTTCTAGAGAAATACACAGACATGCAACGATGTAGAATCCATAGATCACTTTCAGTTTGGTGAAAGGTGACGTTACATTCGGTCATGTATGGTCTATGTGCATTTGTTCAAGGACCTCAAAAGCACCTAAGCAGCATCCATTGGAGGCTTTTCCAATTTTGCTTCTTTAAACTACCAAACCCTGCAACTGTGCTACAGTCAGAAATTAATTTACTTCACCTTAATCTGAATTTTATGTATTTCTAAGAATTATGTAAAAATCTAAGATTCATGCAAGCTCCCACATGGAATGCATGCTTCTTGTTACTTGTTCCTGTACTGTGCAGTTGTCTCAGGGACACCAAAATGAATGATGGCAACAAGAGGACCTTACAACTCAGGGGCAATATCTCCTTCTTCAAGGCCATCCTTCACCTCACCCTCCATAAAATGCTAGTTAAAACTGCAAAAAAAAAAAAAATATCCCCTAAATACCTGTAGGGAAAAAAAAAAAATAGCCAATTTACTTACCTTTCCCCCAGCTTCCTCCAGAGGTAGCTAATCAAGGAGGACATCATCTCCTTCTATTGAGGAATTTAAACCCTCTTCCACTATGAATGTTGGGCCCCTGCCTGTGTGTGCCTGATGTCACTGGTTGCTAGACACCAGGCGGATAGCAACCAGTTCAGGAATCACACAGTGTGCGTTAAATTCTGGGACACTGCTTTGTCCTGGAATAAAACTGCCTTCACTGTCATGCTACATGACAACCCCCCCCAGATGTTGCGCCCGGTGCGGCCGGACCCCCTGCACCCAGTACCGAGACAAGGTCATTCAGTGCCCAGGGCAAACATGGCAAGCTGTGCCCCCCACCCCATCTATAGATAAGGCTAATAAAGGTAGAAGGTTTGTTTTAGGCAGTAGGGAGGCGATACAACGGCTCCTTACCTCCTGTCAAATGCTCTCTGAAGAGCAATCTGCATGATGGTTGCTTTTCAGAGACCAAAACACGTGTGAACAAGCCCTTAATTATTTATTTTTTACAAATGTTTTACATTATTTATATTGTTTTGAGAATTTATATGTACAGTGTATATATATATATATATATATATATATATATATATACTTTTTACATTTTTAACTGCCCTGTTGGGGGGCTTTTATGAAATATCAGGGCTCTAAACAGACCCCAGATGTTTCACTTTTGAGACACCATGTGGTTTGGTGCGTGTGTTAGCAGATGTGTGGGGTGCCATTACCAATAAATGGCACTGTCGCACGTCTACTAATGGACGATTTGTTTCTATGTGTGTGTCAGGAAAGCCACAATCTTGTGACTGACATTCAAAGGTGAGAACTTTGCCTTATAGTGGGGTCACACCGGTGCACTGCGGTTTGGTCACAGTGTGATTGTGTGTGCTTTTTACCTGGATTTTAGGTGCACTTCTATTGAATTCCATTACACAGTGCGTTTTCTGAAACCGCATCAAAGATGCAACATGCAGGACTTTGATGTACTTTCATGAAAACGCACTTTGTAATAGAAATTCAATAGAAGTCCACCTAAATCCAGGTAAAACGCACATACAATCACACTGTGACGAAAACGCAGTGCACAGGTTATTAGGGATAGGTATAGGGGGGTAGGTATAGGGGGGATAGGTATAGGGGGGATAGGGGGGAATAGGTATAGGGGGATAGGTAAAGGGGGGGTAGGGATAGGGGGGATAGGGATAGGGGGGGAATAGGTATAGGGGGATAGGGATAGGGGGATAGGGATAGGGGGGGTAGGGATAGGGGGGAGGAGGGCAGATCTGGGCAATAAGAACATGTGTTAATGAAGAGCAGAGTGAAGGACTGTAGAGAAAGTGCTAATGCTGCATTTTAGGACAGGACTGGGTCAGCTAAATGGCTGCTTAGATAGCCCAGAGTTGGGACCAGAGGCTGCAGGACATGCAGTGCAGATTTATGGAGTGGAAAGAAGATGGTGAAGGGTTAATGTGAACAGGACAGGAGAGAGGAGCAGAAGACTCAGTGCTGACTATTGTGCAGGGAAGGTAAAGAGAGGACATGCTGCGGACAAAGTGAAAGTAAACAACGAGGAAGATTCAAGTGACCTGGCTGGGAAGAACAAGCTGACAGGGGGGAGGGGAGCTTGTAATGAGTAGAGTGATAAACAGCAGAAGAAGAGATAAGGCAGAGGTGAAGTGGATGGAATGGACAAGTCCGGGGATCATACATTGTACAGTGACAGGAGGGAGAATGACATTCACCCCTGTCAGGCAGGAGAAGGCAGAAGCTCCCAGTGCGTCCCCCCTTCATCACACATATGAACCCGTCCAGGGCAGATGATACTTGTAACTTTCGGCAGTACACAGGCCCTGCCTGCACCCCAAATGGACCAGCCCACCTGGAATTCTCCAGATGCTCCCGATTAGCCAATCCGGGCCTGCACTGCAGCTTAAAAAAAAAGCTGCTTTTACAGGCATTTGAGCTTTTATTTCAGCTTGAAGAAGCTTGTGCTTTTTTGTGCTCTTGTGCACATTTTTATTTAGCTTCTTCAGGCTTCTTCAAGCTCCTCTGAGCTTCTTTGAGCTTTTTTGAACATAAGCATTTTTTTTCCCACGAACCCTCCTAGATAGTGTTTTCTTAACCACTGTATAAACAAAATAAAAAGCAGGAACAAACGTTTTCACACTTCTTTGAGCTTTTTTTAATCTCTTTTGAGCTTTTTGAGCTCTTTGGGGCACTAGCTCCTCTCAAAAATGTGAGTTTAGTGGGGGGGGGCTTCTGCCTGTAGGGACATATACCTGAAAAAGTAAAAGTGTGCACGGACACATTGGCTAACATGGAGGGGAGTTTCCAGGGAGAAAAAGTAAGAGCTCAAAAACTTGTAGGAGCAGCTTCTTTGAGCTCCTTTGAGCTGCAGTGATGAGCCCACGATGATGGCGAACCTTGACACCCCAGATGTTTATATAACAACATTTCCCTTGATGCTCAACTACACTGCAGAGTGCATGAGCATAATGGGAAATGTAGTTCCAAAACATCTGGGATGCCAAGTTCGCCATCACTGGACTATAGAATACAGGCACAGTGTGTGTTTGCACAGTCTCCTGTAACTCCGCCCCCCACTATCAGGAAGCTGAGATGCATGACCACATGATAGAACTTTTTAACCTTCTAAAAAAAGGTAAGAATGATCATTTCTGAAACTAAGTTAAAGCAGTTATGGTGCCTGTATAGGTAGGACTGTATTAGAAAGTGTCTATACTTTAATAAGGAGTTAAAGATAAACAAATATAATTTAAGTAAAAAATTTACATGAAAGTTTGCCTTAACTGACATAATATTTAGATCAAAGGTCAAGCATTTGATCAGCACATAAAAAAAACAAAACATTTTGAATACAATGTAGCAATAAAGTTGTTACATTGTATTTCTCATGAAAGCTTCTGAACTGTGTTCTGAACCCACAAACTAATCTGAGAACAGTATCAGACAAGGAAGAGGAAGTGGGCTGTATAAGGTATTTACTGGCAGAAAAAAATATTTTACTATCCAAAGTTAAAACAAGAGCAGAGAATTTAATAGATTCATTTTTTAAAAAAAATGACTGAAGAGCCGCTTTAAGTAATAGGGTTGTTGTTTGTGCTCTGGAAAATGCAAAATTCATCCCAAACATTGCAGATTCAGTTCTGGGAAGTTAAAACTGAAATGTTCTGAGATGTTTGAGTGCACTGAATTCATTGCAAAAAAAAAAAAATCACTAAAAGCCATGTAGCGTGCCTAATTATAAGTGCATAGTCATAATTATGTGCATTTAATTACACTTGCCACTCTTTAAAGTCAGTAGGGGTCCCCTTTTCCTGTGCCATGCCAGACCATATGCTTTTCAACACAAAGGGAGATGGTGGTAATAGTAAAATGGGGGGGGGGGGGTTCCTACAGTGGAATCTGGAAACCCCCTTTATAATAAAAAGTTAAAAGTAAGAGAACCAAATTAGAAAACCTTTAAGAAAATATGACACTAACGTATACCCAGATAGCAAGGATTACTTGCCACACATTGGTAACAGTGTTGAACTGTAAGTCTGTTAAATTGCTGCACATTTTCACTGGCAAGTTGTACACTTGCAGAGCACTTGAAGCACAAGTTCTAATTGACACTTTTCCAATTTGTAGCAAATTTGCAGGACAAGTCTCTAGCAAGAGCAAAGTTGCAGTGGTGAGTCTACAGCAAGAGCTCTGCAAGTCTACAGCATGAAAATTCAGCCACAGTGACCCCTGTGGTGGGATGACTATTGTACAACATAACTGAACCAGAACTTGAAGCGGACTGCAAAGAAAGTTGAGCTGGAGTCATGCCAATGCGGACTTGCTGCAATTCCACAATAAACTTGTGAAGCCTGGCAAGTCTAGCAAAAGCTTAGCAAGTCATTTTCAAACTTGCAGCTCAATTGCTTGCTATCTGGATACTTATCAACTATCCCTCTGTAGCGTGTTCATGTTTTAATCAAGAGCACTAAATTTAATTTCTATGTACTGCCTTATTCACCTCTGACAGCCTGACACCAAAAGGTAAACAGGTGACAGGAGAGAAAGCTCCAGTACATAGCCTGTGATTGACAGCCTTGGCTCTGTTCCTGTGTGTAGTGTGAAGGGAGTGTGCCCCTTCCCTCCAATTAGCTCTCTCTCTCTGACCTCTGCAGCATGTAACTTCAGCTCCCCACCCCATCTTTCTGAAAACTGTATGAATTCTGCACTTTGAAAAGATGTAGAGAAGAGAGCTGCAGATAAACTGGTACAACATGTAGGAAGATTTGTTTTATTTCTGTGTATCATCTGAGGCTATTCACTTCACCGGGTATATGTAAGGGTTTACAACCACTCAAAATATTTTATTTATGTCCCCAGTAGTGAGACCCAGTGTCAGTCAGGAAGTCCATCTATGTATCCATTAATCAAGTTGTCCAGAGAGGCAGGGGAGTAATTAAAGGGTAGGGGGCCCATTCGGCTCCCCTCTACACCTGGACAGGAGGGGCGGCCTATAGAGGGACCTACACCCTCCACATTCCTCCTGCAGCCACTGAATGCCTGCAGGATGGAGAAGCAGGCATTCAGCAGCTGCAGGAGGAACATGGAGGGTGTAGCCTCCTCTCCAGCTTCCCGCTGTCCCATCAGCTCTCTCCTGCCCCCCCCCCCACCACTGTGATCTTCCCTGGAAACTTCTCTTCTCTCTGCCGCCCTCTCCCCCCTCCCCCCTTCTTCTCCGGTCCCCTGATGCTCTCTGGTCCCCTGTTGTTCCCTGACCGCCCCCCCCAGTGCTCTTTTCCAGTCCCCTCCTGTTCTCTGGCCCCAGTGCTATTCTCTGGTCCCCTGCTGCTCTCTGGTCCATTGCTGTTCTTTGTCCCCCCCCCCCCTGCTCTTCTCTTGTCCCTTGCTGTTCTCCAGTCCCCTGCTGTTCTCCAGTCCCCTGCTGTTCTCCGGTCCTTGTGTTCTTCTCCAGACCCCCCACCATTCTCCGGTCCCTGAGCTCTTCTCCAGTTCCCTGCTGTTCTCCAGGTCCTTGTGTTCTTCTCCAGTCCCCTGCCGTTCTCCGGTCCTTGAGTTATTTTCCTGTTCCCTGCTGTTCATCGGTCCCTGTGCTGTGCTCCGATCCCCTGCTGTTCCCTGGTCCTTGTGCCCTTCTCCGGTCCTCTGCTGTTCTCGGTTCCCTCTGTACTTCCTGCAGGCCCTCCCGGGGTTCCCGGTCTCCTGCTAGCTGTTGTGAGGGATTTGTCAGGATGGGGTGCGGGGAATCTATCATTCAGCAACAGAAGTAGTTTATGTACAGATCTGTGGGTGACGGGTCATTGTGATTGACAATAATTACCTTGCTGAACATCTTGACTGATATACCCCTGGGAACATTATTAATCTTAATTTTAAGTCTAGGAACAAATCTATGCTGGCTGCGCTTGATGTGTTTTTCCAGCTTGTTTTGCAGCATACTTGAATTCAATTATATCCTACTCTATTGATAATTCATATTGTAGATGCACATGTGCCCCCTGTGTCCTTTAAATCAAGTAGGTGTGATCTCCTGTAGGCTTGCTTTGGTCCACCTGCACCTCCTTGGTGGGTGACTTTCTGGAAACCACCTATTTTTGGTGATTTTAGTTCGCTCTGGCTACATACAATTTCTCCATTCTGCAACTTCACCCCCCCCCCCCTCCAAAAATTTACAGTCAGCAGCTACACATACTGTAGCTGCTGACTTTTAATATTAGGACACCCACCTGTCCTGGAGTCCAGCGTTGTCGGCACCGCAGCCATTGTTTCCATCAGCTGTCAGATGCTGCCGCCGCCATTGCTGGTAAGGAAACCCGGCAGTGAAGCCTTGGGGCTTCACAGCCGGGGTCCCTACTGCGCATGCGCAAAACGTGCTGTGCTCTCTTACTGGCCCAGAAGTAGAGGAAGGAAGAGGGGGCCGAACTTCTGACATACCTCGCTGCGGCGTGGTCCGACGGAAGTGGGGACAGGGTACTTGTCAAAAACAGGTACCCGCTCCCCCCCCCTCAATTTTACTGTGGGCATGGTAAGGGGCCCAGCGAACCTACAGTTTTGAAATTCAGACCACCTTTAATGCCTTATGACGATACCAGAACTTACAGAATCTTCATGAATTGTTATTGGTCAGTATGATCATTGTTAATTTATGTATTTTACAGATGCACAGTGGCGGCCGGTCTATAGGGGGCGCAGGGGCTCCGCCCTCCCAATCTCTGTGGCCCAATAAAAAGAAAGGAAAAAAAATACAATTTTCAGGCCACTAGGGGCGCTGGACTAACTGGTGGCTATGGGGAGTGGGGTTTTGCACCCCACATGCGTGCAGCAGAGCCGCCGATTGGCGGCCTTCTGGGGGTCATCGGGGCGCATAGCAATGTGCCCCGACATGCCCCACTTTACTGATGTCCTGACTGTGATTGGTCCAGTCTCCAGCCTGGACCAATCACAGGAGGACATCCTGACTTCCGGTTCCGGCGCCGCATACACTAGCTGCCTTCTGATCGGCTCCAGCCTCCCGCTGCATCCCACTCAAATCGGCCCTTAAAATCCACTCATACTGCGGCATCCACCCCCCACGGTCAATCAGAGCCCTCCCGAACACCCAGACATACCCCCATTTCGCGGATGGATGGACCGCTATGCCTCGAAAAGGGTGGACCCCGCGCGGCCCCCGGGCACATCATTAATTGAGGCCGTGGCTCCGGCCTACCCGCCACCGGCCAGAACAAGTACACTTCTTCCACTGCACAGCCCCCAGCTGTTGGCCCTATATGGACACTTCTTCCACTGCACAGCCCCCAGCTGTTGGCCCTGAAGATTCACACACCCAAGCAGTGGCAGGCAGCACTCTTAGACCCCACAATAGCTGCATCCATGGAGAAGGCTGTTTAATGCACGGATGGATGCTGGAAATCAACAGAGAGCTGCCTCAGCACTTACACAGATTAAATGAAGCTGAACAACGCATATCCAGCATAGAAGATGAAGTCTACCAGGCCCAGAGGAGTGAAGAGGTTCAAGAAAAGTCCATCCAATATCTGTGACGGTGACGGCAGTGGCACCAGTGTGAGGTAAGTGAAGTCTCTGTGGCACGCACGCTGGTCACTGCATTGAAAGGGGGCACGCACGCTGGTCTCTGCATTGAAAGGGGGCACGCACGCTGGTCTCTGCATTGAAAGGGGGCACGCACGCTGGTCTCTGCATTGAAAGGGGGCACGCACGCTGGTCATTGCATTGAAAGGGGGCACGCACGCTGATCTCTGCATTGAAAGGGGGCACGCACGCTGGTCTCTGCATTGAAAGGGGGCACGCACGCTGGTCACTGCATTGAAAGGGGGCATGCATGCTGGTCTCTGCATTGAAAGGGGGCACGCACGCTGGTCTCTGCATTGAAAGGGGGCACGCACGCTGGTCTCTGCATTGGAAGGGGGCACGCACGCTGGTCTCTGCATTGAAAGGGGGCACGCACGCTGGTCTCTGCACTGAAAGGGGGCCCGCACACTGGTCACTGCATTGAAAGGGGGCATGTACGCTGGTCACTGCATTGAAAGGGGGCCTGTACTGTGGGGTTTGTGCTAGGGGGTCTGTACTGTGGGGTTTGTGCTAGGGGGTCTGTATTGTGGGGTTTGTGCTAGGGGGGTCTGTGCTGTTGGATTAGTGCTAGGGGGCCTGTACTGTGGGGGTTTGTGCTAGGGGGTCTGTACTGTGGGGTTTGTGCTAGGGGGTCTGTACTGTGGGGTTTGTGCTAGGGGGCCTGTACTGTGGGGTTTGTGCTAGGGGGTTTGTGCTTGAGGGGTTTGTGTGGGGTTTGTGCTTGAGGGGTTTGTGCTAGGGGGTCTGTACTGTGGGGTTTGTGCCACTCTCAGTCAGTATATCCTATAATAGGGTGTCTCTCACAGTATATCCCATAATAGGGCCTATACTCCCTATTATGGGATATACTAGTACTGATTGAACCCTTAATATGTGATGTATTGGGAGAATTTGTTCACGCAAGCAAAATACAGGGGACAAAATGGGTGGAGTATGCGCCCCCCCCCATCTTAAAACTTCACCAGCCGCCACTGCAGATGCAGTGTGTAATTTAAAGTAATATGAGCCATATTTGCTTATTATTGTTGACCTTATACAAAATTCATCTTTTTTTAATATTCTAAAGCTTTCTGATAAAATTAATAGACATTTTTAAAACAAAAGCAAGAACAGCTCTATTTTGTTAACCACTTGCCGACCGCCGCACGACTATCTACGTGGGCGGTCAGCCCCTCACAGGCAAAGTGACGTAGGTCTACGTCGCTCGCCTGTGAGGGTTTAGGGAGCGAGCGCGCGCCGCCGGAGGCGCGCTCCCGCTCCCGCGTGGTCACGGACCCCCCCGCGCGCGTGACCGGCGGACCCGATCGCCGCCGGCCACTCTGCGATCGGCGGGGGAGAGGGAGATAGTCAGGCAGCTTGTGTAAACAAGCTGCCTGTCATTCTCCTCTCTGTATGAGAGCTGATCACATGGATCTACTATGTAGATCCATTGATCACTCCTCATACAGTTGAAGCCACAGCCAATCACAGTTAGAATCACGCCCCTAGGGACACACACAGCCCCTCCCTCTCAAATAAAGTTAACCCCTTCACTACCAGTGCATTTTTACAGTAACAGTGCATATGTATAGCACTGATTACTGTAGAAATGTCACTGGTAACCCCAAAAGTGTCAAAAATGTCAGTCAAGGGTCCGATCTGTCCGCCGCAATGTCGCAGTACCGCAAAAAAAATCGCAGATCGCCGCCATTACGCGTTAAAAAAAAAAACAACAAAAATGACAAAAATCTTTCCCTTTGTTAGTAAACGCAATAACTTTTGCGCAAACCAATCAAAATACGCTTTTTGCGATTTTTTTTACCAAACATAGGTAGCATAAAACAAATTGGCCGAAAATATTAAAAAATTTTGATTTTTACATTTTTTTTTGGGGGAATTTCATATAAAAAAAAGGGAAAAATATTGCTATTTTTGCAAAATTTACGCTCTTTTTTTGTTTATAGCGCGTGATCAAAAAATCGCACAGGTGATCAAATACCACCAAAAGAAAGCTCTGTTTGTGGGAAAAAAAGGACGCCAAATTCGTTTCGGTACAGCGTCGCACGACCGCGCAATTGTCCGTTAAAGTCACGCAGTGCCGAATCGCAAAATGCCCTCTGGTCGTTTAGCAGCCAAATCCTCCGGGGCTTAAGTGGTTAATTACTGTATATAAAATGCAACATACTTCATTTAAATAAATAGTAAGCTTTAAAAGGAGCATCTAATGGTGTCCTCTGGTGGCTAATACATGAACTGCAATACATTTTCTTCACAGAAACGTCTGCAAACAAAAAAAAAAGTAAAGTATTGCAATATTTTCCTTACTTAAAAGTATGTGAGGGCAGATTGATTTGACTGCATTTTCTCCTTGGCAGCAAGTGAACAAAACTGTAACAAATTTGTCACGCATGGGACAAAATATTTAATTGACAATGATACATATTCTAATGCAGGCCTGGAAAAATTGCATCCTTAGGCCAGGTTTACACTGCTGCAATCTGATTTTGATCCGAATTTCAGTGTAAATATGCAGTGCACCTTGGATGCAATTTTGTTGCTTTTTTAAATTTTTTTTTTTTTTTTTTAAATCTTAGAAATTGTTTTTTTTTTTTGAACAAACACATAAACAACTGTGGAAATAGACAACAATTTCCAGCAAATGTGACTAATTGTGTATAAAGAATTAGAGCGTTAAGGACAGTGATCATCAGGGATGGGCGAACAGTTTGAATGTTCACCAAGATAGTGTTCGCCACTATCCAAATTTTCTGTGCGCTTGGTGCAATATTCGCCCACTGAGCGAACAGTGAATAGGTTGTTAGGGAGCGGGGCTGGGAAGCCGGCTGCTGTGTCCTTAACAACGATTGAGTCATCAGCTGTCAGCGGGCTTACCCGCTGACAGATGAATGAAAAAAAAAAGCCGGACATATAAAATTGAAAAAAAAAAAACAGTGTGGAGGTCCCCTACAATTAAAACCAGGCCCTTTGAGTCTGGTATGGATTTTAAGGGGAACCCCATGCCATTTTTTCTTAATTTTGGGTCCCCCCTAAATACATACCAGACCCAAATCCGAGTATGCAGCCTGGCAGGTCAGAAAAGGGGTGGAGTGAGCTCTCCCCACTTGAACCATACTGGGCGCCATGCCCTCAACATGGGAGGGGGTGGTTCGGGGCAGGGAGGGCTCTGCCTCCTCACCCCAAAGCACCTTGTCCTCTTATAACAAGGGCCTCTTCCCCACAACCCTGGGCTGTGGTTTTGGGGGTCTGCAGGCAGGGGGCTTATCGGAATCTGGAAGTCCCCTTTAACAAGGGTGCCCTGAAATCCTGCCCCCCCATGTGAATAAGTATGGGGCACATTGTACCCCTAGTCATTCACCAAGAAAGTGTTGAAAATAAAGACAGGAGGCCGTTTTTGACAATTTCCAAAAGCCCAAAGCACCCCCCATGTTGGGCAGGGCATGTAGCCTGGTATAGTTTTGTGGACTGCTCGCTCGTTGCCCCACTTTCCTGGCCTGCCAGGCTGCATGCTCAGATAAGGGAATATTCTGAATTTGGAGGGGGGGGACCCCATGCCTTTTTTACATTTTTTTTCGTTGTATATCCGCAAATGGCTTGCAGTTGCAAGGCAGTTTAAAGGGTCATTCTTTCCAAATGTCAGTTTTGCTGCAGCATGTTCTATACACAGTACAGATGCACCACTTTACAGGCAGACTAAGGGGACCCCCAGACACTATATTTGAAGGAAATTTTATTGTTTCACTTTAAGCATCAATAAAATCATTGCTCCTATATTTTTTAAAAGTTATTTTTGCATTGATACCTGTCCCCCAGGGCAGTGCTTGGGCCCCCATACACTTTTTATGGCCAATAACTTATAAGCATATACGCCTTCAAAACAGGGACTTTTGATTTTCCATGTTCGGGGTCCCATAGACTTTAATAGAGTTTGCAGCTCGGGTCTGAACTTTTTCTCTGTTCAGGTTTTCTGGTGCGAACCGAACCGGAGGGTGTTCGGCCCATCACTAGTGATCAATAATACAAACAGATCAATTTCAACATGTACAATATCACTATTCTCACATTCCAAGGTGACGGTACAGTAGACAGCTTCCAGTTATATATCATCATAGAAGGTATGGCCTACCTGAACTATTTATAGAGGATGCATGAGCTAAAAGCAGGGTGGGATTTTCACAAAAGTCTGTCCAGTACCAGGTCAAATGAAGCAAGACTCAACCAATTATTCCAAAACTTGTCAGATTTACCAACACCCACGGCCCCAGGGTCAGGGGGGATTTCCGAATTCCAATACTGAAGTAGCAGCTTATGTGCTTGGAATAGCATCGTGGAGAGCACTTCTTTGAGATCCTTAGAAAAGAGGGCCCCCAGCTTTAGCATATTTGGGACCTCAATTAACTTTTTGGCTAGTGTGGGCTGGCTGCTTGATAAGGCAGCAGCCCTCCAGGCTGGGAACTTCTCTGGAACAAGAACCCAGACTGCTCCATCCCCAGACTTTTGTCAGGGGTACTGAATTAAAATTTACGGAGGTCGAGTTAATAAAATCTGCTTCCAGCATAGGTTCGAATCGCATGCATGTGATATGACTCAGATCCCAATCCTCCTAGATGTTCCCATCTCTGCAGCTGGAATTCCTGACCCACAGAGGAACATGTCACACCTTAGCACATGTTTGTGCCAAACCGCATGGTCCTGCAGCACCTTGCAGCTTGATACTGCGCAATTTATAAAACAATAAAAGGTCAGGGTCTCGCTTCCTCGTATTTCTTCTGGGTAATGCATCCCATTAAAATGAATGGGCTGACCTACCTGTGACATGCGCATACAAATGCACATGCACAGATCTGAACTGAGCCTCACATTACAATCCCATCCTTACATCAGTGTCCACAGTGCCCACTGCACATCACAGTTCCCTTCCCTTCACATCAAGATCTCACCCACCGCAGTAGTGTTCTTATACCCCCTTGATGTCAACCCCTTCCAACACTACTGTCCTCACCCCCCCCCCCCATTACAGTCCTCAGACCCCCCTCCCTCATTACAGTACTCAGCTCCCCCACATAGTTACATAGTTGGTAAGGTTGAAAAAAGACACAAGCCTATCTAGTTCAATTGTTAAAAGGCAAAAAAAAATATATATACAGGGCGGCGTTAGGGGGGGCAACCTGGGCAACTGCCCAGGGCCCCAAATGTCCAGGGGCCCCGTGTCACTGTCAGCCAGGGCCGGACTGGCCATCGGGCAGAGTCCCGGTGGGCCGCGGCGCTCAGAGTCATCAGATTCACAGACACTAGAAGACGTTCCCTTACTGCGGGCTGCCGCCGGCCGGTGTACTTGCCAGCTACACCGGCTCCGCGGCCAATCAGCCTTCTGCTCAGGGGGGGGGGGGGTGTGAGTCACACCCCCCTGAGCAGAAGGCTGATTGGCCGTGGAGCCGGTCCGGAAGTCAAGTAGTCAGTGTGTGTGTGTTCCTTCCCGCGGCCGCCGATGATCACTGAAGCCGCTGCAGATGGGAGCTCCTTCAGCCCGACTCCGGGCTGCTCATGGGGGGGCGGCGGCGGGGAGAGAAGGTAAGTGACTGCCTGCAGTGCAGCCTGTGCATCCCCGGCCGTGTGTGCTGAATAGGAGGGGGGTGGGGCGGCTCGGCTGCATATAGAGGATTTGATGTTTCCTTATGCCGCTGGATGGATGGATTCTTCTCCTCCCTTCTGCAGGCATTCTGCGGCTGCAGGAGAAATATGGAAATATCAATTTCTCTATATGCAGCTGAGCTGTCCCATCCCCCTCCTATTCAACTTCTTTTACTGCCCCCCCAGTGATCTTAGCCCCCCCCCCAGTGTTCTTAGCCCCCCCCAGTGATCTTAGCCCCCCCAGTGATCTTAGCCCCCCCCAGTGATCTTAGCCCCCCCCCCCAGTGATCTTAGCCCCCCCCAGTGATCTTAGCCCCCCCAGTGATCTTACCCCCCAGTGATCTTAGCCCCCCTCCCCCAGTGCTCTTAAACCCCCTGTACTCTTTAGCCCCCCGCCCTGTGCTCCTTAGCCCCCCCCCCCGTGCTCTTCAAGTTCCCACAGTGCTTTTCATCTCCCCCTATGCTCTCTGGCTCCCCCAGTGATCTCCACCCCCCTGTGCTCCCTGGCTCCCCCCTATGTGATTTCCAGTTCCCCCCCAGTGCTCTCCAGCCCCCCCATGCTCTCCATCCCCCTGGTTTTCCCTGCCCGCCACCCCCCCCCCCCCAGTGCTATCCACACCCTGCGCCTTCCAACCCCCCTGCAATGCTTTCCAAACTCCCCCCCTTAATTCTCTCCAGTTCCCCCCCCCCTTGCCCTTCAGCTCCTCCAGTGCTATCTGCTTTCCCTGTGCTCTCCGGCCCCCCTAGTGTCCTTCTATCTTCTATCATGTCTGCAGTCTCTGAGCTTCTCTTGTATCACATCCGCAGTCTCTGGACCATCTCCTGTACTATGTCTGCAGTCTCTGACCATCTCTTGTATCACGTCTGTAGTCTCTGACCAGCTCTTGTATCACGTCTGCAGTCTCTGACCATCTCCTGTATCATGTCTGCAGTCTGACCAGCTCTTGTATCCCGTCTGAAGTCTCTGACCATCTCTTGTATCGTCTCTGACCATCTCTTGTATCACGTCTGCACTCTCTGACCATCTACTGTATCACGTCTGCAGTCTCTGACCATCTCTTGTATCGTCTCTGACCATCTCTTGTATCACGTCTGCACTCTCTTACCAACTATTGTATCATGTCTGTAGTCTCTGACCATCTCTTGTATCATGTCCTCAGTCTCTGACCATCTCCTGTATCATGTCCTCAGTCTCTGACCATCTCCTGTATCATGTCCTCAGTCTCTGACCATCTCCTGTATCATGTCCTCAGTCTCTGACCATCTCCTGTATCATGTCTTCAGTCTCTGACCATCTTCTGTATCATGTCCGTGGTCTCTGACCATCTCTTGTATCAGGTCTGTAGTCTCTGACCATCTCTTGTATCATGTTTGCAGTTTCTGACCATCTCCTGTACTATGTCCAGCGGGAACACTCTGCAGCCACACCGCACAGCACACCCAAGGTAAGTGGAGGACTGGAGAGAGGAGTGACTTCTACTTAGGGATTTATTTTGCAGATAGGCTGGGCTGGCACTGGCAGCAACAATTTTATTCTAAGAAATCAGGATTTCTTCTGCAAATATACTGGCACTGGCAGCGACAATTTAATTCAAATCAGGATTTCTTTTGCAAATAGGCTGGCCTGGCACTGGCAGCCAGGCATAGTACTAGTCTAGTACAATGCCTGCCAGTGCCTTGTCTGATCTGATGATGTCACTGCCAGGCTATTTGCAGAAGAAATCCTTATTTGTCCTCATTTTTTGATCATGTGTCATGATGACATTGGTTTTGGTAATTGTCTGACTCTGATGCCAGCCTATTTGCAGAAGAAATCCTGATTTGAATAAAATATTTGCTGCCAGTGCCAGCCTGCCAGGCTATTTGCAGAAGAAATCCTGATTTGAATACAATTGTTGCTGCCAGTGCCAGCCTACCAGGGGCTGATCTGAGGTGTGAAGGTGCAGGAATTGGGGTGATCTGAGGTGTGAAGGTGCAGGAATTGGGGTGGTCTGAGGTGTGAAGGTGCAGAAATTGGGGTGGCCTGAGGTGTGAAGGTGCAGGAATTGGGGTGGTCTGAGGTGTGAAGGTGCAGAAATTGGGGTGGTCTGAGGTGTGAAGGTGCAGGAATTGGAGTGATCTGATGTGTGAAGGTGCAGGAATTGGGGTGATCTGATTTGTGAGGGTGCAAAGCTCACTTTATTTCTTATTTATTCTATTTAATGTTATTTAATTAAAGCATATTTTCATGTAGTTGTATGTTTTATTTGGCTAAATTGATTAAATGCGCCTATATTTTTGGTAGAATATAAAAAAAATTTGGGGCCCCACTTTTAGGTTTGCCCAGGGCCACACTTTGTCTAAAACCGGACCTGTATATATATATATCATACAATCCTATACTGTATATACAATCCTATACCCACAGTTAATCAAGAGGAAGGCAAAAAAAAAAACAGCAAAGCATGATTCAATTAGCTCCAGCAGGGGAAAAATTACTTCCTGATCAACTTTACAAATGATAAATACTTTACTAATATAAATGTTAGTATCCAGTTATATATTGTACATTTACGAAATAATCCAGGCCTTTTTTAAAGCAAACTTCTGAGCTAGCCAGAACCAGCTCTTGAGGGAGTCTATTTTACATTTTCACAGCTCTTACTGTGAAGAAACCTTTCCATATTTGGAGATGAAATCTCTTTTCCTACAGACGTAAAGAGTGCCCCTTGTCCTCTGTGATGGCCTTAAAGTGAATAACTCAACACCTAGTTCACTATATGGACCACTTATGTATTTATACATGTTGATTTTATGCCCCCTTAATCTCATCTTTTCAAGAGAGAATAAATTCAGTTCCTCTAATCTTTCCTCATATCTAAGCTCCTCCATGCCTCCTATCGGTTTGGTTGCTCTTCTCTGCACTTTCTCCAGTTCCCCAGTATATTTTTGTGAATTTGTGCCCAAAACTGAACTGCATATTCCAGGTGAAGTCTTACTGATGATTTGTACAGGGGCAAAATGATCTCTCTCTCTCTCTGGAGTCCATACCTCTCTTAATACAAGAAAGGGCTTTGCTTGCTTTGGAAACCGCAGCTTGGTATTGCATGCCATTATTAAATGTATGATCTATCAAAACACCCAGATTCCTTAATTGATTCTTCCACTTGTAATCCCCCTAGTATGTATGATGCATGCATTATATTAGCCCCCAAGTGCATATCTTTACATTTATCAACAATAAACCTCATTGGCCACATAGTTGCCCAATTAAACAGTGCATTAAGGTCAGCTTGTAGGTTGGATGCATCCTGTAAGGACGTTACTCCACTGCATAGCTTGGTGTCATCTGCAAACACTGAAATTATACTTTTAATGCCAGACACTATATCATTTATAAATATATTAAAAGGTAAGGGTCCCACTCCCAACACTGAACCTTGGGGTGCACCACTGATAACCTTAGACAATTTAAAGTATGAATCATTAACCACTACTCTCTGAATACAGTCTTTTAGACAGTTTTCTATCCATTTACAAACAGATTTTCCCAAACTGTAGACTTTACCTTACACATTAGCCATATCTGGGGAACCGTGTCGAATGATTTTGCAAAATCCAAGTATACCACGTCCACAGGCACCCCTCTGTCCAAGGTTTCACATACCTCATCATAAACATATATCAAATTTGTTTGGCAACTTCTGTCTTTTATGAATCCATGCTGTCTTTTGCTTAAAATACTTTTTTCCAACAAGAACTCATCTATGTGGTCTTTTGTTAAACTCTCCAGTATTTTCCCAAATATAAACGTTAAACTAACAGGTGTATAGTTACTTGGTAAAGACTTTGAAATATAGGCACCACGTTGGCCTTACGCCAAACTAGTGGTACTATTCCAGTCATTAAAGAGTCCCTAAAAAAAATTGAAACAATGCTTTTGAAATGACAGAGCTCAATTCTTTTAGGCTCCATGGATGTATGCCATCTGGTCCAGGTGCTTTACCCTCATTTATTCTATCTAAATATTTCTGGACCATATCACTTTTGAGCCATTGTAGATCATTTGAGGCTGTGTCAATGCCATCCGCATTATGCACCCAAGCTCCCCCTTGCTTCTTTGTATACACAAAGATATTTAATACATTTGCCTTCTCTCTGTCCTCAGTCAATAACTCTAGATTATTTTGTAAGCAGCCTACATGCTCAGACCTGATCTTTTTACGATTAATATATTTGAAAAATTTTGGGGGGTTTGCCCTACTATCTTTTGCAATCTGTCCTTCATTTTGAATATTTGCGGCCCTGATTTCCTTTTTACCTATTCTGCTATATTCTTTGTAAGATTTAAAGGATGATAGTGTTACTTCATTTTTGTATTTTTTAAAAGCTCATTTCTTATTGTTTATAGTTTTTTTTTAACTTTGGCTGTGAGCCACATAGGTTTTGTTTTTAGCCTTTTAAACCTATTGCCCATGGGAATATACCTTGCAGTGAGTTCACACACAGTCCTTTTGAAGAATTCCAATTTCTGTTCTGTGTTCATTGATGCCAATATTTCCTCCCAGTCTAAGTCTTGGAGAGCAGCCCTCATCCTTGGAAAACTTGCTCTCTTAAAGTTAAGTGTTTTTATATTTCCAGTATGAGCTTATTGCTTACAGCTAATATTAAGTGAAATTGTGTTATTGTCACTGCTACCCAGATGTTCTTTTATATGAACATTAGTAATAAGCTCTGCTTTGTTTGAGATTACCAGGTCCAACAGAGCATCATTCCTAGTCGGAGGGCCTCTATAAACTGTACCATAAAATTGTCTTGCAATAGGTTTATACATTGTTGTCCTTTAAGTGTTCCAGCAGTGCCATTACTCCAGTCAATCTCTGGGTAGTCCTCTTTCACACTCGCTTTGAGATCACTTCTCATATAGAGACAGACACCACCACCCCTCCGTTTTACCCTGTCTTTCAAAAAGAGAGCATAGCCAGCAATACTATTAGCCCAGTCATTGTAAGAATGAAGCTGAGAAGAAGAATGAAGAATCAGTCATACCAATTCAATTATAGTTCTCTTCGTGCACCAAAGCTTCCAACTCACCTATTTTGCTTGGCATACTTCTGGCATTGGTGAAAAAATTCTTTAATGCATTGTCACGTGTTTTACATGTATTTTGCTTATTTTTTATGTTTGTACAAATAGTACCATTTCCAATGGTTGTTTGTAACATGGGAACTTTCTTGTCCTCTGCCATAGCTCTCCCCCTATCTTTCCCCATTCCACCCACCAATAGGGACTGACCCCTATTTGACCCATTATAATCTAATTCACTCTCCCCCCCCCCCCTCAATCCTAGTTTAAATACTTTACCAGCCTTTTCATAAACCTCTCCCGCAGCACAGAAGACCCCCTTCAATTTAGGTACAAACCATCATTAGCATATAAATAGAATAAAAATCTAAATTCATATATAAAAAATCAAATTATGACATAAATACAATTATAAATAAATACGGTCTACTCTCAGATAACCGTAATGAATATGGAAGCAAGAAACAAGTAATAGTGCAACTTCATTTTATTATAAGAGTAAGCCTCCACACAAAAGCTGCAATAATTGTGCTTACAGAAATTTGTGCCCAGACCGGCACCAGCTGAAGAGGCAAGATAGAAATTGCATCCCCTCCGTGCAGCCAGATGGCAACCTCACCCTTCATCATTCTGTTTCTTGCTTCCATATTCATTCTGGTTATCTGAGAGGAGAGCAAGGGTTTTTCTGGATTGGAAATCCAGACTTGTGAAAAGGCTGTTTTGGTCCCAGTGACCTGGGACTTTTGATGAGCATAAGTGTGAATTGACTCACGAGGTGGAACGGCTATTAAGAAGTGACTTTTCAGGCAGGATGCTGGTGTTAGGTGCCACAAGATCATCTTTGTTTTATAGTTCATGGACTGTTATATTTGCTAAATTCACCTATCTACTTGATTTTTGTACAATAACGGAAAATTGTTATCAATTTTCCTTTCCTGATGGACTCCATGGCAGCATACGTTTGGGTAGCCCCGCCTCCTCTCCTACCCTATAGGACCCCACTCCCATAAATCTTTGCTCCCTTTCAGCATCCGTGTTCTGTAACTAGCCTACTCAGGAATCGGGAGGGGACTCCTGCAGCCATGGAGTCCATCAGGAAAGGAAAATTACGGTAAGTATTTGATAACAATTTTCAGTTTTCAGTTTTCCTAACAGACTCCATGGCAGCATAAGTTCAGGAAATAACTCGCTATACATTCCAAGGGGGGAAGATGCTGAACAAAAGCTTTAATTAGTACCATCAACTGACAGCACTTGAACACCAAAATTAACAGAGGATAAGGCAGCCTTTTCAACACAATAATGAGAAAGAAAAGTGTTGATAGACTACCAAGAAGCTGCCCTGCAGATCACATCAGGAGCGACATGCCTAGAGACTGCCCATGACGTGGAGATGCTTAGAGTCGAATGTGCCGTTACCGCCTCCGGATGAGCCAAGCCCTTTGCTCTGTAGGCCCACTGAATCGCCTGGACAATCCAAGCAGCTACCTCTCTGGACGAAGCACGCATTCCTCTTTTTTTCCCTTGAAGAAGGACGAAGAGAAAATCCGACTGACCAAAGGAGGATGTGGTTGCCAGATATTGTTTCAAGGTGTTACCAACATCGAGAGGATGAACCGGAGAATCTTCATCAGTCCTGAAGGTGGGAAGGACTATATCTGTATTTTCATGAAAGACGGAAGTCACCTTGGGATTTGACCCCAGCATAGGAATTAGGACCACTCTATCATGGAAGAAGGTTAAGAAAGGCTCCTTCGATCCTAGGTTATGAATCTTGGAGACTCTCTTAGCGGAGGTAATAGCCACCAAAAATGCTGTCTTTAGAGTAAGCTCTTTGACTGAAAGAGAAGCCATATCAAGAGATGAGAAGAAGTCCAAGACTAGAGGAAGGTCCCATTTAGGGAACCTTGGCTTCCTTTGTGGTCTGAGCCTAATTGCGCCCTTGAAGAACTGCTGGACTAGCTGATGTTTTGCCCATGATACTCCTGTAAATGCCGAGATGGCCGAGACTTGCACCCGGAGCGAGCTTACCGATAGGGAGAGATCTAGCCTGGACTTCAAGAAACTCAATACCTCCTGGACCGTAGGTGTGTTTACTGAACCAGACCTAGGAGCTTGGTGACTTACGAATTTTGACCAAATTCTCTCATTGGTGCTACTCCTTCTGGCATTCATAAGTGTAGGGATCACTTCCACTGGACATCCGAGGGCCTCCAACCTCCCCCTCTCAAGAACCAAGCCTTGAGATGCAGGTGTGCAGGACATGGATGCAGTGTAGGGCCTTGAGACAGTAGATCCGGTCTGAGGGGCAAAGAGATTGGATCCTGGAAGCTGAGGAGAGACAACAGAGAGAACCAAGGTCTGTTGGGCCAATATGGAATTACTGCCAGGACTTCTACCGCCTCCATCCTCAACCTCCGCAGGAACTGGAGAATTATTGGTACTGGTGGGAAAGCGTAGGCTCTTTGGAATTTCCAGCTGTCCGTAAGAGCATCTACTCCGAACGCCCGAGGATCCCGAAACCTCACATAATATTTTTGGAGCTTCTTGTTGCTGGGGGCGGCAAAGAGATCTACCTCCGGACCGAACCCCAGAGACAGAATCAAATCGAAAACTTCTTGATGGAGAGACCACTCGTTCTTGTCGAGCTTGTATCTGGAGAGAAAGTCCGCTTCCACATTCAGTGTTCCTGGGACATAAGCTGCCGAGAGATTGGCCAGGTACCTCTGAGCCCAGGACATAATCGGCTCCGTCTCTTGGAGCAGTGACATGCTGCGGGTCCCTCCCTGCCTCTTCACATACGCCACCGCTGTTGTATTGTCCAACCTGAGCATTACCGAGGCTCCTTGGATCAGATGGCGGAAGGCTTGCAGGGCTCTGAAGGCAGCCCGCAGCTCCAGAACATTGGAGACTACTCCGCGTGCGGGAAAATCCCATCTGCCTTGTGCCACTTCTGACAGGCAGTGGGCTCCCCAACCGGTACTGCTGGCGTCCGAGGTTACTGTGATCCACGTAACTGGAGCTATGGAATTTCAGTTGACGAGATTCTCCCGTAGTAGCCACCAGGGAAGACAACTCTTCATGGATGAAGTTAGATGGATGTGTTAGGACATGCTCTCTGATGTCCACTGTTGGAGGAAACCCCTCTGGAATGGCCTCAACTTCGCCAGTCCGGCGAGGACTGTGTGCAAGTTTGGAATAGCGCGGCACGGACGGTTAGACAACCATAAGGGACACGCTACATGCATTAGGCTCCCGTCCTCTCCAGTAAATATGGAGTGATTACCCTCACTACTACATGCTCATATAGGTGCCAAAATACGGTGCTTTCCACAAACGCACAACAGTCCTCTTCGTTAAAAAACTCCCCTACGGAACTGAGATTTATGCCTGACTATTACTGTACAGACAAACGAAATGATATGCTCCAGATGAAGCTTTTCTCCTAAGAAAGCGAAACATGTCGAGCAAAGGTCAAATATTATATGGTGGAAGTTAATTCACACTCTCAGTTGATCCCACGGACCGACACCTTGTCTATTTTGGTGTCCGCCGGTGGTTTTTGTCTGATCGTGAGTGAATAGTCCTGAGAATGATATGACCACTAATTGTTCTGTACTTTAAGATGTATGTAAACCATTGTTCTAAACTGTATGTATTAAGGTACACCACAGTATAGACCATCTATGGGTCTGGTTTGGTCCTTAACACACAATTATATGCCTGTATTTTTCTTTGGTTTTTAATATGTTTTGAATAAAATAATTTGTTTTTTAAAAAAACATTTGTGCCCGAAATCCTTGTTTCCCAGTCCTCTCACTCAATTAGCAATTAAGGATAGGGACACACCCTAAATTTGATACTTCATGACCCAGATAGCTGCTGTCTGTGGATACATGGCCTAGAATATAAAAAACCGCTGTTGTATTGTCCAGCCTGAGCATTACCGAGGCTCCTTGGATCAGATGGCGGAAGGCTTGCAGGGCTCTGAAGGCAGCCCGCAGCTCCAGAACATTGGAGACTACTCCGCGTGCGGGAAAATCCCATCTGCCTTGTGCCACTTCTGACAGGCAGTGGGCTCCCCAACCGGTACTGCTGGCGTCCGAGGTTACTGTGATCCACGTAACTGGAGCTATGGAATTTCAGTTGACGAGATTCTCCCGTAGTAGCCACCAGGGAAGACAACTCTTCATGGATGAAGTTAGATGGATGTGTTAGGACATGCTCTCTGATGTCCACTGTTGGAGGAAACCCCTCTGGAATGGCCTCAACTTCCACAAGGCCCATTTCACCATGGGGGATGTGGCCACCAGGGTTCCTACTATCCTCAGGCACTGCCGAGCAGTGAGACAAGAGGAAGCAAGAGCGAGAGCCACTCTGTCTCGGACCACCAGGATTTTTTCCTCGGGCAAGGAGATGGTACATTTGACTGTGTCGAAAAGTGCCCCTAGGAACACAAGCGATTGTGTGGGTACCAGGTGACTCTTCTCGAAGTTCAAGATCCAACCGAAATCTTGGATAACTGAAATCACTTGCTCTAGATGCACAAGCAGTTGACACCTGTCTTGAGACAGGAGAAGCAGGTCGTTCAGATAGTGGTGTAACCTGATGCCTCTGATCCTGATAAGGGCCACTACTGCCAATAAGGTTTTGGAAAACGTATGAGGCGATGTTGAAAACACGAAGGGGAGACAGGTGAACTGCATATGAGCTCGTCCGATGGCGAATCGGAGAAACCGCTGGAATTCCTTTGCTACTGGAACGTGAAAATAAGCGTCCTTCAGGTCTATGGATGCTAGCCAATCTCCTGGTTGGACTGAATGCTGGATCAGGACCAGAGACTCCATCTTGAATTTTCCCTGCGGATAGACTTGTTTAGGTACGTAAGGTCTATCACGGGCCTCCAGGTGCCATTTTTCTTTAGAACCAGGAAGAGGGGTGAATAGACTCCCTGACCTCTTTCCGATTCTGGAACTGGAATAATGGCCTCCTGGACCACCAGAGTGTCTAGATAAGAAAGAAGAATCTGCTTTTTTTTCTATTGAAGGAGGAAGAGACGTGGCAATGAACCTGGCCCTGGGAGCGCTGTTGAAAACCCAGGAGTGCCCTTGAGACACAGTGCTGAGGACCCAGGGATCTTGAATCGAGGCCGCCCAAACATCCCGAAAACGGAGCAAACGGGCTCCTACTGGGGATGCCTGGGCGGGCCCCCTCTCAAAAAGATTTAGTGGCCTCCTGGTCTCCAGACGAAGTACCCTTGGAGCCCTTCTGGAAGGCGGACTGCCTGGACTTCAATCCTCTCCTGAAGCTCTTGCCCGGTCTGTAACTATGCGCCTCCCTGGCGCGGCTTGTGTTTTGCTTCCTTGGAGGGGCGCGCTTCTGAGCACGTGCCTGTCTATCCTGGGGGAGGAAACCAGACCTACCGCCCGTGGCCCGAGTTATGGCTGCGACCAATTTGTTCCCAAAGAGGGAAGAGCCCTCAAAGGGAATCTGGCACCATGCTTGCTTAGACTCGGCATCAGCCACCCAAGGCTGGAGCCTTGCGCACCGAGTCTGCATGCGCACCGAGTCTGAACGCCGCGCAACCCGGAAGCGGCGGCCGGATGCAGCAGACGCTCAGGAGGTAAGAAAAAAAAAACGTAAAGGAGCACAAAACACACATAAGGGGCATCCCGGACTGTATTACTAACCTCCCATACACTCAACAATAATAATCAGGGAATAGTAGACACATGGCGATATACAGTAAAGACACATGAAAAGGAAACATTTAAATAAAGAGGAAATAAAGGTCCCATAACAGGGCTTACCACCCTGCCCCTGGAGCAGTGACGGGTCCCAGGAGACGCAACACAGGGCTATCTTCGGGCAATAGTAGGCCACCCGCAGCAGCTGGGCTCTCTCGGCCGGGCCACAAAGCTCCTGCAGAGGGTCTCTTCTATTGCCCCCTCCATACCCTGCTAAGAGCAAAGGGCTTAGCAGAGGCTCCACGCTGACCCAATCCTGCTTCCAGTATATATATATATAGGACCGCTTGTAGGAACGCATCACTATATGCATGAGGAGGACAAAAAAGGAACACAGATGCTGAAAGGGAGCAAATATTTATGGGAGTGGGGTCCTATAGAGTAGGAGAGGAGGCGAGGCTACCCGAACGTATGCTGCCATGGAGTCTGTCAGGAAAAGATATTTTTGCAATTTATAGTTATTTATGCACTCAAGCACTTTGGGACACACTTGCACTGAATTTCTAGTGTGTACACAATTTCATCATTCATTAATATGTATTTATGTCATGATTTGATTTTCACATGCAGTTAACAGCACCTTACTTTCTTTTTCAATGATTTTTATTGAAAGTTTTCAGCATACAAACGTGTAGTAAGAAAAAATGCAATAGTTGAAAATGGTACATAACAGTATAACAATCTCAGTGGTCAGATAGTACAGTCCGAAATAGACAATCATAAAGATACAGTAGAAAACTTGTTATTTCCAAGGAGGGAGACCTTGCGAAGTGAGGGCTCAAGGGCTCCCACACAAGTGGATCTATAGAGACGTCCCTCCGCAATGCGTCAGAACTCTAGTAACAAACAATATCAGCTATCGCTAATTGGCAAACATACCGGTTACTGCTAGATAGCTGGGCTGAAACCGACCTAGAAGAGTAAGCCACAGCTGGTGACCACTGAGAAAACCTCAGCTAAATAAAAAAAAAGTTGCTGAAAAACTAATATAACGGATAGAGAGAATGGAGAAGAAAGAGAGAGACGGAAAGAAGAGGTAAGAGAAAGAAGAAGAAGTGGACCCAACCCCGCTCACCGGACCCCCACCCCCCGACCCAAGCGGACCGCTCACTCGTTCCCAGTAAGATAATTGAGCCAGGGTTCCCACACTTTGTCGAATATGTGCATCTTATCATCTAGTTGAGCCGACAGCCTCTCGTTCAGCATTATCCAGGATAATTTGTGTCTAAGTTGCTCAAACCGCAGGACAGGAGACCTCCAGGATCTAGCAATCGTAATTTTGGCCGCCGTAAAAATAAATGTTATAAGTTTCCTTTGCGCCCTGGTTGCCGTGTCCACCTTTCTGCCCAGTAGGGCCTGCTGCGGTGACTTAGTCAGGTTTATCTGTGTGAGAGAGTATATACAGTTATACACTCTGATCCAGAAACGCCTCACTTTGGGGCATTGCCACCAAATGTGAAACATAGTACCAACCTGGCCACAGCCTCGGAAACACTGAGGAGACGCCCCGGGCACTAAGGAAGCTATCATGGCCGGCACCATGTACCAACGCAGTAGTACCTTATAATTAGCTTCTGTGATCGAGGTGTTGATTAGAGATCTGGAGGCCTCCTGGGCCATGACATGCCAGTCGGCCAAGTCAATGGTTTCCTGGACATCTGCTTCCCAACGCTCCATGTACGGGAGTTTCAAAGGCGAGTCCGTTAACATATTGTAGATCATAGAAATATAGCCCCGCAATTTGTCGTGTTTGCGGCACAAAAATTCCATAGAAGTCATGGTGGTCAGGTCAGAGAGGTTGGAGAGGGAACGCAGGAAGTGATCTATTTGAGTGAACCTAAAATATTCCGAGGCAGGCAACGTGTAGTTATCAATCAACTGCTGTTTCTTAAGAATACCTCTATGGTCACAAAAGTCTGCAATACGGAGTAGTCCTTTATTAGTCCACCATTGGAATGATTTGGGTGAGAGACCCGGGGGGAACCCGCTATTGTTGAGAATCGGAGCCAGGGGGGCGTGCGGGGAGCGAAAGCCATGCAATTTAGACAATCAGTCCCAGAGGGCTAGGGAATGAGACAAGGCCGGACAAAGGATAGAGGGACGATCTCTAGGTGGCAGCCACATAATATTAGAGATCTCTCGGTCCGAGACAGAGCTAGCCTCCATTCTCATCCAGATGGCAGGGGGCTGATGGGTATGGAAGTTCACTAATTGGGCAAGTTGTGCAGCGTAATAATATTTCAGCAAGTCTGGCACTCCTAGACCGCCCCTGATTTTAGGCGTGTAAAGCGTTCGTTTATTCACCCTGGGTCTCTTATTCCCCCAGATAAATGCGAGAACCTGGCTCTGAAATCGAAGCACCTCCGACCTCCTTAGTGCAACTGGTAGCGTGCGAAACAAATACAACACCCTCGGAAGGACGTTCATCTTGACTGAGTGCAGTCGACCAAACCATGGGGGAGGGTGTACTGCCCACCGTTCCATGTCCTCCTTCAAACGGGCAAATAATGATGGATCATTTTTGGAGTATAATGTGTGCAGGGAGGGGGTCAGATTGATACCTAAGTAGGGTAGGGAATAAATGTATGCTGAAGCATTGTTATTGTCCGTGCTTCAAGGGAAATGTTCATAGCCTGCGATTTTGCTTGGTTCACATGCAGTCCCGATATGCGCGAGAAGGTTTCCAACAGTGCAAACAAATTGGGCAAGGTAGTGATGGGTGAGGAAACTACAGCCAAAAGGTCGTCCGCAAAAAGGACACATTTATGTTCGATACCTCCGCAGACTACCCCCCGGACATCCGCTGATTCCCTCATTTTGGCTGCCAATGGTTCCAAGGCTAACACGAAGAGGAGAGGAGATAGGGGACAGCCCTGACGGGTGCCTCTACCTATATTGATGGCTTCTGAGGAATAACCCTTCAACCTAAGTATAGCCTTGGGTGTATCATAGAGGGCCCGCAGCAAGGTGAGAAAGGGGAGGCCGAAACCGAACCGATTCAGTACATCGAAGAGGTAGTCCCATGATAAAGAATCAAATGCTTTGTGGATGTCTAATGAAAGGAGCATACCCCTGCGCGACCCCCCCCCCCCATCCCAGTTCGAGCGGATTGCGGAAATGAAGTTAATAACCCGCCGAGTCTGATCCGAGGTCTGACGACCTGGGACAAAGCCCGCTTGGTCGGGGTGTATATAGGTGGCCAGAAATGAGCCAAGTCTAGTGGCCATGATTTTGGCTAGGATCTTCAGATCGGAATTAATCAAGGAAATCGGGCGATAATTTTCGCATGAGCTATGATCCTTGCCTGGTTTAGGAAGGACATGAATGTATGCTACGTTTTCCTGGGGCAGAAGGGACCCCCCGTCGCGAATAGCGTTAAATAAGGCACAAAGATGTGGGGCCAATACGTCCCGGAATTTACGATAGTAAGCCCCAGAAAATCCATCTGGCCCAGGGGCCTTGGTGGGATGTAGTCCCTTGATCGCTTGTATCACTTCCGATTCCGTAATCTCGGCGTTTATGGCGTTGGTATGAGCGGTCGACAACCGCGGCAGGTTCAGGTCCGCGAAAAATTTGTCAGCTAGTTCCCGCCCGTAATTCGACGGGGCCCTGTAGAGTTTCGTGTAAAACTGCGTAAATTCTTTAGTCAGCAGATCAGGATTACGGGATAATTCACCCGTCCGCAATCGCAATCTGGGCAAGGCCGAGGTGAAGGGGCGGGGGGTCAACTTCCTGGCCAGTAACGTAGTCGGTTTGTCCCCCATTGCGTAATAACGGTGACGGGACCATCGGAGATATTTCTCCGCTCGGGTCGTAAGGCTCAGGTTCAGTGCCAGTCTGGCAGCGTCTATCTTATGTCTAATATCCACTTGAGGATGTAACTTCTGTTCGCTGAGCAATGTGGTAAGCGTTCGCTCCTGAGATTGTAATATACTCTCCCGAGAACGCTTTAGTCTAGCTGCGATCTGAATCAATTTACCTCGGATCGTAGCTTTGTGCGCCGCCCAGGTTATGATCGGGGACGTAGCTTCCGGACCATTATCCCGGAAATACAATTTTATGTCCTGTTCCACCTCCTGCAAGACCCCAGGATTGTTCAAGAGGGACGTGTTGAGCCGCCACGGGGACGGGCCAGGTTTAGACCACAAAGCCGTGAATTGCACCAACACCGGGGAATGGTCAGACCAAGGGGTCGCCAGAATCCGTGCCAAGCACACGTTCGGGGCAAGAGCGGAGCTGGCAAACACATGGTCTATTTTAGAGTATGTTCCGTGCACATGTGAAAAATAGGTGTAGTCCCGCTGAGAGGGATTAAGTTCCCTCCAAAGGTCCAACAAGTCCCAGTCGTGCAGGAGGCGGGCCAGTTTGTGCCCGTTCTTTGGTAAGTGCTTAAATCTGGGTTTGCCCGGGTCGGATTTATCTAACGTCTGTTCAAGGGGGAGATTGCTATCTCCCCCCAGAATCACCTTGCCCTGCACTTTGGGGAGTAACGTTCGCAGCATGTCATGAAAAAACGCCAGCTGGCCCGAATTAGGGGCGTAGTATGATATGAAAGATACTAGTTGGTCGTTAATGCGACCCACCACCATAAGGTAGCGACCGTCCCTGTCCCGGACCACCGTCACCGGGGTGAAGAACACCCTGCGAGAGAAGCATATTGCCACTCCCCGCTTCTTGTCTAGGCCGGATGAGAGGTAAAACTGGGGATAGTAGGAGGAGAGGTATCTAGGGGCTGAAGATTTGGAAAAATGTGTTTCCTGTAACATCAGGATATCTACGTGTTGCTGTTTGTAGTGTAAGAAAGCCTTTGTGCGTTTCACCGGGGAGTTAAAACCTTGGACATTGTGTGATATGAGGGAGAATTTAGAAGAGCCCGGAGATGACATCATGGTGTGGTAGAGTGTACTCACCTTGTCGCAGTCTAAGAGGTTTCAATAGGGCAATTGTCGCGACCCAGCTGTCCGCGGAGCCAGGGAGTTTCAGACGGGGGCCAGCAGGCAGAGTCATGGTCCAGGAGCAAAGAAGAGAAGAAAAGGAGTTAGTTGGAGCAAAGAAATAGGCCGGGGAACTATCCCCCCAAACCACAGTGACAAGTAGAGAACATATAACGTAAAACATTTGGGAATTGTATTCCCCCAGTTCCCAAGTCTGGGGCAAGTTCCGTGAGGTTGCCCCCATCACCGGATAAGGGCAAATTCACTATAGTGGCATGCGGTAACACCATGGTCTACAAACTAAGAAACTGATGGGAGGCGGAGGACCCGGAGGGGCTAACCCCCCAGACCACCCAAGTCCCAGCGACACGTTCACCACCAGGGGACCCGACCACCCCCACTCCGGAGGATCCAGGGTATAGGGGCAAATCCTGGCCCCCCGACAGCGAACAGGCCACCCAAATACATACAACACCTGTGAGGCAAATGTAGAAAAACCCCATTGGCCCCGGAGGCCCAACCACCCCCAAACACTTCTTGAGAGAAAAAATAACCAAACAAAATCACAACCAAAAAGCCCCCCCTAGTCATTAGAGTCATATGCATCTGATTCAGATCCGCCAGGGCAGGGTGAAAACAACAGAGGGCAGTCATCTATACCGCCCATCCCTCCCCCACCCAACCAGCGCCCCACGCATGGCACCGGCCAGGATTGACAGGGCCGGGATAAAACAACAGGAAGGTTATGGAACAGGTAGGCAGGATGAAAAAAAGGTGAAAAATTTGAAGAAAACCAGTCAGCAGTTCAGGTCTTGCGTCTGCCTTTCTTTCCAGAGGAAGTGCCCTGATGGGACCAGACCGGGGACAGAGGACGATCCGATCTGGCTTTTGGCTGTGTGGTGCGTGGTTCTCTGGACAGGATGCCCAATTCCAGCAGCAAATCTTCGCCATCATTAAAGTTAGTAAATGAATAGTTCTTGCCATTGAACGTAAACGAAAGCCGGAAAGGAAAGGACCAGCGATACTTGATTTGACGGTTCATCAACTGTTGTAAAAGAGGCTTGAGGGTTCGGCGCTTCTGGACCGTGGAGGGGGCCAGGTCTGTGAACAACTGTATAGGAGAGCCCAACAGGGCAAGGTCCCGGCGGTTCCTGGCCGCTGACATCAACTGCTCCTTAATTTTGAAGTAATGAGGCTTCAAGATGATGTCTCGAGGGAGACCGTCCTGCCGCGGCGCGGTGAGGGCCCTGTGGACCCTGTCTATTTCCAACTTATGCGGGGAGATATCGGGTATCAAGTCCTTCATGAGAGTATGCACCGCCGATTCCAAGTCCTGATGGGTCTCCGGGAGACCTCTTATGCGCACGTTGTAGCGGCGCGACCGATTCTCAAGATACTCTATTTTGGAATATGCTTCCTCCAATCTCTCGTGCAGCTCAGTTACCAATCTAGTATTTTGGTTGACTCTAGACAGGGAGCCGTCTACTTTACTTTCAATGGTGTCCAATCGTACCCCGAAACTCTGCAGGTCTTGCTTGATATCAGTTGTGATGATGGAGCACGCCTTGGACAACTCTGTCTGTAGCATGGAAGAAAAGCGCGCCAATAGGACTGCGTCCCCCGAATAATGTGCCTGGGGGGGTGCCAGGTCCACTCCCGTGGGGCTAGGCTGGCTAAATAGGGAGTCTGCCAGGTCGGCCATGTTCCTGTCCATAGATGAGCCCGGAGAGCCCGACAGCTCAGGCCTGCTGTGGAAGGGGGTGGGGGAGGGGGGCTGAGATCCCGCCAAAGCGCCCGGACTCCCCACCGATTCCCCGGAGGCCTGTGAGGCGAATGGGTCCCCCAAGTCTTCCCCGGAGGGGGGGCTGGAGGCTGTGAGGGGAGGTGTAGTGCCCGGAGGCGGCTCGCGGGCCGCGTCCCGGCCGCCGCGAGCGGACTGCTTGCCCGGCGCCATCTTAGGCGAGTGTGAGGAGCCGGCCGGACTAGGCCTCAAAGTGTCCCGCTTGCCGCTTTGTTTGTACGGCTGTTTTCGGGGCAATCCGGTCGCCCCCCGCTTCATGACACTCTCACCGGCAACTCGCTGAGTCTCGGGCCCGATCACCGCTCCTCCGCCGCTTATTTTAGCTGGTTTGCTGCCGAGGTGTGCGGAGCGCGTCTAGGACATGTCCTTGTCCGTGCCCGCGCGCAATGCGCACTTAGCACCTTACTTTCTACTTATCTCAGTTATTTAACCACTTAAGCCCCGGAGGATTTTCCTGCTAAACGACCAGAGGGTATTTTGCGATTCGGCACTGCGTGACTTTAACAGACAATTGCGCGGTCATGCGACGCTGTATCTAAACAAATTTGGCGTCCTTTTTTTCCCACAAACAGAGCTTTCTTTTGGTGGTATTTGATCACCCGTGCGATTTTTACTTTTTGCGCTATAAACAAAAAAAGAGCGTACATTTTGCAAAAATAACAATATTTTTCACATTTTTTTATATGAAATTCCCCAAAAAAAAAATGTAAAAATCAAAATTTTTTTAAATTTTCGGCCAATTTGTTTTATGCTACCTATGTTTGGTAAAAAAAATCGCAAAAAGCGTATTTTGATTGGTTTGCGCAAAAGTTATCACGTTTACTAACAAAGGGAAAGATTTCTGTCATTTTTGGTGTTTTTTTTTTTAACGTGTAATGGCGGCGATCTGCGATTTTTTTTTGCGGTACTGCGACATTGGGGCGGACAGATCGGACCCTTGACTGACATTTTTGACACTTTTGGGGTTACCAGTGACATTTCTACAGTAATCAGTGCTATATATATGCACTGTTACTGTAAAAATGCACTGGTAGTGAAGGGGTTAACTTTATTTGGGAGGGAGGGGCTGTGTGTGTCCCTAGGGGCATGATTCTAACTGTGATTGGCTGTGGCTCTAGCTGTAAGGACACTGATCAACGGATCTACATACTAGATCCGAGTGATCAGTGTTTTTACAGCGAGGAGAATGACAGGTGGCTTGTTTACACAAGCTGCCTGACATTCTCCTTCTCCCCCGCCGATCGCCGAGTGACCGGCGGACATCGGGTCCGCTGGTCACACGCGCGGGGGGGTCCGTGACCGCGCGGGAGCGGGATCGCGCCTCCGCGGGCGCGCGCTCGCTCCCCAGAGCCTCACAGGCGAGCGACGTAGACCTACGTCACTCTGCCTGTGAGGGGCCGACTGCCGCAGTAAATATACTGTGAGCAGTCGGCAAGCGGTTAATGTGTTATCACATTTAAAGGGCAGCAGTTAAGGAGGTTTAGCACTGTTTGGGATTAGGCGCCTTTACACATTGTTTCTGTTGTTTTCGTTGCCGATACCGATATTTTGGCGATCGCATATCAGTATTGGCCGATATTGGCCGATATTTTCACACATTTAAAATTTTGCTAAATAAACACAAATTTCGACACAAATCTGTTGATAAACATGTTAATCTTTATTTATTAACATTTTTTAACTTTCTTCACACCTTAACTGCATGAAAACTGATAGGAAAAGTGCACTTGCAGGGACATCGGTTTCACATCATCTGATTGTGCATTAATGGAATGCATAATAAATAAACTGCTGCAGTACGGCACTTGCTCACTGCAATAAATCACTACTGCAGTGCAGTCAGTGCAAAACTGCTAAAAAAAAAAGCTAGACAACAGCTACACAGTGTATTGGACTGGAGTAAGTGGACTACCTCTGCAGTAGGGTACTCACAGCAACTACAGCAGACAGTGCAAAACTGCTGGAAAAAAGCTAGGCAACAGCTAGACAGTGGATTGGATTGGAGTCAGTGGACTACCTCTACAGTAGGGCACTCACTGCAACTGCAGCAGTCAGTGCAAAACTGCTAGAAAAAAAAGCTAGGCAACAGCTACACATTGGATTGGATTGGATTGGATTGGATTGGACTCTCACTCTTTGCAGTAGGGCACTCACTATAACTACTGCAGTCAGTGCAAAACTGCTAGAAAAAATGCTAGGCAACAGCTACACAGTGGATTGGACTGGAGTCAGTGGACTAACTCTGCAGTAGGGCACTCACTACAACTACAGCAGTCAGTGCAAAACTTCCAGAAAAAAAGCTAGACAACAGCTAGACAGTGGATTGGAGTCAGTGGACTACCTCTGCAGTAGGGCACTCACTACAACTGCAGCAGTCAGTGCAAAACTGCTAGAAAAAAAGGTAGGCAACAGCTAGACATTGGATTGGATTGGACGCTTAGCAGTAGGGCACTCACTGCAACTACAGCAGTCAGTGCAAAACTGCTAGAAAAAAAAGCTAGGCAACAGCTAGACATTGGATTGGATTGGACTCTTAGCAGTAGGGCACTCACTGCAACTACAGCAGTCAGTGTAAAACTGCTAGAAAAAAGCTAGGCAACAGCTAGACAGTGGATTGGAGTCACTCAGTGGACTACTGCTGCAGTAGGGCACTCACTGCCACTACAGCAGTCAGCGTAAAACTGCTCGAAAAAACTAGGCAACAGCTAGACAGTGGATTGGAGTGGGGTGGACACTACTCTTTTCAATACTCCCAGTTAAGTAGAACAATATTATAATGCAGAAAGCAGAACATTTCAGCATGTCCATGGTCACCTGTTAAAGGTCTTCTGTTTTGTTCATACAATGCTGCCACTTCATAAACATGCTCAGGAGGAGTGGAGGACAGAGGAGCAGAGAGAGAGAGGTATCTTCTAGCATGGGAAGCAAGTCTTTTGTAGCAAAATGTAAAAGAATAACCAGCGCTAAAACCTGAGGTTTTAGCACTGGTTATTCTTTTACATTTTGTTCTTATCGTATGTGGTGACACTACAGAACTAGCTGCAGGATCTCTGGTGCTCCATTTATTTATCTTTTAATCCCCGACACTTCTTTTCTCGCTTGGTAGCGCATAGATTTTACTCTTTATAAGTCTTTTGTAGCATGCCTCATTTTCTCTCCACCACGGAAGAGGATGACTTCTTCTGTCAATTACTGCTTCTTTCAAATACAGATGAAGTTCATCATCCAGGCTCATAGTTGAAGATTCAGAAGAAATTAAATCCTCCGCATGAGGCCTCAATAAAACACTGAAAATGTCCTGAAAAATTCAACCACGATGAAGAAGATTCTCTTCTGTTCGTTGACGTATTTTTGGACATTTGTCTGTTTTTGCAGCATGCTGTTCTTCATAAAAATAGTGTTCTGGACTTGTCTTTTTGGCCGGAACCTCCTGTTGAATATCTTCTGTCTGCCATTGTTTCGCCTTAGCCAATACATCATCAGAAGAGAAAGCATGGTTCTTGTATCAAGGATTCAAAAGACTTGCAAGCACAACATTTTTAATCTCTTCATGCTTCTCAAAACATGTATCAATCAAAGCTCTTTGGCTTGACAGACAATCATTTGAAAGTTGGAGGTTGTTGTGTGCCATGACACTGAGGTCTGACATATCAGCAAGCCTCATTCCTTTCCGCATGTTTGCTCCACTGTCTCGAAGTTGCACAAGCATCACTGGGTCTTTGTTGATTCCCCATTCTTCAAGCATGCCTAGAAACATTTCTCTACTGTACTCAGTGTGGGATCTTTGCATCACTTTTGTATTCAACACCAATTGCCTTTGTCCATCCGCTGTCAATGAAGGGGCATGTAAGAATGATTAGTGACTCTGACTCTGTTTGTGACCAGCAGTCTGTCGTGGTTGAGAGTGAGTTGCCAGCATTCTCTGGTTGCAGCATAGCCTTTACTTTGTCAACGACTGTATCAGTTGTGGATTTTTTACAAATGTTCCCATCCATGTGTAAATAATTTCTCTCACCCACAGGTAGTTTTAAAATGGCTGCCGCATATTTAATGAACCATGTGCTTGTAGGGGGGAGGTGCAGCCATGTGTGGATGACCTCACTCAAAGTGACCTGGGAGTGGTCAAAAGATATGACCACATCCTGTGGGAGGTCTTTCTGTGTACAGGATTATAAAAGGGTCAATTTGCATTAGAAAAGCCCTGTTTTCTACCTCACCTTTTGGCCCTTAAACATCCAGGATGCAGCCTGGCTTGTTTGTTCGTTTGTAGTTGGAGAAAACATGCGGCGAGGACCTTTTTTTGTTCTGTTGCTGCAGAGATCTATTGGAAGAGCTGCTGAACCCACCACCAGAGCTAAGTATTTATTCAATATTCTTGGGACAAGGGTTGTATTTGATTAAGAAGCGTATTTCTGCTGTTTACAGACCATAGGCTGTTCATGTGTTAGGCATTGTTATATCTGCCAGTCTTGTGATATGTTCCTAATATTGCAATAGTTTGTATGTACAGCATGCTTTTGTTTAGTAAAAGTACATTTATATACACCACAAAGGTCTAAGTTTCCTTGGTTGTACCGCAAAGTAACCTCCCTAGATAAGCGAAAGCAAAACAGTTGGGGGCTCGTGCCAGGATTGCGCTATAGATTCAACTGAAGCAGACCTGTTTTCTGTGGTGTATTGTGTAGCTTGTGCTGGGTAAAAATGCTGTGTAAGCTGTTTAGGAAAATCAAGGCTGCAGAGAGGTCTGGTGTCCAGAAGGAAGTGTGCAGCTTACCTATCTGGGCCAGAAACAATGAGTGGGAGCCTCTTGCTAAAGTATTTGCAAAGTATGCTTCTCCCTTGAATAAGACTTGGGGTGATAAAATATCAGATCATTTTGTAGATTTTAGCCTTAAGGGGTTTGGTTTAAGTAAAGCAGAGAAGAGGACAGTGTCCACAGTGGGTTGGTATTTTTTACATGCTCTCTATATAGAATCACAGAGAAGGGAGAAGGCAGAGAATGAACTTAAGGTATTAAAAGGCCAACTAGAAGTTGCTTCAGAGTGTGTGCGTTCAACTGCTAGTCGGGCAGATGATTTGCAAGAGCGGTGTGCAGCCCTCATGACCAAATCAATTAATGCCTTAAGGGAAAGGAAGGGCCGAAAACCTGTTAGTAAAGCCAGGGTACGTGCCATTGTCACATCCCAAAACTGGGATTGTGAGGATGTCTCCTCCAATGAGGATGAGGAGATAGAGTTTGATGTTTCAGATGATGACTATGTGTCTTATTCTGATGATAGTGATGATCTGAATGAGTTTCATGCAAGTCCAATAATGCGGAATAGTGCTTGTGATGAACTGAATGAAGTGGAAAAGGGGCCTACTCAAATTGAGCCCAAGGAGCAGCTTGCAGTGGTGACCAAAGAAACTGCAAGTGAGGTAAAGTATTTAGGTAAAGTTAAACCTGCAGTGGCTTTGAAGTGTGTTCAAACTCCTGTAGGCAGAGCTGAAGATTTGAATGAGCGGTGTGTAGCCCTCATAAGCATTTCTAATGATGTCACAAAGGACAAAGGCCCTAAGCCTGCAAGGAAGACAAGGCCTATGGTCTCCAGAAGAAACATGTGGACTGATTTACTTAAGGCAGGGGTCCCTAAAGAGGAAATAGATGGGATCCCCACATCAGCTTTGTTTGAGAAGTGGGAACAAGTGAATGGGAATGGTTTGTTCAGCCACATTAAGTGTTTCTGCTGTCATAGAATGGGGCATTTTGCTAGATACTGCCATGCTGTGACGATTGGACAACAGCAGGCCAGTATTCGCAGGACAGCACGGAGAGACATGCAAGTTTATTCCTTTCGTTGGAAGTCAAAGCCTTTCAGTGAAAATGTAACCAGGCAACAGTGGGCACCCTATAACAGTTTTGCAGTTAAATGTGAGCAGTGAGCTATGTTTTTTGGCACAGGTGGAAGGAACATATAATCCGCTTTGTCTCTAATTTTTAAGGTACCGAGCACCGAGAGGTGGACCGGGCAGAGCAAATGACAAAATCGGATGGGATGGGACAGACCATAAGATGAGAGCCTGAGGAAGATGCAGATGATTTCCTGATGGTGGCTTAATTGGAGTGGACTTACATCTGAGCATTTACCAGGAGGAGGACAAAGAACTTTCATCATTTAGGATTTTCTTTCCACAGACTGCCAAGGACATTGCTAACCCTGTTTAAAGTAATGTTGTAGCTGCCAGGGACTTGGTCTGACCACTCAGATGATACGGGGGTCGAAAGGGAATTTTTTCCTCCCATTGAACGGGGGGTTTATTTTTGCCCTTTCCTGGCAAAGGCTTTAAGAGATGTTGAAGTTTGTATTGCACACACATTGTACATGCTTAAGATAATTAGCTTGTGCATGTTGTAGGCATATTTTTTTGTAAAGAAGTAGAAATGTTTGTAATGTTGGTAATTATTGCCAATGTATGGGATCAAGAGGTGGATTGTATCAGTTGTGGATTTTTTACAAATGTTCCCATCCATGTGTAAATAATTTCTCTCATCCACAGGTAGTTTTAAAATGGCTGCTGCATATTTAATGAACCATGTGCTTGTAGGGGGGGAGGTGCAGCCATGTGTGGATGACCTCCCTCAAAGTGACCTGGGAGTGGTCAAAAGATATGACCACATCCTGTGGTAGGTCTTTCTGTGTACAGGATTATGAAAGGGTCAATTTGCATGAGAAAAGCCCTGTTTTCTACCTCACCTTTTGGCCCTTAAACATCCAGGATGCAGCCTGGCTTGTTTGTTCGTTTGTAGTTGGAGAAAACATGCGGCGAGGACCTTTTTTTGTTCTGTTGCTGCAGAGATCTATTGGAAGAGCGGCTGAACCCACCACCAGAGCTAAGTATTTATTCAATATTCTTGGGACAAGGGTTGTATTTGATTAAGAAGCGTATTTCTGCTGTTTACAGACCATAGGCTGTTCATGTGTTAGGCATTGTTATATCTGCCAGTCTTGTGATATGTTCCTAATATTGCAATAGTTTGTATGTACAGCATGCTTTTGTTTAGTAAAAGTACATTTATATACACCACAAAGGTCTAAGTTTCCTTGGTAGTACCGCAAAGTAACCTCGCTAAATAAGCGAAAGCAAAACAACGACCTTTTGGTGAAGTTTTGTTAGCATTTTGCTTCGATAATACTTCTCAATCTTCAGTGTGTAGCTTGGCTCAAGTATGGATATCAACCGCTTAAATCCTGAGTCAGACACCATTGTAAATGGCGAGTTATCAGTGAGAATCATCTCTGTGATTACTCTGTCCAGCAGTTGGGATCTTCCATCTGAATCTAGACAGTGACATCTGTTTTTTTTTCACAAACATATCTGTTATTGTTGCCTGAGATAGTGGAAGAGGTATTGAATCAAAATCCGGCGCCCCCCCCCCTTCTACATCAGAGTCCACCTCTACACCAGAGTTCCCCTTTACATTAAGGTGCACAGATTTTCCCCCAAATCAAACTCCCCAGCATTCCCTCTTTACAATCAAGGTTCCCAGAGCCCCCCTTGCATCAGAGTCTCCATTTACATGAGATTTCCCAGAGTTCCCCTTTACATCAGAGTCCACAGATTTCTCCCCAAATAAAAGTCCCCAGCACTCTCTCCTTACAATCAATGTTCCCAGAGCCACCCTTAGATCAGAGTCTGCAAAGTTCCCCTTTACATCAGAGTCCACACAGTTACCCCTTACATTAGAGTCCACAGAGTTCCCCGTTAGGGTTCATTCAGATCAGTCCTCCATACTGAGCTTCTTTCTGCTGTGTATACTTTCACCTTGGAGTTGTGTGCAGGCAGCCTATTGAAGTGGATGCAGAAGCAGCAGCTTCTGCATCCACTTCGCAGGAGCGAGTGAATGAACGGATGGACACGCAGAATACAGCAGCTCTGTGCAGAGGACTGTTTGTCTGAGCACATTCATTAGAGTCTGCAAAATTCCTCTTTAAACTGTGAGGGGTAACTCTGATTTAAAGGGGACTCTGGGACCCCTGATTTAAGGGGGGGGGGTGCTGAGAACTCTGATGTAAGGGTAGAGCGGTTCTGGTGACCATCAGAGTTCCCCTTTACACCAGAGCTTGCAGAGTTTCCCCTTATATCACTGTCCTCCTCACTTCCCTTATGTTAGGGTCCCCAGTCGCACTCCCCTCTTACATCAGTGTCCATTCAATAGATGCAGTCTGTAGGGGCACTGTGGGCAGGCTGTAGGGCACTGAGCGCATGTCGTAGGGCACTGCAGGAGGGCTAAGGTTCGGGTAGGCTGTAGGGAACTGCAGGAGGGCTCAGAGTCAGGCAGGCTGTTTGTTCTCCTCCCCCTACTTCCCTTCTTCTTCAAACTAATGGTAACAGGCGCCAAGTGCCTTAACATCACGCACACCCTTCCAAACCCGCGTCACTGCTTCGAGCTAGGCTGAGCTCATCTGTCTAAAAATCCTCCAGCCTGGAACTGCACATGAATAAATACAGAGCTGAGGAGGAGTTGGCAAATCTAGGAGCACTTTTCTCCTATTTATGGGTATATACAGACAGGAGAAAAACACTCTTTTTAAAAAGAAAAACTGACCATAAATATATGAACAGTTGGCAACACTGATGTTGGTGTTAGGAGTGATGTCATGGAAATGGCTTAATGGTAAACAAAAAGGAATGTTTTCATAGTGACATACTGGGGCAATGGTCATTCAAATGTACAAACATTATTTATGGCCAGTGGTTCAAAGGGCATTAAGACTAGGGAGACACTGGTGATTATGTCTTTTTGCTATGGAGAGATTTAACTACTTGTTGCCTATCCTAATAGCAGCACATTGATTCAATTGGGGTGCAAGTAAGGTTTTCTTGTAAAAGCAGTTAAATCAGTCTGTAGCCAAGGGATTTATTCGCCTGTGCAGTCTTAGCCTTAACGCGGAATTAAACCTTTGCAAAAAAAAAACCTTTAAATTGGGCCCAAAGAGCTTTTAGCCATAATGTGCTTCTATGTACAGTGCTACCTGGCTGATGATACCCTTCAGCTCTGCACTGTCAGCACTCCTATCAGTCATAGGCACTGCCTTCTTTTCCCAGTCTTGCTTCTGAGTCCCAGCACTTCAACTGCTTTGTTGGCCAGGCCACAATGACGTTACTCCTAGGCATGCGCATGGGTGTCACATCATCGTGGCACAGTGTACGCAAATGCTGATAGGCAAGGAGAAGGGTTTATGACAGATGAGACCAATAGGGTTTCTTCGGACATAAAAATCCTACCTGTCAGGGCTTTTTTTTTTTTTCATTTAGGTTTAAATCTGCTTTAGGTCGGCCATACGCCGGTTGAAAGTTCGCCCAGAATTTCTGAAAAACAATTGTTAAGAGCATTGCATCTTGCCATTGTTGAGTGATTTAGTTTGAAAGCCCTTAAATTTTGTCCAGATCTGCTACTAGAATGGAATCTACAAAAATGTTAGATTTTTTCCCAAAGGAAAACCACACTCACAGTTAGAATTTTGTTTGTTCAAGGCAAATTTTGCATCCTGTACCTTTGAATTTTCTCATCATCTCTATTGAAGGTGATCATTGATTTGACCCCACTAACCATTACAAAATCAAATAAATGTTCTGAAAATTATTTTTTATAACCAAAATTCTACCAGTGTATGGCCAGCATTAGAGTTAAAGGGATTGTAAAGGCAGAAGTTTTTTTTTTTTTTTTCAATCTTAATGCATTTGTCAGATCACTTCTTGGTAGAGGCCGAAATGCTGAGAGGGCTTCCCTTGCAGCTCGGTGCGAATCACCCCTGGAAGTGGGACAGGAGGTGACGCATCCCAAGGAGCACTGGATGCTTGTGGAGTGCAGGTAAAGGTTCACAAGGGTATCCTGGAACAACTTGCAGGGCCTCCAGGGAATCAAGCAACGTGCAGGTAAAAGCCAGGCCAAAGGGTCATACACAGGTATCAGTCCAAACAGGTCGCCAAGACAAGGGGATTGAGCAGAAGCAAGTCCGTTGAGCAAGCCGGGATCGGTACACTAGAAGTCAGGCAGAGGACAAGAGAGCAAGGATGGTCACACAAACCGAGGGTCAAACACTGGAGCAGGATCGAAGGGTCAGACGAAGCCGTGGGTCAAAGCCAGGAGAGAGAGCAGACAGGTCAGAAACAAGCCGGGTCAAACTGGAATCCAGGAAGTAGCAATGCACAGGAAACAGGAAGAGCTGAAGACAATCCAGCAATCAGATGGGCTGAGCAGAGTCCTTTTATAGGCCAGTGAATTAGTCTATGGCCTGAGTCCATTGCAGCCATGGGAAGTACTGGCAAATTTGCCAGTTGCAGCACAGCCATTTCACTGACAATGAGTCTATGGCCTGAGTCCATTGCGGCCAATGGAAGTACTGGCTGAGTTGCCAGTTGCAGCATGGCCATTTCTCTGACAGCATTCTTTGCATTAGGATATGAAAACCTTCTGTGTGCAGCAGCCCCCCTCAGCCCCCAAATACTTACCTGAGCCCCATCTCTATCCAGCGATGTTGCAGGAGTTTCTGAGCTGCCCGGGACTCCCCACCTCTTTGGCTGAGACAGCAGCGCCGCGCGATTGGCTCCCACTGTTGTCAATTAAAGTCAGTCAGCCATTCAGGAGAGAGAGGGGATGGGGCCAGGGTTGCAGCTCTGTGTCTGAATGGACACAGGTAGCAGTGACTCGACTTGGGTGCCCCGATAGCAAGCTGCTTGCTGTGGGGGCACTTAACAGGAGGTTGGGGCCAGAAGCGCTGAAGAGGGACCCGAGAAGAGGAGGATCCGGGCTGTTCTGTGCAAAACCAGCTGCACAGACCAGGTAAGTATAAAATTATTGTATTTTTTTTTTTCTTTAAAGTAGACTTTACTATCACTTTAAGTTTAGCTAATAACATTGTGAGCTTTGACGAAATGTTACTGTTTATGTGTTCATTCTGTGATTCATATATTTTGTCACATTGTGAATCACTAGGCTAAATATGTTACTCTTTTAAATAAACATTTATGAAATTTGTAAAAAATAATTTGTCACCTTTACAAAACACATATTTACCTCGCTTGTGTGGATACAGGTACTTGTTTTCAGATGGAGTCTTTTCGTTGAGCCGTGTGTACCCAGCTTCACGCCCCTTTGGCTGTATTTTATCTTTTAGGTGGAGGGCTCTGGAGGTGGTAAAACCATGGCTCAACTGTCTGTTTTTAATGCCCCCTTGCCACCAGGGTACACAAGTCCTAAAAGTCCATAAAGACGTGGTTGCCAAAGGAAGGGAAAATTAAGAAGCATCATGATAATTCTATACTCTAATACAACAACACTATTAAAGAGAACCTATAATTAACCACTTAAGGACGAAGCCTTTTTCTGACACTCTGTTTACGAGTGTAACTCTCTTTACGAGTTAAAGTCAGTATTTTTTGCTAGAAAATTACTTAGAACCACCAATTATTATATATATATATATATATATATATATATATATATATATATTTTAGCAAAGACTCTGGAGAATAAAATGGCGGTTGCATTATTTTATGTCACATGGTATTTGCGCAGCGGTCTTTCAAACACATTTTTTTTGGGGAAAAAATACACTTCACTGAATTTAAAAAACTAAACAGTTATGTTAGCCCAATTTTTTTGTATACTGTCAAAGATGATGTCACACGAGTAAATAGATACCTAACATGTTACAGTTTAAAATTGCGCACACTCATGGAATGGCGACAAACTACAGTACTTAAAAATCTTCATAGCCAACGCTTTAAAAATGTTTTAAGGTTCCAGTTTACAGTTACAGAGGAGGTCTTTTGCTGGAATTATAGCTCTTGCTCTGGGGATCGCAGCGATACTGCACATGTGTGCATTTGTGGGTGCAACTTACGTATTCGTTTTTTTGGTGAGCGAGCACACAGGGACGGGGGCACTTTAAAAAAAAAATTTCCCATTTTTTTATTTTTTTTTTCACTGACCTTTAAAAAAAAAAATCTGATCACTTTTGTTGCTATCATAAGAAATGTAAACATCCCTTGTGACAGTAATAGGCAGTAACAGGTACTCTTTATGGAGGGATATGGGGTCTAAAAAAACCCAAATCCCTCTTTTGCACTTAAAAGTATTCAAAACGTCAAAAATCAGCATTTTTGATTACTGACATTTTTTTAAATTGGCGCTGTTGGCAGCCGAGTAAACCGAAAATTACATTGTGACATCACTTCTGGGTTACTACATTGGAGACCCTATTCTCCCAGTGGGAACCCGGGCAGAGTGGCGTAAGGCGGCGGGAAAGGGGGAGGGCGTCCCCTCCTGCTCCATGTGATAACCGCCAAGTGGCTGCTGAGCCGCATCCGTTGTTATCATTGGGAAGCCGACCGCCGGCTCTAAAAAACAGTACTTGGGTGATTCTTCTAGCTGCAGGCATCATCCCGGTACAACCACTTTTCCAAGCCGACGTACAGGTACATCGGTTAGAGGGAAGTGGTTAAAATTCACACTTTACATGAATTAACAAGGTACCTGTAACCATTACTTAGTCCCCTTTTCACACATTAGCATGAGCATTTTCAGCTGTTTTTGAATCCTTTTTCAAGCTTCACATTTTTATTTTATTTTTAATTTCCAATAATTATTATTAAGGTTTTATGAGAAAGTAAACAACATTTACAATTACAACAGTGCAAAGTGTGCCCACAGGGCTCGGTATACATAGCGAAAACAGCTTGGCAATTGCAAGACATGGATTAGAGAAATACAAATATGTATTTTGCAAAGTATAAAAAATATCAATTAACCAAAGGAACCCATAGAACGGTAACTCAAGTCAGAATAGATACACTGCCTCCAATCCGCCACACCGGTGGGCAGCGGGCCCCACCCCCCCCTCCCCGACGCCCCTCACGGGAACACACTGCGCCCAGGGAAGGAGGTGGCCCCCACCCCCCAATCCCACCATCACATACTGAGGCATTTGCCATCGGTCAGTGCACTGAGAGTGGTAGAAGTTTTGAAGGAAGAACAAGGGGAGAAAAAGGATAAAATAAAATAAAAAGAAAGGAAAAGGAAAAGAAGGAAAAAAGAGAAAGAGGAAAAAGGAAAAAGAGCAGTAGCGGTTTATATAAAGGGGTCAGCATCCAGGCTCACCCCCCCCCCCCATCAGGGGCACTAGCGATCCCCATCGCCCGACATGGGCAGCGGCACTCCTCCGTCATGGAGAGCCGGCCAGATATCGGAACCAAGGGTCCCAGGTCTTATCAAACATACGCATCTTATCATTAAGCAGCGCCACCATCCGTTCATTTATCATGATCCAGGACAATTTAGCTTTGAGCAGCTCAAGTGGTATGACAGGAGTGCGCCAGGAGCGAGCGATTGCAATTTTAGCGGCAGTGAATATAAAAGCTATAAGGTGTTTAGTATGTTTAGACTCCCCCTCTATCTGTCCTCCCAAAAGAGCTTGTTGGGGAGATTTCACCAAGTTAACCTGCGTCAAGGAGTATATAAAATTATAGGTGCAAATCCAAAAACGCCTTACTTTTGGGCAGGTCCACCAGGTGTGGATTACAGTGCCCGCCTGTCAGCACCCCCTGAAACAACCGGGGGACACTGTAGGAACCGCCGCCGCCAACCTGACCGGGACCATGTACCATCGGAGGAACACCTTGTAGTTAGCTTCTATTAGGGAAGTATTGAGTATAGACTTAGAGTTGTATTGTGCTAAGGAATTCCATTCAGTGCGTTCCAAGTTCTCATTTAGGTCCTCCTCCCAGCGGAGCATATATGGAAGGCAATGAAAAAAATGTAGCAAGCTTCAATGCAAGCATGTACTGCTCCATTTACATGCAGCAGAACAAGGAATGTTAACAATTGGTAATTAGGACACCTCCCTTGTTATTCAGCAATGCAAAGTGTGGTAATTAGGGCAACCGATCAATGCTGAAATTACACTTCTTTGATTTCAGTAAACTGGAGTCTGATCAGTTTTATGGACTTTAGCTTTGCATTCCTGAAAAGCCTGCCCTTTTGGCCATATACTAATTAATAATGGCCAGGAGAGGGCAGTATAGCAGCAAAAATAACATCAAGATTAGCATCACATCCATGAACTACAAAAAGCATGATAGTTCCTGTTCTCATTATAGTAATTTGTAAACAGAACTTTTTTACACTTTATTGAGGCTGCAAAGCATAACTCTTATTATACTCCCGTCACTGCGGCTATCATACACAGAAGTGCGCTGTCATTTGTCCACCCCTCCTCTCCCCTTGCTCTTTCACAGAAGGCGATGTATAGGCAACACTAGAGAGGTGAAGAAATATCTGAACAAAATGGGAGATCAAAGATCACCATGATGCAGCGCTTTTTTTTTTTTTTCTTTTGTTAGACAATAACCTTGCAAAGCCTCATAAAAAGTATTGAAGGTTTGAAGAGTTGAGGGGTCAGTGGTATTGCAGAGTTTATTGATATGTATTGCAGGGTTCAGAGGTAAGTAGTAAGTAGCACAGAGTTCAGAAGTCAGTAGTAAGTAGAGCATAGTTTAAGAGTCAGGAATAAGCAGCACAGAGTTTAGAGTTTAGTACAGATTAATACAGAGTGCAGAGGTCATAAGCAGGTAATGCAAAGTTCGGAGGTCAATAGTATGTGATACAGAGTGCAGGGGTCAGAAATAAGTAATGTAGAGTTCAAAGAACAGCAGGAGTCAGGAGTAAGTAGCTTGGAGCTCAGAGGTCAGTAGTATGTAATGCAGAGTTGGGGGGTCAGGAATACGTTAGGCAGAGTTCAGAGGCCAGTAGTATGTAGCGCAGACTTAGGCGGTCAGGAGTAAGTAGTGCAGAGGTCAGAAGTAAAAAACTCAAAGTTCAGGGGTCAGTAGTATGTAATGCAGAGTGCGGGGTTCAGAATAAATAATGCAGAGTTCAGAGGTAAGTAGTATGTAACAAAGAGTTCAGAGGCCAGGAGTAAGTAATGCAGAATTCAGGGGTCAGGAGTAAAATAGGTAGCGCAGAGGTCAGTAGTATGTAGCACAGAGTTAGGAAGCCAGGAGTAGGTAGTGCAGAGGTCAGAAGTAAAAAAAACAAAGTTCACAGAGGTCAGTAGAATGTAATGCAGAGTGCAAGGTTCAGAATAAATAATGCTGATTTCAGAGGTAAGTAGTATGTAACACAGAGTTCAGAGGCCAGGAGTAAGTAAGGCAGAATGCAGGAGTCAGGAGTAGAGTAAGTAGCTTGGAGCTCAGAGGTCAGCAGTGGCGGCTGGTGCTCAAAATGTTTGGGGGGGGGGGGGGCGCAAACAGAAAAATGTAATAGACATTGCTTTGTGGCAAAAAACGCTGTAAAAAATTGCGTGACTTTGAGGTCGCAAAAGTGTGAAACGGGCCTTCAGTAATTAAGGTATAGTGTGCCCCCTTTCAATGCAGAGAGACCAGCTTGCCCCCTTTCAATGCAGAGTGACCAGCGTGCCCCATTTCAATGCACAGTGACCAGCGTGCCCCCTTTCAATGCACAATGACCAGCGTGCCCCCTTTTCAATGCACAGTGACCAGCGTGCCCCCTATAAATGCACAGTGACCAGCGTGCCCCCTTTCAATGCACAGTGACCAGCGTGCCCCCTTTCAATGCACAGTGACCAGCGTGCCCCCTTTCAATGCACAGTGACCAGCGTGCCCCCTTTCAATGCAGTGACCAGTGTACATGCCCCCTTCAATGCAGTGACCAGCGTACATGCCCTCTTCAATGCAGAGATCAGCGTACATGCCCCCAATGCAGAGACCAGCATACATGCCCCCTTCAATGCAGTGACCAGCATACCATTCCCCCAATGCAGAGATCAGCGTACATGCCCCCAATGCAGTGACCAGCAAACATGTCCCCAATGCAGTGACCAGCGTACATGCCCCCAATGCAGTGACTAGCATACCATTCCCCCAATGCAGTGACCAGCGTACATGCCCCCAATGCAGTGACCAGCGTGCGTGCCCCCAATGTAGTGATCAGCATACATGCCCCCAATGCAGAGATCAGCGTGCGTGCCCCCAATGCAGAGATCAGCGTGCGTGCCCCCAATGTAGTGACCAGCATACATTACCCCAATGCAGAGATCAGCGTGCCTGCCCCCAATGTAGTGACCAGCATACATACCCCCAATGCAGAGATCAGCGTGCGTGCCCCCAATGCAGAGATCAGCGTGCGTGCCCGCTTACTTACCTGGAGCAGCAGCGACGGCGAACAGCTTCTCCTCAGTCCTGGGGACCGGCGGCGCGTCTCCTCCAGTCCTTCCACTCCCGCCTCCTCCTTGGCCCATGGCATGGGGTTTGCCTTGCGGCCAATCAGGAAGCGCGTATCGGACGCCCTTCCTGATTGGCCAGGAGGAGGATCGGTGTGACAATAGCGAATTTTCATTTGCTATTGTCACACAATGGGTGGGCTCGGGAAGCACTGCTCTGCGCCCCGGGTCCACCCTTTGCATCGCTCCTATTAGAGCCTCTGGCTCTAATCAGGTGATGCCAAAAAAAAAATCCCCATTGAACTCCATGCGTCCGGCGCCCCTGCATGCAGATTAGGGGGCCGGACGCATGGATGGGGGGGCGGCGCCCCTGCGCCCTCAGTACACCGGCCGCCACTGGAGGTCAGCAGTATGTAATGAAGAGTTCGGGGGTCAGGAATACATTAGGCAGAGTTCAGAGGCCAGTAGTATGCAATACAGAGTTAGGAGGCCAGGAGTAAGTAGTGCAGAGGTCAGAAGTAAGTAACGCAAAGTTCAGAGGTGAGTAGTATGTAATGCAGAGTTCAGATGCCAGGAGTAAGTAATGCAGAATTCAGGGGTCAGGAGTAGAATAGGTAGCACAGAGGTCAGTAGTATGTAGCACAGAGTTAAGAGGCCAGGAGAAGGTAGTGCAGAGGTCAGAAGTAAGAAACGCAAAGTTCAGAGGTCAGTAGTATGTAATGCAGAGTGCAGGGGTCAGAATAAATAATGCCAATTTCAGAGGTAAGTAATAGGTAACACAGAGTTCAGAGGCCAGGAGTAAGTAAGGCAGAATGCAGGGGTCAAGAGTAGAGTAAGTAGCGCAAAGTTCTGAGGTCAGTTGTAAGTAGAGCAGAGTTCAGTAATCAGGAATAAGCAGCACAGAGTTTATAGATCAGTACAGATTAACAGACAGTGCAAGGATCAGGAGTAAGCAATGCAAAGTTCAGAGGTCAGTATTACGTAACAGTGTCCAGAGGTCAGGAATAAATAATGCAGAGTTCAGAGATCAGTAGTATGTAATACAGAGGTCAGGAGTACATAATGCAGGTTGCAGGGGTCAGGAGTAAATAACGCAGAGTTCAGAGGTAAGTAGTGATATGTAAGTTCAGAGGTCAGTAGTGATATGTAAGTTCAGAGGTTAGGAGTACCTTTCAGACGGTTGCAATGGACTAATAGCGACTGGTTGGGGGGGAATCAGTTTTGCTGTAGTACAAGTTTACTGCTGATAGGAGAAGAGATCAGAATTGGGGAGCTTGTCAGTCTGCTGATTCTCCTTGCTGTCCAGTGACAAGGTGGGGGCTATACGTGTTACTGAAATGCAGAAGAGAAAATCAGGACTCCTTCCCTCTCAGGCAGGGCTGTATGTTTTCTTTTTTTTTTTTTATTCTTTAATTAAGGTTTATACAAAGTGCCCATGAATGAAGTGAATCTACATATTGCGGATAAAAATTACTTTCGGTGCAAGAAAAAGAATGGACTGCAATGTATTTATCATATGCACCTTTTTGTGCATTTTCCAATGTACATAGTGAACCATGAATACTTATTTCTATAATTCTTACTACTATGATTGGGTTACACTGTATCTTTCGGGCAGAATGTATTAAACATACATAAGCCGTTGGTAAAATATAAATTGTACAAAATATGGGCAGGTGGATATAAATTTTCAAACACAAATATCGTGGGAAATAATGTTCATGAATGCATTTTGCATAAAAATAATGACTTAAGTAAATATTTAAATAACACTGTGTATGCAAGGGGGACAGATGCAAATAGTGTTATTCCTGAATGAATGTCAGCTGCCTGACCTCCTGGATACAGACATTCCAGGATTAGCACAGAGGAACCTGTAGTGAGTAAGGGAGTTTGTATGGCTGCAGGGATTGGCTGTACACTGTGTACTGTTGTGTACAGAATACACAGCAATGTTGCCAGTCTGCGAAGAAGATATTTACCAAATGTCCTTAATTCCCAGGGACAACGTTAACGTCATACACAAAAGACCCCTGTTTTTCAGCAGTTAGCCGGACAATATCGTGTTTTTCAGCCCTCATTTTCTGTAAACTACTGAATATTTTTAGAAAGAGAGAGCTATGCTTTTACTTCTTAACCACTTCTGGACCGGAAGATTTTACCCCCTTAATGACCAGGCCATTTTTTGCGATTCGGCACTGCGTTACTTTAACGGACAATTACGTGGTCGCTGTACCCAAATAAAATGAACATCCTTTTTTTCCCCACAAATAGAGCTTTCTTTTGGTGGTACTTGAGCACCTGTGCGATTTTTATTTTTTGCGCTATAAATAAAAGAAGAGAGACAATTCTGGAAAAAAAAAACAATATATTTCACTTTCTGCTATACAACATTCCCAAAGAAAAAATCATTTTAGGCCAATTTGTATTCTGCTACATATTTTTGGTAAAAAAAAAAAAAAATCACAATAAGAGTATTTTGATTGGTTTTCGCAAAAGTTATCGTGTCTACAACTAGGGGAAATATTTATATCAATTTGATTTTTTTTTCTACCAATCAGCGATTTAGAGCGGGACTGTGACATTGCAGCGGACAGATCTGACCCCTAACTGACACTTTTGGGGGGACCAGTGACATTACTACAGTAATCAGTGCTAAAAATATGCACTGTTACTGTAGTAATGACACTGGCAGGGAAGGGGTTAACCCAGGGGCGCTCTAAGGGTTAAATGTATGCCTAGGGGGTGTTTTCTAACTGTGAGGGGGATGGGCTTGTGCAGTCAACACAGAGACCTGTGATCCTAAATAGGAGGAACACAGGTGCTCTGTTTTGATACCAGAGAGAACAACGGTCTTGTATTTTCTCTCTCCACGGGGAGCGATCACGGGCATGGGTGCCCGGTGGCAATCGCTCCAGGATCACTCCCGCAGATTGCCGTACAGGTAAATCTGCAATGGAAAACACAAAAATATTGAACTAACAATGATTTCATTAATAAAACAATAGTAATAGGTCTTACAGAAAAAAAACGCAAAATTCCGAGACCGTGAAAACTGAACCCTGATATAACGGGGGTTTACTGAATGGTTTTGGGTTTTTTTTATTTTATTTTCATACCTACCTAGGTGGATGCAGCATTGATCTGATGCTACATCTGTACCCGGCGCCTCTAACACTCAGAACCGAGTGATTGAACACCGCCGATCGCTCAGTTCTGACAGCTACCCGAGCAGAGAGTTACTGACTGTCAGTCAGCAGCTCTCTGCTCTGCCCCTCATTGGAGCGCTGGGCTGTGGAGGGGCGGGAGCGGCCGGCTCAGGCTCTCAGCGGCTCGTTGAGAGGCTGAGCCGGGTGGCGGTCCAGGCATGTGGGTGGATCCTGACTCCGTGGTCATGAGTCAGCCTGGACTGACTCTGTTACATCAGTAGAGAGTGGACTTCAGACTGCTCTCTGCTGAAAATGAGCCACAGAAGTGAAAAATGAACTGCACTTCTGTGATCCATAGGAGAAGTACAGCCAAACCAGCTTTAGCTGTACTTCTCCTCTAATTTTTTACAATAGCCATATTCTATCAGGTCATTTATCATATCGGATCTCGATAGGTTTATGTAGGACAGCTTTATCATTACAGAACACAGCAGACATAAATCATGCATTGCAAACTCTTCCAATACAGAGGGAACATTTGGTGGTATATTTCTCTGATATACAGTACTTATCAACAAGTACTGGTTTTCAATAACCTATAACAAAACAAGAATAGGTGTAGTTATGTAGAAATGTAAGGCTGGCCATACATTACACAATTTTATTATACAATTTTCCTTTAGATTTACCAATACCATATAATGTGAGGTCACGCCTAAACACTTTTAATTTGTATGCATTCAGGCAGGCCCTTGCACTACATAGTTGAAGGTAAATCAAAACTGAAAAAACGAATTGAAATTGAATATGAAAGTTGTAAAATTTTTGGCCAGCCTTAGTGTACGAACATGGTGGGACCCTTAACCAGAGAAAATCCTAAATCTGGTGATTTCTACATTTAAGCAGGACATAGATAATGTGATTTTTCTTTCCTGCAATCTGTGAATAGCTTGATTTCCCCATCAACACAGTCAGTGTTGATGGGGGAATCCCTCCCATGGAGCTATTGTGTTCTCCCAGTGGAGAGGTGTGGGGAGCTGTCTCTGCCGCGAGAACACAGTGGTTACTTCTAGCGGCTATAGCCACTGGCAATAATTGCATGCTAAAAATCCGCCATGCTAGTTATACCGAAGTCGATCGATGGATTGACCTGGGTACAATAAGCCTGCCCATAGATTAATTGAACCGGCCAAGATTTGATCCATCTATGGCCAGCTATAGGAATCAAGTGGGGTGGGAAAATGGGGTGATGTTAAATGGTAGGATAAAGAACTATGGTAATAGAGGGGGAAGTATCTTGTTAGGACTTCAGAGAAAGAGACTAGACAAACAGGGGGTGGGAAGGGGGTTGAAGGCCACTGAGGGAAACTGGTACAGATGGCGTAAGTTGGAGTTCTGTACCACTTTGTAAGTATCTTACAGTTGCATTCCTGGATCCTAGGGGTGACCTCCTTTTTTATTGACAAGGAGAGAGTCTCTACTCTACTCTACAGCTATGATCTACTACCCTCCAGCTGATTAAATGACCACCATTACAGGCAATCAGGGGGCAGAGCTATGGAACATGCAGGCTTGAAAGAGACTGAGTACACTTTATTGCTCCATGAGATTACTGAACAACCCTTGCTGACTACCAATGGATTTTATAATGGTCAGTTACAGTATATGATGTGGGAGATGGATGAGGATATCATTAGCAGGTATCTCTCACACACATGCATATAAGCACAGGCCAGGATTTAAAGCGTATTTAATTCTGAATTTCTAAATTTTAATACGTGTATGGCCAGCTTTATGTACGGGGTCTTAGTTATAACCAGGCTGAATAGTGCACTGCAGTGCTAGGAGTATAGCTGGCCATACATGGATTGTAATTCAGGCACCAGATGTGCCGAATGTGGTTGAGCAGAAGTCAGTCTACTGATCAACTTCTGTTAAATGGCCCTGTTGGAAAAAAGCTGCTCGATCTGAGCTGCATGTTATAGACAGTGCTGATCTGTGTATTCTGATGGTGGGAAAGTCTCCCCAAAGACACATGGGAGGATTCAAATTAACTCAAATGTGTGGATGGAGGAATGTCAGTTTTTTGTACAACCTGCTGCTTGAATGAAAAGAAACTGACCCATGTATGAGCAGCTTAAAGAGGTTGTAAACTCTCTCTTATAACTTGTACCTATAAATAAGCCTTTAATAAGGCTTTAAGAGCTTGTTCACACCATACATGTATAAAAAAATCTATGGGTAAAACGTGCAGATTTCACTTGCAGAAATGTCAGATTACATCAGTTTTCATGTCCGTTTCAGTGAGTTTTTATGCACGTTGAAATCAGGCAGACTGTAAACATGCTACAGGAGATGGCCAGAGACTGTGAACATGCTACAGGGGATGGTCAGAGAATGCAAACATGCTACAGTGGATGGTCAGAGACTGTGAACGTGCTACAGGAGATGGTCAGAGACTGCAAACATGCTACAGGACAGGAGATAGTCAGAGACTGCAAACATGCTGAAGGAGTTGCTGGAGACTGTATACATGCTTCATAAGTCAGTCACAGACTGCTAACAAACATAAGACTGCTAGACATTAGTTACATAGTTACATAGTTAGTGAGGTTGAAAAAAGACACCAGTCAATCCAGTTCAACCTATGACGTGTGTGTTTGCTGTTAACCGTTCATTGTATACCCCTGTCACTTGGAAGGCTTGCGGTTCACCGCTGCCTCAGCTTGATCCGGCTCCTCCTATTGGCCTCTCCGGTGTCATCATCTCCCGGCTGTGGGTCGGCCAGAGGACGGAAGCACCATGCACAGGAAGTGATCCGGGACCTATGAGGATAAGCATTTACCTCCATGTGAGTCTGCATTATTGTCATGCCAATAAAGTTTTATTGCTGCACTTAGTGGCGCCTATTTTTCCTTTCTACTAGGACCCCTAGGTCGTTTTCTATCTTAGATTCACCCAAAGGTTCACCCCCTAGCGAGTAACTTGCGTTCGTATTTCTGACACCCAAGTGCATTACCCTACATTTTTCAACATTAAACCTCATCTGCCATGTAGTTGCCCACCCCATTATTTTGTTCGGGTCTGCTTGTAAGGTTACCACATCATGTATAGAAGATATTGGCCTGCTTAGCTTAGTATCGTCCGCAAATACTGGAATTGTGCAAGTTATCCCATCCTCTAGGCCCTTTATGAATAAGTTAAACAGGATTGGTCCCAGGACAGATCCTTGGGGGGCCCTACTTTCCACCAAAACAAAAACAGTGCAATACACTTATCTCCTGCGCTCTAAGAAGGTGATCTCCTGACCAACTCGAGCCACACACATGTGGCTACCAGAGACCTTATGCTTGGCTTTTCCTGGATGCTTCAGCTTTGCAGCCCCTACAAGACCAGGGTAGTCCGGGACCACTGCAATCAAAAAACAAACACAAGGGCGCACCGGCCTAACGCATTATCCTCCAAAAAGGTTTTATTAAATAAAAAGATAAAAATAATCACAAACTAATTCATGGTATGTGCATATCGAAATAATAAGCTGTCATCAGCATCAGAAACGGAAGATGTACCGTCCTCAAAAGCTTGAAATGGCTTACACATTTCGAGGTTTAGCCTCTTCCTCAGAGCATACAGATCACGTCTGAGCCCCTACTTAATATACTGATGCTGACAGCAACTTATTATTTCAATATGCACATACCATGAACTCGTTTGTGAGTATTTTTTTATTTTTATTTAATAAAACATTTTTGGAGGATAATGCGCTAGGCCGGTGCGCACTTGTGTTTGTTTTTTGATTGTAGCGACCCCACTTTCCACACCTGACCAACCTGAGTACTCCCTGTAATGGTATCGTGCGTTGGCACCCTAGTTTGTCAGGCCGCCATTTCGTTCAAACTCTGTCGCAAGCATCCATCTTGTGTTTCAAGCTTAGTTGACAGTGTTAAAAACCAAATGGGTCATTTCTTACCAGCCTCATCCCCCAGCCTTTTGGCAGTGTTAATCACCCCCTGGGTCACTGAATGCCAGGTTCCTGCGCAGCTGACACTTTTCACACCTTTAATATAAACAAGCAGACTGACCGCCCAGCCATTCCATCTCCTCGTGCTCTAGAGTTAATTGGCAATCTGAACACAGCCAGATTAGAACTGATAGAGAGTTCAGTCTTCATTCTACCATCCAAGCAATAACATCGCTTTAAGAGAAGGACCTATCACATGTTCAGCTTCTGAAACTAAGGTAATACCAGGACCGTTTTAATGCAAGTATTTTCACTCTTTATATTCATATTTCTAAATTGCTGTATTGTGTCTCTATTTCTTTGTAACCCATTTTTCCATAAATATTTTTATACGCACCACTTTTAACCTTTCTTATAATTAAACCTTATTTTGAAAAGTGATAACTTTGTCTCTAAGCTCTTAAACGCAAACTGACCCAAAAGAACCTGCCTCCTGAAAGCTCGCTACTGTTTAGGCTAACCTATCTGAAACATTCTTGTCTGAGGTGACAGTGTGTGTTACAGACGGTTATTCTAAAGTCATAATTGATATTTGTAAAATCACGAGCGTCCTCTAGGCTCATTATAACGTAGATGTGGTGGCAGAGAAAGGGTTAATTGTTTAATTAGCCCGGTGACAATCGCTCTCAGTCTGCTGACATCTAGATTGTGGTCCCGCAAGCTGGACAATCTGTGTGCCGGGTGCATAAGAGAGTGGCATTGTTACGCAAGTGACGGCAGGGTGTGAGATTGCTTGGTCTTTGGTCATGAGTTGGATGAGAAGGCCAGGGGTCTGATACCCGCCACCGTCACACTCCCCATTTACCACCACCCTCTGGAATCACCCCTGGAGCCAGTTTTCAATCTAGGTACTCACTCTATGGCCCATACCTATGTACCTTAGTTTGTACAGTAAGCGTCTCTGGGGAACTGGATCAAAGGATTTTTTAAAGTCCAGATACACCACATCCACAGGCCTTCCTTTATGGCAGCTTACTTCTTCATAGAAGGTTATTAGATTGGTCTGGCAAGAAAGATTCTTCATGAATCCATGCTGATTACTACTAATAATACCACTTTCACTACTAAAGTCTTGTATATAGTCCCTTATCATCCCCTCCAGTATCTTGCAGACTACTGATGTTAGGCTAACCAGCCTATAGTTTCCCGGAATATATCTCTGCCCTTTTTTAAATATTGGTACCACGTTGGTTTTTTTCCAATGAGCTGGCACCATTCCCGTCAGTAGACTATCCATAAAAAGTAGAAACAATGGTCTGCCTATCACCTGGCTGAGTTCTTTAAGGACCCTCGGGTGTAAGCCATCTGGTCCCGGAGACTTATTTATGTTATGTTTTTCAAGTCTAGTTCTGAGTCCGTCTTCTGTTAACCATGAGGGTGCCTCCTGTGATGTATTATTAATTTTAACATTACAAGCTGTTAGTGTAGCCCCCCTCAGTGAAGACTGAGGAGAAGAATTTATTTAGCACCCTTGCCTTCTCTCTGTCGTTTGTAGCCAGATTCCCTTCGTCGTCTTTTATGTGTGTTGAGGCTTCACTTTCTTACTATTTATATACTTAAAGAATTTCTTGGGTTTTTTTTACTCTCTTCCGCTATGCGCCTTTCGGGTTCTATTTTAGCCGCCATGATTGCTCCCTTGCATTTTTTTATTGCACTCCTTGTAATGTTGGAATGCTGCTAATGACCCCTCAGCCTTGTATTTTTTGAAAGCCTTTTTTTAGTTTTAGTATGCATTTTTATGTTGGAGTTTAGCCACCCAGGGTTTATTTTAGCTCTCTTAAACCTGTTCCCCGTTGGAATGCACTGGTCAATAACTTATGTATTATGTTCTTGAAGCACACCCATTTCTCCGTGTTCTTTGTTCCCAGGGTTCTATCCCATTTTATATTGTCTAGGAAGGAGGGCAGTTTAGGGAAGTTGGCTCTTTTGAAATTCAATGTCCTTGTATTACCCTTGTGTTTCCTATTTCTATGATTTATACCGAAACGAATTGACTTGTGGTCACTGTTTCCTAAGTTGCTCAGTATTTCTACATCAGTGATCAGCTCTGTATTGTTAGTAATCAGTAGGTCTAATAACGCACTGTTTCTTGTTGGTGCGTTCACCATCTGACCCATAAAAATTGTCCTGCAATACATTTAGGAACTGGTGAGCCTTAGACAAACGCGTGGTTCCTTCTGCCCATTCTATATCTGGATAGTTAAATTCCCCATTATAATGACACTTCCCATCCTTGCTGCCATTCCAAGCTGTGTTTTTGGAGGTCCGACTTCCCCTTCTCCCTCTGGTTAGGGGGCCTTTAGCATACACCCAATATTACCTTCCCCATAGCGCCTTCCCTTTGAAGTTCTACCCATAGGTATTCTACCTCCTCCTCAGCTCTATTCGTGATATTGTCCCTCATATTTACCTGCACATTGTTCTTGATATACAGGCATACCCAAGCCCCTTTTTTCCTTCTCCGTCTCTGCGATATAGGGAATAGCCCTGAATGGTCGCCAGCCAATCATGAGAGCTGTCAAACCAAGTCTCTGAAATTCCTACAAAATCAAAATCGTCCTCATACATTAGCATCTCCAGTTCTCCCATCGTGCTGGCCAGACTTCTAGCATTTACATACAAACCTCGTAATTTTGTCCATTTGCATACTATATCCTCTTTCAATGTTATGAGGCTGCACTTGCGATTTGTTCACCTACCTACCTTAAGTTTAGGATCTCTGGACACCCTACCGCTAATGCCTCCATTAATGCCACTAAACCTCTAACTTTTTGGCCATCTTCTCTCCCAGCATGGCTGCACCCTGCCCATTTAGTTGCAATCCGTTCCTACTAAAGAGCCGGTAGCCGACTGAGAAGTCGGCTCAGTTCTCCAGTAACCCGAAACCCTCCTTACTACACCAGCTCCTCAGCCATTTGTTAACTTTCCTAATCTCCCGCTGCCTCTCTGGCGTGGCTCGGGGTACAGGTAGTATTTCTGAAAATACTACCTTGGAGGTCCTGCTCTATAATTTAGCTCCTAAGTTTCTGAAATCGTTTTTTAGGACTCTCCATCTTCCTCGAAATTTGTCATTGGTACACACGTGTACCATGACAGCTGGGTCTTCCCCAGCCCCACCCAATAATCTGTCCACCAGATCCGTGATGTGCCAGTAAATAACAAATAGTTCGGCACTCACGGTCTTTTTGAAAGATTGCCCTCTCTGTCCTTCTAACAACTGAGTCCCCTACCACCAGAACCTGTTTTTCCTTTCCCTTAGCCTTTTTCCTGCCCTCACTGGCAGAGTTCATCCCCTGGCTGCTAGGGGCATCTCTCTGCTCCAGCAATGCTGGTCCCTAACTGATTTGCCCAACATCACGCAACAGGGCGTATTTATTGAGATGTTCCAGCCCAGGACCGTCCTCCTTGCCTCCTTATCCTCTACCCTTCCTAGCTGTCACCCAACTACTCTGTTCTCTTGCCTGCACCCTCGTCTCTTCACTCGCCTCTGTGCTGGCCCCTACTGGCACCTGCCGGGTACGTTCCCAGCTCTCCTTAAGTATGGAGATTCTTCTCAGTGTTGCCAGTTGCTTCCGTAGATTTAGGACCTGAGCTTCCAGGGAAGCAACGTGCTTACATTTTGCACAGCTGTATTCGCCCTCAATCGCATGATCGAGGAACACATACATGCCACAAGATGTACACCGAGTCGCATCTTCACACCCGCCGGGCATTGTACCCACTAATCTAAGGGGGCTTGTTAAGCTATTACAGCTGATCACAGCTATTACATCCCCTTTACAGATCAGTGCCCCCAACATCCCCTTGTAAATGACTTGTGCCATATTTGATGCTTCTCTCAGCAAGATCAGTTATAAGTGTAGGGATCTGCTGCTTTCTACTGTCTGTAAGTCGCTGTGCTACTTAAAGTTCACAGAGATTTAGGGCCTGATTCATAGTACGGCGAATTGGCGTTTCGGCGTGATTTTGCGAAGCGGCGATTATTTAAGTCTGAAATTGGCATTCAAAGAACGGCGGGCGGAAAATAGCGCCTAGTGTGAGATTCATTAAGATGCAATATGGTCAGAGCGCGACTTAAAACCACGCCAGCTAAAAGCTCGACTAAAGTTTAGCCAAATTTTCCCCTGTACCCCCAAAAATCCCAAATCACTGTGGAAGGTGTGGAAGTCAATTTGGAGATGACTTGCGTTTAAAAAATCTCAAAAACTGACTTAGAAAGAGAGATATCTGCGAAAGTGTGGAAAGGTTAAACAGCTCCTCCAGCCGCGAGCTGCGAACTCGCGAATGTGCGCATGCGCAACGTCAAATTGGCTCAAAAAATTTCGCCAGCGCGATTTTGGGTCAATTTTTTTTTGAATACCGCTTGCAAATCCGCTGTCTCGCCCATAGAAAATGGCAAAAACCGGCGGAATTGGAAAAACATGCACACTTCCAACAAGGGATCCTTTAGTAAACACCATCACATTCCATACACCTTTCCTGCTAACTCCGAAATCATAGCAGTCAAATCTACAGTGTTTATATAGAACCTCCACATTCTCTGAAAAAACCCACAAAATATTACATTGGGGAATTGGTCGTCAGATAGAAAAAAAATAGATGTAAAACATATTTC